>NC_052058.2:68028608-68628608 GCF_903992535.2 Arvicola amphibius
TGTATTTCAGGATGACTTCAGGTTAACGATTGGGAGTCTTACTGGCCTTTGGGTATCTTGATCAGGACACTGTAAAAAGCTGAGCCCTAGTTTCTCTTTACTTTGTGCCTTCAGCCTTGAAGAATGAGACGTGGTAGGTATCAGTGGTTTTTGTTTCTTTGTATTTTTTAGTTTGTTTTGTTGTTTTCCTTTTTTTTTTTTTTTTTTTTTTTTTTTTTTGGTTTTTCGAGACAGGGTTTCTCTGCAGCTTTTTTTAGAGCCTGTCCTGGAACTAGATCTTGTAGACCAGGCTGGCCTCGAACTCACAGAGATCCGCCTGCCTCTGCCTCCCGAGTGCTTGGATTAAAGGCGTACGCCACCGCCACCCATGTTTTCCGTTTTTCAAGACAGGGTTTCTTTATGTAGCTTTGACTGTCCCTGGAACTCACGCTGTCCACTAGGCTGGCCTCGAACTCACAGAGAGATCCACCAGCCTCTGTCTCCCGAGTGCTGGGATCTAAGATGTGCGATACTAGCACCCGGCTGTATCAGTGGTTTTTAGACAGACTGAGTGGTTAACAAGACTGGGTGCAGAGACACGTGACTCAAAGTAAGACAGATGAAAGTGAAGACAGGCTCTTACCCTACTCTTAGTCATGTGCTTCAGTGAGGAGTCGGTGCTTTTCAGTAAAAACAGGTTTCTAAGTGTGTGCGCTATAGCTTTCTGAGTTGCAGTTCCTAATGCTAGATCTCACGCCTGGGACCAATTGAGGTGCCTTTTAACTTATCAAATCAGACCTGACTACCAGGTTCTCCCAGCATCCCTCAGTTCCCTACCTGTTATCGGGTATGATTGCCATATTCCACCCCCTACCCTAAATTTCTTCAGCTCAGAGGCTGGGCTGCTTATCCCCCCAGCTGCCCTTTAATCCAACCATTTTGGTAACCTGCCCCTTTTCCTCTACCCTTCACCCCACTTCCTCATGTGACCTCACCGAGGGTCCTGTTCACTCTGAACTCCCCTAGGTGTCCTGTCTCTGGCTGTGTTCTCCCTCTTATCTGCAATAAACCTTCTCTTTGGCCACACCTAGGACAATCCAATGTCTTCTTTTCATTTCTTTTTCTCATTCACCTGGGACTCCAACAAAGTGTTTGTGCTACTGCCGTCTCAGAACTTTAACTGATCGATACTAAGGACTAGAGCTCCAAATTTAAGGGAATAATAATACTTTTTGTTTGTTTGTTTCCTTTTTCTGAGTCAGGGTTGATCTGTGTAGCCCCGGCTGTCCTGGAACTCGCTCTGTAGACCAGGCTGGCCTCCATCTCACATAGATCCGCCTGCCTCTGTCTCCTAAATGCTGGGATTAAAGCCTTGTGCTACCGCTGCTGCCCAGCTGGGAATAATAATACTTACAATGTATTAAATGTATTGGCAGGGCGGGGGTGGCACACGCCTTTAATCCCAGCACTGGGGAGGGAGAGGCAGGCGGATCTCTGTGAGACTGAGGCCAGCCAGGTCTACAAAGCGAGTTTCAGTACAGTCAGCGTTGTTAGACAGAGAAACTCTGTCTCAAAAAAGAAACAACAGCGAAAAGACAATGTATTTTAAATTCTTGGGGAAATTATCCGATAAGACAACCTTTTCTACTTTATTTATACATTAAACTAGCATTTATGGAGAACTTTTTTTTTTGGCTTTTTTTTTTTTTTTTTTTTTTTTTTTTTTTTTTTTTTTTTTTTTTTTTGGTTTTTCGAGACAGGATTTCTCTGCAGCTTTTTTAGAGCCTGTCCTGGACCTAGCTCTTGTAGACCAGGCTGGCCTCGAACTCACAGAGATCCGCCTGCCTCTGCCTCCTAAGCACTGGGATTAAAGGCGTGCGCCACCACAGCCTGGCTCATTTACGGAGAATTTACAATGTGCAAATATTGCAAGTTTTAGTGAGTGAACTTGAACAGTCAGCATGCATCACTGGTCACAGCTTATGTCCAATGTTGGCTTTCACAAGTATCTTAACTGATGGAGGAGTATCTATGTGTTACTTTCATTATTAATAAAGAAAACTGCCTTGGCCCTTTAAGAGAACAGAAAATTAGGTAGGCGGAGTAGACAGAACAGAATGCTGGGTAGCAGGAGTGGGGCGATGCTTCAGTAGCCATAGTGAGTCTCCATGCTGCTCCTCTCCGAGATGGACGCAGGTTAAGATCTCTCCTGGTAAGCCACACCTCGTGGTGCTACCCAGATTACTAAATATGGGTTAAAGGAAGATGTGAGAATTAGCCAATAAGAGGCTGAAACTATGGAACAGGCAGTATTTAAAAGAATACAGTTTCCGTGTAATTATTTCGGATAAAGTTAGCCGGTTGCTGGGAACTGGGCGGCGGGACGCAGCCCCGCCGCTTCACACTACAGATTGGCGCTCCAACGTGGTGACTAAATCCACTTAAAAACTCAAGAGGGCTTTAAATAAAGGAGGGAGAGAGTTTAACACAGCTTTTTGCTGTTTGCCTGGACGTGCCGTAGAGAGATTTCCTGTTTCGGCAATAGCGGCAGAGAAAAAGCTGAGTCATTTTAAAACGCGGCTTCCTGGTGCTGTGCTGCCAGTGCAAATTCTGGCTATAAACCATTTCAGTGGCTTTTATGGACTGGATGTTTGTGTGCCCGCTTGGGATCGGGGGAAAAAAAGTACTCTGAGACCATGCCGATGGCTCACTGCTCCCTGCCTGCACCTGGGCAGATGGCGGAATCAGGCTTAGGCGAGTGGGACAGCGTTTGCGGATTCCTGCCGCCATAGAGAGAGAGGTGTTTTCAGACTGCACGGTGCTCTGCGCATCAGATTTGGCTGTAACTTTGATGAAAAGAGTTTCTGTGCCGCATACTCAGTCTCAGAGTTAAAGTGCTGAGTGCAGCTCCTACCTGGCAGCCCCAGAGCTAACAGAAAATGGTACGTCCTCCATTTTGAAATTGGAGAGAGGTGGAGCCAACATCCAGAGCAGCCCGCAGCTCTGCAGCTCAGAGCTGCAACCCATTCAGAGTCACAAGCGGCTCAGCCATGTTGGACTGGGCGTGGCAAGCTCACAGTACCTGTTTTTGACCTAGGAATGTCACAGCTTAGAGTCTTAAGCGCTTAGCAATGTAAAGGCTCAAATCAAACAAGTTTCTCGACAGTAAAAAAATTACAGATTCACAATAGGACAGATTCAGACATAAAAGACTTTTAAATGAGTCACAGTGTTGGATGAATGTATGTAGGCTTGAGATAGAGAAGAAGAAAATATAAAAAATAAAGTTAATGCCTAAAAAAAAGGCTAAAGTCTTTAAAGAGACAGAATAAAGTAAAGTGATAGAATGAAAATAAGCCGCATAAAAATGGAAAATTCACAGAGAGTCTGGATTATGTATTTTGTTGTGTTTTCTTTGAAATTTTTGACTGTAAAGGAGCTAAATACAGAGAGACATTTCATTATATGGGCTGCCAGGCTAGACCAGAATGGACATTTTAATGGTATGACTTCAGGATTTGGATCTAAGAACATGATGCTTTGGAAAAGAGTTTCTTCTTTTGTTTTCACAGAGGACGAGACTCTGTGGATTGCTTCTATCCCAATATGGTATGATAGACCACGCCCTCCTGAAAGGTTGCTATGAACATCTTCAAAAAATTACTTCACTCAACTGCCAACTGAGAGGAACCTAGCACACAGGTTACACCATAAAAGACCTAAATAACAGCGCCCCCATTCAGCAGGAAGCAGTTTGGAGAGAAAAAACTGCGCCCATTTTCCCAAATATTGTTTATAAATGTTCTTTTACATTTAAAGGGGGAGATGATATAGATATGAATAATTTGCATTGGTATAGATTTTAAGGACAATTTGTTATATGTATATGTATTTCTGATCTTGATTAAGCTATTTTGATTGTGTAGTTCATTTTAAAAACTGTAATGTATAATTAGGAAATATAGATTGTTAATGGATAATCATTGATAATAGTTAAGCTTGTAGTCATGTTATTAGATTTTCTAGATATGTAGAGATATATTTCAGTTAGATAGACATTCTTCATATCTTTCAAAGACTGCAGAATATGGCATTTAATGTTTTAATAACTTAGGGTTTTTCATGACAATGAGACACGTCTGCTCCTGGCAGCACCAATCTACTTCGAGAGGAAGATGGGCATCGAAGAGGCTACTTATGGAGTTTGTTAGCCATTTGGGCAAGAAACTGCTCTTGGCTGGACTGTTCCATAAACTGGACACAAAGAACCCGCAGAGAGAGGACTGCTGAACTTGCCTAAAGGTGAGATGGTCTTTTGGGGTTCCTGATTCATTAAAGAGTCTGCGAGACGTTCTGCAGGACACAGCAGAAAGTGACTGAACTGTCTTTGGAATTTTTCTGCTTCATGAAAATGTCTGCTGGATACTTATGGGCCTGTAGGCTGAAGATGGATGCCCCAACAGTACAGAGGAACTTTGGGTGACTGTCCAGGCAGCGAGTTGTCTCTGTCATTTCTAGAGTTTGAAAGTTGCATATGACTTGTTTACTTAGGTAATATTATATCCTTCTGGAGTCTTTGATGGAGTTGAAGAATAAATAGATAGTTATAGCTTTCCTTAGTTATGATAAAAGATAAAATAGATCTAAATATTGTAACTGTAATACTTGCTTGATAACTGTTTTGTTATATGTAAATTTACTATGTTAAAGTTGAAGCCTTTCTTTTTTGTTTAAACAGAAAAAGGGGAAATGATGGAGGAGTATCTATGTGTTACTTTCATTATTAATAAAGAAAACTGCCTTGGCCCTTTAAGAGAACAGAAAATTAGGTAGGCGGAGTAGACAGAACAGAATGCTGGGTAGCAGGAGTGGGGCGATGCTTCAGTAGCCATAGTGAGTCTCCATGCTGCTCCTCTCCGAGATGGACGCAGGTTAAGATCTCTCCTGGTAAGCCACACCTCGTGGTGCTACCCAGATTACTAAATATGGGTTAAAGGAAGATGTGAGAATTAGCCAATAAGAGGCTGAAACTATGGAACAGGCAGTATTTAAAAGAATACAGTTTCCGTGTAATTATTTCGGGTGTAAAGCTAGCCGGCAGCCGGGTGGCGGGACTCAGCCCCGCCGATTCACACTACACTTAACCACTCTAAGACATCTACCGAACAACTGTTTTGTACTAAGTACTTACATAGGCCCTCTTAATATGCCCTCTCATTTATTTATTTCTTTTTGAGACAGACTCTCTCATGTCACCTAGGTTGACCTTGAATTCATGCTTGAACAACCTCCTGAAGATTGGAATAATAGGCACTTACCACCACACCAACTCCCTTTTGAGATAGTCTCAGGCTGGCCTTGAACACCATAAGTACCTCAAACTCCTGATCTTCTTGCCTCTGCCTCTTGAGTGCTGGGATTATAGGCTTGTGCCACTATGCTAGGCTAACACTCTACCAACTGAACTACATCCCTTTACAAAATTACTGCAGGTTCACAGAAAAATTGTGGTGGCACACGCCTTTAATCCCAGCACTCAGGAGGCAGAGGCAGGAGGATCTCTGTGAGTTCAAGGCCAGTCTTGTCTATGCAGTGAGTTCCAGGACTGGCAGAGCCACACAGTGAAACAATCCTGGCTCAAAACTATACATATAATCTTCATCTCACTCCACGCTCTCTGTTTTCAGCATTGGCTGCTTGAGGCTTGTAGAACATCATGAGGAGAGTTGTGAACTCAGGGCTCTTGCAAGCCATGATGTGGCCCGGCAGTGGGAGAGCGTTAAGAGAGAGAGCATGGTAACTACAGGCAACAGATGGAGCTTTGAAGGGAGGGAGAGTCTTCAAATCCAGAGGACAAAGAGTTCTTAGAGGTTTCCTCAAGGGGTGGGTGGAGAAAAGAAAGTTACTTGTAACCTAGTGTGCATGGTCCCTGGGATGGAGGAGGAAGGCCAACACTAGGAAGCAAAGTTACAATTCAAAGTTATTTAGGCTTTGGTCTCAGGGAGAGAACTCAGCTTGTTTGCAGCTAGCTGTAAGGGGGACCCATAGAATTCTGTGAGAGCCTTAAGGCTGCAGAACCAGGGGATAAGGAAAGAGAGAGAGAGAAAATATGAGAATTTGGGGGTGAGGGTGGGGAAGGCCTGACTTTAGGGAGAGAACAGCAGCTGGAAGATCTGTAACTCAACAATTCCCAGTCCAGATTTGCTATCCATCTATCTGTCTGTCTGTCTGTCTGTCTGTCCGTCCGTCCGTCCGTCTATTATGTATGTGTATATGTATGTATGTTAGCCAGAAGCAGAACTGCAGATTACAAGGTTAGTACATTTAGAGACTTTCCCAGAGCTATGGGTTTTGGTGGACTAGGTCTTTTAGTTTTGGCAGGTGGTGCTGTCTACATGCTGTTTATATTTTTATATATGTTTATAGTCTGAATGGTACTTTCATCATGAATTCAGTTGTGCTAAGGTCTGAGGCCCTGTTACAAGGATGGCCTCAAACTCTTGCTATTTATTGAAGATGATGACCTTGAACTCCTTCCTGATCCTCTTGCTTCTGTTTCCTGAACGTTGAGATTACAGATGGGAGCCACCCCGGCTTTTTATGAGGCTAGAGTTGGAACTCAGGGTGTCAGGCCCCCCAAGTGAGCACTCTGACTGATCCACAGTCACTGACCCCCCCCCTTCCCCCAGGGCTCTTACTGGAATCAAAGGTTCATTCTGCTCTCCTTTCCCTTTCAACCAATCCCCCCTCCAAGAGATAGAAGTTAAGGGGAGAAAGTCCCCTGGGGAAAATTTTTCTGTCTCAAATCTCTTGGGGTAAGCACTAGGATGAGGTCACTGAAAGGTCACAGTTTTACAGTGGGCAAGAAGTCTTGTCATCAGGCAGTCTATTTCTCCGGTCACCTGCTGGTTTAGGAAAGTTTGGAAGTGGGATCTCCTGGGGTCAACATCTGCATTTTATCTTCAGCCAAATTCTTTTGAGTTGAGAGGCAGAAGCTGTCCCAGGTGCCCTTCGTTAGAGCACCACCTGAAAATCTGAATGTGACAGGTCCTTAAAATAGAGGAAGGCCTGGCGAAAGTAAGCAGAAGTGAAATGTCCACATGCTCTGTCTAACGCTGGGGTGCAAATCCCTTGACTCTGCCCACTAGGCAACATGCCAGCCGAGAGCCACCTGCACCCTGTGGCCCAGGAAGTTTAAACACATTCTTCAGAATTTCGTTGACATGGGTGGAGATGGAATCCAGGGCCTGAGTATGCTAGTTTAGCACAAACGAACAATAAACAGATAAACAGGGTGGGGATGTTAGATTTGAGGCATAGTTTAGTGGTGGGTTACTCCTCAGAGCCTCAAAAACACAAGAGCCCCCCAAAAGTATGAAACACAAAGGAGGCTTTACTCCTGAAGCTAAACAAAGGGGTAGGGATTGAGAGGAGAGATAGGGAATGGGGGGGATGGCGGGGGGGGGGGGGGGGGGGGGGGAGTTGAGCAAAAAGGAGGATGCATCTTGAGCTAAGTTTTCCTTTTTGTGGAGGGGAGACTGGGTTTCACTATGATACAAAAAAGCTATGATAAAAAGCCACTGCGCCGGGCTTTTTATTAGGCCTGCGCTACCACTCCCGGCAATAAGCCAGACTCCTCCTCCTTTAGATTTGTTATACTGTAAGTATCAATCTTCTGCCTGCGTGCATATATGTGCACCATGCGCCTGCTGAATCTCCTGGAGCTAAGATTTTTTTGGGTAGTTGTGAGTCACTACGTGGGTACTGAGAATTGAACCCTGGTCTTCTACGAGAGCAAGTGCTTTTAACCTCTGAGCCATCTCTCCTTAACTCCAGCCAAGGAGTTAGGGATTTTTTATACAAATGAATCTCCCAGGTAACTACCACCTGTGGTAATCTGTACGTGGGCCAAACCTCCTGAGGAAAGATGTTATAAGACATAGAAAAGCCTATTTTCATCAGCTGAGCCTTTCATTCAGCTGGACCAGGCTAGCCTGGGACTCAACCCGGCTGCCTGCAGCATCTATCTATCCATCCATCCATCCATCCGTCTATCTATTGAGACAGTGTCTTAGTATGTGTATTTCGTATGTATAGCATTGGCCTGGAACTTGCCATGGAGAATAGGCTGCTTTCGAACTCACGGAGATATGCTAGACTGCCTCCTGGGTGCTGGGATTGAACGTGTGCACCACCAAGCAGTACATTGCCTGCAGCATTTTGTATTTTAACGTACTCGTGGCACCCGGAAATACTTGGGCAGATTTTAAGATGGCTATGGGGGGTACTTCTGAAAGGATTGATTCTGGTAATTAACACTAACCATCAAAAAGGAAATCCGTCGGGCTTAGTGGCAGGTCTGTAAAATATGCACCCGGAAGGCAGAGAAAGAGAGAGAGAGAGGGAGGAGAGAGTGAAGACTGCGTTAGATTGTAGGTCAGCCTCCTCCACAAGGGAAAAGCAAAAGGATCTCAACTTCCTGAAAATGGCCCTCAGCGCCTGACAGGAAACGGCAGGCCCAGGCCAGAAGAACTAGCGCAAGACCTCAGGTTTGGCGGCCGGAAGTGGCTGCAGCCCCGCCCCCTTGGGCGTGCTAGCTCCGGAGCTCGCCTTCTGCGCAGGCGTGAGTCGCTGACTCCGCCTCCTCGGTGCCGCGGTCGGAGCCATTTCGCCGCTGCTTCCATGCGGGGTGAGGTGCGTTCCTTCGCCGTTTGTGTCGAAGCTTGGAGCTGCGAACTCGCCTGAGAGGGTTGTGCTTTCGGGCACGGAGCCGTGGAGGAGGGTAAGGGAGCAGCGTTGGGGCCCCCAGGCGGGCTCGGGGCCGACGGCCGACGCTGGCCTCCTCGGCTCCGCCGTGGCTTTGTTGTGAGGCGCAGGCGGGCGGGCGGGCGGGTGGGGGAGGGGCGGCGCGGCGGGTGCCCGGATTACGGGCCGTGGGCTCGCCCGCCATGGCGTACTCGCTGGCGACCCTGGCCCCTGGCCGCGGTCTGCCTCCTTCAGGTTGACCGCTCTCAAAGGCCGCGTTCTCCATCGGCCTGTCATGCGACGGGTGTGTCGGTACCCAGAGTCACTCGTGATGGCGGCTCGACGCCACACGGCGCCTCGGGCCCTCGGGTCGCTCATCCGGGGCACTAGAGCCCCGGGGGGCCCGCCGCTTGGGCACACACGGGTTCTTTGCAGCTCCTCAGCATGGGTGGCTGAGCACGGGTGGGGCGGAACGAGGAGCTGCTGGTAGGAAAATGTCTGAATGATTAAGTGAGACCGTGCAACGGGATCGCCCTACTCTAGATAACGGTCTCCGGGAACGGCGCCTCGGAATCTGAGACTGGCTTTGGGGTGCAGAATGTGTCATCTCCGAAGATGGAGGGGCATTTGTGAAGCCTAAAGCCATAAACTGACCGTGGTGGTGGTGGTGGTGGGGGCGCGAGAGGGAGGTCTGGCCACGTGACTTGAGGGTGGCGAAGGAGATGGAAGAATTTGTTTTAGGGTAGAAGAATGAAAAAGAATTTCGAAATATCGCAGTTCTCCAAGTAGGGATGGCAAGCGACAGGAGCTGGAGAGAAACGAGGACCATCAGAGACGTTCTGGAGCCAAAATAGCCTTGCGGAGCAGGCTTGCATCCGGGGTGATTGACGTTTTGACATCCGACTAGGCTCTCTCGTCAGGGGAGAAGTTGTTTGTAGATTCTGAGTCTGTAAAAGAAATTGTGGCTATTTCCAGGGAACCCTTCACTTTTTTTTCCCCCTCTCGGAGACAGGGTTTCTCTGTAGCTTTGGAGCCTTCCTGGAACTCTGTAGCCAGTCTGGCCCCTAACTCTTGAGAGTCCACTTGTCTGCCTCCCGGAATTAAAGGTGTGCGCCACCACCGCCCCGGGGCGGCAGACCCTTCCACACTCATTTCTCACTTTGCTGTATGTTCCCTCTGCTCAAAGAAATTAAAGGAAAACAGAACAGTACAGTATACAGTTTAAGGATTAGCTAGTTCCTTAATCCTCTAAGGATAATCTCAACAGCCATTTAAGGATACAAAAGATAGCCGTGGAAGATCTTTGGGGATCAGATCAGAATGTCCAAATTGAGACACTGAATTACTTGGTGCCATTAATGTAGGTGGGAATTTATTTATGGGTTTGGGATACATTGTTTTGGAAAAATTCTTATTGAGATGCTAAGTTAATGTTTTGATGGGAATGTTAATATTTTCCTTGGATAAAATTTGGAGTCTTGCATGACTTCAGGAGGCAGAGACAAGCGCATCTCTAGAGTCTTCTTGAGTTTGAGGCCGGCCTGGTCTACAGAGTGAGTTCCAGGACAGGCTCCAAAGTTACAGAGAAACCCTGTCTGAAACCACACACACAAAATGGAGACTAAAGGCTTTATATATCTATTTTGACTTAAATTAGCATGAATATTCTAGGGATAAAAACTTGTTAATGCACACTGCGTACTTTTTTGTTCTGTGTTTGTGATTCTCCTGCCTCAGAGGCAGGAATTGTGTGTACTGCAATTTCTCTGTAGCTTTGGAAGTCTGTCCTGGAACTAGCTCTGTAGACCAGACTGCTCTCGAACTCACAGAGAACCGCCTGCCTCTTTCTCCTGAGTGCTGGGATTAAAGGCATGCGCCCAGCTAACAATGCTTTCTTAGGCCTTTTATTTTTAAGATTTATTTCCTTGGTTTTAGACAGGGTTTAACACCTGGCTGACCTTGAATTAAAAAGCTGCCTGCCTCTGCCACCTAGTGTTGGGATTAAAGGCCTGTGCTACCACCACCCGGTACACCTTTATTTTTTAAAGGGCATTAGCTTTGACATTATTGTCCAAAAGTATTAAGTGTTTTTGAGACAGGTCTCAAATTTTACTACCTGTAAAATTTCTTTTGTCCCTCCTTCTCTCTCTCTCTGTCTCTCTCTCTCCCCCTCCCCCTCCCTCTCTCCCTCTCTCTCTCTCCCTCCCTCTCCCTCCCTCTCACATTTTCAAGGCAAAGTTTTTCTCTGTGGCCTTTGCTGTAGACCAGACCAGCCTTTAACTATAGGATATCACTCTATATCCCTGGCTAGCCTTGACCTTTATGTAGACCAGGCCAATTAACGACCTATTTACTAGGCTCTTCTGAAGTAATCACACGATCAAATTATAAGATTACAATCTCAGCATGTGGGAGATAGAGGTAGGAAGGTAAGGCTACACAAAGACCTTGTATCATATGGTTCTACAGCTTTCAGAGGATAATGAATTGGTCTCCTGTCTGGTGAGGTAACAGTAACAGTCCTAAGTGGTTGGATAAAGCTGCTGTTCAAAGTTTTTGCCAGTTTGTAGGGGGTGATGGGGTCTAAATATTCCTTCTGTGATAAGCCTTTACTTTGAATGGAAGGCCCTACCTCTTAAAGCTTTATACCACTGTCTAGTCATACCATGGACCTTGGAGGGTGACTGCTGTGTATCTTGTTTGATGCTGGGTCTGGCTCTGTTTCTTGGCGATTTTTTTTTTTTTTTTTTTTTTAAGATTTTTAAATTTTTATTTATTATTTATTATGTACATAACATTCTGCCTCCATGTATGCCCACACACCAGAAGAGGGCACCAGACCTCATCACAGATGGCTGTGAGCCACCATGTGGTTGCTGGGAATTGAACTCAGGACCTTTGGAAGAGCAGGCAATGCTCTTAACCTCTGAGCCATCCCTCCAGCCCATTGGCGATTTTCTGGAACTTAGAAAAACAGGTTGGCCTTGAGCTCAAGATCTGCCAGCCTCTGCCCACCAAGTGCTTGGGTTAAAAGCATGGGCCATCACCACACCCCACCTTGGAAGTACTCTTCATTGTGTTAAACTTTGAGTTTCTGTTATCTGGGTATGCCATTTGCTTTACCGAGTGCTTGATCAAAGTTCAACTGACAACAAAATCAGATTTATAAGTTTATATTAGGGTCACATTTGTTGGGTGTAGATTTATTGTAGGTGCCTTGAAGCCTACAATAGTAATCGATCTCCCCTCCCCTTTCTAAATTTGGTTTTGTTTTTTCTGTGCATGAGTATTTTGCTGGCATGTATGTAGATGTACCATTTGCCAGAAGAGGGCATTGATTGGATCCCTTGAACTAGATAGTTAAGAATGATTGTAAGCCACCTTGTGTGGGAAATAAATCTGGGTCCTCTGTCAGAGGAAATAATGCTCTAAAACCACCTAGCCATCTCTCCTGTTTGCCCCGTGAGGGTTTTGTTTTGTATTTGGGCTTTGTTTTTGACATGGTCTCACTATGTAATCTTGGGTGGTTTGGAACTGGTTGTGTAAATTAGGATGACCTTTAACTCACAGAACTGCCCACCTCTCCCCATTGTTAATATGTCTTTAAGAAAAAAAAAAACTTTGACTCATTTTTATGGGAGGTTAAGGTTGGCTTAGGCTACATATCAAATTGAAGGCTTAATTGATTTCATTAATGTATGTATCCTGTACCTTCGGAATAAGGCTAAATATGGGTTTATATGCAAATTGTTGGTTATTTTTGTAATTTTGTTTGGTTTTGTTTTTAGTTTTCTGAGTCTGCTGCATGCAACCTCAAGTAGGCCTTCATTCTTAGCCATCTTCACCTGAAGCTTACTAAGTGTTAAAATTATACATGACCCACCACACCTTTAGTATGCTTGTGTGTGTTGCTGTTTCTTAGTCTGGTGAATTTCGGTTTCAGTTTAGGCTTTTACCATGAGTCACATGGAACTTAGATTTTCTTTTCTTTCTTTTTTTTTCTCTTTTCTTTCTTTTTTTTTTTTAAAGCTTTATTTTTAGCTGGGCAGTGGTGATGCATACCTTTAATTCCACCCAGCACTCAGAGGCAGGCAGATCTCTGGTGAGTCAAAGCCAGACTGGTCTACAAGATAGCTAGGACTGTTACACAGAGAAACCTGTCTCAAAAAAGTTTTTACTTTGTGTGTATGAGTAGTCTGTGTGTTTGGATACCACCTGGATACCAGGTGCAGGCAGGCAGATGTCAGATCCCCTGAAACTGAAAGCCAAAGAAGATTGCCAGTCACCAAATGGCATGTAAGATACCTATTGTAGAGTGTAGGACCCTGCATAAAATGTTTGCCATGTCTGGATGGAGGTGGTGTACACCTTTAATCCCAGCACTTGGAAGGCAGAGGCAGGAGGATCTCTCTGACCTCAGGGCCAACTTGATCTACAAATGAGTTCTATGACAGCCAATACTACAGAGAGCAACCCTGTCTCTAAAAACAAAGAAAAAAAAGTTTGAGGTTAAAAATCAGCCTACTGTGATAATTTGTGTGTGTGTGTGTGTGTGTGTGTGTGTGTGTGTATGTGTGTAACCCTCAGCTTGTGTCTTTTTTTTTTTTTTTAACCACATGCCACAGGCTTCCCAAAATAAATTCTTACCAGTTCTAGTAGTATTGTGAATAGAATACCTTATTCTTGGCCTAGATTATAGTGGCTTATATATTTTGAGGTTTTGCTATCATAACGTTTTGACTTGTTTTTTAGGTGTGAAGAAGACACCTGAATCATGGGTGACATTAAAAATTTTCTGTATGCCTGGTGTGGCAAAAGGAAGATGACCCCAGCCTACGAAATTAGAGCAGTGGGAAACAAAAACAGACAGAAATTCATGTGTGAGGTACTAAAGAATACAATATATTTGTATGCTTTCATTTGTTAGGTTAAAGGAATGTTTGGAAAGGCTAAGCTGTTGCAGGTTAGAAAAAAATATTTTGACTTAACGGTTTACTAGAAAAATTATTCTGGTGCTCCCAAAACAACTTCGATGCTTGTTAAGTTCAGAAGATAAGTGCTTGTAGTCTTAAATAACTTTATTTTTGTTTGGGAGGGAATGGAACAGTTTTACTTCTATCTCTGGCTGGCCTTTTAACTCCGTAGACGAGACTGGCTTCAGGCTCAACTGTTCACAAGTGCTGTGATTAAAGGTGAACACCATACCTGCTTCTCTGACTCATTTAGAGAAGGAAAGTATTTAAAAGAAAAGTAAAGAGCTTTTCTTTTAGTTATTATAAAATCTATGTTACATGATTGTGTGTACATACAGGCATAAAAAGTAAAACTTGTGAGGGTCCGTTTTTCTTGCTGTACACGTCTCAAGGATCTAATTCAGGTCCTCACATTGGAGGCAAATGCCCTTGCTGAGTCATCTTGCTGTGTGGGGGGCGCATTTTGATTGTGATGGGAATAGCACTTAAGGCCTGTCTAGGCAAAGCACTGTCCCATTGAGGTTACCAGCACTCAAGAGGCAGGAGAAACTAAGAGAATTTGAGGTCTGCCTGCCTGGTCTACAGAGTGAATTTCAGGACAGCCAGGGCTACAGAGAGAAACCCAGTCTTGGAAAACCGAAAAGCAACCCAATCTTAAAATAGTTTATTGTGGGAATCTGAGCCACTTAAATTGATACTTTTGGATCAGCATATCAGTGAAAAATATAATTCCATGTTTCTAATAAAATTCAGTGTTGTATGGGTATGCTAAAAGCATGCTTAAATGCATGTTTAAAGTAGCTAGCTGTTCATGCTTTATCTTGATGGGCCATTTAATGAATAATTATTTTTTTAAATCCTAGAATTATTATCAAGGTTTAATTCAACTTTTTTCCCCTTGAATCTTAAGGTTCGAGTAGAAGGGTTTAATTATGCTGGTATGGGCAATTCCACCAATAAAAAAGATGCACAGAGCAATGCTGCCAGAGACTTTGTCAACTATTTGGTTCGAATAAATGAAGTAAAGAGTGAAGAAGTTCCAGCCGTTGGGGTAAGTATTTATGGCCAAGAACTTGAGCTGTCTTTATGTTTGCTTTCACATTTCTTTGGGTTCAAATTAACACAAGACAGATTTATAGGTGAGTGGACATTGTGTGCAGGGCTATCAATTGTGATTATGCAAAAATGCAGTAAGCTTTAGAAACTTTTAACACATGTTGAGATTTCTCTTTCTGAAATGGTGTAGAACTGATATATACTCAGTAGAAACCATACCTTGAATTGTGAATTTTGACATTTATCCATGCAGGCAATAAATAGTTGTTGGACACATGGCCACTCAGACATGCCCCCAGAAGAGTATAAACAGCCAGTACTTATAGCTTATGTGTTACTAAGGTACATTGCTTAGTAGGATGGGTATAAGAAGTTAGTGTTTGTTTCAAAAACTTGGTATTTTCAGAATAGGTGTTTTATTGGGAGATAGCACCATCGAGGCTTTGAGTGCTCTCATAGGTGATGGTGTATCTAGGTGCCAGTCTCTCATACCCCTCCGCTTTAGGTTTTTTTTTTCAAGACAGGGTCTTTATAGCTCTTACTGTCCTGTAACTCAACTGTGTAGATGAGTCTGGCCTCCAACTCACATATCCACCTGCCTCTGCTTCCTAACTATTGGGATTAAAAGCTTACATCTATTCCCAGCCAACATCTCATTTCTAATTCCTTGGTATTTTTAATCTCAGGTTGTGAGATTTTGGGGGATAGGATAGGTAAGTGTTTTGGAAGAGATGATAAGGCCTTTTCCTTGTATATCTTTCTAAAGCACCCTAACCTTGAGCTCCAGAGCCACAATTTCAGGTGTCAGTATCTGAAATTCAGTTCTAAGATTGTTTTAACCCTTTTTTTCCCTTATAAAAATGCATGTTATATATTCTGGGCTGCCTAAAATTTTTTTTTTTTTTTTTTTTTTTGGTTTTTCGAGACAGGGTTTCTCTGTGGCTTTGGTGCCTGTCCTGGAACTAGCTCTTGTAGACCAGGCTGGCCTCGAACTTCACAGAGATCCGCCTGCCTCTGCCTCCCGAGTGCTGGGATTAAAGGCGTGCGCCACCACCGCCCGGCTGCCTAAAATTTTTTAATGAAGACAGGATTTTTTTTTTTCTTTTTATGTATACAATGTTCTGTTTGCATTATGCCTGCAGGCCAGAAGAGGGCACCAAATGTCCTTACAGATAGTAGTGAGCCACCATGTGGTTGCTGGAAATTGAACTCAGGACCTGAAAAGTAGCCAGTGCTTTTAACTGCTGAGCCATTTCTCCAACTCGAGGATTTTATTATTAGAACTCATTACTTATACCAGGCTGGCATTGAACTCACAGAGATCTGCCTGTCTCTGTCTCTCAAGTGCTGGGATTAAAGGCATGTACCACCATCACAAGGCAGACTGAGGGTGTCTTATACTCATTAAAAAAAATTTTTTTTTTGAAGTTGGGTCTCTGGCCAAGACTGGCCTTGGATTTAGAACTCTTTGCCTAGGTCTCCAAGAGCTGGGATTACAGACTTGGGACATGAGGTCCAGCAGGCTATATTGTGCGCGCCTCCCCCCCGTCCACCCTTTTGTGCTTTGTTTTGCTCTTCAGGACGGGTTTTTTGTATAGCCCTGGCCATCCTAGAGCCAGGCTCGCCTCAAACTCAGAGGTTCCACCTCTGCCCTGAGTGCTGGGATTAACCATCATTGTCCAAGTTATTGTGCTTTTTAGTTTTTAAATATTTATTGTAGGGGTATTTATATTTTGCTTAAGTGTGCATGCCTAGTGCCCACAGGTCAGAAGACATCAGATCTGGAACAGGAGTTATATATTATTGTAAGCCACAAAGTGGATGCTAGGAACAAAGTCCTGGTCCTCTGCATGAGCAGCAGGTTCTCTTAACCACTGAACTACCTCTCTGGCCTATATATCTAATGAACTGTGGTATCTTTGTATAGAATAAGTTTCAGAAATTTGTCATGTACCTAGTGTAAGACTGTCATAAAAAAAGTATACTATGTAATTAACTGTATAAACATAGAAATTTGAACACTTGAATCTTTTAACTTTATTAAAGTTCTAGCACTTAGTAGGCTTAGGTAGTGAAATTGCCTTGAGTGGGTAATTCTGATACCACAGGTCTTGCCTTAAAAATGGGATCTTCATAGGAACAGGCATTTATCATTATAATGTTAAATACTTCTGTTACTATATAAGACAGGTTTCACTATGTATCTTACAGCTCATCCTGGAACTCACATAGATCCACCTGCCTCCTGAGTGCTGGGACTAAAATTGTGTGCCACCATGCCGCACACTTTTATTTTTGAGATTATTTCACTAGCCTTTGCCATCCTTAACTTTTAAGTTGTGATGGTTTCAAATTTCCACCTAACCTCTGAATCCTGCCTTCCTTGTTGCTAGGGCTGAAGGAATGCTTTACCATGTTTGGCACCAGAAAGTTACCTAATTCTTTTTAATAAGATAGGTTCTCAATATATTCTGCAAAAATTGGCCTCTTCCTCCCCACTGCTGTAATTAAGCACATATACCACTATTCCCAGCTGCTTTCTTTTCTCTTTTTTTAAAAGCAGGGTTTCTCTGTAACAGTCTTAGCTGTCCTGGAACTAGCTCTGGACCAGGCTGACCTTGAACTCAGTTACAGAGATCCGCCTGCCTCTGCCTCCCAAGTGCTGGATTAAAGACATATGCCACCATTGCCCAGATTGGCTTTGAATTCTTGAGGGTAGTGTTATTTCCTGTTAAGGATGTATAATATTTGGACATCCTTAAAGGTGGTCAGATATTGAGGAAACACCAATGGAGAAAGACAGGTTATAGCAAGATTTAATAGTATCGGGAAGTGGGAAGTGGGAATGGGTTATGTAAGAGTTTGGTATACTCTTAAGTTACACGAAGCTGTCTCTGAGAAATAGGGAAAATACTGTTGGAAAGGATCTTTAATATATGGCATCTTTTGAGTCTTGAAAGAGACTTCTAGTTCTTCACCAAAAAAAAGTCAAAACAAAGCACTGACACTGTTGACATTTCCTTGCACAGATTGTACCACCCCCACCCATACTTACGGACACATCTGATAGCACAGCAAGTACTGGAGAAGGTCCACCACCACCCATGGGAGGACCACTTCCTCCACATCTGGCTCTCAAAGCAGGTAAGAAAGAGACTTGAATATCTGCACTTGACTGAGAATAACACCATTATGGTCATTCATGTCTATTTGGAAAGTTTTATTCTTAGTTTAAAAAACAAATCTACATTGAAAATACATTATGGGTGGTGGTTTTAGGCCTGTAATCCCAGCAGAGGCAGGCTAATCTGAGTTTGAGGTCAGCCTGGTCTACAGAGTGAGTTCCAGAACAGGCCCCTAAGCTACACTGAACCCTGTCTGAAAACCAACAACAACAACAAAAAAGCCAAGAACATATATTAGTACCTAGGACAGAGAGAGTACCATTCCTGAGGATGTGTTCTAAATCAACTAGCATCCAATATGGGCAGAAACAGATTGGGCAAGTAGGCCAGGCCAGCTTTTACCACCCAGATGAAAGCAGCTCAAGGGAGGATGGGTTTATTATGGTTCACAGTCCATCATGACAGACTTCAAGGTGGGAGGAGATTAAAGCAGAAAGCAGCTGGTAACCTTGCAAAAAACAGAGCAGTGGATTTATACTATTACTTAGTTTCTAGTCCAAGGAATGGAGTCTTCTCATTGGGTTGGCAGTTTTATACACTCTGGTTAACTTTTAACCAAGACGGTCTCTAACAATTACTGCTAGAGGATTTAGTCAAGTTAACAGTTATATTAATTAATCATCAGATAGCTTATTTACTGTTTCTTGGAGCTTATACTATCGTTTCCACATGCATAGGCACAAACAACAAACGAACTGGATTGGGTTGTCAGTTACTTAAAATTTTTAAGATAGTCCTGATTCAGGTGCCCTTCCACATTACTGAAAATAACAAATTTCCTTTAGGAGTATTCTTTAAAATAATTAAAGTTTCTTTTTAGTTAAAAGAGTGATTTTTTTTTTTTTTTTTTAGCAGCAGAGAATAATTCTGGAGTAGAGTCTTCATCTGGCTATGGTTCTCCTGGACCCACCTGGGACCGAGGAGCCAATTTAAAAGACTACTACTCAAGAAAGGAGGAACAAGAAGTGCAAGCGGTAAGGCTCTTACAATGTCACATCCTTGAAAATAGGCTTTGGGGTAGAATTCACAGCAGGGTTGAGTATCTCCACAAATTCATAATATAGTTATTTGGTTTTCTGTTTTATTTTTGAGACAGTATCTTGAATCCAGTGACTATAGCTTAAAAGCCATTTTTAATGGTTGTTAGTACTAACTTGGTTGTAGTCCAGCAGTAGAAAGTAAGGGACAAGGGAATGACATTCAGGTTAGCCTGAATGATAGTTCCAAGAATATAGGAATTCCTATGTCTTAGCTCAAAAATAAGGGTTTTGGATAGTTCAGTGATGAAAGTACTTGTCTAGCCGTTTTCAAGAACCTGGATCTCAGCACAATAAAAACAAAACCTGGATTTTGTATTGGAAAAGAAATGTTACTTGTTATTATTGTACCTTAAGTAAGTACTGATAAGTAGTGCAGCCAAATTTAATCATCATTGATTTCACAGACTCTAGAGTCAGAAGAAGTGGACTTAAATGCTGGGCTTCATGGAAACTGGACATTGGAAAATGCTAAGGCTCGCTTGAATCAGTATTTCCAAAAAGAAAAGATCCAAGGAGAATATAAGTACACCCAAGTGGGTCCCGATCACAACAGGTTTGCTTGTTTCACTGTTTTCCTTGTAAAGAAGTTAAGGTTGTTTGGCTGTTTATGTTTTAACCAAATGTTACCCAGTTTATTGTATGCATCAGTAGTGAATTGTGAACAGATAAATATGTATAAGAATTACTGACTTGTTGCCATAGTTTTCACTTAAGAATTTAATGCTGTTGTATAAGAAGTCCTACAAAAGTCTGTTGCTAGACTTTTAAGATTATCCTTTGGCTGAG
Organism: Arvicola amphibius; assembly: GCF_903992535.2. Lineage (NCBI taxonomy): Eukaryota > Metazoa > Chordata > Mammalia > Rodentia > Cricetidae > Arvicola > Arvicola amphibius. The sequence goes on from NC_052058.2 coordinate 68,048,373, forward strand.
GCCGAAGGTAACATCCACTGGTGATTTGTTAGTTGACCTAATCGGTCAGAGGTGGTGATTTTGTTCTGTGTAGTTTTATTGGCGATAGATAGCTTTAATACTTGAAATGGTTCTGGTATGTTTTGTTGTCTTAGTAGATTGTATTTCATCTGTATCCAAATTTGACTTGAGTTTGATGTTGGCAGCTCTTAAAAGAATCCTGTTTCTAGAATGCCATGAAGTTGAAGGATCGCGAAAGTTTTATATGTGACTTAAATTAGAATGCTTTTTTTTCCTGTTAAGTTTATAAAACTGAATGTAAGGGAAGATATGTGACCGTATGTTTCTCAGCCTGCTTGATGTTCTTCCTAAGAGCATTCCAGGGTGTAGTACTTATTACTCCCAGGAAGGCTCATACAGATTAGATTCTTCAGGGAGGCACTATATTTTTATTGGAAGAGAAAGGAAGCGGTTTTGGAAAACATCTTGATTGGATTTGCTATCTTTAATTATAAAAAAATTAAATTATCCAAAATAAATTTAAAACATTTTCCTTAAATCAAAGTGTTCTCCCTTGGGTGCAAATAGCAACCCTAAAATAATCATTGCACACACACAAAAAAAAAAAAATCAAAAATTGACTGCATACTCAAAATGATCCAGAGCATGGCTCCTCCTGCTTCCTACTGCTTTGTTCAGTCCTGAATTCTCAGATACTATATGCTTGGTGTCATTATTTTCATTTTGTTGTCAGATTAAAAAACAAAACAGACTATAACAAAATTTTTTAATGCTTTATGTATAACTTATTGGACTTACCAGCTCCTGGTAGTTTTTCTTTGTAATAATAATTGGAAATGCTGGTGATAGAGCTCAGGTGGAGCATCTCCATAGTTTGCTTGATGCCTAGAGTTCATATTCCCAGCATTAATGTTTTAACTATTATATTATTGTTGTTGTTATTATTATTATTATATACATAATTGTGCCTAAAACTTAACTGAATTGCTGCCAAAAAGCTTGATTTCAGTATCTTACTGATTTCTGATGTAAAAGCAAAGAATTCAGGACACGACAATGTAAGAGGCAGACAGTTGGAGCTGGGACACATTGCTCCTTGTATGTCCTTTATTGAAAGGCATAACAGACAGCAACACCAGAGGTTTGTGTTCATATACACATGTGCTGATGCTTAGGCTGAACTAAGCAATCACATGGGAAACTATTGTAAACTGATTTCTGGTGTTGCTGTTCCCCCCTAGGTGGAGGAGAATGAGATTGAGTGCTGACTTTAAGCCTGGCTGAGAAACATACTGTCATCGGTGTCATTAATGAAAGGGTGGATGTTGTTCCCCTGAAAGCCAGTGGCCTTTGACCCCTTGAAGCCCTTGTGCCTGAAGGTCAGTTGACAAAGAAGTTTAGGAAGGAGACTAACATTTTTTTTCCTTAAGCTTCACCTAACCTTTTGTTCACAGCACAAAGTCAAGTTTGAATGTACGAGCAGTGAAGGACCAGCATACTTTTGCTAAAAATCTAAATTTATTCCTTAGAACCTGCTAGCAGTTTTAGCTGTAATGTAAAAAATGACTTTTGTTCTCTAGGCCCTGGTTTAAATACCTAAAAGTAGGCTAAATTTTTTTTTTGTCACCAAGGACTTCTTGCAGCTATATGTAATCAGGACTCTGCCACAGGAGCTACTGGTATATAGTGCTTGCATGTATGAAATTGCCCTAACAGGTTGTAACTAGTATATATATAATTTGAAGTTTGGTGTTTTTCTTACTTAGCTACAAGCTAAACTAAATTTTCTTTTGTTGAAAGCATTCTCATTCAGATTCTAACCTTGGAATAAAAATAAGTAAATTTATAATAATCCAAAAATGTAACATTTTTTTTCATGAAAGAAAGCTCTCCAGCTGTTAATAACTAATGTCATACATATTTGCAGTTTATATACTTTTTGTTCTAGGATTGGACAGAAATGTTGAGAATGTTTTTTGCTATAATTTCTATTGAATGCAGTTGGAAAACCTCCCTGACTAGGTAGATACGGAGTTAGTAACTTAGAGTGATAAATTCCTAACCTTGTTTGTATATGTTGTTACAGGAGCTTTATTGCAGAAATGACCATTTATATCAAGCAGCTGGGCAGAAGTAAGTGTAATCCCTTTTAAACTACTCCTAAAAGTTTTTGCAGTGAAGATATTTTCACATTATAAAGTCTTGAGCTACTTTAAAAGAACATACACCACTATAGAGAAGTTAGTTTTAGCCTATTACATTGAAAAATTGAACTATTCATTAATGGGAAAGAATAGGGGAGTAACACATGGGATTTTGAGAGTTAGTTGATACTGTACACTAAAGTGGGAGCTAGGTATTTTAATTTCGTGCATATTAATTTGAGCTATGGTTCTAGAGTGGAATAAGTTAGACTAGGGAAAGTTGAGGATAGGAGGTGCACTGTGGATACCACTATGCCTCACATAAACAGATGATGAAATGTAATAGTCTAGATATGAAGCGCCTGTCTTAGACCTAGGAAAGGTCTTTGCTAGGCACAAAACAAGCCTGCTTGTATTTGTCTGTTTCCTTAAGTCATGTAGATTTCCTTTTATAGGCGTTTCCTTTATAAAAATGGTAGCCTTTTAGACTTAACAGTTATCAGAATAGTTGGTCACCTTATACTGATGCCAGAGAAACCTATCTGAAACAGCAAGTTTTAGGTACCATGATACCTATAATAACGTCTTAGGATATTATTGAAGATCAACACAGGTAATCTCCCAAACCATATATGCAAAAGATGCTTGTGTAATATTTTAGTGGTCAGATCATGAAGGATGTTTACAGTTCAACTATAAGTAGTGAAATGGAATTTAATGGGTTGGATTGGGTAATCGAATTAAAAGCAATCGCTATTGCATTTGAGAGCCATGTAGCTAGGAGTAGTGGTGGGACCTGCATTGTGTGTATTAATGTAGGAGGGCAGCCTATAAGTTCCAGTCCTGTATAAGTTAGAGAGAAAGAAACCTTGTTTTAAAACAACAAAATACCAAAGGTGTTAAGTATAGCCAATAGGTAAATTTGTGGATTTAGGAGATAAGCAAATTCGGTGGTAGATTGCTTACTTATAGGATTATTGATTCAGTACCCTGCACATCGAAACAACTGTGAACCAAGTCCCTGGAACTCTAGCTATCAGCATTCTGTTAAAAAATGGTCCTTTTCTTTGGGTCTCAATGGTAATAAGATTATATTCAGAAGGTCCCAAATTAAGCCTTTTGTTCAAAACAAACCCAAAAGCAAGATTTAAAGAAGCATGGGGGCTGGGCTTTTAACTTACTTGGTGAGTGTTCGCATTTATTTCTGGCTCAAGTACCACGCAAGCTAGGTATGGTGGTATGGCGCACTGCAAGATGAGGCAGGAGAATCAGAAAAGTGTGTTCAGGGTATTGGGGCCACATTGAGACCTGTCCATCCTATATAGTGAGTAGCCATTCAGGACTACATGATACCCTTGTCTTTAACAAAAACAGTTAAAAGTTACCTTTTACTACGTAGAATGTTGGAAGTTATGCCATGACTACAAGAGACACTCTTAAAAACAGAGAGACCATGAGAAAGCCACTAACCTTAGGAAAACAAAGGATAAACTTATCCATAGTAGATGATAGAAAGGCTGAGATGGTGCTTATATTAATTCTTCAGCAATAAGACTTAGGGAGCTCTAGGTTAAGAGCATTATGGGCTGCTCTTCCAGAGGTCCTGAGTTCAATTCCCAGCAACTACATGGTGGCTCACAACCATCAGTAATGAGATATGGTGCCCTCTCTGGCATGCAGGCACAACACTATACATAATAAATAAATCTTTTAAAAAAAAGATTAAGACTTAAGGTATAAGGATAGAAAGATACCTGTACATGTTTTACTGCCATAGTGTTAACCGTAAATAAATTCTACCATACATAATAGTGGTTCAGATTATTTGATCAGAAGATTTAAAGGAATGTCTTGAAATACTTTGTATTTCTGAATTTTTAATAGTGTAGTTTAACACATGCTTAAATTTAGCATATGGAAAATTTCATAGCCAATAGCAGTGGTTGCTTTTGTTTTTTGGGTAAAGATCTTAACATATCTTTTGGCTTGCATGGAGATAAGAATTTGAGTTGTCTGCACTGAATTTCATACTAAAAGCAGACGTCACAGGTGTGATAGACTAAAACCTGTGAGACCTACTTATTTTAAAACTTGGTCTGGTTTGCGTACTAAAGTTTTGGAGTCCAGACTTTGGTAACCCTAAGAAGCTGTGAACAGGGTGCTGGAGAGATGGCTCGGTTAAGAGCAATGACCCCTCTTCCAGAGGTCCTGAGTTCAATTCCCAGCAACCACATGGTGGCCCACAGCCATCTATAATGAGATCTGGTGCCCTCTCTGGCCTACAGGCAGGATACTGTATAAATAAATCTTAAAAAAAAAAAGAGGCTGTGACTCAGGAAGTTTTTAACATTAAGTGGAAGCCTCTTTCTTGATGTAATTAACCATCGTATACCTAATTTCATTTTATACTTAAGTTTTAAGTTTATCATTTTTTAATCTGATTTAATGATGTGGTAATGACAACAGTTGAGTGTGGTCTTCAAAATGATTAGTTATATAGAATTGGATTTGGTTAATGAATAGAATGAAAAGAACTGTGATACTTTTTATCGATGGTTGTTTAATATATAAATGTTTAGTTGTAACTGATGGTTCCTTGTTCAGCTCATTTCCGTCTTGGTAATCCTTGTAGGGATTTTTGCACGTGAACATGGATCAAATAAGAAATTAGCAGCACAATCATGTGCCCTCTCTCTTGTCCGACAACTCTATCATCTTGGAGTGATTGAAGCGTACTCTGGGCTTACAAAGAAGAAAGAAGGAGAGAGAGTAAGTATTTAAGCATTAATGTTCGTAACTTAGTATGTAACTAAAGAAGTTGAATTTATAGTTCAAGGGAGGAATGAGTTGGGGGACATGACCATAATAATTAATGGAAATTAAGGATTCTAAATGCTAGGCAGATCTTTTACTTCTGACCTATATCAGATCAAAGCTTAGAAAATCAAGAAATTAAAAGGCTGTATTTAATTAACACTCTTTTAAGATCCACTGAGTGAATTATAAATTATGATTATAATTCTCACTAAGAGGAATTTTTGTTTATGTCTATCATAGCCCTATTATATACTGTCAGCTCTCTATCTCTATTTTGCTAAAATTAATAGTTCTGAATTATTCATGGATGTGTTGATATTATTATTTTTGTAGGTGGAGCCTTACAAAGTTTTCCTCTCTCCCGATTTGGAGCATCAACTGCAAAATGTGGTTCAAGAGCTAGATCTTGAAATTGTGCCTCCAGTAAGCATATATACAGCTTTTTGTAGTTAGCTTTATTTTAAAATCTTCCCATAGACAAGTGTCTACATTTATTTTATTTTGCTTTTTCCTAGCCCGTTGATCCTTCTATGCCAGTTATACTCAACATTGGGAAATTGGCTCATTTTGAACCATCTCAGAGACAAAATGCAGTTGGAGTAGTACCTTGGTCACCACCACAGTCCAACTGGAATCCTTGGACTAGTAGCAACATTGATGAAGGGCCCCTGGCTTATGTAAGTACCACATGCCCTCTAAGATCAATTTTGGGGTTTAAAACTTCGGTATATTTTATTAGGTCAGGGTAAAATAGATTTTATTTGAATGTTTTCTTTTTATAGGCTTCCACTGAACAAATAAGCATGGATCTTAAGAATGAATTAACATACCAACTGGAACAGGATCATAATTTACAAAGTGTAAGTAATAAAGATTTTAACTATACATTGCCTAGTGTTTCAGAACATTGTTCTGTAGAATGGCACATTTCACCAAATTATTAATCATAGCATCATAGCTCTGATATACTAGTGGCTTTTAATTCAGTCAGGACCTAGAAATGAGTTGTGCTTCTTTGTTCCTTTCAAAAGTGTGTGGCAAGTAATTATAAAATTAGAAAGTTTCTGGAGACCTAAGAATGAAATGGGGGATGAAGACAAAGATTATTTAGAAATTTAGTAAGAATCAATTTTTTTTTTGTTTTTTCGAGACAAAAATGTATCATAGAATATATCAAGAACTAAGCCAGTTAGAATATAGTACTTTTTAAATATGGAAATGGTTTTAATGAAGTTTTACTAAGTTTTGACTTTTCTATGCAGGTATTACAAGAGCGAGAGATGCTTCCTGTGAAGAAATTTGAACCTGAAATCCTGGAAGCAATCAGTCAGAATTCAGTTGTGATCATTCGCGGGGCTACTGGATGTGGTAAAACCACACAGGTTCCACAGTACATTTTGGATGACTTTATCCAGAATGACAGAGCAGCAGAGTGTAATATTGTTGTAACTCAGGTAAATAACAAGCCAGTGTGAGCTCTGTTAATAGTTTGGGAGTTGGAGGATATTTTTTTGTTGTGATCAAATAAGGTTTTGAGAATGTTAAGACATTTTCACCTGCTTTCAGGGAACCTAGATTGGTATTAACGCAGGTTTCCTAGTTGTCAGACCTATAGGAGGCCTTACCTTCTCTAAAAGAGCAGATGGTGGTTGGGGAGGGGAGGGAGGAGGAATTGGGATTAATATGAAAACATTCCCAGGTTTTACGGGGAAAAACTGTTAAAACTGTAATACACACTCTTTTCTGCTTTCCCTGTCCTTTGTAACTTAGAATCTTGACAGGTTAGGCACGTACCCTAACCACTTAACCATAGCTTCTATCCTCTGGGTCATCATTGAACTTGAATCCTGTGTGTCAGGGGGTTCAGGCTTACGCTAGGTATACAAACACTAAGAACTTGGGCTAGCCTGGCAGTGATGGTGCATCACGCCTTTAAGCCCAGCACTCTTGGAGGCAGAGACAGGCAGACTGGCTGCTCTTACAGAGGTCAACAGCATGGTGCCTCACAACCAGTTATAATGATATCTGGTGACCTCTTCTGGCTGGCAGGCACACAGGCAGACAGAGCACCATATATATAAAATAAATCTTTTTTTTTTAAAAGAACTTAGGTGACTCTTATGGTGCCAAGTGATCTCATTTTTTATGTTTTTGTAAGTAAGATAAGCTTGTCAAAGTGCTCAGGCTTTGGGGACAGCTATTTCAAATCTGTCATGTTAAGCTGTTGGCGACAACTGACCATCAGGAGGATAGACCATTGCAGAGTTACTAGACCAGGGTGGCTTCAAACTTTGATCTGTGTCTTCCACATGCTTTTGAAGGTCAGTAAAGTTAAAAATTAATACAAGCTGGGCAGTGGTGGCACACACCTTTAATCTGGTCTACAGAGTGAGTTCCAGTGACAGGCTCCAAAGATTCACAGAGAAACCTTGTCTCTGCAAACTAAAAATAAAAAAATGGATGGTGATGATAAAACACTTGAGAAAAAAATAGTAGGGCAGTGATTCCAGAGTCAACCTGAAACATATCTTTATTTTACTTTTTAAATTTTTTTAGCAGTGTGTTTATATTGCACATGTGGGTATGTATCCACGAAAACTAGAACAGAGTGTCATTACCAAGAGGTGAACTTAATTTTTGAGCCATCTAACTAACATGGGTGCTAGAAACCAAATTTGAGTCCTTGAACAGTTCAGTGAGCCATCTTACTTAGTTCCAACTATGCTGAGTAGTGTAAGAACCAGTTTCCTATTGGTTTGTGCCTTTCAGTCACTTGTATACCATGATTCTGTTGGGAACTAGAGGTAGGTACTCTAATTAAAAATAAAGAGCCTATTGTACCATAATAGAAATAGTTAATGTATTCTCCATTTATTAAAGTTTCATATTTGGTAAAGGTCATTTGTGTCCTACCTTTCTCTGTTTCTAAGATAGCAATGAGAGCTTTTATAGTAATTTAAAATTTAGATGGGTGTGGTGTAAAGTTTGAAGTGAGACTCAAAACTTTTTGTGTTACTAGTTTGGTAGAACACTTGGCTTAGCATGTAACCTATGTTCAGTCACCCATATAACACATAGGAACTTTTAAATAAGTACAACTAATTTTATAATTCCATATCACTTTTGTTTTCAGCCCAGAAGGATCAGTGCAGTTGCAGTGGCTGAACGAGTTGCTTATGAGAGAGGTGAAGAGCCTGGAAAAAGCTGTGGTTACAGTGTTCGGTTTGAGTCTATACTTCCACGCCCCCATGCCAGTATAATGTTTTGTACTGTGGGTAAGTAATGCATTGTGGTACCTCATTTGTGACTTATTGTCATCTTTTTATTAAAAATACAGAAAGTTTGTTGTGTAAATGTTAATCCTGTACAGAAGAGAGACAGAAGCAGGCAAATAACTCTGTTAAAGGCCAGTCTGTTTCACAGAAAGTAGGGACAATGCCAAAAATACCTGAATGTGTCAGGATATTAATTACTGAAGACTGTTTTGACAATACAAGGATTGTGTTGTAGCAAGGTTGATTATCTAGTCATTTGCTTGCTTGATAGGTTTCTCTTGTGTAGTTTTATTATCTACATGATTTCAATAAATCATGTCTTTTTTTAAAGGTTTGTGCAATCAACCAAAGCTCAGCTAAAGTTTTTTGTTTTTCATTGATTCTAGGAAAGAAACCTATCATTGTTTCGATTTTTTTTTTTTTTTTAAAAGGTGTCCTCCTAAGAAAATTAGAAGCAGGCATTCGAGGGATCAGTCACGTAATTGTAGATGAAATTCACGAAAGAGATATTAATGTAAGTAACCTATGAGTCAGGTTTGATTTGACTATGTCTAACTAGAGAAATCACATCTTTGCTTTCTTTCTCTACTGCTAAATACTGTTTATTCAGAGAACCCAAATAAGTTAATATTCACATCGTAATGATGTTTACTATGATCGGTTAGAGTTTTATGTAACTTAGCATTTTAGTAGTGATTTATGACCAATAGCTGGTGGAATTGTATGATTAGTTTTCCTTTGTATGTGATAAATTTGTGCTTTTAGCAAAATGTTGGTAGGTATTGATAGCTTAACATTTCAGATGTTAGTAATTGTCACGGAAAATGAGAAAATACAAATTTCTCGCTCTTGCCTCATGGTTCTTGATAAACCAGTGTAAAGTTTTATTATATACAGTTGTAAGATTGGAAGGTGGATACTACAAACAACATTTTAAAATACTTCATTTATACAAGAAAAAGTGTGATATCTTTAAAAGGATATCCTACATTGTTTCGGCATGCAAACTATCCAGAGTTTCTATTGGAATCTAGTAGTTACTCTCTTTTTTAAAACAGGGTCTTGTTCTATAGCACAGATTGGCCTCTGATTTCCAGTCGTGTTGCCTTAGCTTCCCTAGTCAGTTATTAAGTATGAGGAATTACATCCAGGTGTTTCAGTAGTGACCTAACTTGAATGTTAGCTAGTTAGTGGTCTTTAAGAATTTTAATTAATGTCCTGAAATAATAAGATGGATGGTTATTTAATATTCTACTTTAAAACCGTTTTAAAGCTCTTCAAATAAATAGCATACTAAGAACTTAATGTGGGTAAGTGCTTTGTAGAAAGTGTACTCTCCTTTTATCTATTACATGGAAAACTCCATCCAGATTTAGAATTAACATTGTGACTAGAAAGTCTGGGCAAAGTTGTCTTTGACTGACCAAAGCTTTGCCTGTGGCATTAAATCCTCCTGGTTGTTTCGAGACAGGGTTTCTCTGTAGCTTTGGAGCCTGTTTTAGAACTCAAGTTGTAGACCAAGCTGATCCCAAGCTCACAGAGATCCACCTGTCTTTGCTTCCCAAGTACTGGGATTAAAGGTGTGTGCCACTATGCCTGGCTAAACTTTGAAATAATGGGCACACCTTTAAGTGCTATGTATCAAACACTTGTGTATTAAGCAGATGCTCTACCATTTAGCTAAATCACCATTCCTAGCACTGGAACTTCATTATTTTGAGGAGCAGATTCATTCTCTGACACCACCTGATAATAGCGTACCTCTGTTCAAATTCTTTTCCTACAATAGTATTTTTGAGATGAATATTAAGTGAAAAAAGTGTTATATATACAAAGCATATGTAGGCATTACAAATATAATTGAGGATGCTGACCTGGGAGACAATTTAAACTTTATAAAACTTAAGTTGTTGTGGCTATTTTATTTAAAATAATTTTTGTCATATTTCTAATGAAAGTTGCTTGTTACAAACTTAATTTTACCAAAAAATAGTTGAAGTGTTTGCATAACGAAAACTTTTTTCCCCTTAAGTATGCGAGTACACTAATAGAAACAGGAAGGGCTGGTAATGAAAGGTCAGTTGGTAGAATGCCTAGCATACACAGAAGCTTTGAGTTTGGCTTCCCAGCAGTACATAATGTGCTTATGATCCCTTTAGAATTGGGAGACAGGAGAACACAGTCTAAGGTCAATTATGACTATAGTGAATGAAGTCAAGGCCATGCTGAGATTCTTATCCCCAAAATGAAAATAAAACTGTAATATTTTTTGCACTTTTTTTTTAAAACTGATACCAGAAACAATTTCAGTAATGTCTTAAGACTGTCACAAATCGCCGGGTGGTGGTGGCGCACGCCTTTAATCCCAGCACTTGTGAGGCAGAAGCAGGCGGATCTCTGTAAGTTCGAGACCAGCCTGGTCTACAAGAGCTAGCTCCAGGACAGGCTCTAAAGCTGCAGAGAAACCTTGTCTTGAAAAACCAAAAAAAAAAAAAAAAAAAAGGACTCACAAATCTTACAGGTATATTTTACCACCCTGTTTAAACTTTTGTTTTCATTTTAATAGACTGACTTCCTATTGGTAGTACTACGTGATGTCGTTCTAGCTTATCCTGAAGTCCGCATTGTTCTTATGTCTGCAACTATCGATACTACCATGTTCTGTGAATATTTCTTTAATTGCCCTATCATTGAAGTTTATGGAAGGACTTTCCCGGTTCAAGGTAAATTTTGTGTTGATAGGAAGAAAATCATGATTTGTGCTGGAGGTTTTGCATTTTCTTAATTTGGAGATCAGCGTGATAGTTTAAAAGACTGAAAACATGTCATTGGCTCAGACATCTGTAACTCCAGTCAGTCCCAGGAGAATCCAACCTCCTCTCTGGTTTTTATCAAATGTCTTCGCCTTTGGGGAACCTTGCTTGCCTGTGGTACTTTGTTTTCCGGAGTAAAATCAGATTTCATTCACTTTTTGAAATTGATTTCTATGCTTTTTAAAATTTGAATCAACATAGAGCTTGTAATTTTATTGAAATAACATTACACAGTCCAATTGCGGAAATATGAAAATATGCTAAGAGCTTTAACATTTTGGCAAAGTGTGTTCGCATGAAATGAATAGCCGTGCTATGCTACTATATTTTTTAGTTCAGTAGCAGTAGTAGTAAATTGTAGGCAACTGAGAAATGGGTCGCTCAGTGTTTGTATAAGCACAAAGACCTGAGTTTAAATACTTGCCCAGCACCCAACAAAAAAGCCAGTTACTGTGGCTTATGCTTGTAGTCCTGGAACTAAAATATGTTAGGAATGGGAGGTTCTACAGAACTTTCTGGCCTATCAGTGAGCTCAGATTTTGTGAAAAACATTTGAGAAAGATACAAATGTACATAAAATACACTAAAAAAAGGTTAATATACGAATGAAGTATAAGCTAATTTTATTTCCCAGGGTCTGGGTTTTAAAGTTTATTTGCTGTGCATCTGTACTTTGGAGCTTTATAAAAATATTTAGAGGGTAAGAACCTAGTTTCTTACAGATTGCAGTAAGAAGTTGCGGATAATGTTGTAGTTACTCTTCATTGCTGTAAAGAGACTCCATGGCCAAGGAGAGAAAAGGTTTTGGGTTAGTTCATGATTAATATGGTGAGGACCACTGAGGAAGGCAGGCATGCCTCTGGGACAACTTGAGTTGACTGAATCATACCAATGATTTTTAAAAAATTGATCACCTGAACTTTTGAAATAACTTCTTACACAATCCAATTGAGGAAATGCAAATACCCTAGGAGACTTACAGTCTGCTGAAATGAATATTCATGTCACTTGTTAAAATTTTTATTTGTATTTTATTTGTGTTCTGCCTGCATGCATATTCATGTGAGGGTGTCAGATGTCCTTAAACAGTTCTTGACAGTTGTAAGCTGCCACTTGGGTGCTGGGTACTTGAGTCCTGGAAGAACAGCCAGCGCTCTATCCAACTGCTGAGCCATCCGGTTCCATTCCACTACATTTTTAAAATCTCTCCTAATCTGCAGGCAGAAGTCCGTGATGGGCACAGTTTGAGCAGAAAGTTAACGATGGTATTAGATTATACCTAAATCTTAAAATATAAATATACTCTGAATAGAAAAGTACATGGTAATGACAGATTTGTCAATGAAATTTACTACTAAATGTGTAGATTTGATAACAAATTTTGATCTTAATGTGTGTAGTTCTGAGTGACTGGAGAGCATTACTTAATATTGAATAAAATTGGTGAACATTAATTTAGGTGATGGTGTGTGTGCCTTTGGTTTGCTGTCTTGGTGGTCACTGGTGAAGATACAGAAGACAGATTATAGAGACAATTCTTGACTTTTTAGAATTTCAGGCACGTTATTGGTTAGCTATATTCCAGTCTTTGGAGTAGGACAGTATATACAGTTTTCAAGCGTATTTCCTTGAAAAATGTGTATAAAGGGGAAACTCCAGCTGGTTTGTAAAAATTTATGTAAGAATTACCTACATTTTTGTTTAGAGTTTAAGGGAGACATGTTTAGTTTACATTGTTGAAGCTTAATCATGAAAATTCACTGTTGGAATTTATAGCGGTTTGAAAGAAGTTTGAATTGCAGATTAGGTAATTATTTTACCGATGTACCATTTTGTAAATCATCAAGTGCTTAACTAATGTGATTATCCTTGCCAGAATATTTTCTAGAAGATTGCATTCAGATGACCCAATTCGTTCCCCCACCAAAGGACAAAAAGAAGAAAGATAAGGAAGATGATGGTGGTGAAGATGATGATGTAAGTAGATTTCTCTACAAACCTACAGGAATGAGAAATGTTCATCGTGAGAGTTTTTGATGGAGAAGAGAATAAGTGGTTAAAGCATAGCATGAATTAATTGGCATTGCAGAGTCCTTTAAAATCAGTTTTAATGTCTATTAATGAGGTTAATGACTATTAATCCAAATAATTCCAGGTTCAGTGCCAAGAGACTTCAGGTTAAGTAGTTTCTGGCATAAAAGTCTTAAGTTCTGGGACTATTTGTAGTTGAATTCTCTATATCCCAGGAAAATAATAAGAAATTCAGTTTATCGTAGGTTCTATCTATATTCATGGATATCAGTCGTTTTTGGCAGACTTAGTATATGTACAGGTGCTTTCAGAGATGCCGGAGCAGATGTGCTTCCTTGCAGGTCAAGTTGCAGATAAGTCCCTGATGTAGGTGATAAGAAATGAATATGGAAATGCCCTTTACTGCTCACCATCTCTCTAGCTTAGAAGTTGGTCAGTCAATCTCTGTTTTTAGAGACAAGGTTTCTCTGTAACAGCCTGGCTGAAACTCAATTTGCTTCCCCAGTTCTAGAGTTTACAGTGTGTTTTCCCAACCCAGCATAAATCAAATATGCCAGGCCTTCCTTTGGGCCACTAACCAGGTACCAAACAATGACATAGAGACTTAATAAATATTCATTTTATGAATGCTGTCTTTGTGCTTGTTTCTAGCTAGCTCTTAATAACTTACTTGTTTCTCTCCATCTATGGTTTGCATTGTGTCTTTTCTTCTGTATGTCTTATTTCATCTGCCTGACTGACTGATGACTGGCTACTGCCTAACTGGTTGGCTACTGACTGGCTAGCTTGCTTGCTTCAGGAGTCTTTTCCCCTTGTTCTCTTCTTCTTTTTCTATTTATTCTCTGCCTAACATCCAGGCTTCTTATTCTTCTGCCTAGCTATTGGCTGTTCAGTTGCCTTAGGCAGATAAGATGAAACATTATCATTAAACAAATGCCATATAAATAAATGTAACACAGTTGAAGTAGTATTTCAAAGTACTGGTCTCATAATGAAAGTATGACTACCCTAGGGTTAAACAGTATTGCTAGATGTTTCTTGCTTAGAAAAAGTAAACCCAAGAGAATTGAACTGTTAATAATTATGCGTGACAAATCCCGTTTTCTTGCAGGCAAATTGCAATCTAATATGTGCTGATGAATATGGTCCAGAAACAAAATTGAGCATGTCTCAGTTGAATGAAAAGGAAACTCCTTTTGAACTCATTGAAGCTCTACTTAAATACATCGAAACCCTCAATGTTCCAGGAGCTGTGTTGGTCTTCTTGCCTGGCTGGAATTTGATTTATACTATGCAGAAGCATTTGGAAAATAATTCACATTTTGGTATGACGATGAATACGTTTACTTCTATACTAGCTCGTATGTTGCTGTGTTTAATGAAAGTATGTGTAATTAAGAACAATGTTTTAACTTGTTCTTTTAGTCCTTATCCTTTTTGTATTGTAGGAAGTCACCGGTATCAGATTCTACCTCTGCATTCTCAGATCCCTCGGGAGGAACAGCGCAAAGTGTTTGATCCAGTTCCAGATGGGGTAACCAAGGTAAGGAAGGAATTACAGTGAGGTCAGATGTGAAAGAGATGTTAAATATTAATAAACGTTTGAATAGCTCTTGGAAAATGCAAAAATATCAAAATCTAAATAGAAAAAGGTCTTCCAGTCTAACCTTGATAGGACCCCCCCCCTTCTTATTCCTGTTGCTGTAATTCCTCTTTTACTACGGGTTAAATGATTCTGTGATCATTTGTGTGTTCATAAGTGGAATATTTTATATAGTGTACTTTTTTGGATTTTTTTGCAGGTTATTTTGTCCACAAATATTGCTGAGACAAGCATCACCATAAATGATGTTGTTTATGTCATTGACTCCTGCAAGTAAGTTCTAGGGAATCTTTGTCTTTTTACTGTTAGCAACTGCCAAACTTTATCAATTAACCTTTTGTGTAATTTTTCAATTTACTGAAATTGTATTTTTTTTTAACTGTGTATCAGTGTTTTCTTTGCT
Organism: Arvicola amphibius; assembly: GCF_903992535.2. Lineage (NCBI taxonomy): Eukaryota > Metazoa > Chordata > Mammalia > Rodentia > Cricetidae > Arvicola > Arvicola amphibius. The sequence goes on from NC_052058.2 coordinate 68,063,459, forward strand.
TAAATACCTGCACTAGTTGTGCCTGGTGGCCTTGGATGCTAGAAGAATGTATAAGCTGCCCAAGAAATAGATGTGAGCTGCCATGGGTGTTGCTGGGAATTGAAACTCAGGTCTTATGTCAAATAGTCACTGATCCATCTTTATAATTATTTCTTTTGAAGTGTTTGTGTGGCCTATGCTCACCTAGACGAGATTTTTCTTACTCAAGTACTGGGGTTTGTACCATTGCTGTGTACCATAACACTTAGATTTTAACTTTATTGTCAGATTTTATACTTTTAGACCCAATGTGTTTGTATGTCCTGGATGTAGCTGAAGAGTACAGATTAACCAAGATTTAGTAAACAACAAAAATTTACCACTAATTTCTTACTTCGTGTCATACGATTTGTTACTTGTTTTTTCATTGGTTGTTTCCATTGATCACTATGTAATTTTCATGCTTTTTTGTTAATAATTATAAATACGTCACAGTCCATCCTCAATGGGCTTCACATGTTTCACAGTAGGAGCATGTAGATTAGAAATGCCAAGCAGACAACAGATACTAAAGAAAAAGAGAAAGAATAGAACCATATGCTTATTATACTGTATTCCGGGGGGGGGGGGGTGGTGGTGGCAAAGACTACTTTAACATGTTACAAAGAATAAACAGGGCAATTACCTCTTAAATACCTGAAGTGTCATGCAGCTATTTTTTGAGTATTCTGTTTAGGGGGGGACATGCAGTGACCATACTTTAAGCCAAGTATCCCATAAGTAGTTAGTCACTCTCTGGATCAAACCTATCATATCTTTGAAGAAGCAGGAATATGTCCTCTCACCTTTGGTTAAGGTGTAACACCCATTTATTTAGTCTCCCACATAAACACAACCATTACTCACAGTGACAGTCTCACTCCTTAAGAAAGTAGTGAACTACAGCCTGGTAGTTTGGCATCTGTAGTGCAACTCATGCACAAAATTGACTGAGTTGAGTATGGTGTTGTCTGTAGGTAAAGTCAATTTATGCACTTTTGTTGAGGGCAATAAAGCCTGGTTAAAGCTGGCATTATTGCACATATGTCTAAGTAGATATTTATTAGTCATTCTGTTTTGTTTTTGAATGTGTATGTTCACACCCATGCATACAGCTGTGTAAGCCTGAGGCAACTTCATCTATGCACACACCTTATTTTGAGATAAGGTTTGTCCTTGAGCTCAGGAACACACTGGCTGACCAGAGAATTTCTAGAATCTATTATCTCCACATCAAGCATGTCATAATTTTGCTTAGGGTATGTGGTGCATATAATGTTGGTGTGTCTTTGAAATAGATTGGCAGCTAAAGAATGTAAAGTCGTTGATTTCTTACTTGTTCTGTCTTCAATAACTTTTTTCTTGTTTAGACAAAAAGTGAAACTGTTTACTGCTCATAACAATATGACCAACTATGCTACTGTGTGGGCATCAAAAACAAACCTTGAACAGAGGAAAGGGAGAGCTGGCCGAGTGCGACCTGGGTTCTGCTTTCACCTGTGTAGTCGAGCTCGTTTTGACAGGTAAGTCTTTTTAATTTGTCACTGGTTGTGATAGAAGTCAGTGAAGAACCTGGAGAAAATTCTTAGCATTTCTTGCTAAGCTGTCTTGTCCAATGAGATCAGTTTTAAAATAAGAACTTTGTGTGTGTGTGTGTGTGTGTGTGTGTGTGTGTGTGTATTAACCTTTTATATGCAGTTCATCCATCAGTGCTTCAGTGAAGTATATTTAAACTAAATGGGATTATAGTGAGACTGAAATGAAATTAGAGGTTGCTAGTGTTGTTTTATTTAACAAAAGGATTTGTGGACATTAATTCCATTTCTTTATCAGTTTGTAATTACAGATTATCGGAGATAGCTAGTTTTTCGTTAGCCATGTCTTAAAATTTTAGGTTTTGGTCAAGGGGCTAAGACAGAGATTAACCTGGTTGTCCTTGAACTTGAGGATGTGCCTGACCCAAGTGCTGAGATTAAAGACCTGTCACCCATATTCAGCAGTAGAGTATTTCTTGTTTTTATTTTTACCACATCTGTTTTATGGTACTCCTTCCCAAGAAACACTGGATGTTACAGATGAAAAATACATGATATTTAGAGCTTTGGCTTTATGTGTACTTAGGACAGGCAGTAAGCAATGTTCTAGAAAAAAATTAGTTAACTGTTTTACCAGCAATTATAAATGTACATTTAGATCAACATAGAGCTGCAACATTTAGATGTGGATTGTAGAAGTGGTAACATTGGCTTTTTCATGCTCCTTCACTTAGTTGAAAAGGCATGGCTTTGAGAGTAAAGACAGAAACCAGTTTATAATTGTCTACTCTGTAAGGCATGACTGCAATGCATAGGAAAAATTGTGGTAATTATAAAATGAGGAGGAGAAAGGAACAACACCATATACTATCGTTTTTTTATGCAGATATTGTTGGATTGTCATTGCACACATAAGTGAGGATTACTTTTTTTCTGCTTCCGTAAATTTTAGACTGGAAACTCACATGACACCAGAGATGTTCAGAACACCTTTGCATGAAATTGCTTTGAGCATAAAACTTCTTCGTCTAGGTGGAATTGGCCAGTTTCTTGCAAAGGCAATTGAACCTCCACCTTTGGATGCTGTGATTGAAGCAGAGCATACGCTTAGAGGTAAATGCTGATACCTTATGCTATCCGCCCTTACATAGCAAGTTCCACTTAACAAGTGTGTCAAATGAAGATAGACTTGGTAAAGCTATGTTAGTAAAGGCTTCTTACCATCACAATTTTCTTGAGCTTGAAGGCTGAAGGAGAATAAATGGCTCTCGTTTATTTGTAAAGCATATAAGGTATATACAGAAAGCCACATCTTAAGAGTCAGTACATGCATTATTCCTTGACTTATATTTATGTCTTAGAGTTCTTTTTTTTGTCCCACATCTCAGATCTGTTATAAAAGTAGTGTAATGAAAAGAGAAGGAATTGAAGCCAGAAGCGCTCTGTATTGAATTTGGAATTTTGCACTCACTGTTAACCCAGATTCAGTTTCTTTTTTATGGGTTATGTGGATACTTATTTTATTGACTAACTTTGGGCTATAGACCATCCATGTTTGCCCAGAACCTGTCTGAGTAGAAAGAACTACAAATAGTGTCTTGTATTAAGTATACCAGAATTTTTTTTTAAGATGTCTTTTCACTGAATCATTTGCTCTGGCTTTATACTTGACTCTTGCATGGACATATAATGAAATATGTACATTATCACTCACGAATAAGTATCTTCCCACAGAACTTGATGCTTTAGATGCCAATGATGAGTTGACTCCTCTGGGACGAATCCTGGCTAAGCTCCCCATTGAGCCTCGTTTTGGAAAAATGATGATAATGGGGTGTATTTTCTAGTAAGTTTGTTTTCTTGTTGGTAGTTAAGAGATGGGATGGCTTTCATAAAAGGAGGTGAGGTGGTCTGGCTAGAAAAAAATTACGGGGGAAATGTTAATGACAGGCCAGTTAGGTTCAGTACTTGTTAGTAGTATCCTCTCCAACAAAGGTTTCAGTTCATTTTTGAAAGCCTTTCTGGCATAAAGATTGTGATTCACTGTTAATTTAACTTTTTTTCTTCCCAGTGTGGGAGATGCTGTCTGTACCATCTCAGCTGCTACCTGCTTTCCAGAGCCCTTCATCAGTGAAGGAAAACGCCTGGGCTATATTCATCGGAATTTTGCTGGAAACAGATTTTCTGATCATGTGGCTCTTTTATCAGTATTCCAAGCCTGGGATGATGCTAGGTATGGCGTTAAAGTCAAATCTTAAGGAACTACGTAACTGTCTGAGTTCATAATCCTGCATGCAAACTTGCTGAGCCTTTGAGAACAAATGCTTCTTTTTCATTTTGTCTTAGGATGAGTGGAGAAGAAGCAGAAATACGTTTTTGCGAGCAAAAGAGACTCAATATGGCTACACTAAGAATGACTTGGGAGGCCAAAGTACAGCTTAAAGAGATTCTGATTAACTCTGGCTTTCCAGAAGGTAAGATGTCTCTCATTTGTCAGCTGATAATTGTGGCTCATATTGGTATGTTCAGAATCCAGGAAGCTAAAGCCAGAGTATAGACTCATTGAGAATTTGTAGTGATGAGGAGCGGGCAGGCCTGCTTTTCGTCCTGCCCAGCTCCTGGCCGCCTGACTAGCTTAGGCCCCGAAATAACAACACACAAACTGTATTCATTTAAAACACTGCCTGCCCCATTAGTTCCAACCTGTTACATCTTGATTAACCCATATCTAATAATCTGTGTAGCACCACGAAGTGGTGCCTTACCAGGAGGATTCTAGCATATGTCCATCTTGGGCCGGAGCTTCATCTCCTCTGGCTCAGAGAGGAGAGGTATGGCATCTGTTTGAGGCATCTGTCTCACTTAGGAGAGGTGTGGCATCTGACTGAGCCATCTACCTCACTTCCTTCTTCCTGTTCTGTCTACTCCACCCACCTAAGGGCTGGCCCATTAAATGGGCCAAGGTAGTTTTCTTTATTAACGAATGAAATCAACAAACAGAAGACTCTCCCACATTAAGAATTCAAGGATTGACAGCTTGAACTAGTGAGTGCCTAACACCCTTTCTCAATTACAGGAGAAAGCTTCCCCTTGGAAAATATCCTTTGTGAACTCTTGTCTCAAGCTAACATGTATATTGACAACAGAGTACTTGTAATAGTCTCAGCTGTTTGTTGGAACATAATATATAATTCTATGATGTAACACTAATCCAACTTTCCATTTCCCTGTAGTTGAGTTTGTCTTTTCTAAGTTGATTAGGCTTTGTGACATGAGATTAATGAAAAATAGAATGTTTGTTAGCGCCAGGAAGTAGAATTTTAAAAAGTTATGAATTGAATTCTTTCTAAACTGACACTGAAAATCAAAGGGAGAAAACATTTTTATATATCAGAACATAAAGATAATCTAGATGAAGCTACTATTCAGCTTTTTATAGCAAGTAGAATTAACAGTTTTTAGGATGGGCGGTGGTGGCGTATACCTTTAATCTCAGCACTTGGGAGGCAGAGAGGCAGGCGGATCTCTGTGAGTTTGAAGCCAGCCAGGTCTACAAGAGCTAGTTCCAGGGCAGGCTCCAAAGCTATAGAGAAACCCTGTCTTAAAAAAAAAAAATCAAAACAAAAGAAAAAAACAGCATTTAAATGGCTTTGATGCATTCAAGGTAGTAGAAATGATGTTTTATATAGCGCATTGCTGTTTGGTTTCTATTCAATGATAAAAGTACTGCTAGGGTGTGTCTTGGCTGAAAATTGCCTTCATTGCAGTGACTTAGATTGTCCTTTTCATCTTCTGCTAGTAATAAGAATGGATACCTTTGGTTATAGAATCTCATCAGAAAAGCTCCTTCAAATAGTTGTCAGGGCGCTAAGCAGAGTCATACTATTTCTTACCTCATTTTTAACAACCATTTCTTTAAATTCTATTTAACAGATTGTTTGTTGACACAAGTGTTTACTAACACTGGACCAGATAATAATTTGGATGTAGTTATCTCTCTGCTGGCCTTTGGTGTGTACCCCAACGTATGCTATCATAAAGAAAAGAGAAAGATTCTTACCACCGAAGGGCGTAATGCCCTTATCCACAAATCATCTGTGAACTGCCCTTTTAGCAGCCAAGACATGAAGTACCCATCTCCCTTCTTTGTTTTTGGTGAAAAGGTAAGAAGATTAGGGAAGTCTGAAGGATCCTGCCATAGCTAATTACCTGCCAGTGTGTAACATTCGAACTTTTTTTATCTGCAGATTCGAACCCGAGCCATCTCTGCTAAAGGAATGACCTTAGTCACCCCCTTACAGTTACTTCTGTTTGCCTCCAAGAAAGTCCAGTCTGATGGACAGATCATATTTATAGATGACTGGTATGTGCTTTCAGTTGTGACTCCAAACTGAATTTTTAGAATTGAGAGTTTTTAGAATTCAATTTTTATTTTGAAACAAGACAAGGTTACTTTCATGTTTAAGGTTTATTTTATAATTTATTTTCTTGGAGTTGCAAATCTTTCTGATTCAGTTAAAGGATTGGTCATTTTTGAGTTGTTTTATATGGTTATATTGCTGATTATTCATACTTTCATATAACCTTGGGAAATGTCTAATTATAATAAAATCAGCGGTTAAATTTATGCCACATGGGAGGCAAATTTATTAACCTAAATAGTCATCTGTCTCTGTGCATGTCTTGTTTCCCTTCATCATAGGATCAGACTGCAAATATCACATGAAGCTGCAGCATGCATCACTGCCCTCCGGGCCGCCATGGAAGCTCTGGTTGTTGAAGTGTCCAAACAACCAAATATCATCAGCCAGTTGGACCCTGTAAATGAACATATGCTGAACACAATCCGTCAGATTTCTAGGCCTTCAGCTGCTGGTATCAACCTTATGATTGGAAGTGTACGGTGAGTACTTAATGAAATTTTGTGTGTAAAGCAGAATTATTAAAGTTGGTTAGAGTCCTCGCCACTTAGGTTCAAGTTATAAATAAACATTAAATATGGAATTTAGTGTGACACAGAACAAATTTCCTTTTGCTTTTCTTAATCTGTGTGCACAATATCGCCACATACTAAATAAAGTACAGAATAGTAGAACGTATAGAGTGTTATAAGCTAGATGATACACTTTCTGGAATACTGTGTTGATTTTTCAGATACGGTATTAATTACTCCTTCCTCAAGTAGAAAGATAGGTATTTAATAGAAACTGTCTTTAAGAAATATGAAATTTCTCCTTATAAAATACTTGTATTTTCTCAGCCCTCCCCCCCCCCACACACATTGATAACATATTTGTGTTCAGTGGATGCTTATGTTTCTCATTTAGGTTTACTAGTTTTCAATATTTTAAAGAATTACTGTTGTAGACATACTGATTATTAGTCTGCTTAACATTCTTTTAAGCATGGCTTCAATATCATCCTGCTAAATTAAGTATAATAGTATACAAATATGCAGAAAGTCCTTTGTATTTTTATCAAGTTATTTGCTTTAATTTCAGTATAGCTAAAGTGTTATTAATTCTGGTCTCTTTAATTTAGTGTGCACAGCCCTGGGTTCATTCCCTTTTACCACACGTATACCTAAAGAGGTTTGTTGTTTTCTTGCTTTTTCCTAGATATGGCGATGGTCCACGCCCTCCCAAGATGGCCCGATATGATAATGGAAGTGGATTTAGAAGAGGATATGGTGGGGGAGGATATGGCGGGGGAGGATATGGTGGTGGCTATGGTGGAGGAGGCTTTGGAGGAGGCTTTGGAAGTGGTGGGGGAGGAGGCTTCGGAGGTGGCTTCAACAGTGGTGGCGGGGGTGGCTTCGGTAGTGGTGGGGGAGGCTTCGGCAGTGGCGGAGGTGGTGGCTTTGGTGGTGGTGGAGGAGGCTTCGGTGGTGGTGGAGGTGGTTTTGGCGGTGGCAGAGGCGGCAACTTTGGGGGTAGTGGAGGCTTTGGAAGCAGTGGGGGAGGCTATGGTGGGGGTGGTGGGGGCTATGGAGGTGGTGGTAGTGGTGGGGGCTATGGAGGAGGAGGCAGTGGAGGCTATGGAGGTGGTGGGGGAGGTTATGGTGGTGGAGAAGGTTACAGTATTAGCCCCAACTCCTACCGTGGAAATTAGGGGGGGGGTGGTGGGGGGGGTGGGGGATATAGAGGAGGTTCCCAAGGGGGCTACAGAAACAACTTCGGTGGCGACTACAGAGGATCTAGTGGCGATTACCGTGGATCTGGCGGGGGCTACAGAGGATCTGGAGGATTCCAGCGAAGGGGTAGCTATGGAGGTGGTTATTTTGGACAAGGAAGAGGAGGAGGGGGTGGTGGTGGTGGTGGTTATTAAGGTTTGTGTCAGCCTATGCAGACAATTTAAAAATGCATGCTATGTGTTTTTCCAAGATGTTTATTTGCACCCAAAAAGCAAACCCATTTTCCACTTAATCTGTAGCTTATTGTAGTTTCAAGCAAGGAAGAATGTAGACTAGTGATTTTGTTTATATTATGTAATGTAAAATATGACCTATTATACAAGTATCACCATACAGTTTGTATTTTTTCTTCAAGGGATAAAGGTTTGCCTTTTAACTTAACTTGACATTTTCTTGGTTTTCATTTAATAGAAAATAAAGTATTACACTGAAAATTGGCTGTTCTTTTTTTTTTGAGTTTGAGCGCCCCCACCCCCTTTTAGGCATGTCAGCATGTCCAGGTACTAACTAGTTTGCCTCCGCTTCCCAAGTGCTGGGGTTAAAGATTGTACACCACAGCCGGGCGGCGGTGGCGCACGCCTTTAATCCCAGCACTCGGGAGGCAGAGGCAGGCGGATCTCTGTGAGTTCGAGACCAGCCTGGTCTACAGAGCTAGTTCCAGGACAGGCTCCAAAACTACAGAGAAACCCTGTCTCGAAAAACAAAAAAAAAAAAAAAAAAAAAAAAAAAAAAAAAAAAAAAAAAAAAAAAAAAAAAAGATTGTACACCACACCATATTGACTTCAAGCACTTTTGTACCCTGTTGAAACATTTGACCTTAGCTGAAATACTGTCTTTGAAAAGAAAAACCAAAGCCAGCATTTTCTGTTCAGTTCTTTCAAATTAGTTTTTCTTTAGGGCTTTGAGGGGGTAGGATAGTATAAGCTACAGTAACCTTAAACAAATATTTAGTCAATGAAAAAAGGTTGGTGAGCTTTGCAGTGCATTACTTAGTATTTGGGGGTCGAGAAGAATTTAGCTAGTTCTTTCCCATTAACATGTATCTCAAAGGATGTAAAGTTAGGGGTGTCTTTTTAATACCTTAAATTTTCCTAGTTAACTACTGGAGTTCTGGGGGGAAAGGAATCCTGGAAATCTAATTCAGGGCCTAATGCCTGCCAAGTCTCTCAGGTCCCCCAGGAATGCTCCAATGTTGGAGGTAAATCACACAATACAGCAGGGTCCAAATTGAACAACTGCTACCCACCATCTTGGGTGGGATGATTGGGCACGCTTTTTAAAAATCTTTATCCATCCTCTGGTTTTATGATGTTGAGGCATGTTTTCCCAATGAGCTACTTTCCTATCACAGCATAGGTGCTTTTAGATTCTTAAGTCTGTTACAATTTGTCATCTCCAATTTGCCATTTCTGTGTGTATGGACGCAGTGTTTAGCTGTTTAGTTGCATGTTTGATCTAGTTAGAATTTTTTTATCTGTGCCCTTAAAAACTAATTTCTATATCCTGGCTATTCTTGTTCATAAAACATCTTAATTGATCCTGCACCCAATACATTCTCCATAGTACAGCTAATGCCACTTATTTTTCCTTAAATTTTTAGTGATTTTTATTTAGCTACATTTTTCTCTGCTCCCCTCCCTGTTGCTTCCCTCCTCTTCAATCTTCTAAGGTCCCCAGTGCACCTAATTTACTCAGGAGATCCTGTCTTTTTCTACTTAACATGTAGATTAGATCTATGTATGTCTCGTTGTCTAGGTTCTCTGGGATTATGACTTCTGGGCTGGTTTTCTTTGTGTTTAAAAACCACTTATGAGTGTCTTTCTGGGTTTGGGTTACCTCGATGTTTTCTAGCTCCATTTGTCTGGAAAATTTAAGATGTTATTTTTTTCTTCTGTGTAGTACTCCATTGTGTAAATGTACCACATTTTCCTTATCCATTCTTCAGTCGAGGGGCATTTAGGTTGTTTCCAGGTTCTGGCTATGACAAACAAAGCTTCTATGAACATAGCTGAGCACATGTCCTTGTGGCAGGGTTGAGCATCCTTTGGATATATGCCCAAAAGTGGTATTGTTGTGTCTTGAAGGATGTTTCATATTTGGAGGTTACAGTTGATGTGTTGGCTGCTGCACAAAGCAGTGATCTTTTTTTCACTTGAGGATGAAGTACCAATTAGAGCAAGCAGTTTGAATAGTGGGTGGCCTCACTTTTTTGAGACAGGGTTTTCAAACAGTCCTGGGATTCTCCATAGATCAAGCTGCCCTTGAACTGAGATCTGCCCATTTCTGCCTCCTGACTGCTGGGATCAAAAGTGCAGTCACCACCACCTAGCTCCTCGTACTTTTATGTATGGTATTTTGGCAGTTACCACCCTACTGGAAAAAGTGAAAGTATTGAAAACACCAGTTTTAGGCAGTCGTGTTTGAAATGTAGGCTGGGTGGGGAGTGTGAAAGCTACCAGTGATGAGTGCGGGTGAAGCTGTACTTAAGAAATGTGCAAGAGGAAGTGAAGGGTTCCCTTCAGATCTGTTCAGATGGCAGGTAGCCAAACATTGAAGTCAGAATATAAAGGATACCAGAAGTGGCTTAAAGTTAATAAAATTGTATTTGACAAAGTTGAGGTTTAAATTACTGTTAAGACAAAAAAAATGCAAGGATGGGTCTGTATGCCTTTAACGTGGCTTTAACTAGATATACTCAAGAATGGTGGGGCTTTACTGAATCAGCATTGCATTTTGTCAGACTTGAGTGATTTGGCAGGATTTAGCTGTTGTGTGGAAGACTTCTACTCACCTTATACAGGGAAGCCTGTGGCAGTGAATGGTTGTGTCCAGGACCGACTAATGAACTATGATTTTGTTACTTTTTGTTGTATGCTCACCCGAGAGTATATGTTTGTAGGGGACCTCCAAAGTTGGAATGGGCACTGGACCCAGCCAGTGAGTTCCTTCACTAACACACTTAAAGTCTGGATGAGGTCTTAAACAACTTAAAGCCAGTGCAAACAACTGGAGAGAATTATGAGGTCATCTTTTAGTTAAGTTAGAATCTACAGAGGATTTGGGGGTGCATTCTGTTGCTGTGGAAACTGGCCCAAAACAACTTGGGGTTGAAGGGTTATGAAGGAAGTCAGTAAGGAAGTAGAAGTCTGAAGGAAACCTTCCTATACCATCCAGGACCCCTGCCTGGGAGTGACATCACTCACAATGGGCTGGGCCCTCCTCCACCAATCATTAGCCAAGATGCTCCACAGGCTTGCTACCTGGCAAAAAGATTTTCTCTATTGAGGTTCAAGTTAACAAAACACTGGCCAGCACAAGGAATAATGTGACAATGGTAGAATGTGTGCTTAGTATATGTAATGCTTAGGTCTTTGATATACACACAAAAAGCTGTGTCTTGGTCCTTTTTGGAACAAATTTATCTAAGTTTAGACTCCCAATGACTGAAAAAATTACTGATGGGGAATCTTGGTCAACCAATTATCTTTAAGAGTTGGGACCAATTTAGGGCGTGGCCTTTCTGGGTACCTGGAGATAAACCAGGCGGCCCGAGGTTCATGCTCTCTGGCTCCTGCTCTGTATTGCTGAGCTTGGACTTCTCGTTCTCATTTTGTGAGTTTGCCCCTTATAATAATAATAAACTTGATCTATATTTTAGCTAGCTTGGTTTTTTCTTGATCTGAGATAATTCAACAGATTATCGACAAAATAATGGTCCATCAAATAGTCCTAGTCCTCAGAACTGTCAGTACATATTTTCTTAAATGCAAGGTTCAATGTGATTTAGGTTAAGGTCCCTGAGATCATTCTGGGTTATTCAGGTGAGCCTATTCTAGTCAAAATGGTCTTCAGGGTTGGAAAAGGAAAAATGGAATGTAGCCCAGGCTGGTCTCAACACTTCCTGTAGCACTGGCTGACCTTGACTGTCCTGATTGTCCTATTTTCATATCCCTAGTACTGGGATTATAGGCACACACTACCATGCAGGTTTGTGGTGCTGGTGCTAGAACCCAGGGCTTTATGCCCGCTAGGCCAGCACTTTACCTACTGAAGTACATCCCCAACGCCTCAGCTACACTTGTAGCTAAGTAAATTCTATGGCATGACTCATCTTAATGAGTCTACAGTATCTTAAAAAATACATTAAGACAAATAATTCAGTGAAAGCATTTAAATGTTTTAATCTTTGAATTTAAACTACAATTTCTGTGTGATAAATAATTTATTACATTTCTGAACTATAAAATAGGAACACCTATCCAGATGCCTTAGCCAGTGACTATCCTAATATCCCCCTTTAGGTTTGCTTCTATCCTGTTGTTGTTCATTTCCACATTCAGAGTTTGCATGACTTTGGAGAGGATTTTGTCATCCTTTTTATCTCCTGAAGCAGCCCCTTTGTTGAGAGCTGCTTCTGCTACAATAAAGAACTGTTCCGATGGCTGAAGAATGCTCACTCCATAGCCATTGTTGTTGTAGATATGATTGTTAGTCATCTTCAGTTTGGGTGCTGGAAGAACCTGTTAAATTATTGGAGAAAGTCAGCTATTCAGTAATTCTGATACAAAGAAAACAAGAACAAGATGGCACAGGAACTTACTCTAAAGTCACCAGGGTTTTTAAAGCTACAAGAGTTAGTGCCAAACAAATGTGTATTAAGTTTTTATCCAAACTGATACAAATAATTCTAGATAGGGGATGCAGCCTGTTAATATCTACAACATGATTAAGCACGAAATGATTCTAGGTAGGTAATGTGTTACGGAAGAATACAAGAGGCCAGTGAAACAGCATGACTTGGTAAAGACAGGCTGCCACCTAAGTGGAATGCTCTTTCTTTAAACAATTATAATGGAGTATCTTCACTCATTTATTGTAGATACAGAATGTGTTTCAGGTTAACATATTACACAGGGGACTTGGATGGGATCTCACTGAGGAGTAAGGCTCAAAATCTACAGGGATTTTGAATTTTGCTGTTTTTTGCAATCCTGCCTCTGCTTTCTGGCAGGATGCTGCAGTTCCAGCAAGCCACCACACGATGTCAGTGATGTGCTGTTCTATGGTCACTGTAAGCAGTGGGATTATGTTTTAGGGAGTGACCAGCAATTTTAGCGTCCCTTTGGAAACTGACCAATTTTCAGGCTTCACTCTAACCTATTGAATTGGTAACTAGGGTGTATCTCTGCAAGAGTGGTTAAGAGTGGTCATGATACAACCCAATATTTCTGAACAACTGAAAATTATTTAAGAACAGAAACAACAACAAAATGGAGCTTGAGAGGTGGCTCAGTGGTTAAGAGCACTGGTTGCTCTTCCAGAGCACCCGGGGTCAATTTCCAGCACCCACATGGCAGCTCACCCTGTCTGTATCTACAGTTCCAGGGCTTCTGACACCCTCACACAGACGTACATGCAGGCAAAACACCAATGGTCATGAAATTTAAGGTATTTTAAGATCTATTAGGCTTTTGAAAATTGATCTTCCATGTACCATTCTTCCTTATCTGACTGATGTTGAAAACCTGCAGGGGCATTGGTGGGATAGGTGGTCTGCTGTAGACTATATTCTGAAAACCCAAATCTGAGTTTTATTGAGACAAAGTCTTACTAGGTAGCCTTAGCTGATTTGGAACTCACTGGTAGACCAGGCTGGCTCCCAACTAAGAGACCCACCTGCCTCTGCCTTTGCCTCCAGAATAATGGGATTAAAGGTGTGTGTAACCACACCTGGCCAAGAGTGGCCTTTATTCCCTTCCTCACTCCTAGTTTTTCCCGCCCACAGCCCTCCTTTCTCTCCTTCCTTCCCCTTCTTTCTTTCCAAGAAAGGCTCTCCTCATATACCTCTGGCTAGCCTGCTATCCGTTATATTACTCATTCAGGCAGGCCTGGAATTCACACCAGTCCTCCCTGCTCAGCCTCTTGAGTGTTGGTATTTATAGGAATGCATACTACATTTCACCTCAAAAGTGTTTCTTATATTATTCTCTTAATTTGCTTTGTGGATGGGATACTTGAGACACAATCTCATATATAACCCATTATGTAGCTAAAGGTGATCTTGAACTCCTGACCTACCTGGCTCTACCTCCTAAGTGCTAGGATTACAGGCCTGCCCACAATACTCTATTTGCTTAGCCGGGCGGTGGTGGCGCACGCCTTTAATCCCAGCACTCGGGAGGCAGAGGCAGGCAGATCTCTGTGAGTTCGAGACCAGCGTGGTCTACAAGAGCTAGTTCCAGGACAGGCTCTAAAGCCACAGAGAAACCCTGTCTCGAAAAATCAAAAAAAATACTCTATTTGCTTTACTTTCAAAACTGTATTACAATCCTTGCCAATAAAAACTATTACATAAGAGCAAAGTCCACCTACTTTCTCATATTCAAAATTACTTTATGCTGGGCCTAGTGGCCTGTGATCTCAGTTACTCAGAAGGCTGATGCAGGAGGACTGTAATTTAAGACCTGATTAGGCTATAGACTACCAGGCCAACTGTCTCAAAATACGATGGGGACAAACTCAGTGGGAGTGCTCACTAGTATGTATGCATAACCACTGAGTTCAGTCTACACTGTGGGGGCCAGGACAGGTCTGAGTCCCCTCACCTATCATTTGTTTTATGTGTGATTCCTTTTAAAATAGAAATAGCTGCAGTCCTGTCCAGACACAGAAGAAGAAGATGTGACTACACTGCTGGAAAGGTGCTGAGCCGTGTGGCTAACACAGATAAGAATAATGGGCTAATGTAAGTTATAAGAGTTAATAGGAAGCCTCAGCTAATGGGCCAATCAGTTTATGATTAATATAGACCTCTGTGTGATTTCTTTGGGACTTAACGACTGCGGGAACTGGGCAGGACAGAGACCTCAGACAACAAATGGTGCCCAATGTGTGGACGGCTGCATCCACATAAAGCCTGACAGAGCTTGGGAAGTAATTCTAAAAAAAAAAAAAAAAAAAATAAGAGTTAAGCATGGCTTATTGATAGCAGCATTTTCTCAGATGGACTCTGCTTGCTAGAGGCAAGTGCTCTCATTTAAGAGAGGCTTCCTGACTCAGCTTTAGCTGAAAAACCTTGCAGCTCTTTTAAGAGGTCCTGCCACAAAACACTTAAATGGTGTTGATGAAAAGCTGACCGCATGCTTTCTGTTGGTGGCAGGAACCTTGAAACGCCATAGAGTTGTAGCAATAAACATGGCTCTGGCCAGTACCTCCACCATGACGCTGGAATATCAGAAAGCTAAGGAATGGGCCGGATCCAGCTGTCAAAGACTTTAATTCTAGCCATACTGCTTAGCAAATTAAAGACTCATGTGGTCAGAAAAAGAAAAATATACAGTAAAAGAAAGAGTCAAAGTTGAAGAAACCTCTAAATGTTTTACAATGTGTTAAAAATATATGCAGGCTTGGGAGAGAAAAAAAAAGTTTAAAGAGACTTAAAAAAGAGTAGTTGGGTGTGGTGGAACATACCTTTAATCACAACACTTGGAAGGCAGAGGCAGGCAGACCTCTGTGAGTTCAGGTGTGGCAGCACACACCTTTAATCCCAGCATTTGGGAGGCAGAGGCAGGTGGATCTCTGAGTTCAAAGACATCCTGGTCTACAGAGGGAGTTCCAGGACAGCCAAAGATATACAGAGAACCTGTCTCTAAAAGTAAAAGTAAAAATAAAAGAAATAGGGCTGAAGAGATGATGGCTCAGAGGTTAAGAGCACTAACTGCTCTTCCAAAGGTCCTGAGTTCAATTCCCAGCAACCACATGGTAACTCACAACCATCTGTGCCTTCTTCTGGCTTGCCAACATATATAAAGTCAGAATACTGTATACATAATAAAATAAATAAATAAATAAATAGAGGTTAAAATAAAACCACGTAAAGATGAAAAATACACAGAGAATCTTGATACTGTATGTTATCATGCTCTCTTTGAAGTGTTTGACTGCTGAGGAAGGAGCAACAGCTGCTAAAAGATATTTGCTTATAAATGCTGCTGAATTAATCCAAGATAGGTATTTTGAAAATTAAAGTCAAAAGTTATGTTACTTTGGAGAAAAGATTTTGCTTTTGTTTCCACAGGAAATGAGAGGCTGTAGATTCATTCTGAGTTAAAAAAAAAATCATGTTTGATCAAGAAAGACCCCCCTGAGAAAGCTCCTGTAGGAACAGATGGCCCATATGTTCTACATCCAGAACAGATTCAAGATGCTGCCTGAGATGATCAAGACTCACAGGATACTCCAGTCAGGACTTGATCACAATTCTAAATATTCCTTAGGTCCCCATAAGATTATCAGTGCCCCCAACCAGCAGGAAGTAGCCTAGAAAACTATGCCCACATTCCCAAAAAAATGGACTATGGATGTTCTTGTTTTTTAAAAAAAGAGGGGAAGTGGTGCAGAACAATTGTCTATATTCTGTCAATTATGTTTTAAATAAACACTGATTGGCCAGGTGATATAGGTGGGTCATCTGTCTATGTGTTACTTTTATTGGTTAATAAAGAAAAGTGCCTTGGCCCTTTAATAGGACGGAAAATTAGGTAGGCAGAGTAGACAGAACAGAATGCTGGGAAGAAGGGAAGTTAGGCAGCTGCCTCAGGCAGTTGCCATGCCTCTCCTCTCCTAGACAGACACAGGTTAAGATCTCTCCTGGTAAGACACCACCTCGTGGTGCTACACAGATTACTGAATATGGGTTAAAACAAGATGTGAGAATTAGCCAATAAGAGGCTAGAGCTAATAGGCCAAGCAGTGTTTAAAAGAATACAATTTATGTGTTGTTATTTCCGGGGCTAAGCTAGCCGGGTGGGAACGCAGCCTGCCGCTTCAACACTACAGAGTTGCACCCTACTACAGCCAGGCAGGAAGTATAGGTGGGTCAATGAGAACAGGAGAATTCTAGGAAGAGGGAAGCTCCCTCTACAGTCCTGTCCAGACACAGAAGAAGCAAGATGTGACTATGCCACTGAAAGAGATACTGAGCCATGTAGCTAAAGCAGATAAGAATAATGGCCTAATGTAAGTTATAAGAGTTAATAAGAAGGGGGCTGGAGAGGTGGCTCAGAGGTTAAGAGCATTGCCTGCTCTTCTAAAGGTTCTGAGTTCAACTCCCAGCAACCACATGGTAGCTCACAACCATCTATAATGGGGTCTGGTGTCCTCTTCTGGCCTGCAGAAATACACACAGACAGAATATTGTATACATAATAAATAAATAAATAAATAAATATTAAAAAAGAGTTAATAAGAAGCCTCAGCTAGTAGGTCAATCAGTTTATGATTAATGTAAAAAAATAAAATAGAAATAGCATTTAAACAAGATTATTACTATTTTAACATTTGTGAAATATTAATTTTTAACTAGAGAGAATTACTAAGCCTCCAGGCATACTGGAGGGATTCTTCAGCCTCTGGTTGTGCCAGTGAGGGATATACTGCTTGGGTTAATAGAGATGGGAGGACCCATCCTAAAAGGTGGCCCCTTTTCCTGGGTTAAGTACTAGACTTCACAGAAAGGAGAAATCAAGCTGAACATACACATTCAACTACTTAAGATTGTGGATGCACTATGACCAGCTGCCTCTGGCTCTTACTGCTTTGACCCTGCAGCAGCTTTGCCCCCCCACCACACACTGTATCATTGAACTGTGAGCTAAATAAACTCTTCTTCTCTTGAATTGCTTTTGTCAGAGTGTTTTATCACAGCCACAGCAAAGGGAACTAAGACCTGACTATCTAAAACTCTTAGAACAGTTCTACAGTATGAACTAAGGCACACCTTTAACCCCAGCACTCGGGAAGCAGAGGCAGGTAAGTCTTTGTGAGACTAACCTGGTCTACATAGAGTTCCAGGCTAGTAGGGCTACATAGTGAGACCCGGCCTCAAAACAAAAATAAAAGTGCTGAGACAATACCTTCATGCTAACGCCACCTAAGGTACTTTTGGAACTGTCACTGGTTCTGAGATTATTACAGTGATGAATCTCATTCCCTTCCAAAATGGCTATGCTCCCAGGATACAGTTCAACACCAGCACCCTGAAATTCAAAGCAAACAATGCAAGTTACAAAATGTTTCCACCTAGCAGCAGGAATTGCAAGTGTATGCCACCATGCCTGACATTATTTTTAGTTATGCAAGCTTGTTTATGTGTGTCCATAGACACACTATGCTACTGAAGGTGTTTATGTGTGTCCATAGACACACTATGCTACTGAAGGTGCTCACAGAGTACAGACGGCGCCAAACCACCTGTGAGCTCGTGTGTGGGTTCTGTAGAAGAGCTGACATGCCTTCTGGGAGATAGAGCAGTGCACTCCTAGCCATGAGGCAGCTTCCTAGCCCCGTGTCTCCCGCTTACTGAGATGAGTTAATCTAGTTGTGTGGAAAGATAAAAACAGTCTTTTGGGGACTGGCTGGAAAAACACTTGTGTAAGCGTGAGAACCCGAATTGAAACCATAAGAACGAGTGGAAAAGCTGGGCGTGAGAATGTGTTGTCTAGTCCAGTGCTTCCGTGCTGACACTGGAGGCAGCGAGGAGAAGGTCTAGATCACTGGTTCTCAACCTCCCGCATGCTGCAACCCTTCAACACGTACAGACATTGTGATGACCCCCAACCATAAAATTATTTCATAGCTACTTTGTAACTGTAATTTGGCTACTCTTATGAATCATAATATAAAGATCTGATATGCGACCCTCTTGGGATCATAATGTAAATAAAGATCTGATATGTGACCCTCTCGGGGTCTTATGTAAATAAAGATCTGATATGCGACCCTCTCGGGTTGCAACCCACAGGTTGAGAACCACTGCCCTAGATGGTCACATGTCAACTAGTTTGGTGGGTGCAGCAGCAGTGAACAGCACTCAGAGCCCATGGTAGAAAGGGAGAAGCAATAACTAAAAACTGATATATGCATGTACTTGAAGACAAAGCACACAAAGCCTGAGCTTGCACAAACACACACACACACAAATAATAATAAAAACAAGGCAATTTTAATTATAGACACCCTGTTTCAAACAAGGTAGAAGGCAAGGATTCATACCCAAGGCTGTCTCTGACCTCCACACATGTTCCATGAGATGTGCATATGCACACTCACATGCCCAGACATGCACACCACTGTTATATTTTGTTTTTAAGTTACGATCACTCCCAGTTATCACACACAGTCATATAAAGCTGTACTGTTTCTAGAAGGGGATACCTGGGCACCAGTGATTTCACTGTCTGTGATTGTCAATGAAGCCCCTGTAAGAACGCACACTCCTGTTCCTTCACACTTCAACAGGCAGTTTTCCAGAGTCAAGTGACCAGACTCTACCACCACAATGCCATCTACTGTCCCTTGTTGTATCAAGGAGAGCTGCATTAATTTCACATTATCTGCTTTGGATACCACAAAACTGTCATGTGAAGGTTCGGAAGTAATCATAATTTCTTCTCTCTTTCCAACTCCTGATGCAGAGACAAAAACAAATTGTAACACAATAATTTAAAGTTCTTTAGTCATTCAATAATATGCTATTTCTGTTATTTTTATCTAGTTTTATATACAGACACATATATACAAACATTCACTCTTAACTAAATGGCTATCTATAAAGGGATCTTGTGTACTCACATATGCGTGAATGTGTGTAGCTGTGCCCTGTGCATGTGGAGGTTAAGTATCTTCCCCCACTATTCTCTACCTCATTATGTGAGAGAAGGTCTATTGTTATACATGGAGTTCACAGTTTCAATTAGACTATCTGGCCAGTAAGTCTCCAGGGTATATCCGAGTTCACTTCCCTAGCTCCAGGGTCACAGATGTACCCCACTGCCATCCCTAGTTGTGTGGGCACAGGGGACCTCAGGACCCTCTCACTTGCACAGTGAGTCCTTTATCCTCTGAGCCATCTCCCTGCCCACACCTATAAAATAATATTAAGTTGTTGACTTCATGTTGAAATCTATGTTTATAACCAGTCTAACTACACTTACAATATTTATTCAATATAATCATCCTACTAGTTATTTCCCTTAATAAAATAATAACAACAACAATTACAAAATTTCAAAGTTTCACTCTTAACCCAAGCTGTCCTGGAACTCACGATGTAGCCCAGGCTAGCTTTAAGTTCATGCCTCAACTTCCTAGTGTTGAGATTATAGGCATGAGGTACACACCCAGCTTCTAAATCTTACACATTCTCATGTAATCAATAACTGTGTACAAATGTCTAAGACACAAAATGCACTACATCTAACTTGCTTTCAAAACCATAATTAATGACCATAACAATGGCTCAGCAGGTAAAGGTGCTTTGCTGTCCAGTGACCACAGTTCTATCCCTAGAATTCACCTGGTGGAAGAAGAGAACCCATGGGCAGTGGTGGTGGAGCACATTTTTAAACCAAGCAGTTGGGAGGCAGAGGCAGGCGGATCTCTGTGAGTTCGAGGCCAGCCTGGTCTACAAGAGCTAGTTCCAGGATAGGATCCAAAGCCACAGAGAAACCCTGTCTTGAAAAATCAAAACCAAACCAAAAACCAACCAAACAAACAAAAAGCCAGAGAGAGAACCTAACCCTAAAAGTTGCACACACACACACACACACACACACACACACACACACACACACACACCTGACAGAGAATCAGATTAATCATACCAATAATTTTGCTCTAACCAAAGCAGTTGTCCAAAATTTAACATCAAGAAAGCTACAGCTCCCTTGTTTAAATGTACCACATTTTCTTTATCCATTCTTTGGTTGAGGGACATTTAGGTTGTTTCCAGGTTCTGGCTATGACAAACAATGTTGCTATGAACATAGTTGAGCACATGTCCTTGTGGCACGATTGAGCATCCTTTGAATATATACCCAAAACTGGTATTACTGGGTCTTGATGAAGGTTGTTTCCTAATTTTCTGAGAAATCGCCACACTGACATCCAGAGGGGTTGTACCAGCTTGCACTCCCACCAGCAATGCAGGAGTGTTCCCTTTACCCCACAATCTCTCCAGCATAAGTTGTCATCAGTGTTTTTGACCTTGGCCATTCTTACAGGTGTAAGATGGAATCTCAGAGTTGTTTTGATTTGCATTTCTCTGAGTTTTAAAGTACTTATGTAATTCTTATTACCCACATTGTTTGGTAAAATACTGTTATAGTGAAGATTTGCTTGAATTTTCAAAACTGATAGGTAGAATGTAAATTTACTATTTTCTTTTCACCAGACACTGGGAATACTCTTCTTTCAAAGCTAACAGGACACAAATTTAGGTACAAATATACAGAGGAGTATAAAATAATGCAATGCCTGTTGGCTGGAGCTATAGCACAGTGGTACAGTGCTTGCCTGAGCAGGCACAACGCCCTTGGTTCAATTCCAGGCACTACCAAAAAGGAAAATATAATGACCCACTGGGCATCATGGTGTACCAAGTATTTCCTGTCACTCACAAAGCTTATTTGAGAAAGGCCACTTGATCCTAAAAATTTGAGACCAGCATAAGCAATATATGGTCTTTGCTGTAAAAGGCACATAGGGATTTTTTTTTTTTTTTTTTTTTTTTGGTTTTTCGAGACAGGGTTTCTCTGTGGCTTTGGAGCCTGTCCTGGAACTAGCTCTTGTAGACCAGGCTGGTCTCGAACTCACAGAGATCCGCCTGCCTCAGCCTCACCGAGTGCTGGGATTAAAGACGTGCGCCACCACCGCCCAGCTGGCACATAGGGATTTTGAGAAGGATAAGCTGTTCTGGTTCCTGGTTTCTTGATTAAATATGCTTACCAGTACAGTTTGGCAAGTCTATGTTGCTGTAAGAAAAACTGCAAGGGCTTGCCTACTAACCCTGTATAGTGATGTCATCAGTCAGCAAAGCAAGATTTGCAGCTTGATATTCTCCTGGGAAAATCACTACTATATCTCCACTGTAGCAACTGTCCAGAGCCAGATTCAGATCATCGTGCTGCTGGAGAAGTGTGTCTGAGGACAAGTTCTTCACCTGGAAAGGAAGAGGAAAGCAGTGTGCCACCTGAGTACACTTCCTGGACACATCATGTTCTCCAAAAGACTTACCTACATACTCATCTGGTGACAAGTACCATTCTGTCAATAGATCAAGGGTGAAATTTTCTTCATAATCACAAATGATTATTCCTCTATCAAGGGCTGGGTATGGATCACAGGCCAGAAGTCATTTTCTATATTACCTCGAGCAGTGAGATTAGGTGAATGGTCCAAGGTCAAGCCTTAGACACAAGGCAAGGGACACTGGACCCTGTGCTTTCTTATGTACCAACCCCCCTCTGCTGCTGCTGTCACCTCCACCTCACCTTCTTCTCCCTTTCCCCCTACTCCCCTCCTTCCTGTTCTCATCTTCTTTTCTTTTCTTTTTAAATCAAAGTCTCCTTAAGTAGCCCAGGCTATCCTGGAACTTGAGATCCTGTCTCATGTTGAGGTCAAGACGTGTGCCACTGTGCCTAGTCCTACTTTTTTTTAAACATTTATTTAGTTGATTGTGTGTGTGTGTGTGTGTGTGTGTGTGTGTGTGTGTCTGTGCACATGCATGAAAGCACATGTGTCAAGGACAACTTGTGGCTGTTGTTTCTCTCCAATCATCCTGTATGTTCTGGGGAACAAACCCAGGTTGTCAGCACCCCCTCCTACTGAACCATCTACAGCCCTGCCTTGTTCTCTTTAGCTCAGAATAATCTTCCAATTGTGGGGAAATTATAACTTTTATAAATTGACGATTCTAGAGTTACAAAGAAAAAGTACTAATGCTTTGCATTAAGGATAGAGAAGGAACTTCATTACTTATTATAAAAAGCAATGACATTTATTTATCCATTTGTTTACTTATTTATTGATATAGTATCTTGACATGGGATTCTCCTCAGTATGCTGTGAATACCATTGGTTAATGAATAAAGAAGCTGCTTTGGCCTATATTAGGGTAGAATAGAGCTATGCAGGAAAACTAAACTGAATGCTGGGAGAAAGTAGATGGAGTGAGAGAGATGCTGTGTAGCCACCAGAGGAGAAAGAGGCAAGCTATCAGTTAGAACCTTGCCAGTAGGCCACAAACCTCATGGTAAAATATAAAGTAATAGAAATGGGTTAATTTAAGATCCAAGAGCAAGCTAGAAATATGCTTAAGATATTGGCCAAAGAGTATCGCAAATAATATAGTTTCTGTGTGATTATTTTGGGTCTGGGCAGCCGGGAACTAACGAGCAGCCTCCACCAACGGTACCTCACTCTGTAGTCTTAGCTGACCTGAAACTTTCTGGGTAGACCAGCCTGGCTTTGAACTCACAGAGATCCTCCAACTTCTGTTTCCTGAGTTCTGGGATTAAAGGTATGCACCACTGTTGGAACACAGTCCAAGAATGGAGACATGTTCAGATGAGGAGAATTCTGAGTATTTGAGAGAAAACAGACAAGAGTTTTGTCCCTTCAGTTTCTTCCAAAATACGGACTTGTTCTTGGCTTTCATGCCCCTCAGGTGTAGCAGACAGGAGAGCGTTCACTTCAGATTATTCTTAGAGCTAGCTATTGTTACTTGTTTATATGCCTCTATGGAAAAATAAGTTTTGCCATGTGTGACTAGTCCTTGTGACTGTATACTCATGTGACTCCGCTTAACCTTCAGAGTATTGTCTGAGGCTCTAAATAAGGCTGGCCATCGTGTGATAAGTCAGCCCACTGCATCCATTGGCTCCACTCTTCTAGGTCCCACCACCACCTAGAGTGGTAAATACACCACCAATCCCAGCCTATTTATTTATTATGTTTTTAAGGATAGGGTCTTGTATAACACAGCTGGCTTTGAACTCCCAATCCTCCTGCCAGGCCTTTCAATTGCTCAAATTATTGATATGTGCAATTATGCCCTGCTATAATTAACTTCAAATATAGAATTTGGAAACTAAAAGTATATTCTAAAAAAAAAATCTACTATGTTCAGCAGTGGCGGTACATGCCTTTAATCTCAGCACTTGGGAGACAGAGGCAGGTGGATCTCTGAGTTTCAGGCCAGCCTGGTCTGCAGAGAGAGTTCCAGGACAAACTCCTTAGCTACAGAGAAACCCTGTCTCGAAAAACCAAAACCAAAACCAAAACAAACAAAGCAAATGAAGAAAAAATTTAACTTGTAAATTTTTATTTTAAAAAACCTTTATGTAGATATTCTCTTCTAATATTTCTTTATGCGTACATTAATTTCCAGTAAATCATATCATCATCTACTGTATGCAGTTCGGAATTCTCTCTCTCTTTCTAGTCCTAGGAATTGAACCCAGAGCTTCCCTCTGCCAGGTGAGTGCTCTTCTGCTGAGCTACACCCCAGCTTTCTTTCAGTTTTTCAGACAGGGTCATGCTAAGTTGGCCAGGCTGGGTTGGAACTCACAATAGCCCAGTGAGGTCCTGAGCTTTCTGCTTCAGCCTGTGCAATAGCTAGGATTATCAGCATGTGCCACCAGACCTGACTCACTATTATGGAAAGTCTAAATTCTAGTAAGTATATATTAAGCTATAGATGCATTATAAATTCCTCATACACATTATAGTTTATGACTTTTTAGTATTATAAAATTGCTACAAGAAATAAGTCTTGATTGATGGACCTTTCTAGAAACTCCTTCTGGAAAAATTTCTGCTGAGGAGAAAGTTATAAACAGACACATACACACAAATACACACATGTATACATACAAATGAATACACACATGTACTCACATACATACATACACAACTACACACATGCATATATCCACATACATTCTCGTGTACTCACACACAAGTGCACACACACACAGGAATACACAGACACTTATGGATAGAGGTATTGATATCTGAAGTCTTTTGGATGCATATTACCAAGTGGTTCTCCAGAAAAGCTTAGCCAGCTAAACTGGTTTGAGAAAACTCATTTTTTTCTGTACATTCATCAATGAGAGGTATCTAAACCTTTGCTGTATTAATAGACTGTGCCTCATTTTACCCTTGTAATGCTTCATTCTATTTAAATCAGGTTTAGAGTGCTTGTCTAAAGCCATAGGCTCCAGCTCCAGCTCCACACGAACCTGTCACAGTGGCACAGGCCTGCCATCCCAGAATGTGGCAAGTGGAGGCAGAAAGATGGGAGTTCAAGGTCACCTTTGACTACATTGTGAGTCTGAGGTCAGCCTGTGTCAATGAACACTATAAAAAGGAAATTAAGAACATATACACCATTTTAATAGCATACTGAATTTAAACCCAGGAAATGAAAGCCTTTATGCTGAACCACAAACCATTAACTGAAAAAAATTAAAGATGGGAGTTTCCCCCGGAAAAATGATACTGTCCATATTAATCTATAAATTCAATGTAATTCCTATCAGAATTTTGACAGGGTTGTGTGTGTGTGTGTGTGTGTGTGTGTGTGTGTGTGTGTGTGCGTGTGTGTAGGGGGATGTGTTTCTAACTCTTTTCTTCTGTGGCCGGGGGTTGGGAGGTGTGGTGGTTTGAATGAAAATGGCCTCTATAGGGCCATGTTGGAAGAAGCGTGTCATTGGAGGTGGGCTTTGGGGTTTCAGAAGCCCAAGCCAGGCCCAGTGTCACTCTCTTCCTGCTGCCTGCTGATCTGATGGAGAACTCTCAGCTCCCTCTCCAGCACCATGTCTGCCTGCACGCTGCCATGCTTCCCACCATGACGATAATGGACTAAACCTCTGAACTGTAAGCCAGCGGAACTTGTCAAGGGAGCTAGGCTAGCTAGCCAGCAAACCCCATAGACCTGTCTCCACCTCCCCGGCACTGAGAGTATGAGGCCATCATACTCAGTGTTTTTATTTTTTAACATGAGTTCTGAGGCTGGAACTCAGGTCCTCATGTATGCCAAGCAAGTCCTTTACTAATGGAGCCATCTCTTCAGCTCCGCGGGGTCTTTGCAGAAATGCAGTCCTTTTTACTGGAAAAGAACAAAATGGAGAACATGCACTTCTGATTTCAAAATTCACTACAAAGTCGTGCTAGGTGGTACTGGTGCACGCCTTTAATCCCAGATTAATCTCCCAAGACTTGGGAGACAGAGGCAGGTGGATCTCCGTGAGTTCAAGACCAGCCTGGTCTACGAGAGCTAGTTCCAGGACAGGCTCCAAAGCTACAGAGAAACCTTGTCTCAAAAAACAAAACAAAACAAAAAATTACTACAAAGCCATAGTGATCAGACAGTGAGGTGTAGGGATAAGGAAGATACAGACCAGTGGGCCAGAACTGACAAGCTAGGAAAAAAGCATCCAGTTAATAGTCAACGAGGATGTCAAGACAATTCAAGATGAAAATAATAATCTCTTCAGCAAATGTTAGGACAGATGAATGTTTACATACACAAGAGTGAAGCTGGACCCTAATCCTGTAAAATTAACACAACATGGATTAGAGACTTGATAAACAAGCTACAGCTAGGGCAATGGCTCAGCCAGTAAAGTGCTTCACACACACACACACACACACACACACACACACGCATGCACGCACGCACGCACGCACGCACGCACGCACGCACGCACGCACGCACGCACACATGCACACACGAGAACCTGAGTGCATTTCTCCAGCAACCATGTTTTTTTAAAAAATGGCAGGGCTAAGAAGTTCACTGACTGCTCTTCTGGTGGTCCTGAGCTCAATTCCCAGTAACCACATGGTGGCTCACAACCATCTGTCATGAGATCTGGTGCCCTCTTCTGGCATGTGGGCATACACAGACAGAGCACTGTATACATAATAAATCTTTGGTATGCATCTGCAATCTGTGGTGAGACATTAGTTACAGTCTTAGAGATTGGTCACTTCAGACAGAAATCCCAGTGATAACCTGTTTTTAAAAAGAACAATGTGACAATCAAACTTACTTTCCTTGGATTTCAACTTTCACAACCTAAACTAATGCAGAATCTTAAATTATGTCCTCTTCTATGCCCTGACCCAGAACAATGCCTGTGTGTTTGTGTGGGTGTTATCATATTTGCTGCAAAGAGCAAATACAAGTTAAAAGCAATATTATAAAATAAATATTCATTCTAAGATTCACACTACAGGCAGACAGAAAGAATGGAAGACACAGAGAAAGAGAGAGGTAGAGAGCTCAAATCTGGGCTCACTCTTGGTTAAATTACACCAAGGGGAAGTGCTTTCTAATTTCTTTTCCAACACATTATTGGGGATGCTGAATTTATTCCTAATGTGTTCAAACCAAAGCAATAACTCCATAAATTTAAACAAAGAACTACCCATATAGCCCAATCATTCCATTCTCAGTTGTCTGCTCAAGACATGCAGTGTAACAACCATTTGCACAGAGAGCCCTTACTACTATGGTAGTGGTCAAAATAAAGAAAGCTGAGCTGGGGAGGGGGTCAGCTCAGTAGTAGAGGGCTTGCTCAGCATGTACCAGTCCCTGGATTTGATCTCACTGTGATAAATAACAAAGACAACTCAGTCATCAACCAATGAGGGATAAACAAACTGTGGTGTTTACAGGTAACATAACACTATACAGCTACAAAGTAAGTGCTACATGTTACATATGAAGGACCTTGAAACCATGTTAGGTGAACCTCTCTGTGGGGTGCTCAGAACTCACCCGTCAGAGATGGCAGAAGCAGTGGACACTGGGTTTTCTGACTGCAGCGCCCACGTCCTGTGCACAGTGTACAGAGATCAGTAGCTACGTGGCATAAAGCTCAGAAAGCTGTGATGGCAGCATGCAGAACTGCCACCGACCTCAAACCCATGCGTGGTCAAGCTCAGAGGCAATCTACAACCAAAGGCTCAGTCGAGTGGCAGGTGGGTGGCCGCCTTTCCCCTGCGGTCCCTCCATCCTAATCCACAGCTCAGAAACAATCTCAAAGTGAAACAGGATTGTGCAGATGATAATCAAGTCTCTGACCGATATAGGAGAATGGAGAAAATAAAACCAGAACAGATTTGTTTTGTGTTGAAACAGAGCCTCACTCTGTGATTCAGTCTGGCCTAGAACTCCCTATGTAGACCAGGGTGACCTTGAATTTGTGGTAATCCTCTTGCCTCTGCCTCCTGAGTGTTGAGGATACAGGCATGTGCCACTATGCCCAGATCAAAAGAGATTTAAAAGCAAAAATGAGAAGTAAAAATGAAAAACATAAGACTGTGGTGAAAAAGCAAATTCTATATTTTTACCAAGATGTATCATAGATGCTGGTATAATAATCATCATCGTATTTTAAATTTAATCAATTTATAATATAATCAATTATATTATGTGATTATTATTATTATTATTATTATTATTATTATTATTATTATTATTTAGAGGCAGGGTTTCTCTGTGTAGTCCTGGCTGTCCTGGAACTTGCTCTGTAGACCAGGCTGACCTTGAGCGTAGAGACCAGCCTGCCTCTACCTCCTGAGTGCTGGAAAAAGGCATAACCACTGCCCGGCAGAACAATTAATAGTAAAAGGGAAATTCAACTTTCTGTTCTCACAATAGCCATGGCTCTTTATACAAAAACGGAAACAAAAAACAAGCCAGAAAACCACTGAGGCAGGCAGCAGCTGGCACACGCTGGATAACTGACCGTGTGTGCAGCAGCTGGCACACGCTGGATAACTGACCGTGTGTGCAGCAGCTGGCATATGCTGGATAACTGACCGTGTGTGCAGCAGCTGGCACACGCTGGGTAACTGACCGTGTGTGCAGCAGCTGGCACACGCTGGGTAACTGACCGTGTGTGCAGCAGCTGGCACACGCTGGGTAACTGACCGTGTGTGCAGTGGTGTCACACGCTGGATAACTGACCGTGTGTGCAGTGGTGGCACACGCTGGATAACTGACCGTGTGTGCAGTGGTGGCACACGCTGGATAACTGACCGTGTGTGCAGTGGTGTAGCGTTTACCTTTTACCCAATTCCAGCCCCCAAGTTAGGAGAACAGCAGCCTCTTGTCAACTTCCAAAGGAACAGACTGCACAGCTCTCACCACAGATGAACCGAAGACAGTGATTGTGTGCTCAGCAAGCACTCCACAAGGCAAAGTCAGGACATAGATTTCCAACCCCTCTGGGTCAGTGTGTTTCCGCAGCATTGACAAGACAGGAGAAAATTTCTGTTTACCTGTGACACCACAGGGCACTTTGCTGTCCAACAGTTTTGTGCCTGAGGAGGCCACATCCAAGTTGTTCAAAGTGCAGAAAAGAAATCCCTCATCTGGTGGCTCATTAAGGTCAACAGCACCACTCACACTGATGTGGAGACTGGCAAGACTGTTGAGAGCCGGACGGATCTAAGGCTTCCTCAGAGGCCCTCATGGGCCCTGAAAAAAGGACAAAGGGAAGCTAGTTCTGTGTCCTTGCCCAAAAACTTAGCAATGCCAGTCTGGGACTGGGGCAGGGCTTTGAAGATTTCAGATCCTGGGAACTTGGCTTTCCCCCCTGAAGGGAATGGAATTTTCAGTCCCAAGGCCAGTGTGTGCTCAGTCTGTAATGCGCTTGAGACACCTGTGTTCTATTTGATCAATACTGCTTGATTAGCCTCCTCTGACTTCGTCCTACTGCAACACTTTCTGCTGACTCTGTCCACTTCTACCCTGCGAATAGCATATAAGATGCTGTGCTTTAATAAGCTTGCTTGGCATAAGAAATAACTTGGGAAGCTCCACCGGGAGCAGAAGCCAGGAGCAAATCCAGTCCTGGGACACTGGCAGACCAGGACTGAGCCAGTGACCAGATCCAGAGTCAGCCATCTCCACCGGATCAGGTACAGAGGAATAACCGCTGAGTGAGTGAATCAGAGCCAGAGACCACTGAGGGTTCTGATGTGAATGTGGGACCTTCTGAGTCTAGGACCTCCCAGGAACTAGGCCTGAGCCTGGACCTCGCCAGTCTGGGCATGAGTGAACCTTGGGACCTCCGAGGGAATAGGCAGGAACCAGATATCTTGGCAGGGCCAGGGGTGAGTCTGGGTCCTCAGATGGAGTAGGCCTGAGCCAGGACCTCTGTGGGTTCAGGGAATTGGTCTGGGACATCAAAGGGAATAGGCAGGAACCTGGAACCTCTGCGGGTCTGAGAGTGAGTCTGGGACCTCTGAGGGAATAAGCAGGTCCTCTGCAGGTCTGGGCACACCCGAGCCTGGGACATCTGAGGCAGTAGACTAGAGCCAGAAACCTTTCCAGGTCCAACTCCAACCCAGGGACTTCTGCAGGAGAGGATCCAGACCAGGATTTACAGATACAGGTCAAAGCTGGTAACCTAGGCCACATTTGCCCTGAGGCAAGGAACTCCACCTTAGGCAACAAATTTCACAGGAGTGCAACTGAATGGGATACCTAGGACAAAGAGGGCAAAAGGAAACAAGCTCCACTGGGAGCAGAAGCCAGGAGCAAATCCAGTCCCAGGAGCCAACCCAGTCCCAGGACACTGGTGGAACAGGATTGAGCCAGCGACTAGATCCAGAGTCAGCGATCTCCACCAGAACAGGTCCAACTCCAAGCCAGGGACTTCTGCAGGAGGAGATCCAGACCAGGATTTATAGAAACAGGGCAAAGCCAGCAACCTAGGCCAAAACAGGCCTGAGGCAGCAAACTGCAAGTGAGCAGAGCAAGGCACAGGAGAGCTGAGCTACCTTCAGGAACATGAGTAACCAACAGGGTAACCAGAACTGTGACACAAACTGTACCACAAGGAACAACCATCTGAGCTTTGGATTCACTGGCACCTAGAAGATTATTCAACAGAATCTCAGACAGCCCCAACCACACCTATTAGAGGAAAAGGTAAGATCACACACTATACCACAAAGAATAATACAACACCAATAAAACCTAAAGACTCTACAACAGCAAGACCTGAACAACCAAAAATGGATGAACCAGAAGAAAATGACCTAAAAATAACTTCAAGAGAATGTTTGAAATTCTTAAAGATGAAATGAGAAATTCCCTTAAGAAATTGAGGAAAAGACAAACAAAAAAATTGGAAGATATCAGCAAATCACTTAAAGAAAACCAAGAAAAAGAACTCAAACATATAAAAGAAACTATTCAGGACTTAAAAACTGAAATAGAGACAATAAAATACAAACTGAGGGAATTATAGAAACAGAAATCATGAGAAAAAGATCAGAAACCACAAACACAAGCACGAACAGCAGAATACAAGAGATGGAAGAGAGAATTTCAAGCACTGTAGATACAATAAAGGAAACAGACTTATCAGTTAAAGAAAACATTAAATCTAACAAAAGATTTACCCAAAATATCCAGGAAATATGGGACAACATGAAAAGGCCAAATCTTATAATAATAGGTATAGAAGAAGGAGAATTTAGACTCAAAGGCACAGAAAATTTATTTAACAAAATCATAGAAGAAAACTTTCCCTACCTAAAGAAAGATATGCCTATGAAGGAAGATACAAGAAGCTTACAGAATACCAAATAGACTGAATCCAAAAAAAGTCCTCTTGCCACATAATAATCAAAACACTAAATATACAGAGTAAAGAAAGAATACTAAGAGCTGCAAAGGAAAAAGACCAAGTAACATATAAAGGTAGACCTATCAGAATCACACCTGACTTCTCATTGGAGACAAAGAAAGCCAGAAGGTCATGGTCAAACACCTGCCTTCCTTCTTGCTCATTTGGAAGGACACTGTGTTAAGCTGTGAGTTTATTTTGAAGAAAATAGTCCTATTCATATCATGTTACTGTAGTGCGGATAATAATTATGCCTTGAATTGTTCTAGGTTCTTCACTTTGCTATATTAGTCGGGAGTCTGTGACTTTTTAAAAAGTGCCTCGGCCTGGTGGTGGTGGCGCAGGCCTTTAATCCCAGCACTTGGGAGGCAGAGGCAGGTGGATCTCTGAGTTTGAGGCCAGCCTGGTTTACAAGAGCTAGTTCCAGGACAGGCTCCAAAACTACACAGAGAAACCCTGTCTCAAACAAAACAAAACAAAAAAGATGTGTTACATTTGTTTATGCTGTGGAATATCTGTTTGATGATGCAAAGATGTGTTGCATTTGTTTAACCATATAAAGCTGTGTTATCTTGCCTGCCTAGAACACCTGGTTGGTCTAATAAAGAGCTGAACGGCCAACAGCTAGACAGGAGAGAGAAACAGGCAAGGCTGGCAGGCAGAGAGAATAAACAGGAGGAAAAACTGAGGGAAGAGAGTGAGGAGCGAGAAAAGGAGGAGAGGAGGACGCTAGGGGCCAGCCACCCAGTCAGTCACCTAGCCAGCTATGGAGTAAGAAGGAAAGAAAAATATATAGAATAAAGAAAAGTAAAAAGCCCAGAGGCAAAATGTAGTTAAATAGAAATAGGATAACTTAAATTAGAAAACCTGGCTAGAAACAAGCCAAGTTTAAGCTGGGCATTCAGAAGTAAGCAAGAATTAACTCTCCATGTACTTATTTGGGAGCTGGGTGGTAGGCTCCCAAATAATAAAACAAAACAAAACAACAACAACAAAAAACCCCAACCACACCAGGTTAAATTATGTGTAAAGGAGATTGGTTGGGACTATTAAAGTAACTCCTGAAAAATTGTAATTAGCAACTAAATCAATGCTGAGACCATTTACTGGAATACAGAGTTCTGGAACATGAACAAGCCAGTGCATAAATATCTTGAATTTAATCACAGACAGGCATTGGAGTGCTTAAGAGTAACAGGTTGGAGTAGGTCTGGGCTGAGCAAACTCCTAGCCTGTGTTTGTGTGTTTTGGACTGTAAACAGGTGAAGTTATAACTGATAAACAGGACAAGAGAGTGCAGGAAAAGACAAACTGGGCATTGAGAGGTCAGTGGGGAAAGCATCTAGAGACCATGAAAGCCAGGGGAGTACAGAGACCAAGCAAAGCAGTCCAAAGAGACGGCTGGGAGACACTATTAAGCATCAAGTCACCATTTACTTTTGATCTCAGAGCAATTTGTATTTGTTCAGAGACTGACTAAACACATTCCCCCAGAGTTCACCTATTTGATATATAAACCAGGTTTCAGTGGGCTTCATTTTCCCAGCTGGCACTGTCAAAATCCTTTGAAATTGGCCCTGTACATATCCCTGTTGCAGTATTTCTTAGTCTTTGTTGTAGCTGTTGCTGCCTTTACTTGCCCATGTCCCCATCTTGAAATCTGTGAGGTGTGAAGAGCCAAGACTGTCCCTCTGTTTCCCTGTCTGCAGCCTCTCATGGGCTGCACTGGCAACAAGGGCAGGGCACTGTGAAGAGCTGCCAGTGCTTATCTAGTATCAGGTGCCAACACTGAGACGGGCATAAGGAAGAACCGAGGTATCATCACCATGTCACACAAGAGCTCTACTTCGGGCGCGACTCCTCCACACTGTGCAGCACACCTAAGTGACCACAGAAGAATATTTCTTACCATGTCGGTCGTCATCACCTTTGCTACGATGTGTGTTATAGTCTTCCCAAAGTCTCTCTTCCCTTTCCTACGTCTTAGAATCCTTGGAAAGAAAGGTCCATGAACTCTATAGTAGAAAATATTTGTGGGTGAATTAACATAGAAAAACTCAACCTATCTTAACTTAGTAAACTACTAACATTTATTGACCATAAGCAATTTGAGAGTAATCTAACAAGAGCCTTCATTTTTTTATTTATTTTCTTATTTATTTAGGCTTTTTTGAAACAGGGTCTCACTATGTATGTATGGCTGCCTAGAACTCTGCATATAGACCAGACTTGCCTAAAACTAACGGAAATCCCCCTGCCTCTGCCTCCTACATGCTGGGATTAAAGGTATGCGCCACCACACCTAGCCAACAAGATCTCTTAGATAATGGAATTTAAACCCTTACATTCTACATCTTTGTCTTCCTTTCTCTTTCTTTGGTTTTTCAAGACAGGATTTCTTTGTGAAATAGCCCTGGCTGTCCTGGAACCCGATTTGTAGATCAGGCTGTCCTCAGACTCAGAGATCTGCCTGAGTGCTGGAATTAAAGATGTGTGTCACCACCACCATTTTTAAGGGACTGTCTTTAAATGAGAAATTTACATTCAACCCCTCTCCACATGCTGGGGTTGCAGATGTGCCCCATCACGACTAGCTTCCTGAACTATTTTAATCAAGCCAATCTGTGGGCCAAATGCTACCACACAAGAATAACCATGCTCTCTTTGTGGCTCTTTCAGTAGAGCAAATCCTTACCGCAAGCGTAAGTCTTCCCACATTTTCAGCAACCCGCAGAGCATCACGATCTCGTAGTACTTCTTCCAGCACTCGACGGCCTCGGCTGCAGACGGGTCTTCTTTAATGTTGCTCTGGTACTCTATGAGCTCAACACGCTTGTTTTTGTATTTCTCCAGAGTTTTCTTGAAGCGTTGTGCGATGGGGCCAGGGATTGTCCCGTCCTGAATATCGCACCACCTGGAAATAACAATGCAGTTACACGTGCCTCCCTCAGAAGTGGCTCAGTGCTTTCTCAACTCTACTTACAGATTAATTCTCTCTTCAATAAGGGCAGTATAATTCTCACAAATTTCTTCATCATCCCAGTCTCTCCAAAGAAAATCATAGAAAAACCTACAATAAACCAAATTAGGATGACAGTAACTAACACATGTAGACCATGTTTAGAAGCTTCTAAAAAAATTCATCTCAAAACTCTCTATGAATCTTAATTTAAAAATTACATTTATTTAATGTGTGCACTCTGACTTATTCACCACAGTGTGCGGCTGGAAATCAGAGCAGCCGCGGGAGTCTGTGCCCTCCTTCCCCAGGAAACCCCAAGGTGCCGAACTCGGCTTTGGCCAGGCTCACCACCAGGCTCAGCACCAAGCCATCTCCAGGACCCCCGTCTCCATCGCTCCACACCTCATTTCTTACAATGCAAAGGAGTTGAACTCAGGGCCTCATGTGCTAGGCCAGCACTCTACCGGTGAGCTATATCCCCAGCTCACATCTCAGTTTTCTTAAGGAAAATGTTTTGAAATAGTCTATGAATGAACAATTAATAAGAGATCAAACCTCAAATGCTAAATGACTGAACTGTATCTTAAACTACTACAGATAGGAAAATAATGTTTCTGAAGTAAGATTATAAAATTCATGTTTTAAATTCATAGATTTGAGCTATGACTTTGTTCAACAAAGAAAATTTGCAAAATTTAAACACAATTGGTATGGGAGAATAACTTTAGAAAAACATAAACATGTAATAAACACCCTTTTCTTCATAGATAGCTCTGCCCAAGTGAAGTCAGCTTATAACAACCAATTACACTGTGGACAATGACATTTAGTGTTTTGTTGTTGTTGCTTTGCTTTTGTAATGTCCTCATATATTAAATGAAATCAAATATATTTCAGATGCCATCCTGGTTACTTAACTATCAGCTTGACACAGCCTAGTGGCCCTTGAGAAGGGAATATCAGTTGAGGTGCTACCCAGATCAGACTTGTGGTTGGGCATGTCTGTGGGAATTGTCTTGATTGTTAACTGACCTGAGGGCCCAGCCCACTGTGGGAGGCAGCATTCCCTGGGCTAGCTGTCCAGTGCTGTATAAGAAAACTAGTTAAGCAAGAGTCTTCTTCAGGAGCCAGCAAGCAGTGTTCCTCCATGGTGTCTGCCTTCAGGTTTCTGTCCAGGCTTCACTTATGAGATAGATTGTGACCTGGATGTGTCAGCCAAATAAACCCTTTCAACCTCTAAATTGCTTTTGGTCAGTGTTTTATCACAATGGAAAGGAGACTAACACAGATGCTTAAACACGAATAGTAGCTAGAATTTGTTTTCTTTTTGAGACAAGGCATCGTTTAAATTGGGCTGACCCTAAACTTCCCGGGCAGTTAATGAGGACCTTAAACTCCAGATCTTCCTGCCTCTACCTCCCCAATGATGGGATCACAGGTGCCTGTCACTACACCTAGCTTCTAGAACTCCTTTTTAAAAAATTATTTATTTGAGACAGGGTCTCACTATGAAGCACTGGATGGCCTGGAATTCATTATATAGACCAAGGTGATCTCAAACTCACAGAGATCCACCTGCCTATGCCTCCTGACTTCTGGGATTAAAGGCGTGTGGCCCCACACCTGGCTCATAACTTTTCCAAATGCAATTTTTATAAAGTAAAAGATAAAAACAGAGCAAACCTTTCATTATGCAACTTATACAATTTGGTTATGTTAATTAAGAACAGGTCAATTTAATTCATCAGTCTCAAGTAAATTAGAAAAGTGTTTATATGCGCAGAACTTCTGTATGAAATGAGCTGCTAGGAAAAGCAATTTTCAACTCCATCAGTAAGGAAGCCCTGTTACCTGACAACTTCCAAGGCCAGAGCAATGTCGCGGACATCTGCGTCTTGTCCTTCAACTGGATACACTTCCAGGAGGGGCGCGCTGTACTCCAGTTCCTCCAGAACCTCGTCCACCAGGTCCCTCGGGATGTTTGCAATGTTAGAGGAAAAGGGCTCAGCCACAGAAACTGTCACTTTGAAACAAGATGACAAGTTCTGGCGCGGCTTACAAGTCACCTAGGATAAATGTCATACAGGAGGTAACTGCAAACGTACAAATGCCACCAGGATTTCTCATGTATAAGCTGGTCACAGTGTTGTATCTTCTAAATTCTTAGGAATTTTCTTGCAATCAACACACTGAATGATTCTGGAGAAACACTAAATAACAGCAGGTTTGTTTTGTTTTTCCAGACAGGGTTTCTCTCTGTAGCCCTGGCTGCCCTGGAACTCACTCTGTAGACTAGGTTGGCCTCAAACTCACCGAGATTGTCTGGCTCTGCCTCCCCAGAGCTGGGATTAAAGGCATGCACCACCACCACCTGGTTTCAAGTACCTCCTTAAAGGCATTAGCTTTAAAGTTTCACAAAGAGAATGTGTTGTGTTGGCTTGTTTTATTTTATTTTTTTCAGTTAGTACTGATTTTTTTAATGTGAAAGAGACTGAGTTGAGTTTTTAAAGCAAACAAGCCATAACAATTTGGCACTATTTCAATAATGAAGTGCCCATAATATGGTATTAGTACAAAGATCTAAGCAAATCTCAAAGATGGTAGATTAGTAATTAGAACATCATGCAATGTTGATTTTAGCAAGAAACTTAACAGGTAAAAGAAGCATCTTACTGCATTATAAATTCGAGTATGCAATTATAATTTACAAATTATAAAAATCTTCCCTTTTTTACAGCCAATTGTTTTGAATGGCTACATGAATGCACAGTCAACAAGTCTAATAAACACATCTATCCAAATTTACATCCCAGAATACCTACGTAAACTGAAGACATTATTCAGATGAATAAGTTCTATTCATTTTCATCATCTGGGTGATCAGGTTGCAAAGGACATGCTTTTATCTTTGATGTTCCTAAGCCACTGCATCCTGCTTCCTCAGGAACCTGGTTCTCTTTCTCAGGATCTTTAGGAGACAGCCTGAAGAATTCCCCAATGCCTTTTTGCCACTTTGGAGTTGGTCACACACAAACTGGATTCCCTCTTGCATACTTATTTTCAGCTTTTCTCGACGAACACGATGAAGAATTGGTGACAAAGGTGGAGGAGCCAAGCACCTTCCTGGGGGCTGGAGAAGCCACCACTTCTCTGTAGGCTCCCGGGACATAGTTTGCTTTGGTCCGCACCATGTTCATGCAGGAAGAGACAATTCGCACCAACACCCCAGCTGCGGATGTCTTAACTGAACAAGAACCCCCCCCCCCCGGGCTTATTTTATATCAATCTGATACAAGCTAGAGTCATCTGAGGAGGGGGCCTCAATTGAGAAAAAGTGTTCATAATATCAGGCCGCAGGCAAGCCTGTGAAGGCATTTTCTTAATTAGGGATTGTTAGGGAAGGGCCCAGTCCATTGTAGGTGGTGCCACCCCTGGGCTGAACAAGTCATGAGGAGCAAGCCAGTAAGCAGTACCCCTCCATGGCCTCTGCATCTGCTCCTGCCTCCGGGTTCCTGCCCTGCTTGAGTTCCTGTCCTGACTCCCTTCGGTGATGAACTATGATGTGACAGTGTGAGCCAGATAAACCCTTTCCTTCCCAAGGTGCTTTTGGTCAAGGTGTTTCACCACAGCAAAAGAAACCCTAAGACATGTGTCCTTCTGCATTTTTTGTTTTTAGTTTTTGAGTCAGGGTCTCACTATGTGGCCCTGGCTGGCCTTGAACTCACAGAGATTCCCCTGGCTCTTCCTCTTGGGTTCTGGGATTAAAGATGTGCACCACCAGGCCCAGTTTCCTCCCACATTATTTATTAGTTTTCTAATTTTGAGTTATTAGGCTTTTGGATTCCATAGAACAATAATAATTTTTTTCTTGCCTGGTGGTGGTGGAACAAACCTTTAGAGGCAGGTGGATCTTTGTGAGTTCGAGGCCAGCCTGGTCTACAGAGCTAGTTCCAGGACAGGCTCCAAAGCAACACAGAGAAACAAAAAACAAAACAAAAAAAATTTCTTACATTTTGCCACAAAGGTATGTTTAAGAAATATTGTTTAGATTATATTATTTGTAAAAGAAAGGCCATTCAAACACCAAAAGGACAAGAAGTCCTTGGGCTGAATAAATTTAGCTTCATGGAGTTGGTTCTCCCCTTCGGGCTCTACTTGGGTTCTCAAGCTTGGACTCAGGCCTTGAGGTTTGCGCAGCAGCTGTTTTGACCTGTGAGCCATCTTGCCAGCTCCTCAATTTTCAGATTTCCTGAATGTTCCAGTGAGCATCTGTATTAGCTCCTGCTTGCCGCTGTGATAAAACACCATGGCCAGGCAACTTAGAGAAGGGAGGGTTTCGTTGAGTTTCCAGTTCTCAAGGGAGAGTCTATAAAGGTGGGAGAGGCGAGGCAATACGGCACTGGGTGAGAAAGCTAAGAAACCACAGTTCCACATATGCAGGAAGCTGAGTGAACTGGACCTGGCATGAGGCTCTCAGCCCCCAAAGCACGTCCAGCACATCTCCACCTTCCGGAGGTTCCATAACCTCCCCCAAACCATGTCACTAACTGGGGACCAAGTGTTCAAACACATGAACCCATGGTGGGGGGGGCATTTCCATTCAAACCATCACCATCTTGAAAGATAAAGTCTTTTTATACTTTAAATTATGTGTATGGGGATGTACATGTGAGCGCAGGTGCCCATGGGAATGCTGGATCCGTCTAAAGCTGGAGTTTGAAGCAATTATGAGCTGTCTGATGTGGGTCCTCTGGAAGAAACACAAATACTGTTTTTCCAAGTTCTTTTGTTCACTCTCCAACCTTGGTGGGTAAAACAATGTCCCCTACAGATGCTCAGGCCCTGATTTTGGAACCTGTGAATTTGCCATCATAGCAAAACTGGCCTTGCAGACAGATTACACTGGAGGACAGAAAGGAACGGTTATTCTGGATGGCCTTAGTCGGGTCATGCCTGTCCCACAAGTCCCTTAAGACAGGAGCAACCTCTCCAGCCTGAAGAGCTCCATGGTAATGCAATGTCAGAGAGATATTTCTTGTTCAACTGGAGGATGAAGGGAAATGCCACAAGCCAGATAATGCGGAAGCCAGACAATGAAGTCAGAAAAGGCACAGAAACAGATCCCCACCCCCAATCCCTGCTTCCAGAAAAGTCAGCAGTTCAGCCTGCGCTTCACTGTCAGCTCTGTTAGGCATGAGGCACACACTCTGATCCACTGATCTATGAGATCTGTAATTTAACACACGAGGCACACACTTCTAATCTACAGAGCTACAGGAGCTGTAATTTAACACAATATACAACTTTGTGGGTGGCAGAAACACAAAAATAAGAGAATTGAGGTGTAACTCAGTAGTACAGTGTTTGTCTAAAACTTGTGAGTCCCTAGTGTGCATGTGCCCCCCTTCACACACACACACACACACCCATCACAGGTTTCTAGGAAGAATGACAGTTGGGGTCCATAGGAATAAACTATGACTGCAGAACAAAATGCACCATGCAGCACTGCTGAGACTTGACTTCAGGAAGATTCAAACAGTAGCGGGAGACAACAGCCTGACGTCACAAGGTCAGGGAGTCTCACTTGGTCAACTGCCACGTTCTAAACAACTAGACTCAGTCCATATGTGATTCTACCTTTTCTTTGTTCTCCCATTTCACCCATCCCTCTGATGTACAGAGGACATTAGCACTTAAGGGACATTAGCATGCTAGGCTTGATGGTTCATATCTATAATCCCTGAATTTGAGAGCTGAGGCAGGAGGATTGCTATAAATTTGAGACTTGTCTTGGCTACATAGTGAGTTCCTGGCCATCCTGGGCTACTGAATGGAAACTTGTCTTTGCTTGTTTATTTGTTTATTTTTGGTTTTTCGAGACGGGGTTTCTCTGTCTAACAGTCCTACCTGTCCTAGAACTTGGTTTGTAGAACAGATTAACCTCAAATTCACCAAGATCTGCCTGCCTCTGCCTCCCAAGTGTGGGATTAAAGGTGTGTGCCACCACCGCCTGGCCTTGTCTTTATTTAAAAGGGGGTTAGCAGGTCCTTGATGTGTCTAAAGTAGCTGGGTGTGTTTGTGTATATCCTGTGTGCCTGGAATTCCTTCACTCAGAAACCAGGGGCAGGAGCACCAGTATAATTTATATATATATATATGTATATATATATATATATATAGAGAGAGAGAGAGAGAGAGAGAGAGAGTTTGTATATTGAGTTTAAGACAGGCTAGAGCAATAGGGCAAGACCCTGTCACAAATAAAATATTCTAAAGTAATATTTAGTGGGAATCTAGTAGAGTCATTGTATCTATTGTAAACATTAGAATATAACAGTCAGAGAAAAATGTAGAGCTCAATAAAAATCAATAAAAAAGAAGAAAAAATATAAATATAGAAAATTTAAAAAAGAATGTAACAGTCGTTTCTTACTGTATCTAGGGCAACAGTAGAATGTATTAGTGTTTGATGAAGGTACCTAGACCTTGAAGAAATCATAGTAGAGAACAATGACTGTTTTCTATTTATAGAGCTGTCTTTCTGAGGAGGGTTCCATCTGTCGCGTAGCTTTGGTCACAAGCCTATCCAGGCACACTTGGAGGTCTTGAGTTACTGGGTACTGCAGACAGTAGACAATAAGGACTAAAGGTTGTAGGATGTGTTGATTTTTTTCAGGGAACATATAGAATAAATCAAAGGGGCTTTGGTATAAGGGACTTGGTGTACCCCAAATGCGACCTTTGTGTACAATCAACAAATATGCTTTCTGTTCAGGTCACAGAAGCTGTTCCTCCCTGCTGCTAGGGAGCCTAAAATTAGCATTCTGGGTTGACTCTCCTTGAACAGCCCATGCGACACAGAGCACCTGACAGTAATATAATTTGCAATATTAATATTTTCAGAATAAAAAAGAGACATGGTAGTACACACCTTTAATCCCACACTCAGGAGGCAGGGGTCAGGTGGATCTCTATGAGTTCAATGCCAGTCTGGGCTATATTTGCAGTACCAGGTCAGCCAGGGCTACACAGTGAGACCCTGTCTAAAAAGAAGAGAGAGTGAGGGAGAGGGAGAGGGAGAGGGAGAGGGAGAGGGGGAGGGGGAGGGGGAGGGGGAGATAGGAAGGAAGAAAGAAAAGAAAGAAAAGAAAAGAAGGAAGAAAGAAAAGGAAAGAAGAGAGAAAAAAGAGAGGGAGAAAGAGAGAGAGAGAGAGAGAGAGAGAAAGAGAGAAAGAGAGAGAGAGAGAAAGAACGAAAGAAAGAAAGAAAGAAAGAAAGAAAGAAAGAAAGAAAGAAAGAAAAGTCAGGCTGGACAGTGGTGGTGCACACCTTTAATCCCAGCACTTGGCAGGCAGAGGCAGGTGGATATCTGTGATATCCAGGCAAGCCTGGTCTACAAAGCAAGTT
This sequence comes from Arvicola amphibius, assembly GCF_903992535.2. Lineage (NCBI taxonomy): Eukaryota > Metazoa > Chordata > Mammalia > Rodentia > Cricetidae > Arvicola > Arvicola amphibius. The sequence goes on from NC_052058.2 coordinate 68,105,075, forward strand.
CCAGGACAGTCAGGGCTGTTACACAGAGAAACCCTGTCTTAAAACAAACGAACAAACAAACAATAAAAACAAAAAGAAAGAAAAGACAAATTAAATAATGAACATATTGTATTTCATGTAAAACCTTAGACCTCGGTAGGACTTTGAGAAGCTAATGCAGGGCTGGTGAGAGGCTCAGAAGGTAAGCACGCTTTCTCCCAAGCCTGAGACCCACACAGAGGAAGAACAAAACCGACTCTTACAAGTTGTTATCTGACTTGTTGTGCATGTATGCAAACACGCACATAAATAAATAGATAAATGTGAACAATTAGGAGGGCCCTGCCCGTACAGTGCACATTTCCACAGAACCTCAGCAGTACTGGGAAGTTTGCTGGAGTATGGGGCTCTCATAGGCTTTGCTGGGAGGGGAGCCTACCCTCTTTTCAGTAGTGGATTGTGTGCTTATGTTATGTGACATTTCCACATAAGACTTGATTAGAAAAAGCCCCAAATTATACTACTAAAAAACATACCCACATTTTACTGCCAATGATGGGGTCCACTTACTCTTACTTTATCCAACATTAAAGATTCAGGCAAGAACTGCTCAAAATCTGAAGATAGAAATATCTCCCAAACTAACTGGGCTGTGGTGGTATTAGTCTTTAATCCCAGCATTTGGGAGGCAGATGTAGGTGGATCTCTGTGAGTTCAAGGCCAGCCTGGTCCACAGAGCGAGTTCTAGAACAGCCAGGGATACACAGAGAAATTCTCAAGAAATTAAACTATACATATATATCATCTCCAAAACCACTGAGGTATTTTTGAAAATGTAATTATCCCAAGACTCTAACGTTTCTCCACTCTCTATCACTGGAGACTGGCTGAAAAACTGTCAGCCACTCACCTTTCCACACAGCATGAATCTTAATTGCTTTCAAGCAGTATGTGATATGATAAGTCTCAAGGTTTTTCTTGTGACCATAGCAACATATTTGAAATATCTATCTAGGTTGGTAAAATGCCTCAGCAGGTTGAGGGGCTTGCCAATGAGCTTAACTCTCTGGGTTTGAGCCCCAGGACCCGCAGTGGAAGGAAAGAACCGACTTCTGAAGGTTGCCTTTGGACCTTGACACACGCATGGTGGTATACATGCATTTATGAGTGTGCACACACACACAAAACTTTAACAATGTAAAAAAAGAAACTGGGTGGTGGTGCACACTTTTAATCCCAGCCCTCGGCAGGCAGAGGCAGGCGGATCTCTGTGAGTTTGAGGCCAGCCTGGTCTACAGAGTGAGTTCCAGGTCAGGGCTACACAGAGAAACCCTGTCTTGAAAAACCAAACAAACAAAACTCTTGGAGCACCAAGAACGAGTATGATATTAATTAATATTAATTTCTATACAAGGATAATTAAGGGAGTCAAACATGCCAGCCTCTGGACCTAACGAATCTGAAGGCTGGAAGTCAGTCACACTGAAAAGGTCAAAGTTTGACAACAGTTTTTTAACCTAATTCTCTTTCCTCATCTGAACCGAAGTATATAATTCACATAAATAAAAGGACGTAATAGACCATTTGTGAAAGCCAAATACTGATTCTTCAAGAAATATATCTTTGTTATTGTTTTTTTGTTTGTCTGTTTTGAGACAGGTTCTCTGTGTGTCAGCTTACTGTCCTGGCTCCCGCTATGCAGACTAAGCTGGCCCCTAACTGCCTGCCTCTGCCTCACTAGTACAGGGATTTCATGCCTGGCAGAAATACAGTTCTGCTATTTTACTGTATTTGGGGAATTGTAATTGGATTAATAATTATTGTTCGATGCTACCAGATCCTATTTCACTATTAATTGCCCCTAAGCAAACGTATGCTAGTGTTCATCTTCTTCCACATGCTCATCTGCTTAATATTTGTATGAGTATTAGAGCTCCAGCTTAATAAAATCATATTTTCATCATACAAGGGGCTGCTAATTTCATTCAAAGAGCAAAGCAAGCAAAATTTACCTCGACTAGTATGCCAACGAAAGGGATGGAGGCCTCTTCATACTTCTCAAAGAATAACTCGGGGTTACTCTTCCAGACTCCAAGCCATTTGTCCTTCAGTCTCAGCTTTTCTGACAGGTACTTACTCATAGCTTCATCTGCATCCTCTGCCTAACAAAAGAGAAGACACAGCTGTGTAGAGAAATGCAAGCTGGGGAGACAATGCTGAGGGAGAACACTTGCAGAGCAAGCCTGAGATCTAAGTTCAATTCCCAGCACCCACATACAGGTGGGGGGAGAGAAGCGATTCCTACCAGCTGTCCCAACCTCCATATGTGTGTCATGAGACATGTAGGACACACACGCAGTCACACACACTGAAAATAAAAAAATTTAAATGAATGTCTTTTACATCAACAAATATATAGAAGGTTATAAGAAATATTTTTATTTGAAAATATAACCAATATAATATTAAACAGTGAAAAACCTAGAAAATTCATAGATATTTTTAAAAAACTAAAACTATATTTCACAAACTGTCATAAACACAAAAAATCAAATGAAGAGATTTACCCACTCAGCGCATGCGATGTCTTAGGGAGTTTATTCACCGAATGAGCAGGAGGAGTGATCTTCGAGAGCACAACAGCAACTAAAAACCCGTAGGAATGCTTTAACCTTAAAAATGGCACTGCCTGTTTAAAACACATCAGGAGTCATGCCTGTGATCCCAGCACGTAGGAGGTGGATGCAGGACTGGGGTTCAAGGCCAGCCAAGACTGCACGAGACTGGCTCAAAAAACCACTGAACAAAAACTTCAGCAATCATAGCTTTAAATTGCACTCTGTTTTATAAAACAGTGAGTGTGTTAAACACTCAGTAAATATTTGCTCATTTGATTTTTTTTTTTTTTTTTTTTTTTTGGTTTTTTGAGGCAGAGTTTCTCTGTGGCTTTGGAGCCTGTCCTGGAACTAGCTCTTGTAGACCAGGCTGGCCTCGAACTCACAGAGATCCGTCTGCCTCTGCCTCCCGAGTGCTGGGATTAAAGGCGTGGGCCACCACCGCCCGGCTGCTCATTTGATTTTTAAATTTAAAGTCAGCTAGTTAAAGGGCAAGTAATCTAAACTATTTTGAAATTGGTTAGGCCGTAATGACAGAAAAATTTATATAAATATTTTCCACTTATTTTTTTGGCAGCCCTGGCCTCCAATTCTCAATATCTGATAAAATAGGTCACTTATGCAGTTTGAGTTTTACAGTAATGATGCTTTTAAAATTTTCTTCTCTAAGATCTGCAAACATTATGAGAAACACACACACACAAAAAACATGTGTGATACGGTGAACACATCTGGATTCCCTGCATGCAGGAGACAGAGGCAGGAGGGTCACCACTAGCTGAAAGCTAGACTGTATCACTTAGTGAGTTTCAGATAGTCAGGACTACTTAGTGAGACTCTCAAAAATCAAAAGGGGGGAAAATAGGAAATGCAAAGACAGCAATTTAAATCAGCTCTAATCTGACAGAGGTGCACACTGTTGGCCTCAAGCTATGTCTCCTCTCTCTCTCTCTCTCTCTCTCTCTCTCTCTCTCTCTCTCTCTCTCTCTCTCTCTCTCTCTGTCTCTCTCTCTCTCTCTCTCTCTCTCTCTCTCTCTCTCTCTCTCTCTCTCTCTCTCTCTCTCTCCCTGTGTCTGTCCACCAACCCACCTGTCACGTCTGCCTCCAGGGCTTGTTTGCTTTTTAACCTAATTAGAGCATAAGCAAGGCTGTGGTTCTTGAAAACATGCATTTACAACTGCATAATCTCCCACTGCGTGACGCCGTGGAAATGCTCTGGGGTTGCTTTTGTTTGAGATGGGGTGTTGCATAGTCTACACTAGCCTCAAACACTGGGCACTCCTCCTGCCTCAGCGTCCTAAGTGCTGGGAATACAGAGGTGTGTTACTACGCCTGCCCCACTGTAGTTATTTTCTGCTCCCTCCCTCCCTCCCTCCCTTCTTCCCTCCCTCCCTCCCTCCCTCTCTCTCTCCCTCCCCATCTCCTTCCTGTCTCCGAGAGTGTAGGAACTGTGTCGATAAAAGCAGGGGGTGTGTGCCATACCGGGACTCACATTCAGTCCTTCATTCAAGCCCTACCAATGATTCCTGTTACTCTTATCTCACTATGTAACCTAGGCTGACCTTAAACTCCCGATTCTTAGGCTCCAGTTTCCAGAGTACTGGGATTGCAGGTATATGCCTCCATCTGGGAGGCAGGGGCAGGTGATCTTTGTGAGTCCTGGGCCAGCCTGGTCTACTTAGTAAGTTCTAGGACAACCTGAGCTACAGAATAAGAGGAACTCAAAAAAAAAAAAAAAAGATAAAAGAAACAAAGCCACGAGTCACTACACTACGTTTACGTTTTTATAAGCACCACTGCAATGAGTAGACTTGTACACAAATCCTGCTATACGCTTTAACAAACACATGCTATTTGTTCTGTTTGGCGTTAACAGGTGTCTTCCATACAAAACACCTGTCTACATCGTGGCTCGTGGACTGGGAGCCGTCATTTTCATTACATCGTAGGCTTGATTTTATTTTACGGGTATGTGTGTGTGCACACCACCGTGTGTGCCTGGTGCCTGGGAAGGTCAGGAGAGGATCTGGGATCCCTTGAAGAGGAGTTAAGGATGGCTGTGAGGTACCGTGTCGGTTCTGGGATCCAAACTCGAGAATCCTCTGCAAGACCAGCAACTGTTCTTAACCAGTGAGCTCCCATTTTTAGAATTCCAGGGTAATCTCAGCTTTATGTTCGGGCCCAAACTGCTACTGCTACCTAATAGTATAAAATGAGATTAAAAACTCTTGACAGGTGGTGGTGACACACGCCTTTAACACCATTTGGGAGGCAGAGGCAGGTGGATTTCAGTTCGAGGCTAGCCTGGTCTACAGAGTGAGTTCTAGGGCAGCCAGGACTGTACACAGAAAAACTGTCTCGGAAAACAAACAAACTGGGTGTGAACAATAAGATGTGTGGGCACTAGGGTGTGTGGACACCGAGGTGTGTGAACAGTAAGATGTATTATGCTCAGGCTTAGGAGGTGCCATTTTAACCGACAATTTCCTCTGGGGCGGGAGCTGAGGGTCTGGTCTAAGGTGGCCAAGGTGGCCATTCTGTACCCCTTGAATCTGAGAGCCTGTTTTTGTCCCGCTGTGGGAGGGACCCGGCCTCCCCAGAGCTGGCTGTCCCTCTGCGGCTTCGCACCTTCGAGCCCTGCAGCACCTGGTCACAGTACAGAGCCACCTTCTCGCTGCGCCACATGCCCCTCATGGGGGATGCGCAGAGGGGTGGCAGGGGCTGCGCCTCCTCCTGGTCCTCGGCTACCGCGAACACGGGCTCCTCGTCGCCAGCCTCGGTCTGAGAGACCGGTGGGAGCTGGAGCCGCCGCCGCGCCGCCTTGCCCTTCACAGGGCGCGGGGAGGCCACCACTGAGCGCACCGGGGAGGCGAGGCCCTTAGCTACCGCGGCCGCCAAGTCGCCCGGGGTGGCTGGGTCGGCCTGCTCCGCTGGCGGACTGACGCTCCCGATCGCGGCCTCGGGCTCGGAGGTCGTGGGGTCCGACTCCATGTCCGCGCCGCAGCCGTTGGAAGCCTTCCCCGCGCGGGACCGCGCAAGCCGGTGTGCGTGCGGCCCGGGCTCGCGCGCAGGCGGGAGCAGAGGGCAGGCGCAGGGGCGGTGCCCTGGCTCTGACTCCGCCCATTGCTTCTTGGGAACCCCAGAACCCAGGTGGGACAGTTTCTTGGGTCCTGAAACGTTTCAGGGCAAGGCTGGCTTCAGCTGCCTATGGATGATCTTGAACTTATGATCCTCCTGCCTCTACCTCCCAAGTGCTGGCTTTCACCACCCCACAGTTCAGTGCATGCAAGGCAAGCATTCTACCAACTGAACCATATCCCCAGTCCAAGAAAACATATTTTTATGCTGGGAAGCGACTGTAACTGGGGCTGGCTGGTTATTACCAGAGAAAACTCTGGGGTCAGCTTCCCACTCGGATCCTAGTGTAAGCATTCCTTCATATCGTAAGTAAATTGCTCACCTTTTGTCAAGATGTGGTCATGCCAAAAGGACAAATTAGCCGTAGAGCTACTCAGAATTCTCCTTGATGGGAGTTTAACAATTCTGCAACCCTTAATGTGAGCATGGATTTCCAGCGGCAGCAATGTGAGTAAGCTGGGAGTGTTCTCCTAAAGGCTGCTCAAGGCTTTTGAAAACAACAGAATCCCAGCTCCCGGTGTCTGAGACCGAATGTCCATTGAATCAGCTGGAATATTGTCTGTTTACACTAGCCATGAACTCTGTGCTGGGGCCCCACAGCTCCTGAGCCGAGGTGCCTTGGGAAAACACCTGCCTTCCTTCTGGCTCATTTGGAAGGACACTGTGTTAAGCTGTGAGTTTATTTGGAAGAAAAACAGTCCCATTCATATCATGTTACTGTAGTGCAGATAATAATTATGTCTTGAATTGTTCTGGGTTCTTCACTTCGCTATATTAGTTGGGAGTCTGTGACTTTTTAAAAAGTGACTCCATTATAACAGACCGAGTCCACCCACCCAAAGTAAAATCAATTACTCGATGTCTCTTTTTTCCTTCCCTTCTCTTTTAATTCATTATCGCTCACGTGTACATGTGTGTTTGTGCAAAGGGTCTCACAGTTCATGCTTGCCTGGTACACTACGTAGACTGCCTCAAACTCACAAGGTCCTCCGTCTGTCTCTTAGGCACGATGATTACAGGCACCCACTGCCACTCCGTGCTTACTCTGCTTTTATTTTGTTTTTAATTCCTTTTTTGAAAATTTTAATTTTTTTAAGTTTTAATTATTTTGTTTCATTATTATTTTTTCAGTCCTTGGGTTCAGAGTAAAAACATGACTGGCCCTAGTACGAAGAGTTTGCAATTCAAAAACAACAGCAGCTTCATTTTCCTCCAGAAACAACCAATGTTTCTTAGGAACTTACTAGGTGCCTGTGTGGACGCCAAAGGCCCAAGCGCTGTCCTCCTAACCCTAGTGAAGTGTACACGTGGGTCAGTAGACAGTTGCCGTGGGTAAGGACTATGAGTATCACATACGTATTTTAAACCATACTGTGTTGGGGCTGGAGAGATGGCTCAGCAGTTAAGCAGACCTATTGTTCCTGTAGAGGTCCAGGGTTCAATTCCCGGGACTCACATGGCAGCTCCGGTTCCAGGGGATCGGATGCTGTTCTGACCCCTGTGGGCCCTGCACATACATGTTGCATGTACATACACACGTGCAGGCAAAACACTCATACAGCAAAACAAATATAAAATAAAAGCAAAAAAAGTGTGGAAGAAAATGACCTTTCTTCCCAGAATAATCAATAATTAAACTGAGTCTTTTTAAAAAATAACTTTTAGAGCTGGGGTAAATTAATCCCAGCACTTGAGGCAGAGGCAGGAGGGCAGAGGCAGGAGGATCTTTCAGAGTTCAAGGATAGCCAGGGCCACAAAGTGGGATGCCATCTCAAAAAAATAAAAATAAAATAAAATTTGTAAAAAGCACTGTGTTGCCAGATTGTTTGTTTCCCCCAAAGTATTAATTTATATTTCTATTACCAGATAAAATTCCCAGTAGGACTGAGGTTTTAAAGAGAAGTAAGTTGTAGGCAACTAAGGCAGGGGTTAAATAAAGGGGAGAACAGTGTTAAGAATGCAGAGATGCTGGGTGATGGCGGCGCACACCTTTGATCCCAGCACTTGGGAGGTAGAGGCAGGTGGATCTCTGAGTTCAAGGTCAGCCTGGTCTATAGGGTGAGTTCCAGGACAACCAGGAATACATAAAGAAACCTTTTCTCGGTGTGTAGGGGGGATTAATGCAGGATTACAAAGTGAGACCCCATCTTAAACAAAACAAAAAGCCAGAGAGAGTCATTTGTTGCTCTTACAAAACAGTAAAGAAATTGGCTTCTAGGGCAACACTGTGGAAGAGGGGTGGAAAGGATGTAAGAGGCAGAGGATAGGGAGGCGTGCTCTGAAATCGGCCCTCAGGACATGACATGGTCGTTGAACCTGTGAACGCACTGCACTGACGGTTTCCTATACAAGATCAGGTCAACAGCCGATCAGTCAGCATTCTAGCAGGCACAACTGACTGCTCTCGGTGGGTTCCTAACACAAAGGAGAACGTAAGAGGTAATGAGGATGCGGTGGAGAGGCCCGAGAGTGAGAAGGAGGAGATGGAGGTTCCTGGGGAGAGAGGGAGGGAGGAGTTGGGGTGCTCAAGAGGCATCCTTTACATGTAGGAATTGTCAAAGAACAAATCAAAGGAAAAAACACCCACCCCCCCCCCCAAAAAGGGAAAGAATTTGGCTTAGGTAGAATATGATTAGTGCAGAAAAGACAAATTGGAACAAATTGGAACAAAGTCACAGGGCCAGGCCTTCTGTGTTAATACGTTAAATTCTAGCTGTACTGATGTTCTCACGTATCTGACTTTGTGTCCCACCCCCGCTCCAGCACTCTCAATTGCTCTTCTCTTAGGAGTTCCTCAATTCAAGCCAGTACACACTGGCCAGCTCCCGCAGTGTCTAGACCTTGTCTTTCCTTAGCCGATTCAGCAATGGCCTGGTTGGATTATGTTGGGTCTTGATCCTCTTTGGCCAGGGATAGGTCTTCACAAGAGGCACATGCGGTCACAAGGCAGGTTACAGTATCATCTTCAAGCATCCAAGACTTGGTTTATTTTTTGTTTTGCTTTGCTTGGTTTTTCGAGACAGAATTTCTCCGTAGCTTTGGAGCCTGTCCTGGAACTTGCTCTGTAGACCAGGCTGACCTCGAACTCACAGAGATCCCCCTGCCTCTGCCTCCAAGGGATTAAAGGCGTGTGCCACCACTGCTCAGCTAAGACTCAGACTTCTAATGAACAGAAATGAGCTCAGAGGGTTCAGGGGAATCTGAAAATTTAAATCTGGAGGTTCAGTACTTTTATGTGCGTCAACCAAGATGTACCTAATCCATCTCTGAACCCCAACCACTGTTCATTAGGACCTGACTTGGTGTAGTAGTCCTGCTTAGCCTAAGGAGTCAGAATCCTTTCCTAAAACTTGGTAAACTTTGTAAAAGTCACGAGACTCTGTTTTGCTACTTTTCAATAGGGAATATGTCTTTTCATGTGTTATCATCGTATTGTGTGACTTTTCCTGAGGAGATAAAAGCAAATGTCTCCTCACCCTAGATTAGACTCCAACAACACATCAAAAAACTATTTCACAAAAGTTTAGTTTGGTGAACCAATGAGTTTATTTGGATTACTTTGAGGACTAAGGGTGAGGAATTAAAGGAGAAAGGATAACTCCAAAGCAACTGTATCACTAAAAAACCCACCTTGGCTCGAGTAACAACTCACTAAAGCCACACTGCTAGGGCTCTCTGAAAAACGTGTAGGAAGTTTAATAAAAATCAGTTGGACTCTTCTTTCTGCTAGGTCCTTACTTCAAGGATTTAAAGCAAGGAGTAGCTTTGGGGAGTGCCCTTGTGAATCTTGTAAGTTTCAGGAACTCCCTGAGACTTGTATGTTTTTTACTTCTCAATCATTTGCAATTCTTGTTTACTTCTTGAGTCTTTTTGTTTGTTTGTTTGTTTTTGTTTTTGTTTTTCGCACATATTGAGTCTTAATGAATTTCTCTCCAGGAATGTTTTGATGTAGAGGAAGTTGCTACACTCCACCTCCCTTCACCCTTTCCCCCAGGTTTTGCATTCCTATGTCTTGTCGTCTGCAATCATCCCTGAGCTCTGAGAGAGGTGATCCAGAGGTCTGATTATCTGTCTTCATCACAGCAACAGCTGTGTCTTCAAAAGCTCCATGAGGCTGTGAGTCAGCATGTACTTCCTATTGGAAACAGAAGTTTCCTCCCATGACCACGTGAGGCCAGCAGGATCTGTGATTCATAGGCATAAGCACAAATGTTTAAAAGACAATTTGACAGGAACATTTACTTAAAGCAACAGCAGTGGGCTTCCCACTGGGCATATTACCTCCCTAGTCCTTGGGTTTTGCTCTGGCTTACAGTACCACCTGTGAGTTCTCTTCTGTGTTGTAGGCAATAAATATATAGGAAAGTAATTGGTTGCACCCAAAATAGTTGTTGACACTGTTATACCAGTGAGTACTTCTGGCTTGACATGTTTGTACGGTAGCATACAGGGGCAATAGCCAAGCAGAATTGCTGGTAACAGTTCCTCATCTTCTGGCATCATAAAACAAGCCATTAGGGAGGAAGATTTGGTTCAGTACAGGCTTGACTTCCTCATGCCATTCAGTCAAACCAGCTGGTGTCTTCAGCAATAGGAAGTTACCTAGTTGTGGCATGCAACCAGCGACAATAGCAAGTACGTTTTTGGTTTGCGGTTCTTTCTGGGGCTTCCCTGACTTCCTTAGTTAGCTTTCCTATTTCTGTGATGAAACGCCATAACCAAAAGCAGTTTGGGTTTATCCAGTCTACATAGCCTGTATCATAGTCTATTGAGGAAAGCCAAGACAGGAATGCAAACCAGGCGGGAACCTAGAGGCAGGAGCTAATGGAGAGGCCATGGAGGGGATCCTGTTTACTGGCTTGCTTGCTATGACTTGCTCAGCCTGCTTTTATTTTTAAAACCCAGTGGCCCCATCCAGAATGGACTGAGACCTTTCCCATGCATTACTAATTAAGAAAATGCCCTACTGTCTTGCCTACAGCTGGATCTAATGGAGACATTTTCTTGAGGTTCCCTCCTCTTAGATGACATTAACTTGTGTCAAGTTGGCATAAAAACTAGCCAGGACACTGGCCCACAGCTCAAAGGGAGGTAACCTATCCCTGGAACTGAGATTTCCATTCAACAGCCTTATAGTCTCTGGGAGTGCACCTTTCTACCCATATAGCATCCCTTAAAATGCAACAAAACAAACAAACAAAAAAACCCCAACTCCTTAGCTACTGTCTTTACTATTCCTCTGAGTGCTCTATATACACTCAAGGGTCAACACTGTAGAAAGAAATATTAGAGAGGATGGACAGAATCCCTGAAAGTTTCCCAAAATGCATTTCTAGTAAGTGCCATTTGGGTAGCTAAGATGATACAGAACAAGCAACCCCGGCAAAGTCCACCATGGTAGGAAAAGATCCAATCGCTTCTAGCAATTGTTTCTTCCAAAGGGTAATATTGGGTTAGTGGTGTGTATGGGGAGCACTACCCCATCCAGCCCTCTGTATTTCAGCCTCTGTATCCTGGGGTACTGCTTCTACCTAGACCCACTGTAGTCTCTCCATGCCTGATGGCTTGTTCTGTTGGGCTCAAATCTCAATCCAGCCCATATGGTCAGAGCCCCAGCTCTTACAGGTTTCTGGCTAGGACGATGGTCCTTGACTTTCCATTGGTCACAACCAGCTAAAGGGCGGGGTCAATGATTTCTACCCATAATATAATTTTTTTTTCAAGGGAGAATGGTATACCGGATGTCTTGGGGTGGTACTAACTGCCTCACTACTGTGCTGAGCTTGATCTTTTTCCTTTTAATCTGCACGGCTTTATCACTTAAGACTCTTAGGGCTGGTATGGACCAGTCCACCAAGGACTCGCTCCTCAGTGTCTGCAGTGTTGTCTTAAGGATGGCTAGGGAGTTATTACTCTGTTTCTCTGCTTCCCCAACACTCAGACGGATCCCATTCCACAGTCTCACAGCCAGGCTCGTCCGCTGCTTGTTTAAAAGTGGATTCAAGAGTTAGGTCTTGAATCCACTATTTTCTGACTATTCCAGTTTCCTCTACTAGATCATTGTTAAACACCAATCTGTAGGCTTCATCATGGATTTTTCTTTCTACTGAAGGTCAGGCTTCGGGGCGATAGTCTATCACTTCTACCTGGCATCCTTCCTCCTCACTACCTAAATGCTTTTTACGTCCTACTTAGCATCCAGATAGTGAGCACTGTAAGAGTTACGTCGTTAGGGGGGTGCAATGGGCGCAATGGGTGCGCTGCAGTGTTTGTCCTTCGTACTAGGTGGTTCCCTACCTGCTGCTGGTCATCTGTATGTTAATGGAGACCTTGCTTAGCTATCATGCTATGGCCTTCCAGCCAATGCACATCTACTGAGGTCTATAGTTCAGGGAAATTTAGTTTATGCTATTGTTGTTTATGGGGTGTGGGGGCTCTGGGTTGTAGTCATAAGTTGTCTCATGATGAACAAATTTCTAAAATTTTCTGTAAAAATTACACTCTGGTCAGACTGTGGTGATGCATACCTTTAATTCTAGTACTTGGGAGGCAGGGACAGGTGAATCTCTGAGTTCGAGGCCAGCCTGGTCTACAGAGTAAGTTCCAGGGTAGCCAGGGCTACACAGAGAAACCCTGTCTTGAAGAAAGAATTAGGTGTTTTCTATCAGAAAATAATTTCGGGTTAAAACTTTTCTTTCTGGCTCACTGTGAAACCAAACCTAGGCTTGAAAATTCTTTCAAGTCTGCAGTTGCTGAGCACACAGCTCTTCTGGATCTTCTTTTCCTTTAAAAGGACAAACTTGACCACTGACATAGTGACAACTGGCTCTAGGCAAAACAGAAAAGAGCTAAGAGCTTCACGGGTCAGAGGCCAGAGATCTACTGAGAACAAATTTTCCTAAAGCTTCCTTTTCACCTGAGTCTAGAGCTCAGGGGCAAAGCAGAGTCACCTGACAGACTTACAGAGGCACAGTAGGGGACAAAGCAGAGCCACTGACAGACTTACAGAGGCATGGTGGGCCTGAGGAAAAATAACCAGGTCTGGAATTGAGGGAAGGCACCAGGGAGAAAGCAAGGACCTGGAAGACTTGCCATGCTGTTATCCTAGGTGATGATCCCCCATCTTCCTATGTAGCCTGGAACTTGCTATGTACAGCAGACTTGCCTGTGCCTCCCCAGTTTGGATTAAAGACACACACGAGTCTCTGAGCCACATTCTTGTTGAGAGGAGACAAATATATTATTTTAAAATAAGAATTATTAAGAAAATGGAACCCGATATCACCCATAAATTTATACAAGATAGCTGGAGACATGGCTCAGGGGGTAAAGGCAATTATTAAGCAAATCTGAAAACCTGAGTTCTATCCCTGTATTCCATGTAAAGGGCACTGTGGTATGTATGTATGTACACACACACACACACACATGCACACATACACAATAGTAATAATGAAAAAGAAAAATTATGTTTCTGGCAGCACTAGCAGTATCTTAGGATTTATGTTGCTGTAATAAAGCATCATGACCAAAAGTAACTGTGGAGGAAAGGGGTTCTTTTAGGTTGCCACTCTCAGGTAACATGCCAACATAGAGTGAAGTCAGGGTAGGAATTCAAGGTAGGATCCTGGAGGCAGGGGCTGATGCAGAGGCCATGGAGGGGTGCTGTTTACTGGCTTGCACCCCTACCCTTCCCACTTGCTCAGCCTGCTTTCTTATAGAACCCAGGACCACCAGCCCAGGGATGGCACCACCCACCATGGGCTGGGCCCTCTCTCATCAATCACGAAGTAAGAAAATGCCTCATTGCTGGGTCTTATGGAGGTGTTTTCTTAATTGAGGTTCCCTCCTCTCAGATGAATTTCAATTATGTCAAGTTGACAAGTTGACGTAAAACTAGCCGTGATCCTGTTCCATTTCCATTTATGTCAACAGTCTTACTGGGCAGGGCACATCATGCTCCTGGAATTCCAACAATTGGGATACAGAAGAAAACTGCCACAAGTTTACACCATAGCAATTAGAGCCAGAGCTGCATAGACCCTGTCTCAAACAAAAACAGTCTTAAAATGTCGTTCCTAACAAAATCTCAATGATTTGATTTTACCACTAAATACTTGGGAGCCAGGTGCTGGGGTGAAAGCCAGCTAGCTCAGAGGCAGAGAAAGCACGCCGCTGACCTTCAGAAGAGCGTTTTAGAGGCCTCCTCAAACAAAAACCTCACACTGAAATGCCCTCCCTTCTCCTTCCTGTGCATCTTTCTATTTATCTTCATGACTCCCTCTTACTCTTACATTTTTTTTCTTGTTCACTTCCGGTCAACTCGTTGCTTGCTCTGCCTCTTGATTTATGGTTGACTTTATGTAATCCTGTTCACAATATTCCAGGCAGAAAGCTCTCGGATTAAAGGTGTGTGCTAGGGCTGAGCCACACCACAACTAGAAACAGGTTTTTTCAGTAAATAACGCAATCTCGAGGTTCACAGTGTGATCAAATATCCTGCAACATAAAAATGAGAAAGAAAAATCGCGAATAAACAAAACCAGAGAGAATGCCGGCGGCTGGTGGATGGTAGCTGGGGGAGGGGAAAGTAAGCGAAGGAGTGGGTGCTGGACTGCTAATGGGGCCAGGGTCTCCTTCCAGGAGGTGAAGATGTAGCTGTTTGTAGTGATGGTTGTATACTGAGAACTAAAAGCCACGGGCTTGCACACTTTGTTTTAGATAGGGGCTCATGTGGCCCAGGTTGACCTTGAACTTGCTATGTATCTGAAGATCTTAAACTTTTGATCCTTCTGCCTCCACCTCTAAAGGTTGGGGTTACAGGCATGCACCAACATCGACCAACTGAGCTGCACCCTGGCCTGAACTGTTCGTTTAAATGGATAACTTATAACTATTTTTTGAGTCTATTTTCATATTTTTACTATTTTACAATATTTTATTAGTATATAAATTATGCATAACAATGGTTTTAGTATGACATTTTTTATACATGTTTATAGCATATTGTAACCATATTTATGTTCCCTTCCCTTCCCCTTTCTTGTCCCCCACTTCACTCCTGCTAATCCCCCACTCCAGCCCTCCCTCTTAACCTTCATGGTTTTCCTTTGTTGTTACCCAGTGAGTTTCATTGGGGGTGCTTACAGGCATAGGTGAGTTTGTTACCTGGGGCTACACCATATCTCCCACCAAACATTACATCCTCATGGAGAAGAGGAAGCCCCTCCTCCTTCTATGACCAGGTGAGGATGGGTTTAGCCTTATGTAGGTCCTCTCGGGTACCATTAATTCAAGGTTGTAACAGCCTTGTCAAGTCTGGAAGCCAGTGTTCCATGCCACTCCTAGGCTTCCTCTGGCTCTCACACTATTTCCTCCCTCCTTTCATGATGTTTCCTGCACCTTGGGAAGGTGATATGGATGGCCCACTTATCACTGGGCCTTCAACAATAATTTATTCTATTTTTTTTGGAGGGGTGTGTGTTCCAAGACAGGGTTGCCCTGGCTGTCCTGGAACTCACTCTGTAGAACAGGCTGGCCTTGAACTCAGAGATCTACCTGTCTCTGACTCCCGGGTGCCGGGATTAAAGGTGTGTACCACAACCATCGGGTGTCATTTATTCTCATACTGAGTCTTTGCAGTCACCACTGACCGCTGGAAACAGAAGGTTCACTTACCAAAGCTGACTCCAGGGCCGGTCTGTGGACACAGGCATAGTTATTGAGAAGGTAACTTGACAGGCTATAGACCTCAGTTTTGAGTGGTATAGTTTATAGTGTAAAGCATGGTAAACTCTGTGGAGAACGACAGATTCCAGAGGGTGATGGGAAAGACCGGATGGCAGGTGCCGGAGGGAAGGCTCACCCCTAAGATTACATTTGCAATAAGGATTTGGAGGGTGGCAAGAGGCCACTGCGAATATAAGGGGGTCGTTTTCTATCAGCAAGTCATTCCTAGGCACAAGGAACAAGGGGGCATCAGGGACAACTCTAGCTTAGGGACTTTAACATTAATGTTTAATGTCTCCTATATTATTTTAATGTCCCCTATATGGTAAAGATTTTTATTTTTGAAAAGGCTAATCTCAATTCACTATGTCACTGAGAATGGCTTTGCTCTTCTGCTCCTCCATCTCCAGAATGCTGACAATATAGGCATGTGACCCCCAAACCGGGTGTATTTGGTGGGAGGGAGTGTTGGTACCCAGGGCTTCCTGACCTCCACTAACTGAGCTATACCCATGATAAAGCTGCATAATGCTTACATTTTCCAGAGGAGACATAAGTAGTGCATTTACAGATTTAGGAGTTTTGGAGTTTTGTATGGGAGAAACTTTGGTTTTTATTGTTTTGGAGATATACACAAAAGGATGATGGGAAATGTGACTGGACTTATGTCTTGGTTTTCCCAATTGAACAGCTAAGTAATTGTTTTTAAAAGCGCTCCAATTAGCAACGGATTCCTAAATAGTCTGGTTTTCTTTTTTCCTTCTAGGTACATCAGTTTCTTCCTCGCCCTTCACTCTGCCCAAACTCTATAATCAAATATCCCTGGAAGGTGAACAGGCTCCGAACAGGTCTCTAGAACGCGCATCTCCTTCCTCTGACCACACGGGGGCACTAGAGAGCTTTTGGGGCGGCTGAAGGCCCCAATCCCAAAGGGCTGGGCGCTGCCTTCAGCGTTCCTGCCGCCGGGGCCAGCTCCAGCTCTGACTCAGAAGTCGGCTGTGCAAGCTGAGACTTCTCACCGCCAGCACTTTAGCCTCCAGCGCGCTGTTCTGCTGAGGCTTCAGCCTTTGACGACATGTGCTGACCTCTCTCCATGCTTGTCTTAGCGTCTGCTTTCAGCTCTTTCCGAAACAAATACAGGCTTTAAATTATATTCTATATAAACTACACAAGGACTCACCGTACTGGTCAAGGACACGTATGCCACTAGAGAGAGGCAAGAAAGGACACAATCTAAATCTCTTTCTAAAGATAACCCGGAGAAAAGCTCGTGGCCCACGAAGGTCTTCATAGCTGGCAGGAAGCTTGCATTTCGGTCTTGACAGAAAAGGTCTCTTAACGATGCCAGGTAATAGTATCACATAGAAAAGAGCAGAAATTCCTAATAACAGGGGAGGACACTTGGCATTTACAGCAGTCGACAGATGAGATAGCACAGAAGCTATCGAGGAAGCAATTGACATCAACACACACACACACACACACAAAGTGTGTTTTGGACACATAGACAAGCATAAGAAAAGGATAGGAAAAATGTGTACCGTTGCAGAGGAGAGAAGGTGTTATAAGAACTTGGTTGTGAAAAAGAATTTCACCCTATATAATTCTATACTGCTGAAGTGATCTAGGGTAAAACATATGTTCTGCTTGTTTTTTAAAAATATATAGCAAGGTCTTGATATGTTATTCAGGTTGGCCTCAAATCCAAAATCTTACTGTGTCAGTCCCCTGAGTGCAGGATTAGAGGTGTGTGCTACCATGCCTGGCTCTCCAGAATCTTTCTCTTGTTTCATTTTCATCCTAGCCTGGTAAAATTATCAGAAAATGCCCTTCCCTAATGATTGCCAGATGATGTCAGCAGCAGAGCTCTTATTGAAAAGCACTTTTGGCGGTGGTGCTGGCCTTGAATTCCAGCACTCAGGAGGCAGAGGTAGACAATCTCTGGGAGTTCGAGACCAGCCTGGTCTACTGATGGAGTTCGAGGACAGACAAGGTTACACAGGGAAACCCTTGTCTCGAGAAACCAAAAATAGAAAAGAAAGACAGTTTTCTGATTTCACTGTAGGTTTAATGGATTGTTTCACTTTCCTTCAAAATCCAGTAGGGGCTGCGTTCCAAACACACCATGCCTTTGGCAAACGGTGCTTCAGAGCTCCGAGTGTAAAGCCCCAGTATACTTCAGTACGAAGAGAGAAGTATTACGTCACCATGGCCACTGTGGATGCTTTCAACATCCCAGCTGATGTGTCCCGGTGACTTGAATAGCTCTGCTGGTACGTGATGGGGGACACCCACATCTTGCTTGTTCGTGAGGCTAAGCACCAGGGCAGTCTTCTCACATTGTGACACAGCCAATTTCCTTTAGAAATTGATAGATCATTTAAAGAGGTGCATGTGAGGTGTGGCAGTATCACACTTGGGAGGTGGTCAGGAGTTTGGGGCCAGCCTCAGCCACATGAGACCCAAGCGCCAGAATGTTACAGGTGTGAGACAGTTATTATGTTAGCCAGTTATCCTTGTAACAAATACTTCAGATCACTAATTGATGAAGAAAGGTTTATTTTAGCTACTTGTAGAGATTCTAGTACATAATCTGTCAGCCCCGTTGTATAAATTTAATTTGCAGGCTGCCCACAGTCTTGTGACCACCATTACTACTTCCAGGAAATCTCTGGTCTTAGGAGTTCCGCCCCTCCAATATAAAAAGCCCCCAGCCTCAGTTTTATGAGGTTTTTTGTAGCCAGGGACACAGATGTGTGAGGCCTGGAGATACACACAGCAAACTGGTGCTGTTGAAGACTTCTGTGTTGCAAGCGTGGACAGAAACGGAGAAGACAGATGTGATCCTCAGGCTGAGTTCTTGCCCAGGAGTCAGCTCTGGCGCCAGCAGCATCAGGAACGCGCGCAGGTCACCTGGCTGCTAGGCCAACCGAGCAGAGGGTCCTTCACCAAGGCCAGCACCACCATTTTCAGTGTTGTCCCGAGTGTGGCCTAAAGCCAGTCCCACAGCAGTTGGGTGAGACTTTCTTTTAGGGTTTATTGAGCTATAATTCATCAGCTATAAATGCACCTGCTCTCTCCCAATGCCCTTATAACACATATTTCAATCAACTGTTTACATTAGAGTCAACTCAATGGAGGGTCCGCAGCCAAAGAGTAAGATGCCATTTTCTTTGCGTTGTTCCATTGCTTCTTTTATTACTGTCATGGGAGACATTTGTCAGCTCCTCTCTTACTTCATGTGTTCATTTGTGTTTTTCGGGTACACTTTTTATGTGTATATTATTTTTATTTTTAGAACATGGTATGAGGTAGCCCAGGCTGGTCTTGAATTTCCCATATGTAGTTGGGGATGATCTTGAACTCTTGTCCCACCCTCTGAGCCCCACCACTCCCAAATTTTTATTCAGTGATGGGGATCAAAAATCCAGGGCTCTATACATGCCTGTAAAGTGTTCTACCAGTTAAGGTAATCCATCCCCAGCCCATAGTATATGTTATCATGGGGGGTTTTGGGACATACTTGTCATCATACTTGGGAGACTGAGGCAGGAGGATCACTGCAGTTTCGAGGTTAGCCTGGTCTACATAGCAAGTGCTAGAGAGTATACTCTGTTTCAAAAAACTATCATAAAAATGGTTAAAGTCACCCATCAGGAGCGGTGGTGGCACACGCCTTTGATCTCAGCACTCAGGAGGCTGAGGCAGGCAGATCTCTGTGAGTTTGAGGCCAGCCTGGTCTACAGAGTGAGTTCTAGGACATCCAGGGCTACACAGAGAGACCCTGTCTTGGAAGAAAGAAAGAATAAAGTGTACTGTCTTTTAAAGGCCTCCCAGACCTCAGTCCGTGGAGACTACTCTGCCCATGTCACTATGATGTAATGTCAGGAGAGTGTTGGGGTGAAGGCTGCCCCACTGTTACTGTTGAAATCCTGGGGTGTTCAACATACGTGTTTTTCTTATCACTAACATTGAAACTGAAGATCCATGGAAGCTCAGGGCAGTTCAGGTTTCTCATTAAAAATTGACAGACACAGCAAGGCTGTGAGAAGCCTCCTCCAGCACGAGAACGTGTTATCTAAAGGATAACAGATTGAATCAGAAACAACTCACTGCCGGGATTCTGTTGTTGTATGGTTTCTGTTTAATCTGAAACCCAAGGGCTTTTCAAACAGTGAGTGGGCTTGTCTAAAAATCTTGCGTACAAATGGACTAGGTTGCATTCAAGACCCAATAAGATAGGAATAGGATTATTTTAGATAATTTTAATTGTGCTTTTACAAATTCAGTTGAATTGAAACCCACCCACATTCCCCAGTCACAGTGATACCTCTGTGAACAAAGCCCAGAGTGGAGTGAACTCTCTTCAGAGACTCCTTCTAACCAGAGAATAGACACAATGGGACAATGAGGGACGGTCGTGGCACATCTCAGACACTGGCAGCCTAGATTCTACTATCAGCAGTTTGGATTTAAGGTGGGGGTGGACCCTCAGTTTACCTTAATTTGGAGGAGAAACAAATATGTTACTTTTCTCATCTTAGAGTTTCTTTTGGGTTTTCAGGACTCCCTGGCTTCTGAGAACACGGGCCAGACAAGCTTGCTCTGCCTTCACCATACAGTGACAGTGACTAATCAGATGGGGTTTTTAAAAGACAGACTAACATTGCCTTTGTCATCAAGCCGTTGAAAATAGACTAGTTAACTGGTTAACTCAAGCTCAATTTCTGCTTAACTGCTCCTCTCCCCTCTCCTTTCTCCTCCCTCCCTTCTCCCCTCCTCCCTTCTGATCTCCTCTCACTCCCTTCTTTATTTTTCCGTTTTATTTTCCTTTCCTCCCTGCTCCCCCTCTGAAATAGGGTAGCTCAGGTTGGCCTATATTTGTTTAAATTTTATTTATTTGTTTGTTAATTAATTTTGTTTTTTTGAGACAGGGTTTCTCTGTGTAACAGAGTCCTGGCTGTCCTGGAAATCAATCTGTAGACTAGGCTGGCCTTGAATTCAAAGAGATCCACCTACCTCTGCCTCTGGAGTGCTGCTCAAACATGCCCGGCTTTGTCTGCATTTTTTGAAGTCAGCATTTACAGGTCACAATGGAGCCTTCCTGTAAGTTTTACGGATTACTTCATGTGGATGGGAACAAGACACACATGGTAAAACTACCCATTTGATCTTCGTATCAGCTCTTCATTTTCTTTTCCTCTCTCTCTCTCTCTCTCTCTCTCTCTCTCTCTCTCTCTCTCTCTCTCTCTCTCTCTCTCTCAAGATAGGGTATCTCTGTGTAGCCCTGGTTGTCCTGGAACTCACTCTGTAAACTAGACTGGTCTCAAACTCAAGAGATCTACCTGCCTCTGCCTCCCAAGAGCAATTCTTTATTTTCAAAGGCTTAAGTGAAATAAACATAGAAATGAAACTGTGTTCTTGTTTTCCAAATTGTGAATTCATAATCATTTCAAGAAAAATACTCAGAGTTTTCAATATGAAACCACAATTTCCTATTTGGAATTTTTGTCTAGGAGCAGGAATCGAAACCTTCTAACAGCCACTCCAGATTACCAGCGATAACTACCAGAAGGAAGAGCATGCCTCCCAATTTATTAATGGCCAGGCTCCACACTATTGTTTGCCGGTAGGAGTTATTTATTGACAAAGCTGGACCCACCCAGTCAAGCAGAGACCCTTGGTGGATGTTCAGTTAGACTCTAAACCAAGAAAAAGACTTGCCTCATTTCCTTACTGAACTTTGATCGGTAAGTACTGTGTGCTGTGTGACCAAGCTAAAAAAGTAGATGGAATTGCAAACAAGGCTTCAATGGCAGCTGCCACTAAACATTCTTCAACTAAGGAGAAACACACCAAGCTAGAATGAATCAGACGGGAATTTATTAAAGAAAACCCCATTACCGTAGCATACATCCACGGTTAGGGCTGACCCGTAATTTACAGGTAATGGTAAACTACTCGCTCTGACATAGGTGGGATATGACGTGTGTCTAATTCCTTGTTTGTTTTATGAGATAGGGGGTCCATTCTGTTGCCCAGGCTGGCCTCAACTCACAGCCCTTCTACCTCAGCCTCCTAATTGCTGGGATTACAGGAGTGAGCCTCCAGGCGGAGTAACTTCTTGAATTTCTCAAATGCTGGGCTCCAAAGGTTGGCAGGGTTCCTGCTCCCATGGAAGAGGCAGACTGTACATTTATTTTTAGGAAATGTTTTATGGGCTGGTAAGGTGGCTCAGCAGGTGAAGGCACTTGCTGCCAAGCCTAAATGCTTGAGTCCAAGCCACAGGACGCACACAGTGGTGAGAGAGGACCTGACTCCCACAGCTTGTTCTCTCTCTCCGTATATCCGTGCACGTATGCATACACATACACAAAATAACTAAATTAAAATGCAATAAAACAGAATTATTAATAAAGTTTGCTTAGAGCCTAATCCTAGTAATTTGTAATCTGAGACCAGACCATCAACCAACCTTGTGAACTCAAGACCAGCAAGTTAGCAAGACCCTGTCTCAAACAGGGAAATAAATCACAGTTAGGATGTGGTTTGTAGTTGAGGAGATAGGAAACAGCAGAGGGGAACTAATTAGACAGGAGAAAAATTCTTCATGGGTTCAGGACTTTTAACTTGAGACCTGTCCAAACCCCGATTAGAGGACTATGGTGCCCAGAGCAAATGCGCAGCAAGGCAGAAATTCGTGATGTCTAAGAACAGGAAGAAGCCAGTGGGACTGCACCTCAGGGCCAGCGAAGGCCAGGAAGCTGGGTGTAGTCAAACTCTCTAGTGGTTCTCAACCTATGGGTCGCGGCTCCTTGACCCCTTCACAGGGGTCTCCTAAGACCATTGGAAAACATATTTACATTATGATTCATAATAATAGCAAAATTCCATCCATGAAGTAGCAACAAAATAATTTTATGGTCAGGGGTTACCACCACACGAGGAACCGTATTAAAGGGTCACAGCGTTAGGAAGTTGAGAACCACTGGGCTAGGGCATTTCTTCCCAGCAACTTTTTTTTTTTGATCATGGTGCCCAGTAGCAATGTAGTTTGTACAGCTCTCCAGAAAACAAAATGCAGTTCAAGGGGATCGAGCTTCAGCCACAGAGTGGGGTCAAAGCCAGCCCAGGCTACGGGAGACCCCGTCTTAAACAAAACAAACCTGTCCACACATTAGCTCGCGTGACTGCTCCCGTCATACACCCAGCTCCTGCTTCTACAACTCTGCTCCTGCTTTTCCTGCTCAGCCTTTACAGCATTAAAGCAAGTCTTGATAGGTAGTTGGGCAAATAAAGAAGGCTTTGTTTGCGGTAGGAAATTAGAATATTTTATTAGAAAGGAATTAGATTGAGGAAGGGGGGGAAATGCCACGAGGCGCCACAGCGTAGATCGTCTGTAATAGCCATTGGGAAGGGGGGGGAGGATGCCACGAGGCGCCACGGTGTAGATCGTCTGTAATAGCCGTTGTCATCTCGTCTTCAGACGGGAATTCACAAGGCCCTTTCCGTGGGGGTGCAACTTGCTCCGGAGCACTTGTGTCGCAGCTTGTAGAGAGCAGAGACTTCGTGCCAGGCCAGGCAAGCTCTTACCCTGCTGTACCCGACACGTCTATACAGGACTTAGTTTCCGTTCAGAGCTCAGCAGACACCAGTCAAGCTTGCTAGAAACCGAAAATACTACGTGCAAATCATTCAAATAAGCTTTTTCTGGGGGGAAGGGGGACAAGATCTCATGACATAACCCGCATTGGCTTTGAACTCACTATGAGTGTCCTTTCTAAATCTGTAATGCCCGAATGGCTTACTCTAAAGAACCGTCTCCCAAACTGTAGTTATACCATTTAGAAAGATTTCTAAACAAACCTATAGCCCAGGCTATCCTAGAACTCACAATATAGCCCAGATTGGTTTCTCTTCTCAGCTTCCCAAATGCTGAGATTACAGACGTCCAGCTTGGACCATTTTTAAGTATATAGTTCACTGGCATTAGGTACAATTTGTATGCATGCCTTTTGGAGATTTTGTTTATTTATTTATTTTTTGAAACAGGTCTTACTACATACCCCTGAATGGCCCAGAACATGGAACTCCTGATCCCCCTGTCTCTTCCTCCTGAGTACTGGGATTTCCAGTGTATACCACCACAGCTAGCATTTCACGTTTATTTCTAAGGTAGTTTTCACTGTCTATGGTTAGTGGACTATGTTTCTGATTTTTTTTCCAAGACAGGGTTTCTCTGTAGCTTTGGAGACTGTCCTGGAACTAGCTCTTGTAGACCAGGCTGGCCTTAAACTCACAGAGATCCGCCTGCCTCTGCCTCCCCAGTGCTGGGATTAAAGGTGTGCGCCACCACTGCCCGGCTTGGACTGTGTTTCCTATTGTCTGGAAGATCTCCTTCCATTATTTTATGGCTCCCACTGTTTCTGTTATACTTCTGCTGTTAGTCATGTTACACAAGGCTCTGCTGGGGCTCTCTGGGCTTATTGGACTTCTTTTCTCCTCCTTCTCCTCCTCTTCTTCCTTTTGAGACAGAGTCTCTCTATGGAGCCCTGGCCTGTTCCTGAACTCACTATGCAAACCAGGGTGACTTCAAAGTCACAGAAATCTGCCTGCATCAGTCTCTGAGTATTGGAGTTAAAGACATTTGCCACCATGCCCGGCTTGACTTTAAGATGTTTGTTTGTTTGTTTTCTACTCTACCAAAAGTCCACACTATTTCTTGAATCTGTGGCTGAATTTTTTCCCAATAGTTTTGAAAAAACCCTTATGTTTCCCATTTATTTCTCTGTTTATAAAGAGTTTCACGTGATAGCCTAAACTAGTCTTGAATTCACACCAGCCCTCCTACTGCAACCTCTCTGGTGCTGGTGCTCAAGGTATAAGCTACCTTCTTCCTCCGTGTGTGTGTATGTGTGTGTGTATGTATGTTGTCTCGTGCAGCCCAAGTTGGCCTTGAATTTGCTATGTAGTTGAGGATGATGGCCTTAAACCCTTGATGCTCCTGCCTCTACCTCCCAAATTCTGCAATTAAAGACTTGGGTCTTGCTTTTGTTTGGGGAGTCTTTAAAACCTGCTTCAGGTTGATAGGCCGCAGTTGCAAATGGTACACACTACATCCCTGAGGTTTTCTTGTCACCAATCAGTGTGTTTGCAACATTTATGTCTTGCTTAATTTCTGAAGAAAACAGTTCCAGCCACTGGGGGCCAGAGGTTCAAATGCACAAGCCGATAGGGGACATTTTTCATTCAAACCACCAGATCCAGGAAATGTAATTTTCTGTGATAGAGCTCAAACCATGGAAATGTCCCCTATGGTCTGTGCCAGAGGAAGCGTGCCCCGGGGGTGGGACTTGAGAGCAAAAAAACTTTGCCTACTTCCGATGTGCCCTCCCTGTCTCATGCTTGCAGAAAATAATGTGAGCTCTCAACTTCCTTCTTTGAGTACATGCCTGCTTCCTGCTGCCATCCCTCCCGGCCATAGAGCTCTTTGGAGCTGTGCGTTCCAAGGAAACTCTTTCTTTTCTAAGTTGCCTTGGTTATAGTGTTCTATCTCAGCCACGGAAAAGAAACCGACGCAGTTAGAGTTCTCTGCTAACTGCGTGGGTTCATGTAAATGGGAGACATTGGCAAGCACGAAGATGGCAGGGAGAGGTGGGAGGGATTTCTCTTTTTCCGCCTTCGCTGCAGCTGCATCTTCTCCAGGAGGTCTCTCTCCTGCGGGGTACAGGTCTCTGCTGTGCCCCACCATCAGCTCTCCAAGAACTCTGTTAGACTGGCCCTGCTAATGCCTGCCTTGGGACATTATCCCCAGGGAGGGAGAGGTTGCTCAGTTTCCCAGCCATCCACAGAATTAGTTGGTTATATTAAACTTCTTTGTTTGGAGGCAGAGGCAGGAGGATCTCTGTGAGTTTGAGGCCAGCCTGGCCTACAAGAGCAAGTTCCAGGACAGGCTCCAAAGCTACAGAGAGAAACCCTGTCTCAAAAAACAAAAACAAAAACAAAAACAAAAAAATCAAAACATCAACAAAAAAATTCCTTTATTTGTAAGTCATAGAGTCTTCCCACTTCTGAACTGGGCCTGTTGTTACGCACTTAGCCATGGCGTGTGTTTTCTCACCATGATAGAGTTACAGTATTGTCTGGTACTGAAAGGAGGTTTTAAAAGATGATTTAAGTGTGTGGTCCCCCTTGGCCCCTGTCTCTCTCCTTCTAGACAAGGTCTCTGTCAGTGACCAGCCTCAATGACAGGTCTCCTGTAGCCCAGGCTGGCCTCTAACTTGTTACATAGCCAAGGATGACCTTGAACTTCTGATCCTCCTGCCACCACCTCAGTTCCAGTATAGGCCTGTGTACCACCGTGAAGGTTAGGCAAGTCCCCCCCCCCCCCCAGCTGAGCCAGCACAACCATTTTGACTTCTGGGATTGGAGCGGATTGCTTTTACTCCCACTGTAAACCGTGGAAGCCTCAAGTCAGTGTCGGCCAAGGAACTCAGTGCACTGGCAGCTGGGGAAGGAAACGCCATTGTTGGAAGCCTAAGCCACACATTCAACACAATGGGATGCTTAAAAAAGAAAACCTTAAGAATATATAAAAATAAGCTTGTTTCCTCTGAAATACTTCAAATAATTGCTTCCTCTATAAAAAATTCAGTCAATATATATTTAGAAAATAGATCATTCAATTGTACTTTAAAGAAGCAAAGTGGGGGGGGACTGTGACTGAAAGACAAAGAATGAAATTCTCAGAAAATTTGTAAATTGATATATTAAAATTCTAACTTACGTTTTAAAGTTAAAATTTTGAATGAATAGTAATTAACTAGAATTGTGAGGTACGGTGCTATGCTCTATGACACGTGCAGAAATGATAAGGTGTGATGCGTGTGGGGGCTCACCCCTCTTGATGTGCACCTGAGAAGTGAAGGCAGCTGTCTCCTTAGTCCCTGACTTTTAATTTTTGTTTTTGTTTTTAAGGCAGCGTCTCTCACTGTATAGTCCACGAGTGATGCTAACCTACAGAATACCTGGCTAAGGAGAGGGCCCAGGCAGTAAAGTACTTGTTCTCAAGGACCTGTGTTCAGTCCCCATAACCCACTTAAAAAAAAAAAAAGCTGGGCTTGGTAGCACACTCATAATCCCAGCACTGAGAAGGATGCCTGAGACTTGCTGCTACCACACTCATCTGGTTGGAGAATTCCAGGCCGGTCTCAGACCCTCTCTTAAATAAAAAGCTGTACCGTGCCCGAAGAACATCACAGGTGATTGTTCTCTGCATTCCACGTGCAGCACACACACACACACACACACACTCACCCCAACAAACACATACACACATGGACACACAACAGAGAGATAAAATACTGATAGAGAGGAAAGTTCGGGGATAAGTTAAATTTCAATGATATTTATATGGTACCTATTGTTGTATGCTGAAATCAGAATGAGGGTTTAAAATTTGGATATTAGTAATGTGATGCTGATCTCATTTTCTGCCACTTCCTCTGGTGCCTTCCTTCCGGTTTCTGGAATAAACTAAAGATGTAGCAGAAGCAGTGGGAAAATGATTAAAGAACAAAGAACCAATCAAGTAATAAAAACCATTAATAATGATGGGTACCCCACTATCAAGGAAAGGTAGGCATGAACTTGAAATAAACCTGAATGAGCATTTTGTTTTATAGTAGAATTAGAAGTATCATTGTGTGCTTGTAGCTTGACATATAGATAATAGACAGACAGACAGACACACAGACAGACAGACAGACAGACAGACAGACAGACAGACGTAGATAAGACATATGTTCCTAATTCTGGTGTGGAATAGGAGGTGTAGAACTGCATCTCCCCCAAAACATCCACCCAGATCCAGATGCTGGCTTCTAAACATTGCTTTCCGCTATGAGGAACTGGGACTTCTTATAAAACTGTCTGACTCCAGACTTGCAGCAAGGAGGGAGCAAGATAAGCCTGGAGCATTTTATTGCCCTTGAAAGGAAGGAACTGCTCAAAGGATGACGTGGGGTGGGGTGGGAAGGGAAGAATGCTTGGTGGGTAAAGGGTTTGACCTGCCAGCCGAAGTGTGGACCCTCAGCACCCACACAGCAGCCTGCCTATAAACCCAGTGCTGAAGGGGAGACAGGATCCCAAGGGCAAGCTGGTTACCTAGACTACCTGGATTTGTGAGCTCTGGGATCAGTGAGAGAGTCTTTTCACTAACTAAGGTGCACACAGATTGAAGAGATACCTAATGCAAGCCTCTGACCTCTACACCCACAAACACACTCCTGTGCCCACACACATGTAAACACAAGACCTCTCACAAGTTCAAAAATAAAGAAAGAAGGGGGCATGTCCAAGAAACAACAGCAACACAAACAATCCCTGAGGATCTGGTTAAGCTTTACATAGTGCCAGAGTATTGCTTTACCCAATACTTACGGATAAAGGAAGAAATCGTGACCATCCAGTGGAGAAGCTTGTTAGACGTCACCTCAGTCAACAGAGACACATGAAATAAATAAAAATTATCTGCTGCTAATAAGGGTGGATTGAGAATAGAACAACCCTTTACACACACACACACACACACACACACACACACACACACGAAAGAAAGGAAGGAGGGAAGGAAGCAAGCAAGGAAGGAAAAAAGAAACAGGAAAAAGGAAGGAAAGGAAGTGAGAAAAATTGGTTAAATAAAAGAAAAAACCTTTAAACTGAATGTGGTGTCACATGACTTTAATCCCAGCTCTTGGGAGACAAAAGCAGACAGATCTCTGTGAGCTTAAGGCCAGCCTGGGCTACATAATAAGTGTCAGAATAGCCAGGACTACATACATAAAGAGACCTTGTATCAGAAAAACAAAACAAAACAACAACAACCAAACCAAACCAAAACAAGAAAACCACCACCACCACCACAACAACAAAAAACCCAACAACAACCAACCAAACTAAACTAAACCCTTTTTAAGAACTCAGATGTCACCATGAGACTGAGTGTGTCTGGAGCATCAGGGCAGGGAGGCTCAGGGGCTGGGCTGGTGTCTGCAAAGAGAAGATGGAAAGAAAGGAAAAAGAAAGAACTGCATTTAATTTGGTCTCAGAAAGTGCACTCTGAACAGGCTTAGCCATGAGGGTCGGTAATCAGCTACACCAAGGGTGTATTTAAGTTCTTATCTCATTAAGGAGGGGTCAGCTAGTCCTCTCATTTTCTTAAGTCTTCTGGTATATCATGTTTCTTCCACTTCCTGGCTTCAGGCTGGTTTTCTTTTGGTTGTAAAACGGGATTTTTTTTTTTTTTTCCTTTTCAAGAAGTCCGTGTCTGGGCAAAGGAAGCACCTGCTGTCCATATCAAAAGAGTATTAGCAATCACCAGACAACCCATTTGTTAAAGGGAACCATTGACTCTCAGCTATGCTATTTATGCTGGAGCATGTCACCGTGTTGGTACTTATGTCTTCAAAGGTGGGTACCAGGCTGTCTGCATCAGAAGGATGTTTTCAGCTGGGAGCATGCCATTTTTACCAGAGGATGCTGGCATAGATGTGCATATGTCCAAATGGTGCACAGAGCCCCTCTCTGGAAACAACCCTTCTATATTTATTCTTGTCTACCATGCTCTGTCTTTAAAAATGTCTATTTTGCTTAGTTTATATGTATGGATGTTTCACCTGCATGTACATATATATATACCAACTTCCTAGTTAGGTCCCTGAGTTGGAGTTACAGATGATTGTGGGCCACCCTGTTAGTGCTGTAAATCAGACCCAGGTCCCCTGCAAGAGTGCTCTAAATCACTGGGCCATTTCTCCATCATCCTCCATCAGTGTGGCTTCTAGAGGGAAGCTGGGACTTGGGAGGCTGAAGCAAGAGGACGACTTCAAGTTCAAAGGATGCTTGAACTACATAGTCAACTCCGGGCTAGCCTGGGCCATGGAGTAAAACTATGTCATAAATAAAAACAAAACAAAGCAACCATCACAACTCAACAAACACAGGGAAAACATGGGCTGGCAAGATGGGTCCCTAGGTAGGGGCACTTGCTGCCGAACCTGACATCCCTGAATTCAGTCCCTGGGTCCCACATGGTAGAAGGAGAGAACTGACTCCCGAGGGCCATTCTGTGACCTCTGTGTGTGCCGTGTGCCATGGCTAGCATTGTAGCAGATACAGAATGACAAATTTTGCCCATACTGGAAGAGATCTATCTCATCTACGTATCTCAAGACCAAAAGATGTTCACAAAGCTAACATGAGGGACAGAGAGGCTTCTTCACCAGCAGTGAACTCAGTCATGCTTTGAAGGGGCGCTGAGGACCCTGGCTTTGGCTCACTGCCTTTTGCTTGCTGTGAGAACTGGCTGCTCCACACAGGTGGGTTAGCATCCGGCCCAGGAGGAAGCTCTTTCACTGTCTGCCCCCAGGTAAGGACATTCCTAGGCTGCTCTCAGATCTGCTAGACAAAGAGGAAGGGTGCTTGAGAATTGTCCAGAAGAAGCTCAGTCTATGTAGCCAGAAATATTTTTTAACCACTTTAGCAAAGGAAGACCAGTGGCCCAAGATTGTAATCCTCCTGCTCAGGAGGCTGAGGCAGGAGGATGGCAAGTGTGAGGCCAGCTTGAGCTATATAGCAAAACCCTGCCTCAAAAACAAAGAAAAAACGAGCCACAAACAATCCACAAATGAGAAAGATGGCAACTGAATGAGCACCAAATTATGAAAATATAAATATTAAAATTAGCTCTTGGCAGCCTATTCATATGGGGAGCAAAAGGCCTGGTAGAAGTTATTAGCTAAAATGGCAAAGATACAAGTAATTTAATTTTTAAAGAACTTGTTGGGACAGCAAAATGGGTCAGTGGATAAAGGTGCTTGTTGCACAAACCTAACAACCTAAGTTTGATCATTAGACCCTCGTAAAGATGGAAGAGAAGAACCAACTCCACGAAGTTCTCCTCTGCGTTCTACACTGTGGGAGCATTTGAAAGAGCATGACACATACACACGAAGTGAAACAAAAGAACAAATTGCAAAGCCAGACTTGGTGGCATATATCTATATAATACCAACATCTAAGAAGTTGGAAGCAGGAATTGGGGTTCATAACCAGTCTGGGCTACATCATAAGAACATCCTGTCTCAAAACCCAAGGGAATCCCACCCCCAAGAAAAAAATCAGAATGGCCACTGCTATTGAGGAAAAGAAGCTGCAGAGACAGAAGTCACAATAATAAACATTTGTACAAGAGGACTGGAGGTGCAGCTCAGTTGGTCGCGTGCTCGCCTGACATGACTGAAGCCCCGGGTGTGACTCCCAGCATCACAATAAAACAGGCTGGTGGAGCACATCTGTAATTCCAGTACTTAGATGAGAAGAAAGAGAATCCAAAGTTTGAGGTCATCCTTGGCTATATATAAGCTTAAGACAAACCTAGGCTGTAGAGATCCTCTCTCAAAATAACTAGTCTATAAACAGAGACTTGTGAAGATCACTGAAAAGTAGGGTTTGTACTTGCCTATATTCTGATAAGATGATGAATTACAAGGATCATTTTATATGCTTCAGTGATGGTGTACAAAGGGAAGATTTTCATAGCCATGGTGACCCTATCAGCTAGCCACAAATATGCCTGGAAGAAGGGAATCCCAGAAACAAACCACCCTTTGATGGTGTCAGCAGGATCTGGTTCCTGCCTCCCCTTGGCTCCCAGTGAATTTGTGCAAGACACAAAGTATAATGCAGAAAACAGTTTATTATAGAATAATGAAGCAATCTCAAAGGCAAGAGTAGACAAAGACCAATGGGGCATTGAAGAGGACTGAGAGACTATGGCCACTGGCCAGAGAGCCCATTGTGAGGGACAGCACTCACCAAGAGTGGCCACTGGCCAGAGGGCCCAGTTATTTCCTATTTCTAATAGTGTTTAATGATTTCTATTCATTCTTTCCTTGGTCATTCTTGTCAAAGGTCTGTTTATTTGATTGGTGTTTTCAATTAAATAGCTTTTGGTTTTTGTTTTGTTGTTGGCTTTTTGGAGCTTGTCCTGGAACTCACTCTGTAGAGTAGGCTGGCCTCGAACTCACAGAGATCCGCCTGCTTCTGCCTCGTGAGTGTTGGGATTAAAGGTATGTGCTACACCCGGCTAAAATAGTTTTGTTTTTCTTGATTAAGCTTACTCTTTTAAGTGAGGTATGGTGGTATGTACTTCTTGGGACCAGTAGAGGAGTTTGTGTGCTGGCCTAATGATCTGGATTCAATACCAGGGTCTCACAAGGTGGCAAGACAGAACCAAGTCCTGCAAACTCCTTTGTCCTCCACATGTGTGCCTTGACACCGTCTGCATCTGAGAACACACAAACACACATGCTTCTTTAAAAAAAAAACTCTATGCTTTGTGTGTGTGTGTGTGTGTGTGTGTGTGTGTGTATGTGTGTGACTAAAGATGGTGGGCAGCCTGCCCACACTGCCTCAGGTTTTAGGGCCGCCAGTTTACTATCAGGCATCTCTCTTCTTTATTTGTTTGTTTGTTTGTTAGATGCAAGGTCTCACTCTGTAGCCTACCTAGGTAACTGGCCTGGTAACTCATTTTGTAGCCAAAGTTGGCCCCAAACTGGTGGTGATCCTTCTGTCTTAGCCTCTTGAGTTCTGGGATTTTAAGAATGAGTCACCACACGCAGGTGAGTCCCATCTCTCTAAAATTATATAATGAACAGTTTTAGAATCTGTTCATTACATAGTATTGGTGGTCAGCATATAGATCAGGTCGATCCAGGTTCTTGGCATCTAATCCAAAGAACTGAAAATAAAGGCTCACACTGACTTGCAGGATAAGGGCTGGAGAAACAGCTCAGCCGTTAAGAGTGCACACTGCACTTACAGATGACTAGATTTCCGTTCACAGCATCCACTAGGAGAGGCTCACAACCACCTGTAACTGCAGTCCCAGGGTGTGGCCCAGCCCTCACCTGCATGGGCCCATATGCAGATATACACACAAGATAATAGAAATATTTTTTTCAAAAATAATAAAATTGCTTTGTCTAGAAGAAGCAGTGGGGCAGATCAGAGAGGAGTCCACCCTCAGGACCAACAGCAGGCCACATGAGTGACAGAAGAACTTCCTTACTGTTTGAGGCTTCCTTCTATGGTGGGCAGGAGGGGCTGAGTCTAGTGGGATTGCTTGGGTGGTTGTCTATTTTCATCAGAGTTAGATCGTGCGTTCATTTTTCCTATTTCTTGTGTTTTCCCCATAATGCATCTGTTTTCAATCATATGCCCAGTTATGCATAGACAAAAACTGGTAAATAGGGAATTCTCCCTAAAAGGTTACTAGAGAACACCATTTTGCCTTACATTGCCTGCACTCAAAATCAGTTTGTTCCTTCTATTCTTCCTACTCAGACATATTAGGGATATGATGCTGTCCAAATTTGATCATTTTCAGAACCAGGAATTTTTTTTTAAATTCAAAATGTGGTTTAATATACTTCAATTACATTTCAGTACAATGGTCCTATTGATGGGTGGATAGCATTTTCGAACACCAGCCTAGATTGTTGGGGGATATTCGATCATGCTTTGAACTCTGAGTTAGCATTTGCTTTAATTAAATAAAATTAACCTTGGGTCAGGAGCTGAGTTAGCAACTAGTTGACAGGAAGTAATCATGGAGCATCAGAGGGCATCTGGAAGAGATAGATGCACCAGAAGTGACTTGGAGGGATTCTGAGTGGCGTGGTTTTTTTTTTTTTTTGAAAGAACTAGGAAACTTATACTATTGTTTAGAGATGACAGTATGTTTCGCCTGCTGCAGGTTGGTAGGGCCATCAAGGGGTTTGTGAGTTTGCTGGGTGCATTGTAGGGTGGTATGGCACCTAGGTGAGGAACTAGTCTGTCAAGAGCGTTATTGTAAGAGATTGATGTACATAATAAAAACCAAATGGGGGCCCCAACCTAAAACATCTCCTATGCTTGTCTGCTTCAGCATAGGTTGAAATTGTAATTTCCTTCCTTCTAACCAATGTAAGACTGGGGGTGTAGCCCAGTTGGCAGATGCTAGACTGGCACCAGTTAGCAGGCTTCACCCCAGTGTATAAACTGGGCATGCTTGTGGATGCCTACGTCATTTGTGCCATAGCACGTTCAAATAGCTTGGGTTATATGAGACCCTGCCTCAAATTCTTTAAAAAATGTATATAGTTAGTATATATATTGTAATGTTCATGTGGGATGTTTGTTGTTGATCCAGAAAGTACACAATATGAATGATGCAATCTTTCTAAAATGTTTTCCTGTGATTAATAACTGGATTGCCACCATTTTTCTTTTAAGTTTTCCTTATCCTTGTTCTCTTTTCTCTTCAAGTGCTCCAGCAGATCTACTAAACATCTAACAATAATCTTTCCAAAGATCGGCTCATAATCAATGTGTCTGTGGCAGGCTGATTCCCCAGCATCATCGTGGTTGAGCAATCATATCCATTTTTATCTTCCTGTCAATCTTTGTTCCACAGCCACACTATCTGCAGCAGCCTTTGCTACTGTAACAAAATGCCTCAGAGTAGGTAATTTACAAACAACAGGAACTTGTTGCTCCCAGCAGGAAGGCCGAGACATTCTAACTGTAGATGGAACATTGATGAAAGCTTGATTTCTGTTTCATGGCCAATGCCTCCTGGCGACATCTTCACACATATTCCTTCACACCTACCTCGGGACAAGGTTTCTCTGAGTAGCTTTGGTGCCTGTCCTGGAACCTGCTATGTATACCAGGCTAGCCTCGAACTCACAGAGATCCTCCTGCCTCTGCCTCCCGAGTGCTGGGATTAAAGGCGTGCGCCACCACCGCTCGGCTCACACGTTCTTTTGTAAAAGCCCCGAAGATCAGATCATTGAAGATCAATTCCGCTCTTATATTATTGCACTGGGTATTAGGTTTTAATGTGTGAATTTTAAGGGGACATAAGTATTCAAACCCTAACACTCACCATCTTCCTGCTCTGGGCGGGGCTGCTTGTTTCCCTAGATCCAGTAACAGCTGCTAAGATAGAACATTTCTTCTTTGTTCACTTGTGAAAGACCCTTGTTGTCTGGATCCCCTGCATATTGTGTGTGTTCTCAACAGTGTAGAGAACATACTCCAGCTGGTGCAAACTCAAAGGAAGTATCAGACCTCCATACCTCTGCAAGCATGAGTCACCTCTAGATTGAGCCTCCAGGGCCTCTCCCAATATGGACTGTCAAGGTAGCTACTGCCTCTGCCAGAGCAAAAAGCTGCCAATTAGGAAGCTGCTCTCACTAGAGTTAGTCACTTGGCTCTGCCAGTTGCTGAGTTGAGCTGTCTCCTGCTCAGCAGGGAGGGTGTCTGGGAGTCAGCCTTCTACGACCACAGCTGCTGCTATAGAATTTACCTCTTCCAGTGTCTCCACCCTTGGTAAATTCAATTCCAAGTCAAATGCTGTCAGATGCATCTTCCTAGGTGAATTAAAATAAACTGATTCTGGAAATGTTGCCTTGGGAGATTTAGGGATGATTGGCTTTCGTGTTACAGGGAGACATCCTAGGAGAAGTTGAACTGGGTATGCGTGCGCCTCTCCCCAGTGTGCGCACGGCTCTGTGGTTACCCCATGTTCAGCCACTCCCTTTCTTCATACTTTAATCTCCCACCTCCATGAAACATAGCACACCTGCTGTGATGCTTTGTGTAAGTGAAAATATCTTACCATCTTCCCATAGGAGGAGCCCCAAAAAGCTTGGGCTACTGCATCTGTTTCTGAGTGATGTTCCTTCCTCCTTAAATCCAGTCATAACCCTTCTCCTTACTACTCCATAACTTGTGGATGAAATCAGCTCATTGCCTCAAATACGCACTGTATTAAACAGAAGGGGGAAGAAATTTTTTTAAAAAATTGACCATTATTATATAATTTTATTATTTATTTATTTAGGATTTTTGAGACAAGGTCTCATGCAGCCCAGGCTAGCTTCAAGCTCATTATGAAACTATCACACACACACACACGCACACACACGCACACACACGCTCATGCATACATGCGTGCGCGTGCGCGCACACACAGGCACAGGCAGCATCGTCTCATGTCTGCAGCCCGTCCTGCTGATCATGTAGACTAGCTAGCACTCATCACCCCTCTCCTCCACTTCAATGCTGTGCCTCCGTCTCTTCATCTGACCTTCACTTTTGAAGTGTCTGAATTTTTGTGGTTGGGTCTGTATCGAGGTGATTCCTATTAAGTTTTAGCACCAGAGAGGACTATCCAAAGACACAGCAGAGAGTGTCTTGAGTTCTAGACACACTCTTCCCTGACCCAGTGTATGATATTCACAAGCAATCATCTCTGTGAGTACACAAGTCTCTGATTTGTTTACAATCTGTGGCAGGAGAAGGCCTAAGGTGCCAGGCATGAATCTCAAGAGACACCCTACACCAGTGTTTTGATCAATGGAATTATTTTCCTTTTGAGCACTGAGACTTCAACCCCAGCAGAGCCCAGAGCTGCAGTGGTAAAAAGCAGGTTTTGCGAGTGAGTCACTGAGTGCAGAAATCAGCAGCAGTCTCTTTATTCTGCTCTCTGGGGTCAGAGATTCTGACAACGGCAGAAATCGTGTCACGTCTCCCAGTTCAGCGATAACTCCACCTCACAGTCTGTTCCACTATCCTGTGTGGCCAGCCTACACCGAGGGAAATAAATAGGTGGGAAGATAAGCAGATCTGAATATCAGTTCATTGTTCTTTTGAATAAAATGAATTATCTGCTCAGAGAGTGTGTGGGTATCAAGGCAGGGAGTATGACACCAGGAAACCCGGAGATAATATTGTTGACAGGAATGGGCTAAGGGCAGGGAGAACCCTAGTTATTCTGGCTGTGCCTTACCTTCCTCTCTACCTCGGTAGAAAATGATCTTTGTTAGCGCCATGAGCAGCAGCCCTTTCAGAGTCTCAGTGCGGGTCATTCAGCCCCGAGCAGTGATGGCCAGGGTTCAGTCTATTCTTTGATTAGACAATGGTAGAGTTGTTTGTTTGTTTTTAGCTACTCACAAAATAAAAACTACATTTCTCATCTGCTCTTCCTTGCAGTTTGACCTCAAGACTAAATGATAGCAAATACTTTCCAGTTTATGCCCTTAGAGGAAAGCAACTGCCTTTCCTTTCCCTTCAGCTGGTTAAAATGGGGCGAGAGCTAGCGCAACCGTCTTGAACTACAAAATGAAATCCAGAAAAGTAAGCTACATAAAGGAATTTTGAAAATGGCAGAAAACAAAGAAAAGGCCTGGTTCCTTGGTACTCAAAAGACACCTTATTATCCTAGATTTCCTTCTGAATCCATTCACTCATTCATTCACCGATTTATGTTTTTCAAACATGGCTTATGTATCCTAGACTAGTTTCAAACTTGCAATGTATCTGAAGCTGACACTGAACTCTGGCTGCCACCACCCCACTGCTGGGACCCACAGACATGTGCCACATCCCTTGCCCACTGATATTTTAATACGAAAGAAATACACTTTATCCCCATTTCCTTTGTGTTGCTCAAGCCACCATATTTTTTTTTAGCCCAAACTATGCCCTAACTGGGACAGATCCCCAGCAGTAACATACACAAGACAGCTCTGAGAAGGGGACATCCATTTTGTGGTCTTCATATACAGTCGCCATTATTATGAATCGAGCTAACTTCTACCTGATCCCAGCAAACATCTATTAGCATATCGAGGAAGGAGTTTGACTAACTGAAAGTCAACAGCCGATGTATGTTCAACTGATTTTACAAAGCTCTCTTGCTGGTGGTGTAGGGAGCTGAATGATCTGCTTTCCACTCCCACATTACATCTATTTACCTGCCTGCCTATCTATCTATCGATCTATCTATCTATCTATCTATCTATCTATCTGTCTATCATCTATCTATCCATCCATCTATCTATCTGCCATAGCACAGTTTGTGGGGCCCTGTGATCAAACTCAACTCATCAGATTTGTGGGAAGTGTTTTTTACCTGCTGAACCACCTTACCAGCCCTTGATGGACACAAATATCCTCTCATTCTGAATCTAGCCTGAGAACTTAGTATACCGTTGGTAGCCTGCCCAAACCTAATTGCCAATTAGTTGCTAATGTTCATAGTGCACATTTCCCCAAGTTCCTGACCATTCAGCCAAACTACTGGGTCATACCCGTAAGTCATTGATGTCAGCCTTGAGTTGTCAGCGGATTCCGAGAAAGCAGGTAACTATACAGCTGTATAAAGATCCCCCAGCACAAAGGGAACTGTTCTCCAGGGCTGCTTCTTGGTGTGTCTAATGCCACAGCTGGGCCAGTATCTATTCAACATTGTAAGTCAGAGATTTTCTTCCTCACTTTAGGGACTCTGGGCTTCATGAAGCTGTGTACATGGGGTGAGGGAGGGGAACCAGTGTGTGGCTCATGAGGGGGCTGCTTGCCTGTGTTTAAGGACCCACTTCAGACGGAACTCTCAGTCCCAGTGATGGAATGCAGCACTGCTGGCCGCTCCCACCTCCAGGGCACTATCTTGGCCGTGGAAGAAGAAGAAAAAAACCCCACCTGGTTTGTGATGAGTAACTTGGCTAACTAATCTTTTCACGTCCACAGTCAGACAGACTTTATCAGGATTCAATATCAAATTAAGGGCTACTTATCACAAAGAGAATAGGTATTTGTTGAGGAGAGAATGTCTTTGTGATAAAATTGGGTCCCTGATAGGATTTGCTGGCTCAGGCCTGTCACAGTTTGTAGAGCTTTCTGCGTTAGCCACGCCGTCATCTTTGTGTGTTCTGCCTTTCAAGGAGCAAGGAGCCTCGGACAGCCTTCTCTCATTGTAGCTTTTAACATTATGGCTTTATAGGTGGCTCAGTAAAAGACAGGGGCTGTGCACCCCGTTTTGACATAAATTAACCACCACATATGTTCTCTCTTCTCAAAGCAGTTTCCAGGCACATCAAGATCTCTTTCCTTTCACAGGGACTATCCTGAGACGTCTCAACCATTGGAGTTCAGTTCAGAAGCCTTTGGACGAAGAGGGACCCCACAAATTGATGGGAGTGAAGTTCCCCGCTTCTGCACAGACAGCAGCTGGCCAACAAGATAGGAACATTATAGTCATCTCTCCATTAGGGAGGAATAAACAATTCTGATGCTCTCTGCTTGTTACCATAGGAAACATGGATCCATCAAATACACAGGTGTTGCGAGTTGATTTGACCCAGTAAAGAAATGGCAGTTTGGTTTGTACTCAGAATCCCAGCTGAGGCAGGAGAATTGTGAGTTTTGAGACTTGTCTGGATAGCAAGAGCCTGTCTCAAATAAAAGAAGAGAAAGAGATACACACAGAGACACACAGAGACACAGAGAAATTGGTGACTGATAGAATGTCAAGACCTAATTATCTTCAGCATAAGTCAATTTCAGGTTCAGTAAAGATATGAGAAGAATTTCTCCTTTTTTGACATGTGTTCCTCAGTTAGCTTCTAGCACCAATAGCTTTCTTTTTTTCAATTTTAAATTGCATGTGTGTGTGTGTACGTGTGTGTGTTTGTATATGTGTGTGTGTGTGTGAGAGAGAGACAGAGAGAGAGACAGAGAGAGAGACAGAGAGAGAGAGGAAGAGAGAATGAATTCCAGATTCAAGTACTCCTAGAGGTCACAAATGTTGGATCTCCGGAGCTAGAGTTACCTGCAGCTGTGAGCTGCTTGAAGCCGGCGCAGGAGCAGTCAAGAAGAATGCAGGCTCTTTCTTGTTGGGCGTGCGCCGTGGCGGCTCACACCTTTAATCCAGTAGAAGCAGGCGGATCTCCGTGAGTTCAAAGCCAGCCTGGTCTGCAGCATGAGTTTCAGGACAGCCAAGACTACACGGAGAAACCCTGTCTTGAAAAACAGCAACAACAAATATATATAAACATATATATTCTCTTAACCGCTGAGCCATTTCTCTGGCCCCCAAGTCACCTTTTCCCTTTTTAAATGAAGCTTAGCTGGAGTTCTTTATGTAGAGATTTTTAATGTGGGCTTAAGCGTGGAGGTTAAAACAGAAAGCGAAGCGGAGGGGCAGACACACCATGTGTGGTTGTGGACTTCTCCAGGGCCGGGCAGCAGCAATCACTTTGAAGTACTTGGACAGCATACAGTTTTCAGCCCTCCATACAGCGCTACTGCTTTTGCTCCCACTTCACAGATGGAGAAGCCCCTGCATTAAGTTACCAAGGAGCTTGCCCAAGTCACACATTAGTAATTAAAAGTGGTTTAGATCCAGACCCACTCCCTTCCTCAGTTCCTTGTGAGAAATAAAACGTTAAGCCGAAAAACATGCCTTTCCTTACACGGTTTGCATGGAGGGAAAGCTGGAGAAATTGTTAGAAATTATTTACTGAGAAAAGAGTCAATCCAACCCCTGGATATTTTTGAAAAGAAGTTAGTTCCAGTAACTTCCCTGTGCTTTGGATGGAATCTCGTCCTCAGGGCATGCTAGGCCAGCTGTGTGTGTCCCTAGATATCAGACAAACTGAGGGTTTTTTCTTTTCATCTTTTTTTTTTTATTTTCTTCTAGTATTTCCCTTGGCTGTTTGTGAAATTGTGCTCCTTTATGCTGCCCCTTTGATTTCATTGTTTGTCTTCCTCCTAAAATAGGGAATTTCTTGAAGGAAGTGATCGTATTTCTTTATTTCTTTCCCTTTTTGTCTTCAGCAATAATGTACAATGGAGGATTGCTAACCATAAAGACAGCAGATTATTCTAGTTGAAAGAAATAGCACTGATTATTCAAACTTAATATTTATGAACACATTCTTTCTAAGGGAAAACCTTGTTTTAGAGTCTTTGATTAAATAAATCCCAGTATGATTCTTCTAAGAGTTAAACATTATTTTCTTATTTTACAATCAAGGGCCTCACTGACAAAAGGTCAAGTGACTTACCAAAAGTTGTAAAGTCAGTCACTGAAGGGAAAAAAACCAACAATCTAGGAATGCCTTTCCTTATTACAGAACTGTTCTCTGCCAGTCGAATGAATTCATGAATATTTCAAAAATTAAACATTGT
The DNA here is from genome assembly GCF_903992535.2 of Arvicola amphibius. NCBI lineage: Eukaryota > Metazoa > Chordata > Mammalia > Rodentia > Cricetidae > Arvicola > Arvicola amphibius. The sequence goes on from NC_052058.2 coordinate 68,145,616, forward strand.
ATTTAATGACGACAAAGGCAAATTTGAATGCAAACAGCTACTTATGTTGATTTTGTATGAAGAGCCTCTAGAGCTTTCTTTCTGCGCTCTCTTTGTTTTCTATGATGGATTTTTGCAGTAAGTAGGGCCGCATCCTCCCAGGAGAGCGGCAGGGCGGAGGTGAGATAAGCCACACACCACTTAACTTGTTTTGACCTCCTAAGGAAACGTGGCCACTCCAGATGTTTCCACGATCTGAGCACAGAGGATCCAGTGGGCAGGAGAAACTTGGCTGAGGCCCAAAGCAGGGGGCTCTTTTTTAGCCAATAGCAAAGTCTGTACTTCCGCGCACGAGGGCTTCTGTTTTAAGAAGGATCTTGTTACTTACTCAGTTATGGAACAGTCTTTGTGAATGATGTTCCGGGAACTTGAATTTCTAAGTTTGGAATGGTTCTTTCCTCCCTTCTGTCTGCCCCAGAGTCTGTCCCTCTGACTTTGTTAATGCCTTCACCATCCGCGGAACTGACAGAACGGAAAACTTCGAGCTCATTCCAAAAGCTCCCTCTCCCTCACCTTCCTGTGTAATTCATTCTTCCTCTTCAGTAGAGACACTCAGTGGACCTGGTCCTTCTCCTGTGTGGTGGACTTGCCGTCCCCACCACTGCCTCGGGACTCTCTTCCAGATGGTGACAATCCCCTAGGTATCTTTACGTCTTCACTCTCTGTTTCTGGCCATTTTCCTCACTGGCTTAGCATACTTCTTAATTCACCTAAAAACAACCTGCGCCTTATCTTTGCCTGCAGATCAGAATAGACTCTTCTCTCCTGATTTGTTATAACACCCACTTTGTTGTTGTTGCTTTGTGTTCTTTGTTTTATTTTTTGAGACAGAGAGCCTTAACTGGCCTAGAACTTGACACGCAGACCTGGCTGGCCTGGAACTCACAGAGTGCTGGGACTAATGGCAGGTGCCACTACTCCTGGATAGCTTTTGTTTATGTTAGCAAATATCAATTATGCATATTATGAGTTTCATTAGGACGTTTTTGCTACTGTTATGAACCATAATACATCTGTGTTTTCTGATGGCCTTAGGTGACCCCTGTGAAAAGACTGTTCAACCCTCAAAGGGGTTGTGACCCACAGGTTGAGAACCACTGCTCTAGCGTCCTGCCCTTGGCTTCTCCAGTGAGCAGCTTCTAGGTGCCTTCAAATTCCAGCACAGATACGGTTTCTCGGTGAAGAAAATCCCCATATAATTAATCACACCAACGGTGTCAACTAACTGCCTGTGGTGGTTTGAATGAAAACCAGCTCTCTGTTCTGAGTAGTCTTATGTCAGCTTGACAGAAGCTGGAGTTATCTGAAAGGAGGGAACCTCAATTGAGAAAAAGCCTCAATGTGATCTGGCTGGCAGGCATTTTCCTAATTAGTAACTCATGTGGGAAGGCCCAGCCCATTGTGGGTGGGACCACCCTTAGGCTGCTGGTCCTGGGTTCTATAAGAGACCAGGCTGAGCAAGCCATAGGAGCACTATTCTATGGCTTCTGCATCCGCTCCCGCCTCCTAGTCCCTGCCCTGCTTGAGCTCCTGTCCTGACCTTTGATGAGGAACAGTGCTGTGGAAGTGGAACCCAAATAAACCCTTTCCTCCCCAAGTTGCTTTGGTCATGGTGTTCATTGCAGCAATAGTGACCCTAAGATACCCTCACAGGTGTTTTAACACTCTGTTCCACATTGGTAGAGCTGTTTGGGAGGGTTTAGGTAGTTGAGTCTTGCTGAAAGGAGTTCATCACTCGGGGTGAGCTTTGAGATTATCTGGCCTTTCCCTGCTTCCAGTTTGCTCTCTCTGCTTAGCAGCTGAGGATGTGCGCTCTCAGCTTCCTGATCCCAATGCCACGCTTTTCCTTGCTGCATCCTTCCCTGTCATGATGGACCCTCACCCTTCTGGAACCAAAGCCCAGGTAAACTCCTGTAAGTTGCCTTGGTCATAGGATTTTATCACAACAACAGAAAACCAATTCTCTATTCCACCCCCTCTCTCTCTGTCCCCCATGTCACCCCAAACTCAGGACCCTCCTGCCTCAGGCTCCTGAACACTGAGATTTATATGCCGAGTTGTTTCTTGGTGCCCTATGTTTCCCAATCAGAGGAGGCCATGTGACTTCTGGTACCAGCTGATTCCAAACCCCTTGAGTCAGTACATGACCCAACTGTGTCCTCTATTGGCAGCCAGGAATGACTTGTGATGAAATGACCTCAACGTACCACATTTCTGGAATGGCTTTGAAAAGTTCTCTGAACTTAGCCAAGACAAAACTGTGTTGCTTAAGTCACTTGGGGTTTATTTGCTACTGTGGAATGATCTTAAGAGTCTAACGAACTTAATTCAGTATATATCTTTATTTAGTTGCTTATTATATTGAATTTTAATGTATTAGTTGTCTCCAACGAAATTTGGTGAAATTTCAAGTTCAGACACTATGTCTTATTTCGCGTTTGATACAATGTTATGCTCAAACTGAATTTGTTGAAAATTGAGCGTAGACTTAGTCACCAGCTGTTCTCTCGGTGGCTCTTATTTCAGTTACTGTCACCCATTACAGCCTCTCCAGCCAGAGTCTAGGGATACATTTCTTACTGTCCTCTTACTTAAGCCAAGAAGTACCTAGATGGTACTTGTACCTCCCAAGTATATCCTGAGCTTGTCATGCTTCTTACATTTGGATTTTATCCCCTCAAAAATTTTTTTGAGTCTGGAGAGATGCCTCAGTGGTTATGAGCACTGGTTGCTTGCCCCCCTGCCCCCCCAAAACACAGGTTCACATTCTAGCATCTATGTGACAGGCCACACCCATCTGTAACTTTAACTCCCGGGGATCTGACACCCTCCTCTGACCTTTTGGAAAAACAGGCCTACATGTGGTGCAAAGACATACATGAAGGCAAAACACCCATGCACATATAATAAAAATAAACAAAGCTTAAAAATTGTGCAGTATTGGACGGTGTGCATTCTGGGCTCCAACTGAGCTCCAACCCAGCACTCTCTTCTTATAATTAAAAAAATTGCACTTATTTATTTTGTATGTGTGCAAGTAAGTGGCACACAAATGTCATGGTCCTTGTGTGGAGTCAGAAGACAGATTTGAGGGGCAGGTCCCTTCTTTTCCCTTGTGGGTTCTGAACTTAGGTTGTCAGGTGTGGCAATATGTGCCTTTATTGACTGAGCCCCTTTAAAATTGTATGTGTCTGTGTGTATGTATGTATGTATGTATGTATGTGTAGATGTATGTGTAGTATTTGTATGAGTGTGTGTGTGAAATAGAGAGAGAAAGAGAGGGAGAGAGAGAGAGAGAGAGAGAGAGAGAGAGAGAGAGAGAGAGAGAGAGAGGAGGCCAGAGGCTGAAGTCAGGTATCTTCTGCTATTGCTCTTTTTGAGATGGGATCTTTCCCTGAGCCCAGAGTCCAGTGACTGTGTAGACCAGCTCTCCAGGCAGCCCTGGAGGTTCCCCTGTCCCTGCCCTGCCCCAGGGATTGAGATACACACCACCATACCTGGCTTTTGACATGGGTGCTGAGGATCTGGACACAGACTCTCATGTTGTATGACAATTTTTTTTTTACTCACCCCAGATAGGGATCCCACAACAGACATCACCGAATTCCATCTTGGTGATCCAATCCGTTTTACTGGGATTACTTTCCAGGATATGGGTGAGGGGTCACTTACAGGAGCAGAAATGATTCAAAGACAGCTGTATGACCAAAGCCCACCCCAACACAGGTGACAGTTCACCAATGCTGGGGACCTGGAGCACGTCACACAGCCTGCAGGCAGGTCAACAAGCTGGAGAGTGTCCTTTCCAGGTGACTCAGTTGGCCTAACCTCTTCTAGTCAGCTTGGCTGGTCTCTGCTTCTTCCAGGTCACTTCTGTGGTCTCAGAGCCTTCTTGGCCCCTCAGTTCTCTCCTCTGTCTAAGGGGACTCTCAACTTTTAGCGCTGACTCAGGCAGGGAGGGGCCTAATGAATCTGGGTCAGTTTCAGGGACTTCCTAAAGCTGTTTTGAGTTCTTTAACCATCCTGCTTAAGGAACTTCCTGCAGGATGCAGAGTTTCAGTCTCTAAGGAAACTGTTAGACAAACCTCATTAGTAGAGCAAGCCCCTCATCCAGTGAGCCACCTCTCCAGCCCAGTCCGCTTTAACAATTCTATGTAGAGATGGGACTTGCTGTTTTCCTGCCTCCGTCTCCCGGTAAGTGGTATTATAGGCATGTGCCACTGTTCCCTGCTAGATCTTCAGTTTTCTTGACTGAATTCCATAGAACTGAAAGCATGAGTTTTATTTTGAAATCTAGCATCTCCTCAAATTCTTAACCTCCAGGTGCCTAGGATTATGTTCTGCACACAGAGAGCACTGGCAGCGCTGGCTGAAATGCCCACAACAGCTGTTTATTTACTTAGTTATTTACTTATTTATTTATTGGCAGGGTCTCACTTTGTAGCCCAGGCTGGTCATGAAATCATGACATAGATCAAGCTGGTCTGGTATTTGCAAGCCTCTTGCCTCAGCCTCCTGAGTCCTGGGATCACAGGTATGGGCAACACACCAGGTCAAGGCAGAGACTCTCAAGAGCGAAAGATTGAGGCGGCTCACTTAGTAGACAGGTACTGTCTGTCCTGTCTGAATGACTTCTGGCTTTCCCTCAAGGTGGGTATGAACGTGGTCATAGTCTGGGTCTTTAATTTTAGACAGTCTGCATTCAGAAGCACACCCCGTGAGGGGACTTTGGGAAACCCTTGACTTTACACTGGATTGTCACTGGCCACTGACCTACAGAGAGCATGTGCTGAGGAAGTCTTGCTTGGGCAGTCCCAGGACAGTGGGAAGGACAGTGGGAAGCACATGGTGTCTTCGGGGCCTCAGAGCTGGCGTGTGTTTCTCTCACACAGGCGAGGCTGATGGAAGGCAGAGACACTGAGGTGGCCTACAACCAGAGTCTTCAGAGGGAAGTTCCAGAATAAGAAACAATTGAGTACAACTGAAACAAACTGTCTCCTTGCTTGCTGACTTTATGCTCAAAATGCGGAAGTACTTCCTTTAGTTCGTGCATCTCACCTCCATGAACATGTTCAATGCTAGTCACACTGAGCAAAGAAAACCTGGTCCCCACCCCCACCCCGCCCCAAGATAGGGCTTCTCTGTGCATCCCTGGCTGTCCCAGAACTAGACCAGGCTGGCCTTGAACTCACAGATATCTATCTGCCTGTCTGCCTCTTGAGTGTTGGGGTTAAAGGCATGCACCACCACCTCTGGCAGAAAGCCTCTTGGATTTCCAAGACAGGGTTTCGCTGTAGTTTTAGAGCCTGTCCTGGAACTAGCTCTTGTAGACCAGGCTGGCCTCGAACTCACAGAGATCTGTCTGCCTCTGCCTCCCAAGTGCTGGGATTAAAGGAGTGCGCCACCACCACCCAACTAATAGCCACAATTTCTGAGATGTAGCAGGTTCACTTTTTGTCTCTGTAAAGCTGTACAAGTAGTATTTTTTAAAATTTAAACAGTTATATTAGTTTGTTTAGGCAGCTATAACAAAAACCATAGGCTAGGTAACTTAAACTAAAAAAAGGTATCTTTTTACAGATCTAAGCCTCATCTACCCACTCAAAACAAACAACCAAACCAACCCAATCCAACCCAACCAAAGTCAATACAAAAAAACCCCACAACATCAAACAGTTCCATAGGTTAGAAGTTAAGACCTAGACCATAGGCCATGTGATCCTGGTGAGCACCCCCTGACTCCTCACACGTGTGACCCTGGTGAGCATCCCTCCTCATATGTGTGACCCTGGTGAGCATCCTCCTCACACATGTGACCCTGGTGAGCATCCCCTGCCTCCTCACACGTGTGACCCTGGTGAGCATCCCCTGCCTCCTCACACATGTGACCCTGGTGAGCACCCTCTGCCTCCTCACACGTGTGACCCTGGTGAGCATCCCCCTGCCTCCTCACCTGGCAGACACAGAGGAAGCTAGGTCTTTGGTGTCATATAGAAATGTTAATCCCAGCAGCCTAGAAACCCCTCCCATGCTCTGACACAATTACTATTCCCAAACTTTGTCTCTGAAATCCACCTTGAGAGCTGATGTCCAACACATGCAGTAGCCCAGGCAGTCATTAGCAATGATTTAAATGGTTTGGATTGGTTGCTCATTTTGTTTTACTGAAGCATATATGACTTTTAAATTGTTGTTGATGATGATGGTGATGATGATGGTGATGATGATGGTGATGATGATGGTGATGATGATGGTGATGGTGATGAGAATGGTGGTGATGGCAGTGATGGTGGTGATGATGAAGATGATGGTGGTGATGATGATGGTGGTGATGGTGGTGGTGGTGATGGTGGTGGTGGTGATGGTGATGGTGGTGATGGTGATGGTGGTGGTGATGGTGATGGTGGTGATGTTGATGGTGGTGATGGTGGTGGTGGTGGTGGTGATGGGGCACACACGCACACAAGCACGTTTGCCTGTAAAGTCAGAGGACAACGTTGTAGAGTTGGTTCTTGTCTTCCACCGTCACATGGACTCCAGGATGGGTCTCGGGTCACCAGGCTTGTGTGCTACTTGCTGAGTCGTCTTGTCAACTCCAATTTCTGGCTTAAATGTTTAAAAAATTCTTTGATGATTTCATGCACGTGTGTTCTGGCTTTGGTCATTTTCACCCCCATTACCCATTTCACTCCATTCCTACTCGAATATCTTCCCAACAAGACCCTCCCACCACTCGCATGTCTTTTTAGTTTTTGATTGTTGTCTGTGACCCACTGAATTTAATTAGTATTGCTGGCATGAGTCTGGATGGGGGTTATTTACTGGAGCATGGGCAATTTACCAGTGGCTGCACTCTGGAAAATACAACTTCCTCTCCCCCAGCAACCATTAACTGCCAATGGCATCTCAGGGAGGGGTGAACCCTCATGAACCCCTCTCCCATCCACCCGTGTGGCTTTTGGGAGTTGCCAGGGTGTCAAGAGAGTGAGGTGTTTTAAATCCCCTCTCATCAAACCTTGTACTGGCTTTATTTCCCAAACTTCGGCTATCTGCTTTGTCCTTGCTTTGACCTTGCTACATGACCATGAGCTTTGTGATTGGCTGGGAGGATTCCTCCGCAGCTGGTCACTTTTCTTTCTCCCACACTGGCCTTGAGTAGTGGCCATGCTGTATCCCTGCTTTATGTGCTGCACCATTAACCTCAGTAAAGCTTTATAGATGTCACGGAGGTTCTTGCTATTTGACTGTCTTTTTTACAGAGTGGTCCAGAGTTAGTGATCAACGCCTCCCCGAGGGCAAGCGTTCAGTGGTGTCTTTGGGGGAATGGAGGCCTTCCTGTTCACGTGGAACTGGCACTATACAGTTCTTGTCTGTACAGCATAGTTAGAAAGTCCCCGAGTGTACAACATTAAAGTTTAACTTGAATCATCTAGGTCATAGCCACAGAGAAATAATATATGTACATAATTTAAAGAAAATTGAAGTTTGCCTCTCCTCAGCTGATCTTATCTGTACAGCCATTCCATTTTGCCAGACCACAAACTCAGGCTATAGGTGTACTTTAGGGAACGACATTTATCACTATATACAGATTATTTCTGTTATGCCTAAAAATATAGTTTAGATTTTTTTTAAATTGAAAGAAAATTTGTGATCTTATTGATGTGCAAAGCACCCATTCAGCGTAAATGTGCCAACATCTCTGACAGAACTCCCTATGTAAAGATTCGTCTGTGTCCAGAGCGTGAGCGTGCGTGGGAACTGATGTTTGACCCTTGAGACCCCGTATCGACTGAGAAGCTGTGCTGTTTTACGACGAGTGCAGGCCAGCTCTGCCGCTTACTGGCTTTGTGATCTTCCTATGCCCTCCCTTCTCATCTGTAAAATGAGATCATGGTAAAAAGGCGCACATCCTGGGGTCACTGGAGAGGTCAAGTGAGGTCATATTATACTGAGCACTAAAAATGCCGCTGCTGGGTAGAAAATTTCAGATAACCATTGGCTCCTGTTGTGTTGTGAGTAGGGAGCCTTGGGGGCCAATGTCAGATACCCTGAGTTTGAATCCCAGCTCGGTCACATTGGACTTGGACAGTATTTCTTAATATCTTACGGCTTTAGCCTCTTCATCTGGAAACAGGACTAGTAAGAAGATAAGGACCCACTCAAACAGTAGGGAAAAAGCTTCCAAGAGCCCTAGTCGGCAGAGAACACTAAGGGAGGGTTTATGCCTACTGAATACCAAATGTAATGGGGAGATAAATATGGCAGTGAGAGAAAGATGCCGTTTCACCAGCCTGGAGGATAACGTGGGGTCATGTATCTTTAGCAGTAACGTGACTCCCAACATCTATTTTGCTTATGATGAAAATGTCTTTCTTTTTTTGGGTCTCTATGTCACAGTAAGCCCAGAAGTCTAGGAGGCCACCAGCTCTGGTGTCTGGTCTCTGTTGTGGGGAGGCCATTGCTGCTCCCGTGTAGTGTAGACACTTGTGTAGTGGTTGGGGCTGGGTCATCCCTTCCACCCCTCCATGGTCCAAGTGAGAAGGGCAAGGTGTTACCTACCAGCCTTTTTCTTTTAAGACACCAACTAAATCCCAGATCACGACACAGAGACTTATTAGTTTTGAATGCTCAGCCTAGTTTAGGCTTGTTTCTGGCTAGCTCTTTTAACTTAAATTAACTTGTATCTCTTCAGCTACCTTTTGCCTCAGGGATTTTTTTTTACCTTTCTTTCCTTCTGTACATCTGCTTCTCGTGTCTGACTGACTGGCGGCTGTGTAGCTGGCCCCGGGCATGTCCCTCTCTTTCTCTTCATTCTTTCCTCCTTCCTTCTCTTGTTCTTCTCTCCAGCCTAGATTTCTCCGATTTATTCTTTCTGCCCACCAGCTCTGCCTATCCCTCTACTGCCTAGCTATTGGCTGTCCAGCTTTTTATTAGATCAGTCAGATACTCTAGGTGAGGTGAAACAAATGCATGTTTACATAATTAAACAAATGCAGCCTAAACAAATGTAACACACCTTTACATAGTTAAAATAATAGTCCACAGCATAGACAAATGCAATGCATATTTACATGGTTAAATATTCCACAACAGTGTTACTTACCCACTTCTCAGTAACAATACTAGATGATTAACTGTCTAGTAAAGAGAACTTGCAAAATCTCCAAATGTTTGGAAATTTAGCAGCAAGCTTGTGAATGTCCTCTGGATCAAAAGAATTTTAACAGTAATTAGAAAACATTCTCAGTTGATTAATACTAACATTGACAAGAACCAGGCACATTAGCACTTAGGATACATAACTAATGGGGTATTTAGAGGGAAGTTCTTCTCCTTTTCCTTCTCCTTCTCCTTCTCCTTCTCCTTCCTTCCTTCTTCTTCTTCTTCCTCTTCCTCTTCCTCTTCCGCTTCTGCTTCTGCTTCTGCTTCTTCTGCTTCTTCTGCTTCTTCTGCTTCTTCTGCTTCTTCTGCTTCTTCTGCTCCTGCTCCTGCTCCTCCTCCTCCTCCTCTTCCTCCTCCTCCTCTCCTTCTTCTTTTCTTCTTCTTCAACCCTAACTGTCCTGGAACTTGCTTTATAGATCAGTTTGGTTCGGAACTCACAGAGATCTACCTGCCTGTGCCTCCTGAGTGCTGGGATTAAAGGCATGTGCCACACCCTGTTAGAAATTCTTATTCTTAAGTACCTGTATTAAGGACTAAATGACTTAAATTTATTACATAGTATTTCAAATATTTTATATCTAGAATTTAAAATAAGAATAAAACTGAAAATTAAAAACTGAGAAATAATGACATAATACATAAATATTAAACAAAAAAGCTAAAGGTTTGTGATTTGTTTCTTTCCCCCCTCTTGGCATATATGTTTTATTTTATTTTATTTTTTTTAACATACTAATCCCAGTATCCCATCCTTCCCTCCAACATTCTTCTTCCCCTTACCCCACCCCCATCTGCTCCTCAGAGAGGGTAAGGCCTCCCATGGGTAGGATCTGTGGCACAATGGATAGCTCATTGGACTTCTAGTGTGTTTAAGGCTTGTGATTTGAAATAACTAAGAAACTGATTTAGGGGCTGGAGAGACAGCTTAGCAGTTAAGAGCACCTGTTGCTCTTTCAGAGGACCCAGGTTCTGTTCCCAGCACCCATATGGTGGCTCATAACCTAACTCTAGTTCCAGAGGTTCTGAGATCCGTCTTTGCTCTCCTTAGGTACCAGGCAGGCACTTGGAGTTCACACACACACACACACACACACACACACACACACACAGGCAAATCACTCAATGTACATAAGCTAAGACAAAACAAAAAGAAAAAAGAAAACCATTTAGCCCTAGTAAGTAGAACAAAATAAAATAGAGAACACCAACTTCATGAACAAAATAAGTTCTTGCCACAATTAAAAAGATAATAAGACACTAATATGAAAAATTTAAATATAGATAATATTGATAAATTCTTGAAAATGGAATTTACTAAAACTGATCACAGAAGACATAGAAAATTTAAAAATACTATAATAGTACTATTTTTATATAAAGTATGAAATCTACTATCACAAATAATGCTTTTTTTTTGAGACAGGGTTTCTCTGTGTAGTCCTGGCTGTCCTGGAACAGGATCAGCCTGGCACTGAACTCATGAAGATCTGTCTGCTTCTGCCTATTAAGTGCTAGACTTAAAGGCTTGTGCCATCACCACCCAGCTACAAATAGTGTTTTAAAAATAGACCTATCTAGGTATGACTGATGAAGTCTTCAAACATTTAAAAATGAAATACTACTTAAAGCAATTCTTTAAGCAAACTAATGCCAATGAGTCTCCAGCTGTTCCATAAAATAGGAATGAAAGATACCAACCCTTTACACAGCCACAATCACCCTGATAAAAGCCAGACCAAGACAACAGTAAAGAAAACCAATCCCCTGATAAACACAAATGCAAAATTTCTCAATAAATAATTACTCACCAAATTTAAGAACACATCAAAAAACCTCATTCATGATGACTAAACTGGCTTCATTCTAGAGATTCAGGAATCGTTATAAATCAACAAATGTAATACATCACATGAATGGATTCAGTGACAGAAAACATAGGGTTATCTAAGTAGATACTGAAAAAGCTTTTGATCAAATCCAATATCCTTTTATGATTAAAACCTTAGGGGCTGGAAAAATGGCTCAGAGGTGGATGGTTTGTGCTGCTCCTATAGAGGACCTGAATTTGGCTTCCAACAAATTGTTAACAAGGATCTGGAACTTCAGATGGGGTATCTGAGCCCTCTTCTGATCTCCCCAGGCCAGACACCTGTACTGACATGCACATATCCTATCTCCATATATGTAATTTAAAAAAATAAAACAAATCTTTAAAAACAAACAAAACAAAAACCCAAAACAACAACAACAACAACAAAATAAGAGAGACTAGGATTGAGAGACAATATTTAAAGATAATAAAGACTAATAGGACAAGCATATAGCCGACTTCCTGGTAAATGGGGGAAGTTTCAAAGCATTTCTACTAAATCAGGAAAAGACTTATTCAATATAGTGCTTGAAGTCTTATCTAGAGCAATAAGACAAGAGAAACAAGTAAAAAGGATATACACATCAAAGTTTTATTATTATTTACGGATGGTACGGTTTTATTCAAAAGAGACCAAACACTTCCAACAGAAAACTCAGGTAAGCATCTTCAGAAAAATGGCAGGAAACAAAATCAACACACAAAAATCAATAACCTGCCACATAACAATGACAAACAGGCTGAGAAAGAGAGTGGGGAAGCAATCCATTCACAATTTCTTGAAAAGCAATTGACTAAACCTAACCAAGGAAGTGAAAGACTGTTACAGTGAGCGCTTTAAAACATTGAAGAACATACTGGAAGATGGAAAGACCAATTAATAATGTGATAGTGGCTATACTATCAAAAGCAACCTATAGATTTGATGCAATTCCCATCAAAATTTTCATGCTGTTTTTCACAGAAACAGAAAAACAGATTCTTTAAAATTCATACAGAACCACAAAATATCCCAGCAAACCAACTTGAGCCAAAAGAACACTGTTGGAAACATCAACATATCCCATTTCAAGTGATTCTAGAGCCATGCTGGCAAAAACAACATGGTACTGCCCCCAAACCAGACAGGAAGAACAACAAACAGGATGTAAAACCAGACACAAACCCATGCTACCTGATTTTTTGGACAAATGCACTGAATAGTTGTATTGAAGAAAAGACAGTGTCTTCAGCAGATGTGGTGGAGAAACTGAATATTCATATGCAGATCAACGAAGCAAGATTCCTATAGCTCTAAAGGGATCAAGACTTTAGCATAAGGTCTGAAACTCAGAAAGTGTTAGGTGGAAAAGCAGGGAAAGTGCTTCAAAATATAGGCACATGCAAGGTTGTTCAGAAGGAGGCTGCAGTAACTAAAGAGCTAACGCTGACCAGGGACAGACGGGACCTCATGAAATTAGAAAGTGTCTGCACAGTAAAGGGAAAGATTACTTAAGTGACAGCTACAGCCCGGGAGAAAGATCTTTACCATCCGTACTTCTGAAAGGGTTCATAGCCGCAGTATAAGGACTAAGCCATCTAAGCAAGAAAGCAAACAACCCAGGCAAAAGCCAACCAATGAAGTGAAGAGATGGTTTTTAAAAGATGAAACACAAGTGGCCAACACACATGGGAAAGTAAGACCTTGAGAGGCAGAGGCAGGCAGATCTCTGCAAGCTGGAAGGAGCCTGGTTTATATAGTAAGCTGCAGGCCAGCTTAAGACTGTAGAGGGAGAGCCTGTTAAAAACAGAAGCGGAAAAGCAGGAGACTGGTGGTAAGCTTTTGGGATGGGGTTGAGGATGGGATTGGCTATTAGGTGTTATAATCTCTCCCTTTGTATTGCATTTATATATTGTAACAAAAGTTGTTTGGATGTGACCTTTCTGCAGTCAGGGTCTGTGTTGATGTCCATAGCTCCTGATACCATCGAAGGCCATGCTGACCTCAGGGGTCTGAACCACGCCTGGAACCATGTTGGTGTCGGAGGGCCATGCTGCTGCAGGAATCATGCCAATATGAATAACCTATGCTGCCTTCTGGGGCTATGGTGACATCGTGGTCCGGGCTGCTGCAGAGGATCATGTATGGGTCCGTGGTCCTACAACAGCTAGTGTCTCTGTGGATTTCTGTAGCCCATGGTAACATCAAAGGTCACACAGATGCTCGGGGTCTAGGCTGCAACCTGTGGCCGTGTGCATGCGTGTGCGTGCGTGCGTGCGTGTGCGTGTGCATGTGCGTGTGCGTGTGTGTGTGCGTGTGCGTGTGTGTGTGTGTGTGGTGGGGAGAGGGTTTCTGATCTTGGTGGCCTGTGCTGCTACATGAGGCCATGTTGTCTGGGCCTGGGCTGCTGCACAGGGCTGTGTCTGGGTCTGTGGCCCAGCAGCACCTAGGGTCTGAGTTGAAGTCCATGGCTCCTGTTAGCACCAAGGGTTGTTGGGATGCCCAGATCCAGGTCTGGACAGCTATCTGAGACCAACGAGCCTTGCTGCCGCTGGGGGCATGCCGATCTCTGTGGCCTGTGCTGCCATACGGGCCATAAAGTTCAGGCCCAATCTGCTGTCAAGAGTCTTGTCTGGGTCTGCGGTTCTGTTGCCGCAGGCGTCTGAGTTGACTCTATGGCCCGTGCTGCTGCAGGGGGTCATAGGAACCATGCACATTGAAATCCGAGGGCTGTGCTGAGCCGAACCCGCCCATCACTGACCCTAGGATAGGTGGCCCTGCCCCTTGCTGGTCTCTACAGCAGGAGAGCTGGCCCCATCCCCCATGGGAGAGACGGCCCCACCCCTCACCATGGGTGTGGGAGAGCTGGCTCCCAATGGCATGGGTCTAGGAGAGTTGGCTCTGCTCTTTGACTGAGGTGGTGTGGTCCCAAGCCCAGTTCAGCTACCACTCAGACCCACATCCTGGGCCTTGGGTTTGTCACCCTAGCATTTACCCCGTCTATGACCTGCTGGAGTTTGTAAAGGGAGTGATTCTGTGGAATGATAAGATCTCCATGACTCAGGGCAACTGCAGGATTTCGGAGAGGAGTTTCGGTGAGGGTCCAGTGAGGATGGTGTGCCAGAGGCCTTGAACCAGACCAATGACTCATGACAATGAACTTTTTGTGGGTGGGGCTGGTTGGATAAAAGGGTACACTTCGTGACACACTTCAGTTCCTGATTCCAATAGGATGAATGAAGAGGTGTTGGAAAGACAGAGGAACAAAGTGTTTTTTTAACTGATTCTTTTGGGTGTTTCCCTTGATGGGGGATGCTCAGGGTGAGGGGAGAGTATGGAGGGACTGGGAGGTGAGCAGGATTGGGATGCGAAATTCCCAAAGAATCCATAAAGAATTATGTTATAAAAAAGGTTGTTTTGATTCTTATATTGATATCTCTTTTATTCTCCCTTGTAAAACCAGAGTCACAATTTAAGATAGCCTGAATTTGATAACACAGGACTGAATGGGACTGAGGAATCTTGTTCTTCTTTACCTGAGCTACATAAGGTCTCTTATCTTGTTATGCTAGAATTTGTACCAAGGACACAGACAGAATCTCCAAACTAACCCAAAATACCACGTGTGGTTACTATAACTTTGAAGAGAGAAATTCGAATTCTTTTTTAGTACCACTTTAGTTCCTCCTCAATTTAACTCCTATTTGATAACCTGAAAAACCATGGCTGTGGAAAATAGCACTTCATTCCCCCTCGTTCCTCTTACGATCTTTAAACGGCAGAAGGAAGCCTCTGCGCACAGAGAGCCAGAGGGGCAGCCTTTGTCCTGTTTTATTTCTTACTTAGGGTCAGAGGTTACTTAACCTTGTGGCTTAGTTTCTTCAACGCTACAGAGGCAATCACATCTGGTGCTTCAGAGAAAATCTGAAAAATGAAGATAATAAATACAGGCTAGCATCATCTTTTTATTACTAGTTGTTGTTGATGCGTAGCATTTCCAAACACAAAGAACAAGGCAGATAGTACAATGTCCTCACGTGTGGAGACAATGAACTCAGCAACGAGGTCTGGAGGACTGGAAACTGGAAAAGCAAACACATAGGTAACTGTATGGGGCTAAAAACCTAACAGAGGTACAATCTTGAAAGACCAACACACACTTCAAATTTCTTTCTAATTATATAGCTTGCTCTCTAGACCCTTAGGTAGCGGACAACTGTCGATTTTTTCCCCTGCCTTGTAATCTACTGGCAGCAGCAACCTTTCCTCTGAGTGGCTTTGTCCTGTGGACTGGTGACCAGGCGCTGTTGTTAAGTTTGATAGGGGTGGGTATGCCTATAGATTCACGGGTGGTCAAGCCAGTGAGCATCCTCTCTTGAAGTTATTCCAATATATCCTGAAAGGACAACAAGTCTCTTAAACTCTTATGTAGGTTCTTTGGAGGGCATCCATATTGTATAGCCACATGCCTTGATCCCACCTGCCTTGCTGCCTGGAGCCACTTGTGACCGGGCATTAAAAGAATCTGAATTTCACAAACCTGAACTTAATTTTCCCTCATAAATAGCAAGTCTGTTAAGTATATAGTGGAGTTTCGAAGTAGTTAAGACTGTGTATTTAAAAAGATAAGACTCTGGAATCTTTTGAGCAAAAACCAAAACACACAAAGAAGAAGGAGGAGAAAGAGAAAAGAAAGAAAGAAAGAAAGAAAGAAAGAAAGAAAGAAAGGAAGAAAGAAAGGGTATAACTTTTTACACACATTTTTGAGGGGGGCAGGTGAGGACGATAGGGTTTCACTGACCTGGAACCAAAGATTCTCTTGCCTTAGCCTATAGTGGATGTAAGGAAATCTCCCCAGTGAGGTATCATTGAGTTTATTTTCTTTTTGCTGAATAGCAAGTCTGTTGATAACTGTGATGCCTCCAGGTACTTCAAATACTTTGTTACCATCCAACATCCAGTGTCCAGATTTCTCACACTGTCTTCAAAACTGTACTGCAAAGTCTTTGGTTTATTTGAATCCATACTCACAAAATGATGACAGGCATGGTGGCTCATGCCTACAATCTCAGCATTGGGGAGGCTGAGGCAGGAGGACTGATGTGGGAGCCAGGCCATCTGGACTATTGACTGTCTCATCCCATCTCCGCCCCCACCTCATCCCCCCTAATCCACTTAATGAAACAAAGTTTTATCATCAAGCATATTGGTTGGATACAATTTATTTCTTTAAAAAACTAAACAAAACAAAAACCCAATACTTTGTTACTTTAACATAGTCCAGTGAACAACAGCATTTAGACGTTAATTCAAAGTTCCTTCATGTGCTTTACAAGCAACAGATACCATGCTTGTGATGAAGTTGCTTGAACTTAACTTTGGACATCAGAAGCCAAAAGAGAACAATGAAAAAGACCCACGCCAATTTATTTGGTGTGTTTAATAAGTGGAGACCTCATTCCCTCCAGGTATAGACTGGTTTTACTTCAACCTTCTAAAATGTTATTATAGGTCCCAATTTTTTTTTTCTGCAAAGAGTTCCAAGGGGTTAAGAGTTAGAGACCATTAGCACACATAATCTCTACCATCTCGTCAAATAAGGCAGGCGGATGCATTCCCAGTAGGCTCAGTATTACAAGTTCCCTGAACAGTAACCCTACCCACCACAGTAGTCCATTATCCTTAAGGCCCTCTTCATTAGGACTCGTGGCCCTAACACTGACCCTAACTATCAGTACCTATCATTTACTTATTTCATTGTTTCATATGCCCACTACTCCTATCTTTTTTAAAAAAATACATTTGTTTATTTAGTTGTGTGTGTTTAAATATGTGGGCACACGAGTGCCATGGCGTGGTTGTGGATGTAGGTATGTGTGGTCCCTGGGGATTGAACTCAGGTCATCAGATTTGGTGACAGGTGCCTTTCCCGTTGAGTCATCTTGCAGATATCAGTATCCCTATCTTAAAAAGACTCCTGAAGCCAAAATTGTATTTATTGTTATCACTGTATCATTAAGTTAGAAAGTTTTTTAAAACATGTCTGGAGCGCTCGCTTTATGGGTCTCTTTGCATCTTGGGTTGAAATTCCAGCAGTGTGCTGCCACACCCGGCTCTCAGCTTGGTCCTTTTTACTGCAACCTCCCTTCCCCTGTCTGCTTGTTCTATCAGCCCTGTAGGTAGTTCTGGTTTGGGACTAAAACTCATGATCTTTTGGCTCGGGCTCTGCCAACTGAGTCATTCTGGCACTGACAATATTCTGTGACTCAGCAGGTCCGAAAAGGAAGATGTCAGAATCCAGATAATGTCGAGTCTTTTAAAGGCAAACTGGGAAGCACAAACACAGTGGAAGAATTTCAAAGCGAGTCTGCATATCCACGGGGAGAATGTCATTCCATTCCCAGCCTTCTCACTTCCTTCCTTGCCAGGGTAAATGACAGTTACACTTTAATTTAGAGCAAGGAAATCACGAAATTGACTCGGAAGCTGAGATTGAACCCAGCCCCTTGGATACCCCGGGATGTCTCTTCTCAGCGGGGATAAGCGCTTGTCCGGCGCTTCAGGAGGCATCCCACGGACTGTGGCGAGACCGAGGTTCACGCAGGCCGCCGCACGGTTGCGGGGTCCTTCAGGCCCCAGCGCCGGGTAGTGGCTGGGCTTTACCGTAAGGACTGACACCTGGTTGGACCACGGTCCAAGTCATCGTGAAGTCAAAAGACAGATTCCGAGCCACCTCACCCACCCGCGTCGTCCTTTAAGAATCTCCTCTTAGTCCCCATACCCTCCAAGGCAAAAGATTCTCTTAGGACGAAGAACCAGGGGGAAGGATTCCAGAAGGGTGCGGGATCTCCACCGAGGCCCCTGCCCTCCCAGCATGCAACGCCCCGCGCCCCACACCCCACGTACCGCCCTCCTTCCTTCACTCACGCTCCCTCCCCGCCCACCTTGGGCCTCTCCCTCTTATACCCTCGCCCAGCCCACCTCTAGTCACGCCCATCCAGAAGCCCTCCTTCTTGCCCCCTCTCCTCTTCCATCTCGCGCCCCTCCCTCTTGCTCCCTCACCCCGCCCACCTCGCGCGCCCCGCCCTCTTGCTCCCGCCCCGCCCCGCCCCGCCCACCTCGCTTCTCCGGCCCACCGCCCTCCAGGGCCGGAGCGCCAGTGGTTGCCCCTGCCGCCACCGGGAGTCGCTGGGGAGGACGCGAAGGGCGGGGAGCCGCTCCCGACCCGCGTGAGCAGCGGAGGAGGCCGGTCTTGGGTTTTCTCCTCCGCCAGATCCCACCCCACCCGGCAGACCCCACCCCCTGCTCCTTCCTCCTGGGGCGCGCTCTCGGGTGCGCGCTCGGAAGTCGGGGGTCGGCGCACAGTGCGAGCTGCACACCGGGAGGCAGCGGAGGCATCGCGGTCTTCGCCCAGGACGCCCACCCATCGGCTCTGCGCCCGGTTCTCGACCGCCAGCCCGGTCCACAGCCCGGCCTCGGCCCGCAGCGGAGGAGCAGCCTCGGGGCACCCCAGCCTTCGCCGAGGGCCCGAGCGTGGTGGGATGACGGGCGGCGGGCGGGCCGAAGTGGCCCTGCGGCCCCGGGGGCGGCTGTGGCCGCTGCTCGCTGTGCTGGCGGCTGCGGCGGGCTGTGTCCGGGCGGCCATGGACGAGTGCGCGGATGAGGGCGGCCGGCCGCAGCGCTGCATGCCGGAGTTTGTTAATGCCGCCTTCAATGTGACCGTGGTGGCTACCAACACGTGTGGGACTCCGCCCGAGGAGTACTGCGTGCAGACTGGGGTGACCGGAGTCACCAAGTCCTGTCACCTGTGCGACGCCGGCCAACTCCACCTGCAACACGGGGCAGCCTTCCTGACCGACTACAACAACCAGGCCGACACCACCTGGTGGCAAAGCCAGACCATGCTGGCCGGGGTGCAGTACCCCAACTCCATCAACCTCACGCTGCACCTGGGTAAGCGGTGACAGCCCTGTTCCCCACTACTTCTTGTTCACGGCCCAGCTCCGGGGCTGACTCCATGGAGCTGCTGGTCTGGCCCGAGGGGCCTGTCCAGCCGCGTGCTGACGGTCTGCTCTCCAGCGTGGGCCACACAGAAATTCCTTTCTCCAACTTCTCAAATTCATCTCGCTTTGAACATCCGGTGAGGGCCACCATGTTTCACTCTAGCATCTCTGTTTTCTTACTCTTTTTAACCCAACCGAATTCTTAGTCCACTGATTATTTTCTATTTCAGCAGTCAGGATTTTGGACCAACACCCCCACTCCCCTTTTCCCCTTGAAGTGCTAATGAAGCCCCCGTCCTGGCAGGACCATCACGTCTCATGCTTGCTTTAGAGTCTTGAAGGTCTACTTTAAACACTTGTCTTTAAAATGTTTAGCCGTCTCTCTCTGGGACTGAGAGAGATTGCTCTTAGCTCTGATAAGGGAATTTGAGGGACGCAAAGGTCTTTACTGCCGGTATTGCCTATGTGTAATTAAAGTAGAAGTTCACTTTTAAGTTACTGTTCTTTAGAGCTGTTCAGCCTTAATTAAGAGCTATTTCACTGCTAATCCTGGTGGAGAGAAAACAAAAAGGTAATGAAGACACTCACTGTAATTGCCGGGCAGTTTTGTTCCGGTGTAAAAAGCTCTCCTCGCTCTTCTTCCCTGTTGCTTTGATCCAAGCAAGTGTGGAAACATGCATCATTTTAGAATTCAGGAAAGGGGTGTATAGTGGGAAACTTCAAGGCAGAAGCATGGATGGGAAAAACCGATGATTGGGATGGATCAAAGTTCCTGCTTGATCTGGGAAAGTGTTTCTTCGTTTTTGAGACATACAAGCAAATAGAAAATTGCCGTGTTCAACAGTGTAATAATGTAAGTGTGGGAAACGGATTATGGATGTGGAGAGCTTCCATTCCCAGTGCATTTGGAGCACATGATTTTACCAGTGGCCGGGACTAGAGAACTTCCAAAGAGAGCAGATTGCCCCAAGCCTGTCCAAAGCACGCAGGGCACTTCTATAGAGCTAATAATATCTGGGATGTTTGAAAGGGACATTTTGTTGGCAAAGGATTCTTTGGTCATGGTTTTGTAGTTTTCTTTCCATTGCTCTCCAGCACACCAAGCATTCAGGGTTTCAGAGAAGGACTGTGACTTAACAGAAAGTGCCTTGAAAAGTGTCAGTTACCATGTGTGGGATAAGTTTTAGAAAAGCACTATTTAGTGCCTTTGTAGTAAACACCTTTTTATTTGTGGATGAGTCACCGGGCAAATGGAACATTTTGAAAACAGGTTCATAAAATGAAACTGTGAGGCCTTTGCTTTTCAGTAACTAACTAAACGAACGAGTTGGGTTATTTTAAAGGCCTTGGAACAGTGCAGAGTGTAGAAGTAGAGTCTTGGGGCAGGTGCCTTTCTCCAGACAGTGGGAGACCCACAGGGCTGCCCACGGTCTCGCGAGACTACTCTTAAGGCGCTTGAAAGTTGTTCAGTTGCCCAAAATGAGTTTTGCAATTTATGTTCAGTTATTTTTAACCTTTTACTTAATTTTTTTGTGTTCAATTCTGAATTCCCTTGAAGTCTTGCTTAATCCATTTTCAGAATGAAACAAAAAAACCCAAAAAACCAAAAAAATACCAAAAACCCAAAAAAGAGGCCTTGATGGCCCCCAAGTGCCTGAGATGCAGTTGAAAAGTTCTGAACAATGGACGTCAGTCTTGGCTTTTCTCCTGCTCTAGGCCAAGGAGCCGGGGTCTGTTTCAGGTGATTGCAGAGGAACAGACTACTCCCTGGTCAGTTCTCTGTTGCTGAGACAGTGTGCTAGGGTAAGAGAGTAACAGGTTAGGTGGCGCTCTTGGGAGCCAGAGATGCTTATTTTGGGCCATGTTACTAACAAGGTCAAAGGGCGCTTTCACCTCATTTGGATATTTTCTATATGCTTGGACTTGATTTTGCTGAGAAAGCCTTCCGTTGGTTGCTAAATGGCATTCATAAGACAGGTCTTATTCTAGCTTTCTTGGAATTTGCTCTGTAGATCAGGCTGGCCTCGAACTCACAGAGATCTGCCTGCCTCTGCCTCCTGACTGTTGGGATTAAAGGTGTGAGCCACCATGCCCTGCGGGTTTACTCTTAAGAAAAATATTTACAATATTTTCATAGCAGTCTAGTTATTGTAATCACGTGCTTTACACATTTTGGTTGGATAGTGTATGAAGTCTTGACTGAACTCACTGTTCTTGTTCTTGGGTTGGGCATGAGGTCCTGGAGGAAATGTGTGCAGAGGAGGAGGTGGGGAAGGGAGAGCTTTATGTGTCATGGGGTTGATCCTTCTGGTTTCTGTCTCATCTTTTTTTTTTTTTTTTTTAAATGACCGGGTATATATGCATGCATGGATGCTGTGCTCAACAATTTCGGGCAAGTCGGCCAGGCCTGGCCATCAGAGTGTTTTGATAGTCAACGTATTCATTCCTTGACTCCAGTTACTCTGTGGGCTGTAGCTAACTAATTATTTCCCATGGAGTCAAGTACCATGACTGTTCCGTGCATCCATTAAATCTCCCCTCCAGTTCAAATTTCACATACCCTTAAACAAGTGGTGCATATTGTGCCTTGCCCTTCAGAGCCTGGGAAACTCAAGGGAGCGGTATGGAAGAAGAGGCCCAGCCGCTGCTTTGCTGGCCTTCCTTTTGATGTTGAACTTTACTCACCGCAAAACTTAAATCAAGTCTAGGGCTAGGTGTGTTGGTGCACTCTGGGAAGCTGATGTTCAAGGCCAGCCTGGTGTACATCGCAAGTTCCAAACCAGCCAGAGCTACATAGTGAGATCCTGCCTTACAATTGTATTTATGAAGTCAGAGCACACTGAAGAGGTGTGTAATATGCATGTTTTGGTGATGATCATGAGTCACTTTTTTCGTATGAAAATGGAACATGATGAGATATATTCAAATAAGACATATAGCAACAAGCCAGTGTGTCCTTAGTTGCTAAGCTCCCCAGCTGGGAGACCACCAATGACAGGTTTTTATGTAACCCTTCAGAAATGTTCATATACCAGACTGTAGGATCGTTTTAACTGGTACCTTTTTGGGGGAGGCCGAATCGTATTTTAACATTTGACAGGTACAAATTAGATCATGTATCACTTTATGTAAAAATGGAGGAAAACCAGTATGGATTCTGACAGCTGCCATTACTTAACTTCCATTACAGTGACATAGGGTTCAGGGCACAGCGCATCTTTGGCCATGAAGAGTTGAAGTCGCTTTGTATTTTCTGCGTGTTGTGGAGGGAAGTCTCAGTCAGGCACCCGCTCCCAAAAAGTTCTGTTTTGCTTTCAGCTTACAGATCTTTGCTGAGTATGCTGTATAGATTTCTTAGCTGCTGTTTAAAAGTGTAGCTTTTACATCAGATGATAATGTTGTGAGTGAGTTCGTAGCAATACCCAGGGACCTGTTGAAAGCAGTACTCTAGCTGAGGATTGGGTTTTTCTTAAAGGGCCCCTTTAGTTAATTCGATAATTATTGGTAGACAGGGTTTTGATCTTGCAAAAAGGTAGCCTTTTCTCATTCCTAAAACAATTAGGTTAAGAAACTGTTTACAAGAGCAACCCTGTCAAAGTTTATGGAGCTTCCAAAGTTAGCATTGCACCCAATTCCCAGGCACTTCATGAACTTTTCTAGGACGCTCTTTAATCTGTATGAAATGTCTTGTGTGTATAAGTCAGAATCAACCCACAGGTGACTTGGCCTTCCCGTAACATGAAACAAACAGCAAATTTTCTCCCGGGAAAACCTTTGTAATACGGGCTTTGCCTGTGTCTGGGAGCGGCCCAAGCTGGTGACTTCACTGTGGTATTTGTGCACCCTGAGGGGACACTATTTTAGTTTGTCTCACAAAGGCCTGATTTACATTTGCAGGTTCCAACTTGAGACGCCCAGGAGCTGCTCTTTGATGGCCAGTAGTTGAGCGGTTTTATAAAAGCTGCTGTTGGCGATTTCCCTGTTCTACACTCCATTGCCTTCTCTGCAAATTCCTTCTCCCATCTTCTTAAGGCACCCAGAAGAAAACATACACGAGAGGAAAAGTTAGACTTCATCCCTCTCTGTCAGTTTATCCTTGGCCATGTTGGTGTGGGAGGAGTAACGCTGGGTTATTTCAGTTCTAAATCCCTTTAGGAAGTTGGGTATGCTTTTTACCATGTACCCCCTCTCTGTGTGCATACATTCTCAGATTACTGCCAGATATTCCCACAAACATTTTTAAAATACCTAAGAAACGCATACCATAGTGCTTGATAGGAAGGTGTGGAAGATTGAGGGCCCTGCCCTAAGAGCTGATACCTTCTTAGTGGAGTTTAAACTTGTAGTGCTTTTACCATATGATAGCAGGAGGGTCCTTATAATACCTCACCGTTTATAAAGCCTCCAGCCTGCCAATGGGTAATGTCTTGTAGCTCCGTGAAGGCACTCACAGGCTCCTGTAGGTGCGATCCTGGAAATCCTGCTGCAGCTAAGTCTTGGATGCCTTAGTGAATGAATTAATAGTTTCTCTAGCAAATTTCTTAAAAATGTCTGGATTATTCTTTTTGAATAAAAGCTCACATGCAGAATGCCTCGTAAACACCAGACTCCTTTGGTTTTCAACCTTGATTTTCCTTATGCTGTTGTTCCTTTTTAACTTAAATTTCCAAATTCTTACACCCGTGGTCCTCGAAGGAACATCTCTTAGTCCCAAGTCTTTGTCTGCTACTTACATATTTAAAGTTCAGTTTTAGGTTAGCTCTTTCTTTGGATCCAGTGACCTAGATACAATTAATATGGGATGTCTGGATGGAGCCATGTTTAAATTTACTTGTTGCCTTCTTGTGCAGCTCAGAGAGAACCAGTGTGGCCCCTGATTGAATTTCACCTGACTAGTGCCACATCTTGACAAATTTGTTTCAGTCTCCCATTTTGCTCCTTCTCCAGATGTCTCTCAGTTTCCAATGGGGCTATGCCCTTAATGAAGCCAGCACAACTTGAAGGTGCGTCTGGTGCAGCTAGCTTCCTGGGCATCGTCCCTAGCACGAGTGTCCTGAGAGTAGTTGTTAATGCTTGTGGTTGAGTGGAGTTGAGGTTCCCTCCCAGGATCGGTTAAAAGTACTACATTAGTTGTAACCCAGGGAGAGATCAAGTCAAAATCCAAAGTCTGGTGTCTACTAAATGCTCATCAGTTAAAGTCTGGTGTTTCCTAAATACTCATCAGCTACTCCTCACTGTCAACTCCCCAGTCAGCCCACCAGGAGTGGGAACTGTCAGGACTGGAGACGCCATATTTCAGAAAGACCAGTTGATCTAAAGACAGTATCTTATCTATAATTGCTTAGTGGAAAGTTCCTCAGTGGCTCCTCAAGTTTTCTGGTAAGATGTCCAAAGCCTTTGCCTGTTGGCCAGGTGCTATAGGCTCTGGACATTTTCAACAACTAGGTTTATCTTTTATCGCTTCTGTTCACAGAGGGCTGGCTTCAGTTTGGAACACTTCTCCCAGACGTCAGCCACTCAGGCAGGCAGAAGTCCTTCCAGGTTTCTCTGTTGCCCCCATGTCGTCCCCACTTGCTGGCCTGGGCTGTGCCTTCTATCACACCACCCTGGCGGTCTCTGTCATCATATACCACTGTCTCTTTCTTTACTTGCCCTTTCTGCTCTAGGCCACATCGAAAGGTTTGGTGATTTTGTTTTGTTTTAGTTTGAGGAAGGGTCTGGTGATGTTGCTCAGGCTGTCCTGAAACATCTGGCCTTAGGCTCTCTTCCTGCCTCAGCCTCTGTTGTGGTTGAGATCACAGGTGTGTCCTTTTCTCTCAGATAATGGGAAAGTCTTTGAAGGAGGTCTGGTATTTAGTCATCATTTAGTTAAGTACAATTAACCCTTGTTGATTGCTTGCTGTCCCTGAGCACCATGAAAACCTCTGATGGACAGTGAGTCCTGGGGCCTAGCCCGGCCTCCTGCCTGTCTGCGGTCTAGATGAAGAAATCCGTGTCCTTAGATTTGGGGCGAGAAAACCACAGCCCTCTGACCCAAGTCTATGTCAGGCCGCCCATCTAGTTTTGTAGGAGCTGTGAGTAATTTATACTTTTTAAATTGGCTACAAAAAATGATCAAAGGAATAATAATATTTTGTGCCTTGAAAACTACATGAGATTCAAATCATATATACACCAGACTTTATGGGAACAAAGTTAAGCTCATTTAATAACATTGTTTATGACTGTTTTTATTGCTAAAAAGGCAGAGCTGAGTAACTGGGACAGACTATATGTTCCTGCTTATAGAAGTTGAAGTATTTACTGTCTGGCCCTACTGCACAGTTTTGGTGATCTCTGTTTATGTTACAATAAGTCTTAATTGAGAACTGCAAGGACAGAGAGGGTCCACTTGACCATTTGGATGGAGACTGGAGCTCTTGGGTCTTCAGTGTTTCAGCAGTGAGTCTGGTAGTGTTCAGTAGCTGTTGGTGGAGTAAGTGACGGGCTCAATTACGCATGCCCTAGAGAACTGCACATTAATTTACATTCTTCAGAGCAGCACCATTGAGCTCCTGCGTGTTTTTATCAATGCCATCTCTACTTTCCCCAGGCGTGTCTCAGTGTTGTATCTGAAATGAACTGTGGCACATAGTAATTTTATTTCTATAACTTTGAAAGTACTAAGGTATTGAAGTGATACAGGATTGAAAAACCTACATCATTTTACTTTATCTTGCTTTTTGAAGCAGGCTCTCACTCTGTAGCCCAGGCTGGCCTGTAGTCTAGGCTGGCCTGTAGTCTAGGCTGGCCTGTAGCCCAGGCTGGCCTGTATCTTGGAGCAATCTTGCTTCTGCCTCTCCACTTCAGGAGCTGTAGAACTACTGTACCTACTTCCATCTGTCTTTTTTTTTTTAATAAGAAAAATTAGGACTGTAACATGACTTGAAGTCAGCAAGATTTCTATTTTATGTGTAGGAGTGTTTTGCTTGTATGTATGCATCTCACAATATGAATGTACCTCTGAAGGACAGAAGATGGCATTGGATGCCCTGGACCTGGAGTTACAAACAGTTAAGGGTTGTCGGCTGGGTTCTGGGAACTGTACCCGGCTCCTGGAAGAGTAGCAAGTGCTCTTAACTGCTGAGCCATCTTCTCAGACCCCAGTCTATATAAATGTGTATGAGAAAACTATTCATAAATTTTTCACACGTAAATGTATAGTTTTGAAATTGTAATGTTAACTTTCTTCTTTTTTAAGAAATGGTCATAAACAAGTGTTAGCTAAACTTATATATGCACCTGTCTATTGTTGGAAAAGCTCCCTGTGGTGGGTTATCAGAGCACTGAAGGGAAAAGGTTTGCCGTGCTCTTTCGCCTGCTTCACATGTATGGATTGGTTTGAGATTATTTAGAAGGTGAGCAGTCTGGGCTGTTGGGGTGATCGTGAACAGCTGTAGGCACAGAGCAGGGTGTAGGCCGGGCAGGTGGACTCAGCTAGCACCTGCTTAGAGTTAGCAGGAGGTAGAACATAACCTGGCATTGCTTGCCTCTAATCTCCAGCTGCACTTAATTGACGGCCCTGTCGCCATTCTCTGGGTTCTAGGGAGAAGTGTCAGGGTTCAGAGCAGAGCTGTTTGCTTGTTTTTACTGCTCAAAATTCCTGAGACTTAAAAATAAGGGATGAGCCCGTCTTGTCTTAAATGGTCAATTTCAGTGTAGGGTTTCAAGATGGCCGTGCACCCGTATGCTGTCGCCCTGTCTTGGTTGCTCACCCTGAGATTTGTCAGCAGGCCCTTCTGGGGTTTGCAGGCTCTTTTTCTCGTAAGATGATAAGTTAGATGCTGGTTCATTCGCTGGTTCTTAAAATCGAGAGGCCCCAGAAAGCTCACTGGAGTCCATCTGCATTTCTTCCTGTGCCGTCTTCCAGAGGCCAGCCGAAAATAACTGGGCCCAGTCAGTCTGGTGCCCTCTGCAGCTACATATTCATGAAATAAAATAAAGCCACTATCTCTTTCTTGGACAATGCACACTCAGATCTCTTGTGGGAGGAACACCTCTGGCCGAGCTGGGAGGTGAACTAGGGATGTGCTTTGTTTTCTTCTAAAGCTCCAGGGAGTCCAGTCCCTCAGCTCCTCCTTTTATTCTGCTTTCCAGCTGTGGAGTGCCTCCCTGCTGGACTGAAGGCAACACTGAATTATTGTTTCATTTCTTGGGTTTTTGTCACATTTTCTTGTTTTGAAAAATTGGTGGAAAACTTAATTTTCAGAATAGGTCTTCTCCATGTTTCTTCCTTTCTCCCTCCCTCCTCTCCTTCCTTCTGGAGAACAGGATCTTGCTAGCCCAGGCTAGCCTCAAACTCACTATGTAGCTGTGCTGCTTAGCCTGGCTTTGACTTTGAAGCTGTCTTCCTGACGCTCCTTTCCAGCTGCTGAGATTACAGGTGTGCTTTTAACTAATGCTAGCACATAATATATAGGTGATTTGTTCGTGGAATTAGTCTGGCTTAAGTAGGTAAGCACAGGATTTGGGACAGCCAAGAGATATTTCTCTTCCTTTCTTTTTCTTCATCTGGAAGTTGCTGGCATTAATAGTGACAATATCTGTTGAGGGAACAAAGGAGCCAGCTCATTTGTTGCGTATCAGCTACTGTCAGTTGAGGTTCCCCGGGAGCTGCTCTGAGGGCAGGCCTCAGAGGCAGAGCACAGGGGGTGTGCAGGGTGAGGGGTCCTCTTGGTTCTCCTCATTTAAAGCAGGCTGTGATTTGGTTGATGCCCCAGGTGGTGTAAAATTGTAAGCTTCTGGTTGTTGACCCAGGTTTAGAGACTTTAAGGTTATATGTGTGATGTCCGTGTTGGCCGCAATGTCAGGATTTATTTAATTACTTCGTTTTAAATAATGGACTTTCTGATTCCCGGGATGAAAGCTCAATGTTCTGTGAATAGTCTCTGCTGTGAATACTTCATCTTCTTTCCTTTAATCTTTACTAGGGAGTGACTTGTCATGGAGTCTGTTAGATTTAGGAAATCTAAGCTTGAATTGTGTGGCTTTCTTGGAGGAGCTGGTGACGCTTTCTTGGAGGAGCTGGTGACGCTTTAGGACATATTTCTAGTTACGCGAAGAGTTTTCCCTACTCAAAATGACTGAGCTGGTTGCATTGGGTTTCTATTTGTTGGACAAAGTCATTATTTAAATGGCAGCCAGGGAGAAAAAAATTATTTAAGAGTATTGTAATGTGTAATGGATACTGAAGACACTGAGGGAATTTGTAATGTGCTTGAGGGGGCAAGACAAAAACATTCATCCATGCGAAAAATGATTCAGTTGAACGTTTAGAAAGTGCTAAGGAGTGCCCATGGGGGGAGCACTGTAAGAAGCGAGAGGGAAGTCAGCCAGGGAAGCTTCCTGGGTCTTGAAAAAAACTAGTGGGTATGAATGAAGGACTTTCCAGGAAGGCTGAATTATTTGAACAAGTTCTAAAAATAATCAGGTAACTGTGAAGACATAACTCGCCTTTCATGGGGTAATGGGCACAGTCTCTGTGGAAACTGGTTAACAGCAGGAGAAGGATTGTTTCTTGGTTGTTCTGGCTAAGAGCAAGGGCAGAAGGTAGCATATTGAAGCCTGTGCTGGGTGCCTCTCAGGTCTTTAGTCTCCAGAGCTAATGTCTCTGAAGAACCAGGAGAAGATTCGTGGTTTTTCTGTGGTCACACAGGTGGGTGTTGGTGGACTCCTGAGCTGACTGCTTTGCTTTATGCCCTTGTCACTCTGCCTCCTGAGAGCAGACTTGGCACACGAGAGGCAGTGGATTGTAGAGACCTTAAATTGGGCAAAGGACTAAGTATTTCACATCGGAGAGCTAAGCCTGGTATCTCTGATTTTGCTTGAAAAAGTCTGGATTTGGATTTTTCTGTTAAAAAAAAAGGAGGGCTTTGTACCTATTTGTGAAGGAGACTCTCTTAAAGGGGCAACTGTTAGGTTCGGAGAACTTTAGTTGTGTAATATTTAGTCTTATGGCACTTGGAATGTCGAAGGAATTTATTGAATTTCAGAATGAGGCCCTGGGTTTTGTCAATGTCTACTGATAGGAAGGGGAAAGCCTACCCTCTGCTATTCTAAAGGGTGGTCAGTAAACTTTCATTATGCAGGGGAATGCCACCTTATCTACTTCCTACTTTGGCCACAACTCTTTTCTGGTTGCTGAGTTTGGTTCACCTGTTCCCTTTATCTGACATCACTGAAGATAAGGCCTGAAGGCCGCCTGGTTGATCTCCAATTCTATTCTGTTTCTCCTCTGCTCCTAGTAAATTCTGACCCTTCCATGGTGGCTTTGTGTGTCTGTCACTCAAGCTTGCCAGCAGATCTAATGCATTTTTTTATTGGCTGATAGAGAGATAGCTGCTGTACCCCAGGAAGTTGCCTTTGTTCCCGTGACCATCTTTCAGGCTCCAGAGTGTGCCATTCACCTTGATTTCTGTATATGCAAATTTGCCAAGCAGTCAACCCCCCTCTTTCTAATCTTTCGAGAGCATCACTGCACTAAGGTTCACTTAAAGGTTACTGTTGTTTTGTTTTGTTTTGGCTCTTGTTTCTGAGAAGGTGTCAAAATTTCCCTTTAGGACTAGTGTTTGCAATGGTTGTTGTTGTTGTTTTGTGTGCTGCTTCCTGTCATAGTTCACTTCCACTTTTAGAATTTAGGATTAAAACAAACAAACAGACAGACAAACAGACAAGCAAAGGCCAACCCAACCCAACCCAGTCTCAAATTACTTCTAACTAGAGCTTTCCAGGAGCTGATGGGTTTCTGTCCTTCTGTCTCTGCCCCTTGTCTGCTTCCCTTTCAGACCTATTTCATTCTTGTCTTCGTACTTGGGTGGTGAATGTGGCTGTGCCACCACAGGAGGAGCTCTGATGCCTTTGAAAGGCTTTGATCAGCTTCCTTTTCTGCTGGGAAGGTGGCAGGCACTCCATGCTGCATGGGACAGGGGTGAGTGTTGGGTTTAAAGCCCTCGCCCCTGGTCTTCCTCCAGTTGGTAATATAGAAGCATAAACATATTCTCAGAGGTATTCTATCAATTTCTTTCTAAGAGAATGAAAATGCCCTAGTTTTTCCAAGAGAAGAGCTTAGAAAGGGTGTAGGGACGTCACCAAATGAGTTGGCAAGGACTCGGAAGTAATAATTTCCCTGCCTTCAGCTCACGTTGTAATTAAAGGCAGGAATAGTTTGCCTACATGTTTCCAAAATCTGTGACCATCTTAGGAATAAGTAATAACACCTTGGCAGTTTAAAAATAGTTGATTGATAAGGAATTTAAATTTTGTGGCCTTCACCTACAACATTTAGAACTTTAATTTCTAGAATGTGAGCACATTTACAATGTGCAGTTGTTGTGGTTTAAATGTGTTTACCAAGTTCATGTGTTGGAAACCAACCTAGTCTACCAGTGTTGAAAGGGAGGCAGTTAGTTTATGAAGAGCTGCCATAAATGGCCTCCTGTCTTTGGTGTGGTGGTAGGTTTATTGTGAAAGTGAGTTTGGCTCTTCCTATCTTATTTATGCTCTTGCCATTTGATGCTTCCACTATGTTACAATCCACAGAGAAGACCCTTACCAGGTAGGTACCAGCAGACTTTGGGACGTCTCAGTCTCCAGAACCATTTCTCTTTATTTTAAATTACCCAGTTTGAGATATTCTTACACAACAGAAACAGAAAATGGATCAAGATAATGGCTAACTAGAATAGCAATAATGAAGTTACAGAGTTTGTGAGGAATATAGGTAAATTCTAAATATAGGTGTGGTAATTTCTAAATATGACTAATCCAGTCACCTGGAAGTAGAGGCAGGAGGATCACAGGTTCTGAGTCATCTTTGGCAACATTAGGAGCACAAGATTCAAACAATGACAGGAAGTCCTCAGGAAAGTTTAAACTCTTAGAAAAATGTTCAGGCAACTGGGTAGAGGTGGCACACACCTTTAATCCCAGTACTTGGGATGCAGAGTCAGGTGGATCTTTAGTTTGAGGACAGCCAGGTCTACAGAGTGAGTTCTAGGATAGGAAATAGGTATACAAAGAAACCTTGTCTCTAAAAATAAACAAATAACAACAAAACCCCCCAAAAAGTTTAGGCAAAGGATTCTAGTTTATGCTATTTTCATCTCTTAATGAAGAAATTGGGGCTAGTAAGATGGCTCACTGACTGTGCAAGCCTGGGGACCCGAGGCTGATTCTTGGAACTTGAATAGTGGTGGGAGGAGAGAACTGACTGCGCAGAGTTGTTCTCCGGCCTGCAGACAATGCACACATCCACATCATGGCATGTGCACCCACCAATACATCACGGAGACATGCACACATCCAGTAAGTAAAAATTTAGAAAGTTAATGCAGATGCGGGTTTAGTTGCCTCAGCTTGTAGTAATCTGTGGAGGTGTGTCCTCAGTCGTCGCTGCTCATTCCATCCAATAGGCTGACGATAGGGCTGGTGACTCTGTGCCTGTGCCTTTAGGGGGTGGAGTAGAAGGAGTGCAGAGTTCCCTGTCACAGACAGTAAGATGCCTGAGAGAGGTGCTAGGAACTAGACGTAGGTCCCCTGAAGCAGCAGCAAGTATTCTTAGCCTGCCTTACCTTCTCATCAGCCCCTCAGCTTGTTTGTTTGTTTGTTTGTTCGTTTGTTTGTTTTGAGACAGGGTCTTCCTATATAGTCATGGCTGGCCCGAAACTCACTATGTAGACAGGCTGGCCTCTACCTCCTGAGTTCTGGGATTAAAGTTGTGCACTCTCATGCCTAGATGATTTTTTTCTTTTAAGTGCCAGATCATAATCTCATACAAGTAAGCATCCTGGAATTTTCCTTGCAATGTTCATTTTGGACGTGGGAAGAAGCTGGGGTCCAAGAATGAAGATTATGGGATGGGGAGTGATCATATACTTTAGATGTCTTCGTGGGAAAATATGCTGTATTCAGGAGACTGCATGCCCAGATTGACTTTGTAGAGCAGTTTTACACAGGCTTGGAATCTATAGTGAGTATTGTAGATAAACATGCAATAGAAAATTCACTAGAGACTACAGATTCTTAGAATTTTACAGACTATGAAAGTTTGTGGAAACATCTGTGATAAAATTTGTTTACTTTATTAGAATTTCTTTAGAACTCAAGCCTGTTGTCAGTGTTTTTACCACATGCCAAGGAATAAGTCCGCGTTGACCTCTGATGGACTTGGGAATCACTCTGAGAAGTCTTTGGTTTTAGGTTGCCTCCCTTGTAAAGCTGGGATGGATGTCCTGGCCCAGGCAGCAGTGGTGGATGCAGACCATGACGAGATGACTGACTCTGGAAACTGACAAACCTTCCAGATGTCTGGAGAATGTGGACTTGTTGTGTTGAATCTGTATCTGTACTTCTGTTGTTACTTCATCGTAGCTGCCTTACGGAAGGGCATGAGGGCCCGCTTTTTAGATTGGGAAATAACATGGATGTTAAAGTTTTTGGAAGCTATTGGTTTTTCTGTGAGAGAAAGGAGACAGAGAAGCAGGCTTGGTCCCTTGGGCAGACTGTGGGTGGGGGTGGTGTTGAGGATGTGGCTGGAAGTAACTAGAAGCAGATTCATCCATGGCTTTAGTGATCTTTGGTTATGAAATGGGCCTCCGGTGCCTCAGTCAGCAGCCTGGTAGCCATGCCTGACTAAATAGTCCTTCACAGATTGCCTGGATCCCCACTGTCTCTTTGGCCTCCTGCTCATATGCAGCTGTTTCTGTTCATACATCATTTTGTGTTTAGCTGGCTGGTTACTTCCTCAGTCCCTTTTATGGAGAATAATGGACACATGGAGCTTGAACATCCAAGTGTGTGGTTAATCAAACAGGAAGTCTCAAGGAAGCCCAGTAACGTTGTCAGAGAAGCTAAAGACAGGACCTGAAAGGCCCTTCATGATTCTAGGCTTCAGACATCCGCAGGGGAACAGTTGACAGCTTCAGACATGGCATCCTGAAACTTAGCAAGTAGAATGTTTAATGTAGTAGCATTTGCTCCATTTTACTTATGCATTGGGAACATTAAGTCTTAATAAATTAGATAGAAATGAAGGTGAAGAAAAAAAAAGAGTGTAGCATTGTTGGCTTTCAAGCAGGGAGGTAGCTCTGGCCATGGGGTGACTGTGGATCTCAGAGGCTGCGGTTTGTCCTGACTGGACCAACAGGAAAGCTGTGTGCAGGATGAGTGAGCGGTGGGGACTCTACAGGAGGCCAGAGGTGAGGGGCGGTTAGAAGATGGCTTTGAGCGTTGCCTTGACTGTACTGGAGGAATCGGAGGTAAAAACAAGACAAGACAGGTGGAAACTGAGGAGAACCTAATGGTGTGACATAGCTGTAATCCTAGCAGGAGGATTTAGAGTTCTAGGGCAGCCTGATCTACATAGCTAGACTATATCTCAAGGGACCGAAGAGAAGAAGAATGAAAGCATGTGGTCTGGTGAAAGAACATGCGTATCAACGGATCCTGAGCCCTAACCCTAATCCTGGGACCCTCTGTGACAGACAGAAAATGCCATGAGAACGACAGAAACTCCTGCTACCAACAGAGATATCAGACCAATGACGTCCTAGAACAGCTATCCGGGACCCTTATGATTTTTACCAGTATTGAGATTCTTTTATCCTGTGATAGAAGATCTGTCAGAGGTAGCCATTTAAATGCTAGCTTTCTATTAACAGTGAAATGAAATCGGGAAGCTACAGAAAGGGGAGTCTGTTCTAATCAGAGCTCACATTAAGCACGTGGGGGTGATGCAGATGCACAGGAGAGCAGCGTCTGCCTGACTGATGGAAGGTACAGCAGCTGGGTGGCGTGCCTGTCTCTGCGCTGCACCTCAGGCCCAGTGAGCATGCGCACACCGCAGAGGCACTCTCCTTCCTGACTCCTTCAGTTGGTTTGACAGCCACCCACATGCTCTAGTGACTTCCAGCCCCTCCAGGGAGACCGCTGGTTTCTAACTCTCCCGGCCAGTCTGAGTGTTTGTCATCTTGTTGTGCCCAGTCCGCAGTTCACCTGACTCAGTTTAGGTCCTGTGAGCTGAGGGGTGCTGTGCGGTCGCCCTGTGCTCCCACTAGGTGAATTCACCGCAGCTAACTTTATACCCAGTGATTTCTTAGCCCTCTAACAAATATTTAGAAAGCCTACTATGCAAAAGGTCCTGCGAAATGATGGGGACAAGGCCGAGAAAGTCTGAGCGTAAATTCCTGGTTAAAGGTACCGTGTAGAGGACTTGGCCCAGGAAAGGCTCACTAACCTTTCCTTTGTTGACTTTGTGTCTGTGGTGTATATATAGTGTAATATCTTTTGTCTGGTGGTCAGCGCTCAGAAAAAGCTTGTAGAATGAATGAGTGAGTTCTATGGATTTTTTTTTTTTTTTTTTTTTGGTTTTTCGAGACAGGGTTTCTCTGCAGCTTTAGAGCCTGTCCTGGAACTAGCTCTTCTGTAGGACTGTGACCACAGAATGCAGGAGAGTATAAGAGGCAGCCATTTTCCCAGGTGGAGTTTGCCTTTAGATAGGGTTGACTTTGGATGTCTGGAACGGCATGGAGTAGCTTCCTCGTTAGCCTAGCACTGGTGGGTAGACACTAAGCCTCTGTCCCAAAGATCCCCAACAATGAAGTTGTTTGCAAAAACACTGATATTTGGTTTTCTTTCATGTGGTAGGGCTGTGGTAAGTGGTTCAGGGCCTCAGGGTAGCTCTGGTCCGCAAGGCCATCTGGGACATGGGAGCTTTTTATGGTGATAATCTGCTATACCTTAGGGTGCTATCTTACGTATGGTTGGTTTTGAGGGCTAGGCGCTTCTCTCTTCCTAACAGGTCCACATTGTTAAGGAATGTGTGTCTAAATGTTAAGACTAGGACCTGAATGTGGCACACGTCATTTGCACTGTTATGACAAGGAAGGAGAATGAGAGCAGATTTTGGCAGACAGCTCTGCATGCCAGCGTTTCCCCTAGAGCTGTGCTTGCCAGCTCCTGTGCTGCAGCTCCCTCCCCCCACGTTGTAGTCTGCGGGCAGAGGCTTCTTCAGAGCTCATCCTGTTAGGGGGCAGCAGCCCGTGTTCTCAGTGAGCCCTGACAATCCGAGATCTCGGAGAGCCCCCTTAGGAAGGTGTATGTCCTCCTCAGGCTTCCTCTGCATGACTCCAGGAGCCTCCCTGCCTTTGCAGATTTCACTTTCTTTTTTAAATTTAAAACTTTCTTTTTTAAATTTAAAACATTTATTTATTTTTGAGAATTTCATATATGAGTTTTCCTCTTTCCAACTCTTCCCCCCACCCCCTCTCAAATTCACAGTCTCTTATTCTTTAATGATTTTACACACACACACTTTATAAATACAGCCTGGCCGGGTGGTGGTGGCGCATGCCTTTAATCCCAGCAGAGGCAGGCGGATCTCTGAGTTTGAGGCCAGCCTGGTCTACAAGAGCTAGTTCCAGGACAGGCTCTAGAAACTACAGGGAAACCCTGTCTCGAAAAAAACAAACAAAAAAAATAAATAAATACAGCCTGCTGACTCCCTCAGTGTTACTCACATGCACATGTTTAGGACAGTCCATGTGGAACTGGATAACCCATTCGTGGGCTTGTCCCTGGAGGTTGATTCTCCCTCTCTCTGCAGCCGTTAGTTGTCTGCAGTTCTGCATGTCAGTGTGGGCCTTGTAACATTTCCCCGGCCGTGCTTGCACACTGGTTGATATTGCTTTTTTTCAGGTCTTCTTTATGCTTCCCTGTTGTTGAGACATCGTGGGTGCAGCTTCCTGGTCATAGAAGACACAGCCTCACAGGAGACCCTCTGTCTCAGTGTTTCTGCCTCAGAATGCACCTTTTCATGTGATGTTTCCACTCTCACTCTCCTAGCTCCTGATGGATGCTGAGCTCTTACTGGGCTGGTGTGCACCTGAGCTGATAGGCTGGCCATGGCAGACACGTCTTGCGGAGCATATCTGTCCACATCTTGGCAGAATACCTCCGCACAGGACGAGTCTTGATTTAGCCAACAGTTCGGATCCAGTTTACCTTCAGCAATGATAGATGAATCAGGGCTGTTTTAAAATCCAGGTATGTTTTAGAAACAAGATTCCTAAGGTGACAAAACACTACTTGTTAAATCATTTGTTGGTCACATGACCATACAGTCTTATTTCTGGAATCTTAGAGTTAGTAACACATGAAATTGCAAATTTAGTGAAATGGGTGTATATTACTATATATATTGTATATACAATAACTATTTGCTTGAAAAGTGTGTTCACATAAAATAAGGTGATTAAAGACTGGGATAGTTTCACACAAGGACATATTTTGCTGTTCAACAAAACATCTGTGCTTCGGAACTTTTTAAAATTTAGAGTCCCAGCTAAAGAGTCATAGCTACATACCACATTTGATTACACAGTGGTAGCTGTGAGGTGTACCATTTCTATAGTTAGTGGTGCATAAAAGTTTAACACAAAACCAGCAATTGATAAATTATCCAAGCAAATGGATAAAGTTCTTTAATACACATTTCTGCAGGGCTGGAGAGATGGCTCAGCAGTTAAGGGCACTGTTGGTCTTATAGAGGACCTGAGTTCAATTGTCACCATCGATATGGTGATTAGCAACCAAACTATAGTTTCAGGGGATTCAGTGCCCTCTCCTGACCTCAGGGTACCTGGCACACGTACATACATGGAGGCAAAACGTTTATATGCATAAATAAAAGACAAATGGATACTTTGGAAGGATGGAATTTATCCTTTCTTTTCTTTTTTTAAACAGAATATCAACATGCAGCCCTGGCTAGCCTGGAACTGACTGTGCTATGTGCACTAGGATGGCTCTGAATTCAGAGATCTGTTGTCCTCTGCCTCTAAGGACTGGTATTAAAGATGTGTGCCACTATGCCCAGATGAAAGGATGAATTTTAATAGATTTATTTATCATTTGGGTAGATGAATTACTAAATATAAAAATTATGTACTTTAGGAGAAATATTTTTATTTCTATCAGACCAGAGTGTTTTGTTTTTTTTTTTTTGTATTGGTTGTTTTTTAATGGTTTGTTTTTACTTATTTGCTTTTCCTAGTTATTCTTTGTGTTGTATAACAGTCCTGACTGTCCTAGAACTTGCTCTGTAGACCAGGTTGGCCTCAAACTCACAGAGGTCCTCCTGCCTATGCCTCATGAGTGCTGGGATTAAAGACATACTCCACTACCACCCAGCTGTTTTTATTTTTTTGAGAAAGAAATTTCACGTAACTCAGTCTGGCTTCAAACTGGAACTCTCTGTGTATCTGAGGATGCTCTTGAACTCCTGATCCTCCTGCCTCGATCTCCCAAGTGTGTAATCCCAGGTGTGGGACTGCAGGTTTTATGTGTTGCTGGGGCTCAAACTCTAAACTTTATGTATGGTACGCAAGCAGTCTGCCACCTGTACAAGCTCTGTATTAGTGTTTGTTTGTTTGTTTTGTTTTTACAAAGAGAAAGTTTCATCTCTAAAGCCCTGTGTAGTTTTACTAGGAACCTGGCTGTATCGATTTGAGATAGTTTTTGAGTTGGGAATCGGTTCTGTTCTTATTCTCAGAAGCCGATTTTGTGATATCTGTGTACTCTGTTCCCTGTTCTTCCCATCATAGCTTCTTGTTTCCTTTCTTCCTCACCATTAAAACTTTTTTTTTTAGTAAGTCAGCGTTTCTAGGAACCCATAAGTCCCCTTTCTCACGGATGACTGTATGTGCTCTCACCAGTAGGTTGCTTTTAGCCTGGTTGCTCTTTCTAAAAGATTGTGACCTCTTTGAATTGACATCTTTAAGTTCTGTTTTCTGGTCTGATTTTCTTTGTTTGCCGAGAAGCCTTTACTGTCCGTTTGCTCAGAACATCCCGTGTGGGGTCTTCTGGTCTTTACTGTCCCAGCTTCTTTTGGAAGGAGATCCCCTTCCCCATAAATCCTTACCCACACTCTACAAGTGTGAAAAAACAGCTTCTTGTGTCACTCATTGGTCACTTGGGCATACCGTCTTCATTGACAATCTCTTCAGTGTGGCTGGAATGTGTTATTGATCTTGTTTTTCCTATGCCTGCAGCAGGGACAGGAGCTGCGATTGAGCTGTTGGGTCAGTGGTTTAGAGCTCACTCAGGGCTTGGCTTGTGAAGCAGGAGGCATCTGATGGTCTTCCCTTGTCTTGGTGAATCACAAGTCTTCGTTTTAAACCTGACAGTGAAGCGCAGGGTTAAATTCGACAATTAAATATGTCCAGATCCTGGCTTTGGAAGAAAGAAAGAGCGGCATTCATTAAGCTTTGGAGACAGGCCACAGAATGACTTTCTCAAAGCTGAAGACATCTCCTCTTTGTTTGTTCTGCTGTTCTTTGCTCTCAGAACAAGGAAAGAGCTGAAGCTAACTGGAAACTTGTTTCCTTTAAGAAGCTTATTTTTTTTTTCAGGACCCACAATGACAAGTTTCGTTTTTTTAGGATAGTAAAATTTCTCAGGCAAAGGCTTTCTGTTTCTGTTTTATTGTCTATAAGTCCTAGGTACCGGTGTGTGTGTGTGTGTGTGTGTGTGTGTGTGTGTGTGTGTGTGTGTGTGTAACTCATTGGTAGAGTTTGTGTTTAGCTTATCATCAGGCCCTGGGATCAGTCCCCAGCCCTGCCTCCTCCCCCATGACAGACTCATACACAGACTCACAAACATGTACATACACCCATCCATTCTAAGTTGGTGCCTGAATGTGCATGTGTGTATGTGTGTGTATTTTGAGACAGGGCCTTACTATAAAGCCCTTGCTAGCTTGGAACTTGCTATGTAGATCAGGTTGGCCTATGGCATGCTCACTATGCCCAGCCACCCAAATATGTATATTTTTGAAGTAAGAATCAATCACTAAAGATTTTTTTATGTTATTTAAAGATTAGAAAAATGTAGTATTTTCTTGTTCATTCTTAATCCTGATCACTAGTAACCCTGGGTATTATTCTTCACAGGCCAAAGTGTAGTTACCCACAGTGCTTGTCTAGTACTTACCAGCAAATTGACTCATCTCTGGAGTTTTCTCGACTTTAAATATATAAATATATATGATTTGCAGTGGCTTTGAATGAATTGTCAGTTTGTTCTTACAGAAAATACAAGGTAAGATAATTGTTTGCTCAGCAATATAGTTTCACTGCACAGGAATGTCTAATAGGACTGTGAAATAAAGACTTCCTTACAGCCAGGCGGTGGTGCAGGCCTTTAATACCAGCACTCGGGAGACAGAGAGAGGTGGGTCTCTGAGTTCCAGGACAGCCATGGCTGTTACATAGAGCAACCCTGTCTCGAAAAATCAACTAACCACCAACCAAACAAACAAACAAACAACCCCCCCCCCAAAAAAAACAAAAACAAAGCAACAGCACCCCACAAAAGAATCAAACAAAAACCCTTCCTTACAAAGATGGCACAACTTCCGGAGCACCCCAGCCTCCAGTGGGATTCTGTGGTATTCTTACATCTGAAAGAAGCTGGTTTTGTCATCTCCTCTTAAACAGCAACAGACCACTTGGCTTTGTGATTTATAGAAATGCTACTGAATATGTAGGCAAGGGTAAATTACGCCTTTACAGGTTTTATTTCCTACAGCTTTAGAAAGGCAGCCCGTCCCCTGTGTCCGTCTGTCCCCTGTGTCTGTCTGTCTGTCGCTCCCCCCCGCCCCCCCCCCCCCCCCCCCCCCCCCCCCCCCCGCAGTGAAGGTTGCGCTGTAGCTGTATCATCCTGCTGATGCTGCTGTGGATAGCCTTCTGCACGCCCCCCTGGTACTCACTCACGAGAGTCTATGCAGCTTGGTGGTGGAGTCACAGTAATGGGTGTCTTCAGTTTCATGAGATGATACTATTTTTCCCCTGGGTCAGTGCCTGTTTGCATGCCCACCAGCAGTGTTGGCGAGCTTATTGGTCCACCCCTTACATTAAAATTCTTAAAAGGTACCCATTTATTAGTATAAATTTATGTCATAGTGTTCTGCATCTAAAGTTTTCTTTCCATGTATTTCTTGATCTTTCCTGTAGAATGTTCCTTCATGGTTTTTGCTCTTACTGATTTGTAGAATTCTTAAGATATTCTGGCTCTTGATCCGTCTTCAGTTATATATTGTGTCTATCTTATTTTCTCTGTTTTTTGGACATTTTCTTCTTCCCTCCCTCCATCCCTTCCTCCATCCCTCCCTCCATCCCTCCCTCCGTCCCTCCCTCCGTCCCTCCCTTTTTTTCAAGACATGGTTTCTCTGTGTAATATCCCTAGCTAGCTGTCCTAGCTCTGTAGAACATACTGGCCTCGAACTCACAGGGATTCGCCTGCTTCTGCCTCCTGATTGCTGGGATTAAAGGTGTGTGCACCACCGCCTGGCAGACATTTTCTTTTTTAAAAATTTGTTTTTTACTTTATGTATGAGTGTTTTGCTGCAGTTATGTCTGCAAACCACGTAACATCTAGACCTCCTGGAGGTCAGAAGAGGACTCAGATCCCTTGAAATTCGAGTTAAAGATGAATATGAGTCACCGTGTGGTGCTGGGAATTGAACCCAGGTCCTCTACAAGAGCTGCAAGTGCTCTAACCACTTGATGGTGTCCAGTCTCCCTGGGCACGGTTTCGTAATTTCAGTATGACCATTTTTATTAGTTCTCTGGCAGTTAGCCCCTTTGGGTCTTTTGTAAGAAATCTTTGTTTCCTTTTGAGATCTAAGATTTGGGTTTTCATTGTGTACATTGTCGTTATTGGCTAGGGCAAGTCCTTTTCAGATGTGTTCTATTTTAGAAAGACCTTAGCTATATTTAGGCCTCTTCCCTGTAAATTCTAGAATGAGATTCCTCGGAAACCTCTATTTGTATTTGATTTAATTCATACTGACTTTATGCCCATGTGTTTTGTGTTAGCATTTGGATACTATTGAGCTTATTAACAAACCTCTTATAATTTACAAGTTTTCAAGTGGATTCCAATAATATATTATAATTTCATTCTTAAGTCTTGTTTTCTTTCTGTTGGATTTATTCCTAAATCCTAATGTATATTATTAAATACTAGCATATAAATATATAAAGTTCTAAATCCTAAATATAAATAATAATATTTATTATATTTGAAAAGAGGAGCTGCCCTTGGTTCCCAGTTTCCTTTTCTTTCTTTCTTTCTTTCTTTTTCTTGGGGAGGGGCAGGATTTGAGACAAGATTATTCTGTGTAGCTCTGGCTCTCCCATCCCCTCCCTTCCCTCCCTCTCCTCCCTCTCCCCTCTCCTCCCCATTCCTTTCCTCCCCCTCCTCCCCTCCCCCTCCTCTTCTTCCCCCCTCCTCTCCCCTCCCCTTCCCTCTCCTCTCCCCTTCCTTCCTTCCTTCCTTCCTTCCTTCCTTCCTTCCTTCCTTCCTTCCTTCCTTCCTTCCTTCCTTCCAAGATTTATTTTATTTTAAACTATATGTAAGTGTCTCTCTGTGTGTGTGTGTGTGTGTGTGTGTGTCTGCAGCCCCATGCTTTGTCTTATGAGACAGGGCCTTACTTATAAGGCCCAGGCTGGTCTTGAACTTGTAGCAATCCTGTGCTTCAGTCTTATGAGTGCCTGGTTCTGAGAAATGTTTTTCAGTTACATCTTTTATGTAATTGCTGAGGCTTTATTTTTTTGTCTTTGTGGTATTCGACCAGGATCTGACACATTTTAAGCCTGGCCAGTGCTCTCTGCCATTGAGCTATACTCCTAACCTCTTACATTTGGTTTATTTTAATTAAACTCATTATTTTATTTTTAACTCTCTTTGTGTGTGTGTTTGTGTGAGCGCGTGTACAGGCACTCACTGAGGTCAGTCCCTTTGGAGTGGAGTTACAGGCAGTTGTGAGTCCTCTGATCCAG
Organism: Arvicola amphibius; assembly: GCF_903992535.2. Taxonomy (NCBI): domain Eukaryota; kingdom Metazoa; phylum Chordata; class Mammalia; order Rodentia; family Cricetidae; genus Arvicola; species Arvicola amphibius. The sequence continues at coordinate 68,187,550 of NC_052058.2, forward strand.
GTACTAGGAACTGAACTCAGGTCTACTGCAAGAGCAGCAAGCACTCTTAACCACCGAGCTTTCTTTCCAGCCCCTTAGTTAACTTATTTTTGAGACGATGTCTTACTATGCTGTCAAGGCTAACTTCAATCTGAAGCGTCTCCTTCCTAAGTAAAATCCTAAGGATTTCTAGGTGAATATCACTGCACTTGGTTCGAGGACATTTATTCTGTTGTATATTATTTTTCTATAAGTTTCCAAACTTTTTTTGTGTGTTTGAAAAGCTGTGGTGTTAATGCAGAATTTCTTTCATCTTAGTTTTCAATGTCTTACTCTGAAACCATTTTAGGAAATGCTTTCAAATACAAATTTCATTGAGTTAACATTTCTACAATATTAAATTAAGTGACATATAGCCATTACTAACCTTTACTGAAATATTTAAGTCTGTTTTTCATACTGTTTGGCACAGTAGGTGGTATTTTGGAAAAGTACAACACTGCTTGTTGATAAAATTCATTGGTGATTTGCCAAAAGCCAGAGCAAATCAAACTAGGAATTACCCTAGGAAACATTGATACAAAATATTTGAGTTTGGTTTGATGTTTATTATTAAGTCATTTATAATTCTAGAGTTTGATAAATTTTTCTAACTTTGAGATATCTTAGGTTTCATGCTCAATTTTTTTTATTTTATTAAAGATAGTATTTCATATATCTCAGGTTGGCCTGGAACTATCTTATAGCCAAGGATGACCTTGTATTTCTGATCCTCCTGCCTCCACCTCCTGTGGGTTGGGACTACAGGTATGTGTCACCATTCCCAAGTTTTACAGTGCAGGGTTCAAGCCTAGGCCTGCATGCATGGTGAAGAAGCATTGTATCCACCAGCTACATCCTCATCCCTGTGTCTTCATATTTCATCATGATTATTATGGTCTTAGACTTTAAGTTCTAAAATCTTGTTTATAATCTGAGAAGCAATTGAATTTAAAGCTGGGTATGGTGATAGACTCAAATAGTGGTTAATCTAGGCTGGGTATGGTGGCAGACTCTGACTGCAACTCTTGGGAGATGTAGGCTAGAGACGAGTTCAAGGTCATCTCAGCTACTTTTAAAGTTGAGGCCTGTCTCTGCAGACAACAGCAACATATAAAGAAAGTGACAGAATTGTTGGCTTTGTAGAGACTTCTAGACAGTACAGTATGTGTTAGCTCCGTGTTAGATTATAGGTTTGGGGGATAGGGAGGTTCATGTGTCCTTCATCTTTGGGTTTCAAGAAGTACCAGAGGAGTATGCTACTGTCCCCTTGGGAGCAGTTAGAGAAAGGTGGGGGATATGGAAGGAGAGAAAGCAGCCCCCTGTAACAAATTCCACTCAGCTCCAAGTTCTCACAGGATATTGTGCCAGTAAAAACCAGAGTAGAACTACCTGAAGTCTAGAACAGAACTTTTATTTGTATATATAAATGTGTTTTCCCATAACTTTATATACATAATTTCCTGTGGATGTGACTGTGCACACATGTGTGTGTTCACTGAGCACTTAGTTATCAATGGAAGCAGCCTCCTCATGTGTGTGTGTGTGTGTTCACTGAGAGCTTAGTTATCAATGGAAGCAGCCTCCTCGTGTGTGTGTGTGCTCACTGAGTGCTTAGTTACGATGGGAACAGCCTCCTCGTGTGTGTGTGTGTGTGTGTATGTGTGTATGTGTGTGTTCTCACTGAGCGCTTAGTTACGATGGGAACAGCCGCCTTCCTGCAGCTCTGCTGCTGTTGGTTCAGCTGTGCTCAGCATGTGCCAATCCATCTGTTTTTCTAGCACTCACATGGAGAGTGAATCTGTATAATTTGTTCCTGCTGTCTCTTCTCCTAAAATTTTTTCGTATTTTTTTCCTTAATTTTACTGGTGCTTTTAAGATAAGGTCCGTGTATCCCAGGATGGTGTGGGGAACTCATTGTATATCCAGGATAACTTTGAACTTGAGGCGACCTTCTTGCCTGTGCTATGAGAGTATCTGCTGCTCTGAAAATTCTCATTCATTTTCTTTTTAATGTGAGTTAGTCGAATTAAGTTTTCTTCTTCTGTGTTTATACATTCCCAGTATCCAGTACTTAGCAGATCACGTTCATCAGAGCTGCAGCTTTGACTTAGCCTGTTAGGAAGCATGAAGGACGGCTGCAAAGGTATCCACACTCCTTTTGTGCATGAATTGGCCCGCAGCTGCTGCCACAGATCCGTGATAGTGTATGCGAGGATGCAGCAACCCTCGGCAGACCCACTGAGGGGATCGGCAGCTTGCCCCCTGATCTCCTGGAGCCTGAGCTACCAAACCAAAGTGTGGCTACCATGTGCCTACCAAGTTTGGGAAGACGGGTGTGCACTCTGAGTGTCCCCAACTGTGTCTAGCCTTCTTTCTGCTCTCACGAAAGTTTCAGATGTGCACAGTCCAGATGCCAGCCACATGCAGCTAGGCGGTGTCAGTCAGTGCCTCACGAAGCAGAATCACCCAGCTAAGCCTTTCCCAAGTTTCCCAACTCTGGAAGTTGTAAGTTGTAGACATGGGGGTTGCTGCAGGTCTGGGAACTTTAAAGTAATTTGTTGTACCAGGACAGCTGGTAGGAACGATTAGTAAGTCCCTGGCATTGCTGGGTTGGGGAATCTGCCTTTATTCATTTCTGGAAGGTTTCCTTTTTGAACCTGTGGATTTCCCTGGAGAAGTTGTACTCTTTGGCTTCAGCTAGAGAACTTCGGGAGAGGAGCCAGAGATGTCCTGAGGCTATGCATTTTTTTGTGTGAGAACTGTAGCTTGGCAGACATTTTAAAATGAGTTACTAGCCCAGGAATCTTGTGTTTAGGAGGTCAGGCTCTTTCCAGCTGGTGTCCTCTACCGTTGACTGAGTGGTAGACAGGTGCAGGGTCGTCTGCAGGGTGAGTTCTAGAGGACCTGTCATTGGTGGCTGTCAGAGAACAAGCTGCCTGTCCCCCTGTTCCTGCTGTCCATAGGGTCCTGGTCAAAACCCCTGCTGTCAAAGAAAATGCTGGCTCTCCGTTGCTGCTCAGGTATCTGGGTTGAGGCCCTTCCACTCTCCTACTTGTGGTGACTTGTCCATGTTTGTATCATTTGTACTCTTCCTCTGCCCTTTTCTCCCTCAGAGGCATCCAATGCCAATCTTGTCCCTGCCATATGGCGTACTTATCCTGTCCATACTAAAAATGCTAGTTTTGGTTACCTTACATTTTTTTCTCCTATGACGTGCAGTCCACTTGACTCTTTGGACGGGGCTCGTATATTAATCCCTTAGCTGATTGCAGGCAGCCTGAGAGCAGAGAAGGGCCTGTCCATTTGTAACACACAGCGATGTTCATTAACTTATTTAGATTGAGTGACCTTTGCTATGTTTACATTTTCTTCTGCAGACAGAGAGCAAAGCTGTGTGAGTGTTTGGAGGGGTGATGCGCACGGAGGCTGGAACTCAAGGAATGATTGTCTTGATCTTGTGGGTTTGCTAATGCAAACACAGGTGAAGACGGCAGGAGGCTCACACAATGATCATTCTGTTGCTCCAGAGGTTGGCTGGAGTTCTTAGGGATTCTGCTTCCTGTCCAGGAGGGTGAATACCAGCCATTTCCAAACTTGTGTGTTTAAGTTTATAGGGTGAGAACACTGTAAGTCCAATTTCTCATTAGGGTTTTACAGCGCATTAAGCGTAAAAACTTGGAAAGCTTAGTTCTTCTGTCTTTATGTAGCCTAGGCGAGTCTGGATCTCTTAGCTGTGACTGCTGGCCTTGAACTCATGACCCTCCTGTCTCTGCTTCTTGAGTGTTGAGGTTACAGCTCCTGACTCTGTTCCCCTCGTCCATATTTTATTTTACTTTTGAGGTTATAATCACATCATTTCTCCCTCCCCTCTCCTCCTGCAGACCCTCATACATCCCTCCGTGCTCTCTCCAGGTTCATGGCCTCTTTTGCCATTATTTGTTGTTTCACAGTGTTTTCTCCTGTTATTTTCTACAGTGCTCATTCTATTATATTTTGCTTTACCTCTTAGTAATACAACTGGGACAAGTTTCTCAAATGGAGTCTTATTATTCCTATATGTATTAATATTGCACTCTGGTATTTGCTATTCTATCCCAAGGCCTTTCTCCCCCTCTTCCTTTTTAAATGCTAGTCTTAAGCTCCCTCCCATTAAAATAATTCAAAGTCATGGATTAATTGAAAACCATGATGAAGTTAGGTGACAGATGCTTGAATGGTGAGCGTCCCTCCTGGAGGTTAATCAGTTCCTTCAAGAGAACCAGTATGCTTAAAGATTGCCACGGCAAATCTAGGCAGGGCAGGCACTTACTGTTCATTTATAAAATTGGTCATCTTCAACATCCCAGTGGCCGGAATTGCCAGGATGCTGCTCTTGGGGGAGTTTACTGGGGATAAGCCTGGGAAACAAACTAGAGATAGATAAATTGAGTGTTTTAGGAGTCTTTGCTGCTTAGGGGTTCAAGGTTAACTTACCTTACTATTGCAAGCAAGTTAATGCCTTGCTGCCGTTTCTCTTAGCTTGGTGTTCACTTGGTTGAAAGGCATGGAATTTAAAAAAAGAATTCAGTGTATACTTATACTGCATACCATATTTGTCTCAAATTGCAAAAAAACAGTGTGTAAAATATTTGGCTCTGGGGAAAGGATAAGACTATTTTTAGCATCCTAGGGCCATAGGAATCTTAAGGATTCTTCGCTCTTTGGATGGGACCACAGACCAAGAGGAAGCAGCTCTCAGGATCCCCATGTATGCTTCCTCCAGTGCCTTCTCTTCTGCTTGAGTCCTGTGCTTAGCGAGAACCAGTAGCTTGTGGGATGCTGTGAGAAGTTCATTACCGTAGTTTATAGAGATGCTTCAGCTCTGCTCTGATGTCCTGTCAGCCAGCTCCCCAATAATTACATGGAGACTTATTATTAATTATGAAAGCTCAGCCTGTAGTTTAGGCTTCTTCCTTACTAGTTCTTATAACTTAACCCATTTGTATTAATCTATGTGATGCCACATGGCTCGTGGCTGTTACCTCTCCTCCTACATGTCCCACTTGTTCTGCATCTCCTGGCATCTATCTGGAGTAACCCACATAATTAGATTCCTCCTCCTCTTCCTCTCTCTCTCCAGAAATCCAGCCTGCCTCTCTTGCTTAGCTATTGACCTTTCAGCTCTTTATTAAACCAATCACAGAAGCACATCTTCACACAGTGTAAAAAAATACCCCACAACCCGCTGACACTTGCTGAGGGTGTCAGCTGCAAGCTTCACTTTCTGTTCTATGAGTGTGCAGTAACAATGGCACACTCTACAGCAGTGCCTCTCAACCTCTTTAATGCTGCAGCCCTTTAATATGGCTCATTGTGTTGTGGGGACCCCAACCATAACATTACTTGTGTTGCCACTTCATAACTGTGAGTTTGCTCCTGAGTGATATCTTAGTTCCCGAGACCATCAGAAATACGTGTTGTAGATGGATGTGACCCACAGGTTGAGAACCACTGCTCTGTGGGCTCAGAGCGTTGTTGGAATGGAATGAAAACCTCAAAGGTAATTGTGTTCAGCACAGAGCAAGTGTCCAGTCAGTGATCATTTTTAATGACTGTAATATGACGGAGAGTCTAATTGAGGGCATTAAGTGTCGGGTCATTGTCAAATTAAAATCTTTTCTATGCGGAATCAGAATGTAATAGTATTTTCACGTTTTTGTGTTCCAGCCTTTTCCTTAGCCAGGCTTGACTAGCACTGGTGCGTTCTGCTGTGTGGAAGGGCAGTGTGTGGTGCTGTGGCTGGAGCAGGGGCTGTGCGGTAGACCCCTCATGTGGACCCTGCCTCTGCTGCTTTTGTGACCTTGGATAAAACTTCTTGGGTATTGGGTTCTTTAATTTCCTTGTGTAAAACATGAACTATAATATAATACTTCCCTTATGGAATTGTGAAGAAGTGAACACCTAGCCAGCACCCACCTGTGCAGTGAAAGACACAGCACTGCCCCCTTTCCTTTTCTCTAGCCTAAGTCTCAGCGTGTGTGGGCTCCTCATTGCTTTATTGTAATCTCAGCGTGTGTGGGCTCCTCATTGCTTTATTGTAAACGGTGTGATTTGTCTGCTAGACACTGTCTTCTAAGACCTATTTGAGTAGTTTTCAAACTTGAGGACACACACACACACACACACACACACACACCCCAAAATATCCAGAAGCAAAAGATTATATACCCAGACTTATGCTTCATGGGCCAGAGAACCTCTTCTGGGTTTGTAAGCCTATTTTATTTCAGTCCATCGATATATTTGAGTAGTTCTATGTGTTTGTGTGTGTGTGGAACCTACATGTGACCCTTGCAGAGGCCAGATGAGTACTTGATAGTGTCTTCCTCTATTGCTGTTCACCGTTTTAACTTGGAACAGGGTCTCTGAACCTGACGCTCATTGTTTGAACTAGGCTGGCTGGTCCCTGAGCTCCCAGGATCTGTCTATTTATACCTTGCAGTGCTGGAGTTACAGGCACACACAGCCAGGATCTGTCTGTCTTACCCTGTAATGTTGGGGTGTAGGCAAATAGCCAGGATCTGTCAGCTTCTACGCTACAGTGCTGGGGTTACAGGCACACACAGCCATGTTCAGCTTTTTACTTATGTGCTAGGGACTCTAACTCAGGCTCTTACATGTGCACAGCAAGTTCTCTTATCTAGAATCGTCTCACCAGCCCAGTATTTGAGTAATTATGCTTATGATCATAAGACAAGATAAATAATCATATGTTTACTCAACACACCCCTAATTTATTAGAGTCTGTGCCATTACAGAGCTTATAGCCTCAAAACAGAAATCCCTGGGGATAAGGAAGGTTCTAGTGTTCTTGGGAGATACACTTGTATTTTTTTTAAACATTTTTTTTTTATTTATTTTGAGACAGGGTCTTTCTACATAGCCCTGGCTGTTCTGGAACTCACTGTGTAGACCAGGCTGACCTAGAACTCAGAGATAATGCCTGCCTCTGTTTCCCAAGTGCTGGGGTTAAAGGAGTGTGCCACTATGCCTGGCCTAATTTTTTTTTTAAGAAAACATTTCATTTATTTTGTATATGTATGGATATACTTGCCATGGCTCACTTGTGGCAGCCAGAGGATTATCTTCAGGACTCAATTTCCCTTCTACCATGTGAGTCTCAGAGATCAAACTCAGGACCTCAGGCTTGGAGGCTGAGCTGTATCACTGGTGTTCCCTCCCCAGTACTCCCCACAATGATATATATTGCTTTCTTCTCCATTGAAGTTTTTCTTTTTATGTTTTATAACTATGTGGCAAACATGCCGTATATTTTCATGTGCAGTTGAATACCTAAGTAGCTGAATCATAAGCCAAGGTCACCTTTGGAAAGATTTGCTTTTGTTTGGAAATAATAGCAGACTTCATTGCTGTCTAAAAATAACTCAGTTTACGTCATTGGTATATTTGACCCATCTGAAAAGAGGCTCTCTCCTGTTCTCTTTTAACATGGGAGGACAGTTATTTTTTGTCTATGATGTTGTTTTCCAGAACCTGAGCTCTTGGTTGCTTTAATTCTCAGCATAGAAAGTTCTTGGAAGTGAACTTTTGATTTGAGTGGCTGAGCGTTTTGCTTACTTCTATCCGTGTTTACAGCATAGGAGTTTTGGGATGTGTGTGTGTGGAGACTCAGTTTTACATGTGATTTTTGTACATCTTTAGTCTAGAGTCTAGAAAGACTAAATAGCTTACATCTTGCATGCACTGCTTTTTGTAATAAAGATCCTCTGTAGTTAATTTTAGTTTTCTTTTATTAATTTTTATTTTATATGCATGGGTATTTTGCCTGTATGAATATCTGTGTGCTACATGTGTGCCTGGTACCCGAGGAGGCCACAAGAAGGTGCCAGATCCTCTAGAACTGGAGTTCTAGACGGTTGTGAGCCGCTATATAGGTGTTGGGAATTGAACCCGGGTCCTCTGGAAGATCAGCCACTGCGTTTGACCACTGAGCTGTCCTCTAGCCCCTTAAGTCTGCTCTAGATTATTCTCTGCAGTTGATAAGAGACCCCTATTGTTTTCTGTCCCCAACACATTCACTGAAGTGAAAGATTTGGTGACTTGAGAGTCTAGAGACATCAGAGGATTCAGGCGGAGGTTTTCCACTTAGTGCATATTTTCTGATTTCTTATGACATTTTCTTATGTCTGGATATGCTTTTTTCCTTAAATCTTTATTCATTCCAAGTCATCTTGTTAACCAAATTATCTCTGAAAACTGTTTACATAGATTGAAGTGTTTCTTGTGTCTGAGCGTGTGGGCGTTAGAAGTACCTTCCAGAAAGCATCCAGGAATTTTTGCCCACCTACTTGGTTTCCCTGGAGGGTGAGAGAAGGTGATTAATTGAGTAAGGGGAAAACAAAATCCTACGGAAAGCCACCAACAAAGATCTCATCACGTTTGCATTCTTTTTTTTTTAAAGGCACAGCCTCTTAGCTTCAAACTAAACAGCCAAATAAGGTGATAGCAGTTTATCATGGTTATGACATGTGGAAGACAGCTCTCAAGGTATCTTACGACAGGATATGTTTTGTTGTGTGTGTCTGTTCATTGCAACCTTCACATGGGTAATTGCTGTTGCCTACTCTTGCTGTATGCATTTTCTTAGAGTCTCTTGGAAGAGAAGCGTCGTATGGTTCAAGTCTTCATAAGCAGGGCATCCATCTTTCAGGAGGCTGTGTCAACAGAGCAAGAAACTTGCCAGAGAAGAGGGAGGTTTCATGGCTGATGGTTTCGTTAACTTAATCTTATTTTTCTGCTTTAAAAGATATTTTTTCTGGTTTCTGGTTTGACAGATGTTCTAGAAAAATGTCAGTTGGATGGGCTTTTAAAATCATGTGTTTATATGTACCTGTCTGTTTCTATATGCCATGGCACGTGGGTAGAGGTCGCAGGATTACTTGTGGGGGTTACTCCTCTCCTGATGTGCCAGTGACTTGGTCATGTGGATTCCAGGGGTTGAACTCAGGTCATCAGGAATAGCAGTAAGCAGATTTACCTGCAGAGCCATCTCCTGGACCCTGTGTGGGTTTTGGTAAGTTATATCATGGTGAATACTAGGCTGGACCAGCTCCTTTGCTCCATTATGCTCCAGCATTTGTGCTTTGTATGAAAAACTTGAAATGAGAGGAATCTGAGATCCTCAGCCAGTATAGGTCAGCAGCTAGCTGATGACAGCCCTGGGTACAGAGGCAGGTCCTGCAGCTACTTATAAGATAGATAAGAAGATAAAGAACTCAGAAATAGGACAGGGAGAGAACAGGGGGTACAGGTCCAGGTAGGATGGCGTGTGGCATCCTAGTGGAGGTTACAGAATCTGCAGTTAGGTTGGATGGCAACCACCATTTTCAGGTGGTGGACCTGAGAGCAAGCTATAAGAGGCTTTGTCTGAGAGACAGGAGTAAGGACGGAGTGGGATAGTATGGCCAGTGTGTGATGTGGCCGATGTGTGGCATGGTGGCTGGGGCCAGAGCAGCAGCTGTGACTGTTTTAGGACTCAGTGGGAAGGGGAGCCCAGCCTTGTTGGTGGTAAGGCTCTTGATTTGGCAAGGAGACTGCTGCGGAGCAAGCCTTCAAAACCTCTTTCCTGTCTGTGTCCCTCTGTTCCCCAGTCACCCTTGGCTCCTGATTGTGTATCTAGACATTTGAGTCCTCGTAAATGCACCGTTTCTACACTGCTTCTACATGCCAGTAGTAGTACATGCAGTAGTACAGCTGCAGTAGCGGCTCCTGGAGTTCGCAGGACATGGGCGATATTTCCATTTTAAGTAGCAGTTTCCCACTTGCCTTGTTCCTTCATCCTCCTTAGTCATCCTTTAGTACTGAATTCAAGACGCATTTCTTTGAGTTCGAGACCAGCCTGGTCTACAAGAGCTAGTTCCAGGACAGGCTCCAAAGCCACAGAGAAACCCTGTCTCGAAAAAACAAAAAAAAAAAAACAAACAAACAAACAAAAAAAAACAAAAGACGCATTTCTTCTGTAAATTCTCTGGACTGGGGTTTCCCTTAATTCCCTGCTGGCGAGTCACCATTCCCACTGTGTTTTTAGAAGCACCCTGTACCTTGCCTTACGCAGTTACTTAGCTGTAGCCTAACAAATTGTTTACACGCCTGACTCATTTAATTATCATTACATTTCCTGGGGACAAGGACTAAGCCTTAGTCATCTTTGTGGTCTTAGTATTAGATTGATGTCAAACATAGAGTAGGGGCTCACCAGAGGCTTGCCTGACTGACTGAATGGGCAAAAAGCAGCAAGACATATGTTATTCTAAGTGAAAACCCAAATGCAGAGCTAGTGTTATTAAGTGAGACCAGAAAGAAAGATTTTTGTTGAGTGCTAAACTTAAAAACGGGTATCATGAAGCTGGAGAGAGGACTCAGCAGTCAGTTGTAAGTAAATATTGCTCTTGCAGAGGACCTGAGGTTTCTTCCCAGTACCCACATCTCATAACCGCCTGTAACAACAGCTCCAGGGGATCTTACGACCTCTTCCAGCCTCCAAAGGTATCTGTACTCATGTGCACACCAATGTGTATATATAATTAAAAATAAGAAATAAATCTTAAAAAACAGCATAATCATTTTATGGAAGGTGTTGAATATGAAATGAAAATGAAGTTAAGAAAGGGAGCCATGAGCCGGGCGGTGGTGGTGCACGCCTTTAATCCCAGCACTCGGGAGGCAGAGGCAGGCGGATCTCTGTGAGTTCGAGGCCAGCCTGGTCTACAAGAGCTAGTTCCAGGACAGCCAAGGCTACACAGAGAAACCCTGTCTCGAAAAACCAAAAACCAAACCAAACCAAAACAACAAAACAAAAAACTAAATTAAACCATACCAAACCAAACCAACAAGGTGCCATCGTTGACAGAGTTACAGAAAAAATGCCTGCAGTGGCTGAGTGAGTTTGGACCCCAGAGTACATGGCTAAGTCACAGGAGCAGATGTGAGTTCATGAGGGCTGGGACCTGGGTGATGCCAATTAGAAAGGCAAGAGGAGACACATTCAGAACAGCTAGCACAGGACTCTGGCGAGTCGTCTCACGGTTAGGTTTGCCAAAGTGTGACACCCCTCCCCCCCCAAGTAAAGCTTGTTCCTTCAGAGGCCTTTGATATTTGTGCCCAAAGACTCTGCCCCAATCCGAGAGTCTGCAGAAGTTATTTCTAGAATATAACTTTTGTCTTTAGAATTTATGCTAGGGATGGTTCTTCCCGCCCAACCCAGACTGCTTTCTGTTGGCCTGGAGCCCGGAAGGAAACTCAGGAAGGATCTGTCGGTTGCCTCTGCCTTTACGAGATGTTCCTATAGTCTCGTCGTAGCACGGCTTCCTGGCGTTTTGCTGCTCTTGACAGTGCTTATTGGGGAGGAGTAGCTATGTCTTTTTCCCTTTAAAAAAATTACCTTTTAATGACTGCAACTTTTCAGTTTGTCTGAGATATTCCTGAAGGGCCCGTTTCTTTGGCTGATGAGAAGCATCAAGGCCTGCTTGTCAGAAATCACTTTTTCCTCAGTTTCCACATTGAAAAGTAAATGATGGTGAATTCTGCCTCCCATTGGCTTCTACTGCTGTGAATACAGGCCTTGCGAGAAGGGAGGGGAAAGAGGGTGACGATTCCCATGGACAGTTTATACTGAGTATTCATATTGCCTGGAGAATGTTAATAATTCCTTTATTAAGGAAACCGAGGCTTTGAGAAATTAATTTCTTGCTGTGCGTCATTGAGAAGAGGCAGAAAGGAAGCCTGGCTTTTTGTCTGGTGTGTCAGTTGACCTCACTTTGTCTACAGCAGTTCTCACACTTGTTAGTAGTAGGTCTTTAGTCCAGCGCATCAGGCGTCTCAGTAAGACACGCTACAGACAGATGAGTGTGCGTACGTGTGGCGCCCTGAAGCTCAGATTGAGAGCTCTATTTCAATCTTTAGTTGGTTTCAGCTTGAAATTTTGTGTATGTTATCTGCGAAATATGGAGTTGGATGTCACTTGACTACAAAAACTGATAGCTTTTTTATTGCAACAATATTTGTTGTCAGAATATGCTAAAAGTTACACTATGGACCTTAAGTTAGTTATTATTTTAATGCTGTGTGTGATATGCATGCATGTATCTATGTGCATTGCGTGTATACAGGTGAGCATATGTGCACTGCATGTGTGCAGGTGAGCGTATGTGCACTGAAGCCTGAGGCCGAGGTCAGGAGCCCTTGATTGCTCTTTGACGTATGCTCTCCCCTGAACCTGGAGCTCACCCTGGGCTCTGGGGATCTGAGTGCCGGTCCTCATGCTTACACGCCGATGTTTAACCAGTCCCTTTGATTTTGATTATCTTGTCTTTTAACTTTCAGGCAATATTTTATTAATACTGGCCCAGAAAATTGAAAGATAATTAGTAGATTTGTTGGTTTGTTTAAAAACATTTAGAAAGATTTATTTTATGTGTTTGTGCCTGGGTATGTATCCCCTGGAGCTGCCCTGTGGGTGCTGAGAACCAAGCCTGGGTCTTGTGCAAGAGCAGTAAACGCCAGCGGGAGCTATCGCTCCAGCCCCAGGAGACTTTGTGTTAGATTGAAATCACTGAAGGGCTCTTGTGACATCACATTTCTTACCAGTTTGGGGGAACAGGCAAAGAATTGGTGAGTGCCTTTACATGTAGCTTCAATATTTATTGCTTGGCAAATAATAGTGTTTTAGTATATATAGCTATTTTTACATGTTCTTGGTCATTAAACAAAGAAAACAACCTGCTTGCTTTTTCAGAGTTTCTTTCAGGCTAGTCAGATTCAGTTTGTCTCATGTACTGAGTCCATACACTTTTCTCCAGTCCTTGGGACGGGAAGACAGGAGCTTGCTCAGCAAACAGGCAAGTTCATGCATACGTTCTATGTCATAGACAGCTAATTAATAGAGTTTAGCAACCAGAGCGATTTAAAAACACAGGCCTCATTAGAAATATCGAAATCAGCACATTTCCGTGGGGCGAGTAACAAACTCTTCAGCATGAAGAAAAGTAGGAAGTTTTTGGTCTAAGTGTAGAAGCGCAGGAAGGTGAGCGTTTCAAAGATGGCTTTGTGCGGCTCCCAGTTTATGCGACGCTGTCTGACTGTTAGATGCTGCTGTCTGGTGTCTGTTCCTGCTCACTAGAACACACATCAGCAGTGGCTCTCAGTAGGGGCCACGCCACTCCATGTCTTTCCTAGCACTGCTTTAGACAGTAGACCGGAGTATCTTGTAAATCTTCCTTATATTGTTTTTGCAGAAACATGTTACGAAAACAAGCAAAGTGGGGACAGGCACATCTGTTTCATCAAGGCAACTGAGTCATTATAGTTCAGTCAATTTTAGACATCAAATGAGCTCATCAAAGCACACGTCTCCTGCCTGGACTCTTCCCTGAGTTGTCATGTGAGCTAATATCATTCATTTTATTTCCGTAATAGTTTTTCTTCGACAGACTTGATGCAGGCGCCCCTCCACCCCCTCTCCCACCTTGGGTTAGCCTATTACACAGCTCCTTTTCTCAATACAGAAATGAACGAGAACTTAAAGTTTTATTGTCAGGTTTCAAGTATAAAGACACGGCCCAAGAATCAAAATCTGTGTTCAAGTATCATAAAGTGAAGTGGCCAACTTCGTTATTCTGGAGTTTACTCCAAGTGTGGCAGGTGCAGTTTCCAGGTGAGCAGGTGTATTTGGGCTTTCCCTGGCCTTCGAGTGTGACATATGGGGCAATAACAGCCTCTGTGCTTATAAAGCTTTGCACAACTGGACATATCTCAAGCTGGATTCTCGTGATGATAAAGTAGAACCATAGCTTCCCCAGGTAACACACAGTCAGATATACCACCGGGATGAAGACGTTTTCTCAAGGTCTGCAAAAAGCAGATTAACTTGTCTGTGCAAGTTATTGCATCTGATGCTAAGGTTTTATATGTAATATATTAAATACAGGTATTAGGGTTCTCCAGGGCAACAGGAGCAGAGGAGGAGGGAGGGAGAGACGGAATTCTCCCTCCTCCAGTGGAATTGGTGGCTTGTACCTGTGATTTGTAGGGCAGGCCAGGCAGATAGAAAATTATAGTAAGAATTGATATATTATAATCTTCAGTCTAAAAACTATAGAAACTCAAAATTTCTGGGTTGCAGTTTGGAGACATGAATCAGCTTTCCCTCATCTAACCAATACCCGAGGTAATCGACTTATAAAGAGATTGATTTGTCTCAGTTGCCCCTACTGCTTTGGGCCGGAAGCAGAACATCATGGTAGGAGTACATGCGGAGCAAGATCATTGACGTTTAGTTAGGGAAGTAACAGAAAGGAAAGGACCTGGATCCCACAGTCTCCTTCAGCAATGGCCCCTCCTCCCATGACACAAAGATCTCTACAGAAATTCCCATCAACTTCTTAGCGCGCAAAGCTGGGGACTAAGTGTCTGACACTTGTGCTTCAAGGGCCATCAAAATTCAGGCTACATCAAGGCAGAATGCCTTCTGCACCCGCGGTCCCTGTTCCAAGACTGATTGTGTGAGACCCACCTGTACATGTTACAGAGGTTAATCTGCTTCATTCAGTCACCTGATGTCAGTGATTGTATCTGAAAATAATTCGCATTTACACAGAGATGGGTGTTTTCCCGAAGTGTTGGACACCACAACTAGCCAGGACGACCTGCGAGTAACCACTCATCCCAGAGATCCTGACAGGTTTCAGTTATAGGCATGAGGCGTTGAAAGTTTTGAAAATTAGGTTCCGTTTGATGTCTGTGGAAGCACAGTGCTCTGGGGAGAGCGCGAGGTGCTGTCTGTTCTGGAACAGGATGGTCTTGCAAAGACAGGATTTGGGTTCAGATGTCAGCGCTGCCACTCAGTAGCATTAGGATTCCAGTCTTTGTTTCCACATTTACAAGCTGTTATTTCATCAGGCTACTTTGGTAATTAAATGAGAGATGCTTTGAAAACTTTGGAATACAGTGACAGTCACCATAGTGACTGTAATCTCAGGTTTGTACCATGTTTCTGATTTTGACTTCCTTTATGTCCTTTACTTGGTAGCCAAGAGTACCGTTGAGGACTCTCCATATTGTATATGGGGAAAATGGAGTAAAAACACAGGATCTCTTATATTATCATTTTGTCTAAAGAATAATTCAAAACTAAAATCATACAGAGCGTTATGACCTAGAGGATTGCTCTAAGGTTCGTGTAGACATCCCACAAAACCACCAGCCACACAGCTTAGCACAGAAAGGTTGGTTATGGTGTTCTAGTCATGATGTGCAAGTTCCTGTGGCTGTGTACCCTTTAAGAATATGAACTTGACTTTGGTTGTGATATTTGTTGAAATGGCTCATTAGAGAAGCTTTAACTTGGTCAGATTATAGGTTTCATGTCTAGGATCTTTTCTAGTGGTGATTGGCTCTGATATTATGCTAAGAAACAGAAAATCATCTTTGATTTGTAAGATTTTAAAATTTTGTTGAATGTTTTTGGACAGTGCACTTTTTATTTCTTTCTTTTATTTGTTTGTTTGTTTGTTTTGTTGAGACAGGGCTTCTCAGTAGCTATGGAGCCTGTCCTAGAACTCGCTCTACAGACCAGGCTGGCCTCAAATTCATAGAGTTCTTCCTCTGCCTCCCAAGTGCTGAGATTAAAGGCATGCGCCACCACCGCCCGACTTCTTTTTATTTTTTATTTTTAAGAAATCTTGATGGGGGGTTTCTGAGGGAAATGTCTCACTAGTTAAAAGCACTGGTTCTTCTTCCAGAGGACACTGGTTCCATTCCCAGTACACACAACCATCTCTACTCCAGCCTAGGGGATCAGACACTACAGACAGGTGATACACAGAGGTTCGTGCACATTAAAATACACATTAAAAATAATTAAAAATTATTTTGAGATAGGGTCTCAGGTAGCCAAGCTAGCCTCACATTGCTATGTATCTGTGACTGGCGTTAGATGCTCATCCTCTTGCCTCCATCCCCTAAGGGCTGGCACCGTATGCTTATGCCCCCTTGCCTGGTGACTGGCACATTTTTAAGACATGCATAGTAATTAAGAATATGCCTTCTACAGTTGACCCCACTGCGCAGGGTGCATTTCGGGTAGTTGTTGCAGTATTTCCCTGACAATCTGCAGCTTGTCAATATGAGCTTAAGATAGTGTTGGGAGCACCGTGAGAAGGAGGGCTTTGGAAAGCCTGTTATGAATGTCACATGGGCACATGTGATTAAATAGATGGCAGAGACTGTTTATGGTTGTTCCCAAAGTCAGAGATAAATCTCCCTGCAAGTGGGGTGATTGCATCTGTGTACCTGAGCCTTACCTACATGGTGGGAGATGGATTTGGAGTGTGTTGGGGAACTTGCTGAGAGGTGTGGTACAAAGTATTTGATAATAAAAATGGAATCTCTTTTTAGAAAGGGCTTTGCTGCAACCTTGTTGTCTGGGGTGATGCGGCAGTTAATGACTTAGCTTTGTATTGTGTTTTCTCCTGTAAGGACAGAAGTGACATTGGATGCCATTGTTCAGTCTCAGCCTTTTAAATGAATTTAAGTGCAAGCTTTATTACTTTCAGGTCAGTTAAAGCAGCACTGGGATGTTACAGTCAAAAGAGAAATCATAATCTGGTGTTCATGTGTAACATACAGGCAAAGCAAGGTAGGTACACCTGCTGAGGTGGGCATGGAGAAATCAGACCAGAAAGGTGGAGAAGGCTGCGTTCCCCAGTTGTCTGGGAGGATGACGGCAGCCACTCCTTCCTAAGAAGACCTACTGCGTTCGAGCCAGCAACTGTCCCTTGTCCTCACAGCTACTCTGAAGTTGAAATAGTAAGTTCTGGCAAGTCTACCACCAGAAACTGCACTCTAAAGATGAACTGCTATGGAATCATTGGGTTGGTTTTAGAAAGGTGCTTCCTTATCTCCCCACCTCCCTCAGCAGTGCTTGGACAAGCACCCCGTAATTGAGCACATGACTAATTCTGCTGCGAGGTGCAGAAAACCCTGTACTTTAGTGGGGTGACTATAAATAGCCCCATGTCAGTTCAGGTCAGGTTTTGCTGCCAGCGAGCTTTCTGCCCAAGGCCTTTGCTGCCTAACTTAAAGCCACAAGACCAAAGCTCACCTGATGTACAGGCTTTAGATTTCAGATTTGAGGCTAAGCAATCACAGACTGGTATTTCTATTCTTACAGTTAAGATAGAAGTACAAAACATTGATTTTCCAAGTTTTCTGAGAGGAATTGAAAGTGTGTGCCCCACCGCCGGGCACCTCATTTTGTTTTTAATGATGCCTATGTACTCGAGTGGTCGTACCCTGGAGGCCCGAGGCCTTGTGTCATGGTAGACTTGGAATTGCAGGCAGTTGTGAGCCACTCACCGCTGGTTCCGGGAATCCAGCTCTTGGGCAGTGGCGGCTTGTGCTCTTAACCACTAAGTGCCCCTCCATTCTCCAGCTTTCCCCCTTACTTGAGCCTGTGTGAGCAGATGACTCATGATTCTCCAGTGTGTCCCGGTGACGTGGAGTTTCTGTAGTAAAAGAGAGATACCTACAAATAACATTTCAGTTTTTTTCTTGCCTTCTATCATTACCTCAAGGTCTGATTTTT
Source organism: Arvicola amphibius (assembly GCF_903992535.2). Taxonomy (NCBI): domain Eukaryota; kingdom Metazoa; phylum Chordata; class Mammalia; order Rodentia; family Cricetidae; genus Arvicola; species Arvicola amphibius. The sequence goes on from NC_052058.2 coordinate 68,205,212, forward strand.
AAAAAATACTTTATTAAGTTTCAGAGACAAAAAAGTAGATACAAGCTTTCTGCTCCCCCTGCCCCCAAGTTGCTTTGGATGAAATGTGTGGCCTCATTTAGACCAGGCAAGGACTCTACTATGCAGCTATGTCCCCAGCCTTCACCATCTATTTTCCCACCTAAATCCATTTACATTTTAGATTAGTTTTAATGCAGTGTTGTCAAATGTCAGCACTGTGGATGAAATTAGGTGTGTATTTATTGATTTACAGCTCTTGATGTGATTGCCACTATTCCACACACTTTCAAATGTTCTCGGTCACTCATAGTTCCAGCCCACAAGAGTATTCTATTAGCCTTTTTTTTCCTGCTAGGTTTCTGCAAATGATTTCTTAATTTTGTCTGTTACAAATGCAAAAATAGTTTGGCAGTAAACTGGGAACATATTTACTGGTTTATAATGTAGAAACAACACAGTGATTACATTTTAGCCATTTTTTTCAGGGTTCAGAATGTGGCTGTTAGTGTTTACCTTGGGTTTTGACTATAATATATTTAATTATGACTAGTGTTGGGGTGTTTTTTGTTTGTTTGTTTGATGGGGCAGATTGGGGAAGCTCTGTTACAAGGAGAGGGTCCTTTGTTTGTCCCGGCCGCCTGGCTAGCTTATACCTGAAATAACCACACAGAGGTCTATATTAAACTGATTGGCCCATTAGCTCAGGCTTCTTATTAACTCTTATAACTTATATTAGCACATTATTCTTGTTTATGTTAGCCACATGGCTCACTACCTTTTTCGGCATGGCAGGTCACATCTTGCTTCTTCAGTATCTGGACAGAACTGGGGAGGAATGGGCTTCCTCCTTCCCAGAATTCTCCTGTTCTCATTGACCCACCTCTACTTTCTGTCTGGTTGTCTCGCTTATACTTCCTGCCTGGCTATACTGGCCAATCAGCATTTATTTAAGACATAATTGACAGAATATAGACAACTGTCCTTCACCAAAGTTCAAGAACAGCTGTTGGTGCCAGGCTGGAGATGCTGAGAACCTTCCAGCCTAGATGCCTGCCTGATTCAAGTCACTTTTCTTTGTTTCTATTGTTTAAAATGGAATCCTGTCTTTTGTTTGTTTATTTGCTTCTTTTCTTTTTTTTTTCAGGGGTGGGGTGTAGCTTTGCTATCCTGGAACTCTCTCTGAAAATGAGACTGTATTAAACTCAGAGATCTGCCTGCCTCTGTAGATCCCAAGTGCTGGGATTAAAGTCATTTGCCACCATACCCAGTGTTTCTGGACTTGAGTTCCCTGTGTACCAGAAGATGACCTTGAACTTCTGATTGTCAGCTTCTACCTGGGGGTCTAGGCCTGGCATAGCCTAGAACCAAGTGCTAGGGCTTGAGCTCAGAGTCGTGCTTGTGAGGTGTGTACTCTACCAGCTGAGCTACATCTCTGGCCTTCTTGTTTTGTTTTGTTTGTTTGTCCCGAATCCTAGGCTGCCCCTTAACTCACTGTCTAGCCATGGTTGGCTCTGAACTACTGATCCTCCGCTTCTCTGCATCACAGGTATGTGCCACCACTCTGGCTTGAAATTAGACTGTAAGAAGTTTGCCAGTTTATATCATAAATTTTAAATGGGCAATTCCATAATGGGAGAAATGGGAGGCAGCTTCAGGGTGGGCACATAGAGGAAAAGAGTGCCCTCCAGGGTGTGGAGCAAGGACTGAGATCTCAACTGTCTCAGTCAAAGATGGTCTGACATGGGTCTTGAGTGTTTTACCTTTGTAGATTATGGTTTCCTTAAATCCTCCAAACAAAATGTGTGACCTTGCTATCTTGGGTATCTGAGATAACTCTGTTGTGTTTATAAATTTTGATATCATTCACCAATTGAAAATTTAACTTTTACCATGTAAAGGATAGTAGTTATCCTCGTTTTGGAAGATATAGGGGAAGACCTAGTAGTCGTTTTCTTATTTAAAAGTTTATTTAAACCTTTAATCCCAGCACTTTGATCTCTGTAAATTCTAGGCCAGCCTGGTCTACAGAGTTGCAGATAGCCAAGGCTATACAGAGAAATCCTGTCTTGAAAAAAACAAAACAAAACAAAATTCAGCTGATCATAGTGACTCCTGTGTTTAATTATGCAGAAGCAGGCAGATCTCTGAGTTCAAGGCCAGCCTTGTTTATATAGTGAATGCGTGTAGCCAAGGGCTGTAGAGAGACCCTGTCTCAACCCCCTTCCAAATTTAAATCACAGGTGAGTTTTGTCTGGTCTATATACTTTCCTGTGTGGATTTACACTTGCTGTCAGGACTCTCATGTTTTATATACCTGATAAGCAGGCATTTTAACTTGTGTTTCCTGTTGTGTTCACAAAATTGCCTTGTAGAGAAAAATAAGTTCTGGGAGCCAGGGATGTAACTCAGTTGGTAGCAAGCTTGCTTCTCATGCACCATGCCCTCGACTCAATCTCTAGAACCATATAAACGGGTAACTTAGTTACTTTTCCTTTGCTGTGATAAAACACCATGACCAAGGCAACTTCTAAAAGAAAATAAACTAATTGTGCTTCTGGTCCCAGATGACTGAAGAGCTTGATGGTGGGAAGTGTGGCGCAGGAACAGCGAGAGCCCAGATCGCCACTGTGAGCAGGAGGCAGAGAACATATTAGAATAGTCTTTGGAACCTTTTCTGACCCTAGTGACAAACCTCCTTTTATAACGCCATACCTCCTAGTCCTTCCCAAACAGTTCCGCCAACCTGTGACTAAGTATTCAAACAGATAGATCCATGGGGGCCGTTTCTCTCATTTAAGCCATCACAGCTGGGTATGGTAGTGCATACTTGTAAACTTTGCACTTGACGATGGAGGTCGGAGAGTCAAGTTCAAGGTCATCCTTGGTATGTAGGGAGTTTGAGGTCAGCCTGGGTTAGATGAGACTCTTAACAATAACCAAAACCCCCAAATTTTGTTATTTGTTGTGCTAATGCATATAATGCATATAGTACAAGGTAAGGAAATAGAAATACAAATTTACCTTAGTGTCCTACTATTTTATGTAATGGGAGATTCGGGAAAAGTGAATCTTATTGTCCTTAGTATTACCATTTGGAGGCTATCTTTCTGTTGTTTTAAGGAGAGAGAGAGAGAGAGAGAGAGAGAGAGAGAGAGAGAGAGAGAGAGAGAGAGAGAGAGAGAGAGGGAATGAGAATCTCTTATCTAAAAAGCTTGAAGAGAGAAATGGATGTCCAGTATTGAAGAATGCTTCTTTTTTGTTTATTTTTTTGAGACAGGATTTCTCTTTAGCTTTGAAGCCTCTCCTGGAGCTCCCTCTGCAGACCAGGCTAGCCTCGAACTCACAGGGGTCTGCTTGCCTCTGCCTCCCAAGTGCTTGGATTAAAAGCGTGTGCCACCACCACCCAGCAAGGGTGAGCATTTGTAGCCCGACAGGATTGCTGTGAAGATTGGGGAAATGCAGACAGCCGTGTCCTTTACCCAGGCAGCTCACCCACCGAGGCACAGTTGCCTGTCAGGAGCAGCTATTGGGAGTTTGCTGGGCGAGCTTCTAGCAGCCCCTTAGCCCATGGAAGGAAGGTCTCTTTTTCCAATCTTGGTCTGCTTCCTGCAAATCCTGACTTTGCTTTCAGAAGACTTCTCCAAGGGCCATCAGCATTGGTCACAGAAATAGAAAGAGGTAGGGAGATTATTTAGGTAGACAGCTCGGGCCAAGGTACTGAGTGAGCTCAGAAGAGAAAGAATGGCCCACGTGAGTAAGCGCAGGCAGTTTGAGATGACCCAGTGCCCAGCAGTCTTCATGAGTTCATGAGTAACCGAGAGTGATCGAATGAAGAGACGAGATTATAGTAAGGCAAGAGGTTCTTAGACTGCCGTTTTTATGCCACATGTTAAGGAATCCATGTCTATGCTCCTCCGAGTCCTTTTGAAAATTGAAAGATTTTGAATACAGGAATGCAATGACCAGATTTTTATTTTCTAATTGCTATAAGTAGGTGTCGTAGTAATTAGGAAGATCTTACTCACTGGAAGTGGTTAGGAGAAAAGGCTAACCAGTCAATTGTTGTTTGTAATGTACTAGATTCTATAAGCTACAAAATTGGAAGGACTTTTTTCTCCCTTCTTGAATTCTGTGGCGTCTTTCTCAGAATCTTCAGTATGAGTTTTCGGTGCCCGCTGTATCGTATCTGTGGCAGATTTCCTCCATTAGTATGTGAAGAATTATAGGACAGGTGGAGGAGTTGCTGAGCAGTGGGCGGGGTGAGCTGAAAGAAAGAAATCCCACAGATGAGGGCCTGTTGGAAGGTGGAGTTGTGGGATGGTTGACCTAAAGTCTGAGGTGGTCTATGGGTGTGTGGGAGACATTTGTTCTCACTTCCTGTTTCATCACAGCCTGCCACCTGCTGCGGTGTTATACAAAGTAACAGCACTGTTAAAGACTGGCTAGTTAGGGTATCATGTTTTGTATGGCAGGAAGCAAGGGAGAGGGTTGTTGGTTTTTTTTTTTTTTTCCACAAAAGTCTGATCCAGGAAACCTTTCCCAAGCCTGTTACAAAATTGGTGTGTGTGTGTGTGTGTGTGTGTGTGTGTGTGTGTGTGTGTATACACGTGTGGAGGTCAGAGGTCAACCTCTGGTGTTGGTTCCTACCTTCTACCGTGTCTGAGACAGAATCTGTTGTAGCAGTGTGTGCCAGGAGAGCTGGCCCAGGTGCTCCTGGAGACTCTTCTGTGTCTTCCTCCCGTCTTCCTGCAGGAATGCTGAGGTTGTAGACATGACTACCATGCTCTGCTTCCCCTGGGTTCTGGGGATCCAAGCTCAAGCCCTCACTTTACCCACTGACCATCTCCCCAGGCCACTAAGCTCAGAACTATGAGCTTACAATGACATTCCTACTCTCCACCACGGCTGATGCCTATTGCGTGTCAACATTGACTCCGAGGCTGCTTCTTTCATCAGGTGACACTCATAGAGAATCCCTATGAATATTCATTGCCCATTTGTACTTTTTGCTGTTGAGTTTAGTGCCTAAGATGGCCCCCTCCCCAGTGTAATAGGAAAAGCGCCAACCAATTCTCCCAAGTACAGGAGGGCTGTGTCCCTTAGGAAGGGAGTGCACTCGGTCAGTAAGCTTTGTCAGACATGAGTTTTAGTGTTAACCATGGATTCATCTACTCAGTATGGCGTCCCTAACTAGAAAGGCACACAAAACAAGGGTGCATATTGATCTGTTGCTGGCAGTGCTGTTACCAAAGGCTGACAGGCACCTACTTGTGTATTTTCCTTAGGAACAAGGGGCTATGAATTTTCCAGTTCTATCTTGTGTTTTAGAAAATAAGTGAGTGAGAATCAAATGTATTAGAATAGAAGCTTATTGGTCCTAGTTTTAGTGTGGGTGTCTTGGTGATTGCTGAAATGTATTTTCTTTTTCTTTTGTTTTATTTTGAGGCTGAGTCTCACTGCAGCCTAGGCTAGCCTTAAACTTGTGGTAGTTCTCCTACCTCATCCTCTAAGACTCTGGATTATAGGCATTAGCTCCTACAGCAAGTTGGTTTTTTTTAAAGGCTTATTTCTAATTATGTGTAGTATGTGTGTGGGTGTGCACATGCCAGTTCAGGTGCTCTTGGAGGCCGGAGGAGTCAGATCCTCCTGGAACTGGAATTACAGGAGGTTGTTGGGTTCTCAACATGGGTGCTGGGAACTGAGCTTCTTTTTTCTGCACAAGCAGTGTGTACTCTTAACCACTGAGCTATCGAATCTCTCCAGCCCCAGCATATGCTTTTTAAAATACAGAGGAATACTGGGCTTTGAAAATAGTTTATCTTGCAAATAAGAACAAATCATAGTACATACTCTGTGTTTGTGTATGCATGTGGTATATGCACAGATATATGTCCAAGTATGCATGGCTGTGCACACATAAGCAGAGGTTAGAGAAGGATGCTGGTTGTCCTGCTCCATTTTTCTCCACTCTGTTACTTTGAGGCAGATCTCTCCCTGATCTTGCAGCTAGGCTGGTAGCCAGCAAACCCCAAAGAGCCTTCTGTCTCTGCCCTGGACAGTACTTGGGTTACAGGCACCAGTGTGGCCACACCTGGATTTTTACATGCTGGGGTCTGAACTTGAACCTTCATGTTTGTGGAACAAGTGCTCTTACCCACTGAGCCATCTCTTCAGCCCCTGAACTCTTGTAACTCTTCTGTTGAGGGGTAATGTCTGTGCTATTGCAGCCAAAGAGAGCTTCTGAGTGTAGATGAAGTTCTATTAAGGCTCCTTCCAAAGCCTGAAGTAAGGTACAGGGTATTTAATCCAAGCGGTCCTTGCAGAGCCCGCAGGGAGTTCGTCGAGAGTCTAGGGCTCCAGAGTTCAGAGTCCTGAGTTAACAGGAAGGAGTCGTTCCTGGCAGTGGCTTTCAACATTGCATTCCTTTTGCAAAGATACTTTAGTGATGGGCATTTCCAGAGTGAAGCCTCGCCTGGAGCTGGGAGATGAGGAATGTTTAGCACTTCTAAAACTGAGTACTCTGAAAGAATACCATTGGTAGTTGAATGTCTTTCGGGTGGTGAGGTTAGAAGATATCCATTGTATCGTCATTGCCTAAGGGTTTCTTATAATAGAATCAAAATAGCAGTTTTCCTTTTTAAATTCCCTTTGACTTTTGTCCTTCCTCTTTTCCTCATTTATATGAGGACACATCTCTGTTCTAGATTTTAAGAATCAAATAGATTTGAGAAATTTAGGACTTAATTAATGTCTAATCAAAAGTACTGGCTATGGAGTTTAATACAGAAGATGTTCTTTGAAGACACAGAGAGCATACACCCATTTTCATTTTCATCAGCTTTCTAGGTTTCCCATGAACTTGGTGTTGTCCAGATGGTCAACTCTGACTTGACTTTGTGAACTTTTTTTTTCCATAAACATTACTAAATGTAAATTATCTTCCAGAATCATTTTAATCTATGCCATATGTAACCTGTAGTACTGAATGTGAAATCAGTACCGCAACGTGGAATCAGTACTGCAGTGTGGAATCAATCAATACTGCAGCGTGAAATCAGTGCTGCAGCGTGGAATCAGAATGCAGTGTGGAATCAGAATGCAGCGTGGAATCAGAATGCAGTGTGAAATCAGTGCTGCAGCGTGGAATCAGAATGCAGTGTGGAATCAGAATGCAGCGTGGAATCAGAATGCAGTGTGAAATCAGTGCTGCAGCGTGGAATCAGAATGCAGCGTGGAATCAGAATGCAGTGTGGAATCAGAATGCAGCGTGGAATCAGAATGCAGCGTGGAATCAGAATGCAGTGTGGAATCAGAATGCAGTGTGGAATCAGAATGCAGTGTGGAATCAGAATGTAGTGTGGAATCAGAATGCAGTGTGGAATCAGAATGCAGTGTGGAATCAGTGCTGCACACAGTGGTGGATAGATGTCCCACCTTTGTCTCTAGCCACTGCTGCAGTGTCAGAATTCTGTGGAATTTTTCCTGCAAGAGTGCATTTGTTGCCTAAGTGAGGCTCCTGTGGGCTCCTATATAGCTTTAGTGTGGGGTCTAGGCCCCAGAAAGACTCAATTGATGGAGGACTCTCATTGGTTAATAAAGAAACTGCCTTGGCTTTTTGATAGGGCAGGATTTAGATAGGTGGAGTAGACAGAACAGAATGCTGGGAAGAAGGGAAGTTAGTCAGATGCTTCAGGCAGATGCCATGCCTCTCCTCTCTGAGACAGACGCCATGGAGCCAGACACCAGGTCAGACATGCTGAATCTTTCCTGTTAAGACACAACCTCGTGATGCTTCACAGATTACTAAATATGGGTTAAAGCAAGATATGAGAATTAGCTAATAAGAGGCTGAAACTAATGGACCAGGCAGTATTTAAATGAATACAGTTTCTGTGTAATTATTTCGGGTGTAAAGCTAGCCATGCGGGAGCCGGGTGGGATGAAAAGCAGGCCTGCTCGCCCCATCACTACACTCAATCATGTGATTGAGAGTTAGTTGGTCTTTAGGTTAGCTTGACCTTTGAGGAGAGTAGCAGGAGGAGAGTCAGGAGTACTTACTGAAACCCTGATAAAACCAGCTCCTGGTTGCTAGGTGACATTGTTATTCTGGAAGGAAGATATAGCTGGTTCCATGATGGAATGGCACACAGTTCTGCTGCCCCTTGCCCTGCATCTCTTCTGTGTGTGTCCTTTTTAGCAAAACCATACTCATAAATTGAAGTCATTACTAGTTACTCTAGTGAATATTTGAGCCTTTAGGGGTTGTGAGAACCCCCAGATTTATAGACTGTCAGAAGTGTAGGTGGCCTGGGGACTCTGGGCCTACTTAAAGCCCAGTGGAGTTTCATGCTCACTTCAGGCTGCCCAGCTGAGATGAAAATGTGTTGGGGTAACACAGTGAAGACTCACTATTAGCTCATTCTATGGTGTTTCATTTTGATAGATTCCCCCCAACCAATTATAGATATAAAATAGTATTTTATTGTTTCTTTAAATTTTATCCCATTGGTTAAAAAGCCTGAGCATCTTTTGTCCTATGACTGTTGCTGTTTATATTCTTAGGAGATGAGGCAGTCTCATCTATAGCCTGGGCTGGCCTTGAACTCTCAGCAGAACTCACACCACCACCTCCCAAGTGCTGGGATTATGGGCACCACCCACCACTCTCAGCTTAACTCCCGTATTCTTAGTTTGTTTTTCTGCACTGGCCTAGGTCTTCAGTGTGACATCAAAAAGTAGATGTCAGTCTGGCATGGTGGCACACGCCTTTAATCCTAGCATGCAGGAGGCTGAGACAAGCAGTTCTCTGCGAAAGGCTAGCCTGGGAACCACATAGTGAGTTCCGGGACAGCCTGGGCTATATAGAGAGACCCTACCTCAAAAAACAAAACAGACAAATAAATAAAAAGTTAGCTATCCTTAACATTTTCTTTTCATTTTAAAGGGAATTTCACCTTGCTATTATATGATTTTATTAAAGGATTGTTGCTGTTGTTAGTTTTTGATAAATACTTTTGTTAGATTTTAGAAGTTTTCTTTGAAATATTAAATAAAGTAGATTTTTTTATTATTAAATAGTACTGAATTTGATAAAAAAAACCCTTTTTCTTTGCCTACTGAACTGCTTATATACTTTTCTAATTTATAAAGATGTCAAATAGCATGTTTTTGAAAGTGCGAACTGATCATCTGTTTCTAGAGTAAGCCTAACTTCAAGAATGCATTAGCTTTTTTACATGTTACCAGAGAGAACTTGGTTCTGGTTTTGATTATATTCAACTAGATTCTTGAAAACAGTCTCTCCAGGGGGGAGGGAGGATAATCTGAAAAATTAACAAAATAGATGGGAACTTCTGGATATTAAACTCACAAAAGACAGGAGCCATAAAAATAAGCCATGGTCCATTTTCCAATTTGAAAATAAAATTCTTGACTACAAAAGAAAAGCTCTGACAGCCCCACAGAACAGAGCATCTGAAACACAGAGACCAGGGCCTTTGGAGCTAGGCAGTCCTGATAAGTTTCAACATTGCAGCTGTCTCTAAGGCCTTTCCCTGCTGGGTAGAGCGTGGACGGACCATACCAGCTTGGCCTCATCTGCACAGTCAGAGGCAGTCAAGCCTTCACTTTGGATTAAGGTTGAGCCATTCTGGCTTTACTTCCTGTACATGGTATAAGCTAACTTTCCTCTGGAGGACTATATTAGGTCTCAGTTAATTTACACATATATGTTTTGTGTTTTAAGACAGTGCCAAACGCAAAAGGCAAGTGGGTATGTAGCAGAAAATGGTACAATGAAGTAATACCAACAGAACAATAGGCAAGAAAAGATGATGACTCATATTTCAGGTCTAAAATTTATTAGACATTTTCTGTAAAAAATGGCTTTGTTTATAGTATGTTTAAAGAAAGAAAAATTATGAAATTTTTTTGTGGAATTGAAAACAACAGAAAAATCACACAGATTAGAAAACAACCATGCAATTCCAGAACTAAAAATAAATTGCTGCTATGTTTAATCTGCAGGGGTTTTTTATTCACAGGTTTTGTTTTATTTGCAAGTTTTGTTGGCCTGTAATTTTCTTATACTTTATCCTTATCTGATTTGGGTCAAAGTTGTATTGGCGTTACTTAGCACGTTGGAAAGGACTCTTTGTTTTCCTATTTTAATGAGAAATTTAATTAAAATTAATTGTGTAGTTATTAAAACTAGATAGATACACGTAGTGTTAGTCATATGTGTTGCTGAGTATTCTTGAGTGTATACACAGTTCTGATGTTCATATGCATTGTTACTATGGTTTTGAAAGCAGTGAGTCCAATGCTTCTTAGACTTTAAGTTCAGGCCTGTAGTTTAGGAAAAGCAAAAGTGTTCAGAGTCTGGTGACATTTGTGTGTGGGAAGCAAGCCCTGTTGTCTTCAGGGCACACCATTGACGCCACATGTGGTTCATGCTGGCCTCACAATGAGGAGAGGAAAGCCACAGAGTCGTGGTTTGCTCCAGCTCCCACACTCCTCATGCAGCTGTGAAGGCCGGGTGCAACACTGCTGTAGCGCATGGGGACCTGCAGAGGGGATGCTTTCTGTGTGGATGCGGGTGAGCAGAATCCGGGGACTCATCAGTGAGAGTGCCAGCCCTAAACAAGCCTGCGTTGTCAGTGTTCAAGAGGAAGACTCTGTCTAGCCCTTGTTTCACCCAAACCCGCATCACACAGTTGGCCGCTCCCTTGCCTTCCCTTCTCTTCTGTCGTCTCTCACAGTTTACCAGGTGAATGTTTTCCAAATGTTGTGGGTCAATCATTAGTATTGAAGCGTCATTAAAATTTGATAAAAAACAACTTGGCATTTGCAAAATCTCTTATGTAAATTAAAAAAAATTGTTCCTTAGCTTTGTGTCATTGCAATGGAATTCCTAACAGAGTCATGTTCAGGGTTGAAGGACTTTTTCTGGCTCACAGTTCAGAGGGTTTCATGCAGGGTAGTGGGGAAGACAATGTGGTGGCTCAGTCAGTGGCACTGAGCAGAAATGGGTACTGGACTCGGGCTGGGTGTAATCTTCAAAGACTGCCCTAGTGATGTACTTCAGCAAGCTAGGCGCCACCTCCTTAAGGTCCCCTGGCCCCTAAGATATCACCACCCACTGGGAAACATGTGCAGAACTTGAGCCTGTGAGGGACATTGCTGGTTCAAACCATGACGGTATCCCAGCGTGTCAATCTTATGGTTTAATACTTCTCCCTAACAATTTAAACAGAAAACCAACTAGTTAAGGATTTTGGTTGTTATCTAATAACTAGCCTTTTCAGGACATCTTATAAAGTCGAGGCCGTGCTTTGAGGGAAAGCACCCTGGTAATTATGAATGTCTGTATCTGGTGTAATTAGGAACTGCCAGGAGGGCAGGGTGGCTTGCTCTTGTCTAGAGTAGACGAAAGGACTTCAACAATGAAAACAATCGCAGACCTAATTAGCCCCGCGTGTCTCTCATTGCTCAAGTCTCAGGGAACTGGGTTGCTTTTGAAGTATTTGGCAGAATAATCATGCAGTTTTTTCTTTTTATACAGTGTTGGGTAGTCCTTGAGTCCTCTTGGACCGGGGAGACTTGAGTAGCCAGCAGTGCTCTTAAAGAAGCACCTTTCTGTGCTCTTCCTAAGGGCCCAGTCTCCTCCAGTGTTGCCTGGGCTGCTCACAGCAGCCCTGTCTCTTCCGATTGACTTGTCTAGAGCAGTCAAGTTCTCAAATTTGTTCAATTCTGGCATTATAGTTTTTTTAAGCTTTAAAAGTTGTGTTGTGCTTTTTGTTTGCTTGAGCTTGCATTCCCTTTTTTGGGGATGGAATTGTAAATTTTAAATATGATTACAAATTATGAGATATTCTACAAGATTATAAACAAGAAGCTTATCATATCTCTTATTGTTAACTACTCATAGACTCTGTGATTTTCAGCCTGGTGGTGACATGTTAATTAGACAGAGATGTACCATGGGGATGGCTGGTTAGTTTTTAAAGATTGAGCTGTTTATGGTTTGTATGCATGAATGTTTTGTCTGCATATATATCTGTGTACTACATGCATGCCTGGTGCCCACAGAGCCAGAAGAGGGTGTTGGATCCCCTGGAATGCCATTTCAGGGCTGGGAATGGAACCCCAGTCTTTTGGAAGTACAGCCAGTACTTTTTTTTAAAATTGTTTTTTATTGAACTGTATATTTTTCTCCACTCCTTTCCCTTCCTCTCCCCTCCCCTTCTACCCTCTCTTATGGTCTCCAAGGTCCCAATTTACTCAGGAGATGTTTTTTCCCACTTCCTGTGTACATTAGATTCATGTCTCTCTTAGGGTCCTCTTTGTTGTGTAGGCTGTTTTTTTTCTTTATGTTTAAAAGCTACTTATGAGTGAGTACATATTATATTTATCTTTCTGAGTCTGGGTTACCTCACTCAGTGTCATGTTTTGTAGATCCATCCATTTGCCCTCAAATTTCAGGGTGTCATTTTTTTCTGCTGTGTAGTACTCCATTGTGTAAATGTACCACATTTTCCTTATCCATTCTTTGGCCGAGGGGCATTTAGGTTCTGTCTATGACAAACAATGCTGCTATGAACATAGTTGAGCACATGTCCTTGTGGTACGACTAATCATCTTTTGGGTATATACCCAAAAGTGGTATTACTGGGTCTTGGGGTAGGTCATTTCCTAATTTTCTGAGCAGTCACCACACTGACATCCAGCGGGGTTGTACCAGCTTGCACTCCCACCAGCAATGCAGGAGTGTTCCTTCACCCCACAATCTCTCCAGCATAAGTTGTCATCAGTGTTTTTGATCTTGGCCATTCTTACAGGTGTAAGATGGAATCTTAGAGTTGTTTTAATTTATACTTCTCTGATGGCAGTCAGTACTCTTAAGCACTGGCCTTCTTTCTAGCCCTCGAATATAATTTCTTAAAACACATTTAAGCCCATAAGCTAAAATAATGAGCCAGGGTCCTCAGATCCCCAAATCTGGAGCCGTGGTAAGAAACTTAAACCTTTAATGGATGAAGTAATTGCAATGTGTTTTTCTGTTGTGGTTCAAATGCAAACATGAGATGAAGGGGTTGATATAATACATATAAGAAACTAATCACGAGCTTTCTTAGCATATAAGGAATAGTGGACAAGGAGCCACGAGGAGCAGAATGCTAGTCGCTGGCCCACTCTGGGAGAGAGGGCACTCTAATTTTAGACTGGTATTCTGATTATTTTTAGAGAACTTGCTGGGGGAGGGGCTTTACACTGTCTGAACGGCTGCTGCTTGAGAACGCCCCCTTCCCCTGCCCGTTTCTTTGCAGACAAGGTAGCTTTCTCATCCCTGAGCTAGTTTTTTTGTGAGCACTTCCCTATGCAGACACCTGCTTCCATCTTTTTTTTTGTTTGTTTGTTTTTTTGAGACAGGGTTTCTCTGTAGCTTTGGACCCTGTCCTGGAACTAGGTCTTGTAGACCAGGCTGGCCTCGAACTCACAAAGATCCACCTGCCCCTGCCTCCGGAGTGCTGGGATTAAAGGCGTGTGCTGCTTCCATCTTTTTAACAAAAATAAACTTCCTCAAAAGTTCCCACCCATCTCTCAGCCTCTGCAAATAAATTATGGCTTCCAGTTCAGTGTTTTTGTGGGATTCCTGATTTGCAAATGAGTGGGGTCTCTGATTCTTGTGCCTTCTCTTGGGCTCTTTTCCTTCTGTTTGTTTTGTTCAACTCCCATGTGTTAGTTTTTGTTTTATCTTTTTTTAAAAATTATCCCTTAGAACCCTGTTTGTTTTCTAAAGAGAGAATGAAAGGGGAGTGGATGGGAGGGGAGGTGGGAAGGAACTAGGAGGAATAGAGAGAGGGGAAACAGAAATCAGGTTATATTATGTGAGAAAAAAATCCATTTTCAATAAAAAAAAATTGTGTGTGGCCTCTCCCCATATCATGGCCTCTGAGTCAGTTTGGTTGACACGTTGTGTCCTCTAGAGTCTAATCAGCTCCTGGTGTACTGATAACAACTGGATCTCTAAGTTTGAAAAGCTGTCCATCAGATGATTTCACTTCACATAACTAACCAGCCTCATTGGTCTTTACCGTAGGGGCCACGGAATTCTGCAGAAGAGAAATGTTATTTCTGCATTAAGATTTTCACGGCAGGATATCTCAGTTAGTCTCACTGGATTCTCATTGGAAAATGTGGACATTTAAAGATTTTTTTAAATTGTACTTCCTATTTCTCCCACCACAGATATGAGACAAGGTCCGTCTTTCTCCTATGCCCATCCTCCATCCTCACTGTTGATCCACTTCTAGGGAGCGGGGCAATCGTGACATAGACATGTGCAAGATGGAGGTACAGATGTTTGTTCTATCTGCAGCTCGTGAAGAGGTGAGGCAGGATGGAGAGGGGTAGAGTGGGTTAGGCGAACGTAGTTTCCCTGGAGTTTATAGAGACAGCTTGATGCCCGTCTTACCTCCGCTACCTGGCTCTCCCTTTCTCTGACCCTCTCCTGTGAGTGCAGCTTTTGCCTGTGTGTGGGGGGTAATCACCAAACTCATCAGTTAGTGGGTTTAGTCAAATCTTCTGAGACCAGGAGTTTTGCCTTTTTAAAGACATGATAGCTAGTTAAAGCAGAACCATGATAGATGTTGGAAATGGATTGGCTTATTTGAGTTTTGAAGCGGGAGATTGAATCTAGGGCTTGTGCATGCTGAGCCTTTGCTCTGTCGCCAGCCTATACCCTCACCCCAGTGCTAGCATTTTCTGTGCTGTTTTAAATAGCGGAACTTCTGCTGCTAGACTCTATGGTACGATTTTGTTTTCTGGTTAGGTTTCAGTACAGTTGTTTTATTTCGTTGAGACAGAGTTTCACTACATAGCCCTGGCTGGCCCGGAACTTGCTAAGTAGATCAGGCTGGACTCTCAACTTGGCAGAGAGCCCACTTGCCTCTGCCTTCCAGAATTGTGGAATTAAAGGCATGTGCCCCCATGCCCAGCTCAACACATCTTTACCTCTGCTTAAAAGCTGGCCTTAGGACATCTGGTAGGAATAATGCTCCTAGATTTCAATTTAAAAAAAATAATTCTAATTAAAATAGATTTACATCACTTTTCTTCTTCCCTCTCTTCCCTCCAGCTCATCCCAGGTACTTTTCCTCCAACTTCTCCCATACTCCCCACCCCAATGGATAGCTTCTTTTTTATTTTTAGTATTTCATGCATATATTAAATATATATATTACATTTGTGTATGTGTGTGTGCATGTATATGTATGTCCAGATAATATAAATTCAGATTGCTAGTCCATTCTTTTTGGTGATATATATATATGGTTTCAGGGTTGACCAATCTCCATGGACAAGTAATAAAGGAGCCCATCCTTGGGAGAAGCTAATGTTCCCTCCCCCAGCAGTCATAGTTGCCTGTAGCTCTTTGTCTTGGGGTGGGGCCCTATGAGATTTTCCCTCTTCCACATTGACACGTCTATTGATATTATCTGTCTTGTTCTTGCAGCCATTTCTAGGAGCGTAGTTCATAACAGACTTCCTGGTATTCCGGCTCTTCCCATTTTCCAGACCCACCTTCCATGTTGTTCCTTGAGCCGTTGATGTGGGCGCTGTGATGTGAATGTATCCACTGGGACTGGGCTTCCCGCATCTGTTTGAGCTCTGCAGTTTGTGCAGTAGTGGTTCTGTAAAGGGCGTCCTAGATGAAGATTTTAGTATGTTTAGTGCAGGTTTTCTTCAAGAGAGGCTGCGATGGAGCTCAGTTTCTTAAATCTTTTAAGTGAAGCTGTAATACTCTTTTTAAAGATAATCAGTTGGTGTTAAAGCAGTTTTAGTTCACAGTCCAACCTGAATTGGAAGTAGGTGTGCCCCACCGAAGAGGTTACAAACTGCAGCAAAGGAAAGCCAGTGCCTCACCATCCCCCAAGTCCGTGGTCGCGCACGCAGTCTGGATCTGGACAAACCCTGGCACTCATCTGCCATTGCCATCGCAGTAGTTTAATTTCCCCAACGCTGCCTCTCCCTGGGCTTTCACCCTCTCTGTGGTTTTGCATATTCCAGTGTCGTGGTTGCAATCATGCCTGCTCGCTTTCTTGATCGCCTTCTTTTACTTAGTAGGAATCATTCGTTTCATGGTTTGGTGGCTTATTTTAAAATCATGGCAGAGGGTCATTTGTATGGAATGGTCCTCGTTTACCTATTCAGTCCCTGAAGGACAGGTTGGTTGATTCTAAGCTTTGGCAGTTGTGAATTGCTTGGCATCTACACGCAGGTTTGTGGACATAGTTTTCCAGTCATTGACCTGCATCATGCAGGCATGGGACTGTTTTATAAGGAACCACCTCAAGTGGGAGCCGCTTGTGTTTCCTCCAGTGGTGAGAAGGCCCATGCTCTCTTGTTCTGAAAAAATTGGTATAGTGATTGCCTTTTGGATCGGCTTATTTCTGGGGACTCTCATTGCAAGAGATCATGACTTTGGAGGGTCAGTGTAAAGCAAATGACAGGTGTGTGATGAGTGTGTGTACCCATGTACGTGCACAGGGTGGGGGAGGGCGACTCATGGAGGGGATTTGAAGGGCAAGAGCCTTCCACCATTCATTCTTCCGTTACTGTAGTCCATTCAGAAACTGCTTCATGCAGTGCATGCTTCTGTTGTCTCAGTGCTGCCATGATGGAGCTGCGTGGAAGCATGCCTTTCCTTTACAGAGTGGGAGTGAAGTGAGGAACAGAGGCGTTGTGGACAGGACGTCCTTCCCCTGAGCAACTTGTCGCTGTTGTCTGGGAATAGTAAATGACACATCTGGATAGATGGCCGGCTGCCCTGCTACACTTAGTGCACTCTATCTTCTGAGCCTGGATGTTTGCTTGGTTAGAGACTGGCATTTCTTAGGGAATCTCACTTGGGCTACCATCTTGTTCTTTTAGATACAGCATGAAATTTATTGTATGTGTGTGTGTGTATTTAAAAATACCCAATATTAGGCTATATTTTTTACTATTTATTTTTTTAGGTTTTAAATAAAGATTTCAGCTAACTTGGATAAATAAAATTTTAGTGATATAGATGAAATAATCGTGTCTATTTAAAATATTTGTTAATCTTGTCTTTTAAATCATATATGAAGATTAGAATTTTCCACACTCAGGTTTTATGGAAACTTACGTGTCTTTCAGTTCTTTATATGTCTTGATATCTATGACTGTTGGTCACTTTGTTATTAATATAGTTACCCAGATCATATTACACAATTTCCTGGAACACACTGTGACATAGTGCCTCTTAAAAATTGGTGTTAAAATTTCTATTACTGCGCCTTTAATCCCTGCACTCGGGAGGCAGAGGCAGGCGGATCTCTGAGTTCGAGGCCAGCCTGGTCTACAAGAGCTAGTTCCAGGACAGGCTCTAGAAACTACAGGGAAACCCTATCTCGAAAAAACAACAACAAAAAAAATTCTATTACTGAAAATGCTGTCTCATGATGCACAGATGATTTGTATAACAGGGCAGAAATTTTTGTGTTGTTTTAGGACAGGTTCTCACTATGTAGCCTTGACCAGCCTGGAACTTGCTGTGTAGATCAGGCTGGCTTGAACTCTGACTCCTGGGTGCTGGGATCAAAGGTGTGTGTCACCACACCTGGCCCCAGAACAATGTTTCGTTCCCCCCACCCCAACATCTTTATTTGGTTTGTATGTCTTTTGCTCTTTCTTTGGTTCTGCCATTGAGCCCTGTTTCCCCTTTTCATGTGCCTTCTGTATAGTGTTTTTGTTGTTGTTTGTTTGTTTTTTTCTTTTTAGCTTCTCACTGAATGTTTAAGAACTTGGGAATGTTTGACTCGTAACAAAGGTTGAGGACAACAGAAAATGTAAGTAGGCAAGGAAAGCATTGCATGCCTGCATTTATTAACAGATTATCAGTAGCCGTGTTTTATGCTAAATAACACCAAGTGTGTATTGCATGTAAGCTGAGAATTTTATCATGGACAGCAGGCAGGGCAGAAGGCAGCTCCGGAGAAGGCTCCCTTGACCTTGCAGGGTGGAATCACTGCAGCAATGTGCTGCACGGCAGTGCTGCAGTTCTAATCCTCCTACATGCGTAAGTCAATAGGGTCTTTGTTCCACGCTGTGGAAGAATGCATGAGCCAAGTAGTAGTGGGAGTTCAGTTTAGCTCCACTGTTTTGTCCATGGGTGAGTTTTCAAAATCATCCAGACATTTACTTTTCAAGCAAGAGACATGAGAGCAGAAAACACATTCTTTTGTGTTTCTGAAGGACTTACTCTTTTTTTCTTTTTTTTGGTGTGTGTGTGTGTGTGTGTGTGTGTAGAAGCCAGAGTGTCAACTTTGTTTATTGTTCCTCAAGAGGTATCTCCCTCGTTATTTTAATTTTTATTTGTGTGTATGGTGTGCACATGAATGTAGACACCTGTGGCGGGCAGAGGTGATATAGGGCATCTTCCTCAGTCACTTAACCTCTTTATTTACTAGGACAAGGACTCCCACCAAGCCTGTTGCTCACTGTTTCTGCTAGTCTGGATGGCCAGCAAGCCCTTGGGATCTGCCTGCTTACCTCCCAGTGCTGGGGTTACAGGCCCTGCAATCACTCCTGACTGATGTCTGTGTGGGCTCCAGCGGTCTGAGTGCAGGTCCTCAGGCTTGCACAGCAAGCACACTACCCACTGAGCGCCTCTCCACCTTGTCCTTTGAGACAAGGTTTCCCAGTGGGACCCGAAACTTGCTGATGACTCTAGTGTTGGCTGGCCTGCAACCCCCGGAAATTCACCTGTCTCCACCCCCCAATGCTGGGTTTGCAGGCATGTAACTGACCTATCTGTGTAGACGTCAGAGATCTAACTCCGATTTTCACGCTGTGCCCTAGCCCCTGTGTAGAACTTATTCTAAGACATAACACAGCTCTTGGTCCTGGTGGCCTTATGTAGATGGAGAATTGCTTATTGGAGGCTGGGTTGATCCTTTGTGGGCATGGAAGCCAAGAACTATCTTTTCCTTATTCAGAGACTGAAAGCTTCCATTTGAAGATCTGTTTAGTTACTGGGAAGGTTTTAACCTTTAAAGTAGAAGTTCTTTGTTTTTGCAAATGGCTCAGTGTAACATCACCTGCAGCTAGACTCAACAGAGTTTGGCTCAGCAGAAAATATAGGTGAAAGTGTTGGAGAAGTTTAGATAAGTCTAGTGAAATTCATTTAAATATTTTGCTTGATGTTGTAGATATTCTTTTCTTTCTATTTTTTTTGGGGGGGGAGAGGGAGGACCCCACCGAAACTGGAACTCACTACTTTGTCTGGACTGGCTAGTCAGTAAGCCCCAAGGATCTTCCTATCTCCACCTCTCAGTCACTGGGATTACAGGCAGCACCACCACGCCTGACTTTTTACTGAGCTCCAGAGAGTGACCTCAGGGCTTTCCTGCTGGAGTGGCAAGCCTTTTTCTGTATGACTGAGCTACTTCCTCTCCGCCCCCAGCTTTTTGGAATTGTTAAAATTCATTGTGTGAGCTTTCCTTTTTTTTCTTTTCTTTTTTCCTATGCTGGGTATCAAGCCCAAGTTCTTTCACGTGCTAGTGAGCCTCATCCCCAGCCATTGTAAGTTATTGTACAGATGAGACCATGAGACAGAGTGCTGCCTGCTGCCCTGAGGCCCCTGTACAGCAGAAAGCTAGTGGCCTGGAGGTTGCTCCTCACCCTCTACAGTGACTTTTTTCTTTTCATTTTGTGTTTTACTTGTGTTTTTTTCTCACTGGGCAGTTTATTTATTTATTTATTTATTTATTTATTTATTTATTTATTTATTTTGGTTTTTCGAGACAGGGTTTCTCTGCAGCTTTTTTAGAGCCTGTCCTGGACCTAGCTCTTGTAGACCAGGCTGGCCTCGAACTCACAGAGATCCGCCTGCCTCTGCCTCCCGAGTGCTGGGATTAAAGGCGTGCGCCACCACAGCCCAGCTGGGCAGTTTATTTAACACAAGAACTCATTTTTACTCCATCTTGATGTCTTTATCTTTAGTATCCAACCAAACGCCCAGTATGTGTTACATTTCAAAATATGTTTGTAAAATGAATACATCATTGAATGATCCAGGCAACAAACTATAGGGGTCTCTAAGGTCACTGTTTTCTTTCTATAAAAATACAACAGAAATGGCTGGGCGGTGGTGGTGCATGCCTTTCATTCCAACACTTGGGAGGCAGAGGCAGGTAGATGTCTGTGAGTTTGAGGCCAGCCTGGTCTACAGAGTGAGTTCCAGGACAGCTGTAGCTAGAGAAATCCTGTCTCATAAAACCAAACCAAACCAAACAAAAACAAAAACAAAACTCAAAAAAAAAAAAAAACAAAACCCAGAAACATGACTCAATAAAGAAATGGCAGGGCCAAGATAAAAGTTCTGATCCCAAAACTCATACCCTGTGTCCTTCAGTATACATGTGTCATAGCTTAAAAATGCAAAATGTGAATACATGTCAGATTTTTAGAAAAATCTCAGAAAAAAAGTTCCACGAGCATGAAACATAGAGAACTGACTTCTCAGGGAGCATCGTCCAGTCATTTCTGTAGTCAAAATCTGACCCCCTGACAGTGAAGAACGGACCCCAAGTACTGGGTGGCAGCCCTCCTTGACAGTGAAGAACTCCATGCTGCTACCCTGAAGGTGTGTCACAAGTTCATTGCTGAGGAGATCTGGAACCAGAGTCACTAACAAGAAAGTAAAAGATTGATTTATACAGGGTTAGAAATCAGGGCCCCCAGGGCTGCCATGCTCATGAATGGAATCTTTGTAATTTAGCTTTGGGGAAAAGAATATTTTCTCTGATAATGTTAAAGACAGTCGTATACAAAGGTTTTAGTTTAATTTTTTTAATGTTGTCTATATTTTTAATCCCTTTAAAAGGAGTTTTGGGAAGATGTCATCAAGTTTTGTGTTTCTATACAGACAATATTTCATTACAGAGTTCTAACCTGTCCAGTGTGGCAGGTGATCCAGCTTACCAAGAGCCCCTGGTCTGTGACAAGGACAATGCCCTAGGGATTGCCAAATAACATTTCAGATCATGGGTTTCGATTTATTAATGTCACAAAATCAATTTAGTGATCTGCAGGCCAGCATTTTCCAACAATGAAATGGGAAACAGAATAGTAGATTGCATCACAGGAGAACGTTTTTTTAAAATTAAGCTTGAGATTAGCTGTGTGTTTGTTAAAGTTGCAATGCAAAGTCTTTTTTCTAGTGTGCATTGTTGCAAGAAAAGCTTGAAAAAATGCTATGATAAAAGATACCAAAAAAACTTCAAGTTCTTGCTTTTTAATAATCTTTGCTGGTGCAAGAAGCTTTCTCAGAGGGGTAGGTGGTGATTTATATGATTTATGCAATAAGTGATAATACAAATTGAAAGCACCGTGGAGTCAGGCGGTCCATGAACTGCACCTGGAAAGACAGGTAGGGTTTGAGGAGAGTGGCTGAGAGCTGAGGTGTGGGTGAGAACGACGGCGAGACTGCAGTAGGTATCGGTGCACGCTGGAGAGCTGGAGGATATGGTTTGCGGACAGAAAATGAAGCAGGATTGGTCAGACTTCGGGTGCTCTGCAGTAACTTGCCTGGAGAGTTTGTGTGAGATCGGGTAACCTGCTCGGGTTCTGCAGCTGAGGAGTGATATGGTATGCTCTGGGATACTTTCCATCTCCTCCCACCTCAGTGTGGCCGTAGAGCTCTGAAGAGAATTCGTCTAGGTGGTTTGTGGATAACAAGTCTCTGGCATCAGATCAAAGTGAGCTGGAAAGGAGTCTGGTAGTTCCCCAGGATGTAAATAGGAAGGTAGAACAGGTCCCATTGTGGGTGCGTGTGAATCACGCCGTGCAGGAGACCCAAGGTGCTGTCTGTTTGAAATATGTTAGAGGACGGATTTGAAGAGCATTTCTTGTTACCGTGCTGAATGTTTGCTCTCACTGGAGAGGGAAAGCAGATAAAGGGCTCATTTTTTAGTACTGGCGACTACCTGAAATATGCGTGTGGGGGATTTGTCAAGTGGCCTCTTTCCCCTCGACAGAGCCTCCCTGCAAATTAGGGCTTAGGAAACATTTCTCATCTCTGGGAAGGAACATTTAATATTTAACTGTGTAAGTATTTTCTCCTCACAACTGAAGAGAACTTTAAAATAGTTTGTGAAGTGATAATGTTCACTAAGGAGAAGATAGTTGCTGTAATTAGAAAAGAAACTCATTTTTAAATTTAAACCCATTTTAAATGGCTGTTTGTAGCATTAAACCCACTGATCATTTTGATGAACTTCTACTTAGAAATCTTGCTTCTTGTTGTAGCAGATTCCCATGGGCTGTAAATGGCGGATACCCTAGGAATTTCTGCTTTTACTCTAAACCACTGGAAAAATCAAATGTGCTTGTGTCTAGGAGTGCAGTTGCTTACCTCTGGTCTCGGGAGATTGTACACAGCTTAGATGTGGGATGGGAGGGCCCCGCTTAACCACAAATGGGGCAGCAAGTCTCAGCGCCACCTGGGAGGGATGGAGGGATGTGAGACCCAGAAAGGGACTTCTAAAGGAGCGCGTGGAGAGTCCCGCCTCTGCAGGAGGGCGCATGCATGAAAAGTGAAGGGCGTATTCGCTATGCTTATCTTATGAAGGCATCCCATCACAATCGGATGCTTGTAGAGGGGATGCCAGCTGGCTGGGTATTTTCGTGATGTAAATTGTCCATCCGCTCAGAAGAGCAGAAGGACAAGGAGTCCTTGTGTGAAAGACTGAATTCCAACCCAAAATGCAAGGGCGGGAGGTCCTCCTAGAGATCTAATGAGATCTGCTTGCGGTTTCCACTTTATTTGCAGTTTTCAGCGTGTCATTTTTCCCGCTCTCCCGCCTGTGATTCCTGTTTGACGTAATTAATCAGTCTCTCTCCTTTCACTGCTCCTGCTTGGGGCTGGGAAGGACCGCATTGGAAAAATGGTGCCTCTTTTTTCCAGCGGTATTGTTTTCCTTGCCTTTCTGCTTGACTGGCTTATTTTCATAGCTGTATTAGTAAGAGAATATCATTCACAGTTGATTTTGGGGATGATAAGTTCTGTTTACTGTTCTTGTGCATGCTCATTTGCAAAAGAAAAGGTGTCTTTCTTCTTGTGAAATAGTAAGTGCTTCTAGGTATCAAACGTGTCTAAATTGTCAATAATCTTAGAAAAGTCTAAATAAGACCCCGTCTTCTGTAATACAAGAAAAATTCAGATGTATTGCTTCAGATTTTAAAGCAGCACACCCTATAAAGTGCAGTTGGAGTTTTAGTAGAAATCTTTGTTTTGTTTGTTTTTAGGCACATGGATTGAGAAACTTTTACATTTTTTTTCACATATTTTATCATATTTTTTGCCTTTCCCCCAAGTTAGTTGGGTAGGGGATTCAGGGCCCTACACACACACTTGAAATCTTGTGTTGACCAATTGTTCTGAGCATGAGGCTCGCCCTGAAGTGTGGTTGGGGGACCCAGTGCCAGTCTATTGAAGAAACTGATTGTCCCTCTCCCAGCAGCCCTCCCTTGCAAACAGTCTTGGGTAGAGATGGGGTGGGGACTTTGTGTCCATCCCCCCCCTTCCCCAAGCTGGGATCTTGTTTGGTTTGAACCTGTGCAGTATTGTCTTTCCTGTCCCAGTCTTTCTGTGTCGTTGTGTGTGCATCCACCCTGTTGTGTCTGGAAAATAATTTCCATGGAATCATCCACTGCCTCGGGCTCTTAAGTCTCTCTGCTGCTTTCCCAAGAGTCTGAACCTTGAACTGTAGGACATTCCAGTTCGGGCTGGGTGCTCCAGAGTCCCTCACTCTGCTCATTCTTGTGGGGTTCTGTGCAAGAAGGAGCATCTCCAGTGAGAATCAAGCAATGCATTGATCTACAGGTATAGTAATAGATCATTAGGAGTCATTTTATTGTCGTGTTCATTTAGCAGAATATTAGTGGTAGGTTTTCACCTCAGACCCATGAAATCTTTGTTTTTGTATTCTTGGATTTCTTAAATCATCTGTCAGTCACATAGTAGATATTTTAGGCTTTGTTGGTCATACAGTGTTACCCATATAGCTAGCTCTGCCCTGGTCTCCAATAAGCAGCCAGGAATGGTGTCACGCAAGTAGGCATGGCTCCATTCCAGTGGAGCTTTTCTTTACAGAAATAGACGAGCTCCAGATAATCTCCAGGCTGTCTAGAACATCGGCTCTGACTTAGACTCTAAACTTACCTACAGGGAGCATCCCACGCCCACGCCGAGTCTGACAGAAGGCAAACTCAGTGATGTTTCTAAAATGTAAAGAAAATCCTTCCTATAGGTTAGGTGTGAGTGCTGTGTAATAACTGAAGATCGGAGGATCAGGCCTGGACTTCCAGAATGTTCTAAGTGTTCAATCTCCAGTTCTCCCTTTCTTCCTTGCCCCCATCATCCTTCTTCTCCCTGCTCCCTCTCTCTTACTCTCCTCTCCTTTGTTCTTGGTTATCTCCATGAGCGTCATACACTTTGCTCTTAAACCCCCAGCCAGATCTGTTTCTTTCTTTTTTTAAAATAAACACCTGAAATTTCTTCTTTAAAAAGTCAATATTTCCATACTAGTTTAAACCAGCAGAATATAGCAAACACCCTGCCTGAAAATGCCAGCTCTGCTCAGCAGAGACTGGGATCAAACAAGTCTAGGCTTCTAGACAAAGGAAGTAACTATTCTCTTACCTGCTGGAGAGTCCTGAAACAGAAGTTAACTCTTTGCTGCTGTGTCTGTTAAGAATTGCTGATGGTCTTAGACGGGTGTTACATAGTAGCAGTTTGGGGGACTTGGGTGGAGATGCTGATGGCTTTAGACAGGTATTACATATTAACAGTTTGGGGGGTTGGGGTGGGGAAGGAGCTTGAGGGGACGAGACATTTCACCAGTGTTTGCATGTAAAGGATATCACAATGAAATTTCAGACATTTACTTTTCTAAACATCAGATGTATTTTTTTATTGGCCTAGGAAGTAGAGCCTTGAGGAAATTGGCCCCGGATTAAGATGCAGTGGAGGTTGCATTCAGATGATCTAGTCGCTCCAATCCTGGAAATACTGAGTAACCAGCCCCTGTTGTGTTTACCACCTGTCTGCAGTGCGTCCTTGTTATCCACTTTGCCTTGAAATGCATGGCCTGTGAAAATCCAGGGTAACACCGTGTTCCACACCCTTTCCTATCTAACCCCCTGAAAGTGTGAGAACTAAGGTGAGGTACTGACAGTAGACCGTAGTCTTGCTCTGTCGCAGTGATAAACTGCCTCACAGGCAGCTGAGAGGGGAGAGGGTTTAAGATCACAATTCCAGGCTATAGTTCCTCGTGGCAGGACTGGAAGCAGCTCGTCACATCCGCAGCAGTGATGAATGTGTTCATGCTTGCACATGCATAGCCCACTCTCTTCTTTTTTCATTCAGTGTAGGACCAGCTCATGAAATGGTGCCGCCCACATTCAGGATGGGCGCCATCCCATCAGTTAACTGGGTTAGGAAAGTCCCTCATAGGCACACTCTTAGCCAACTTAAAATAGATAGTTCCTCGCAGAGGCTTCCTTCAAAGGTGATTGTAGATCACAGCAGGGAAGGTGTTCTCAGACATAATTGCACATAAAAGTCATGGTGCGTTTAAAAAAGTGCAGATTTTGGATATAAAATGAAATTTCTGGAAATGATACTTAAGAATTTGCCCTTTTTAGAAGTTTTCTAGGTGATGCTGCCAGTTTGGTGCTTTAGTGAGGGCCAGGAGATGGAACATACTGTAGTTGGAAAGCCCGGCACGGGCTGAATGGAAGGGACAGGGCTGTCTGGAGGGAGTACCTGGAGCTATCAGTATTAAGAGCACCTTCTGGTCTTGCAGGGGACCCAGAGTTTCCTCAGCACATACATGTGGCTCACAACTATCTTCCGATGCCTGAGGGCTTCTGCATACACATGATACATATACATATACATAAAATTAAGTTATTTTTTTGAAGTCACTCATAGTGACCCTGGAATATCTGTTAGTCTTTTCTCTCTTGGGGATCTTTGGTGATGCTGTCCCCATGGGCTTCACTCTAGGCCAGGATGAGTCTAGTCCATCTGTGCTACCAACTTCCTGTCCACTGAAATCCAGCCACACTGAGTCATCCCATCAGCACAAGACACTTATCTTATTAAAAACAGTTTCTGAACCAAGGAGATGGCTCAGAGGGAAAGGTGCTTCCTGTTTGGGACATACACACTGGAAGGTGAGAGCCAATAATTGTCCTCTGACAGGTAGACAGACAGACAGACGGAAACACACATCTTAATTTTTTAAAAAGAAGTTTGTTTTCAGTTCTCTCTTTTTTATTTAATTACTATTCTTTATAATAGAATTGCTTGGAAATTGTCTTTAAGCTGGCTTCAGTCTGTACTCCATCCCGCCCAGCTCCACCCAACCCAACCCAGCCCAACCCAGCATTCTTTGTTGTTTTTATCTAGTCTTCTACCAAACCACTTTTCAAGATAGTAGAGGGTTGTAAAATCTAGTGGCCAGTGCTCAACCTCCATCTTTCTGGATCTTTCAGAAATATTTGACTCAGATGCTGTCTCTTATTGAAAAACATACCAATTGGGTATCCTAATGGTCAGCCCTGAAGCCATTTACATACAGGTAAATGGTAGACACTGAGCAGGGTGTATTTGTGAATTTATATGTATATGTGCACACTGTAATAACAACTAATGAAAAAGAGGTCATGAATTTGAAAGAGAACAAGGGAGGGTTTGAGGAGAGGACAGGGAGGAGGGAAATGATATAATTATATATTACCTCAAAAAAGTCTCCTTTTCTTTAGTTGCTATTTCTCATGAGTCTTCTTTGCTGGGTCTTTATTCCCCATATCTGAATGTTGTTGTCCCAAGTCCCAGTGCTATCTGGCCTCACTTTTATATCTATTTACAGACATTTTTGTCTAACTCCGTGGCTTTGAATACTGGTTGTTGATAACTTCCAGATTTCTCCATCCTGCCTATACTTTTCCCTCAACTTCAGACTTGTTTCTTTCTTTCTGTGGTAGTGGATTTTGAATCCAGAAAGTGCTTTACCACAGAGCTACACCCCCAGTTCCAGACTTTTGTGCATTAATTGCTTACCTGACGTTTTCATTAGGTGTTTTGTGGGCACCTCGAATGCATACCCACCAAGCTCCCAGTTTCCTCAGCTACCCCTGCAATTGTTTCAGTAAGCATCAGCTTTGTCTTTCCAGTTGCTTATGCCAAAGCAACTTGTGCCTCATATCCAGTCAGTAAAGCTCATCTACCCACCCCTCAGAATGTCTGTGTGAATGTATGTCTACAGTATGTATGTCTACAGCATGTCTACAGCATGCCTGTCTATAGTATGCCTGCAGTATGTCTACAATATGCCTACAGTATATATGTCTACAGTATGCCTACAGTATGTCTATAATATGCCTACAGTATGTCTATCTACAGTATTTCTACAGTATGTATGTCTACAGTATGTCTACAATATGCCTACAGTATGCCTACAGTATGTCTATCTACAGTATGTGTGTCTACAGTATGTCTATAATATGTGTGTCTACAGTATGTCTATAAATGTGTGTCTACAGTATGTCTATAGTATGTGTCTACAGTATGTCTGTCTACAGTATGTATGTCTACAGTCCAGTCACCGCTTGTCACTGCCACCTTCCACCAAGCTGTTGTCCTCTCTTACCTAGGTTATTGCAGCCCCTCCTCAACTAGTTTTTTCTTTCCATCCCAACTAGATAGTGTTTTGCCAGTGCAGTAGCCCCAAGTGAGCCTTAAAAGTAGCAGCCAGGGACTAGTGAGATGGCTCAGTGTCCAGAGGCACTTACGCACAAGACTGTTGACTTAAATTTGAGCCCAGACCCCACAAAGTTGTTCCCTGACCTCTACATGTGTACTGTAGCATGTATATACCTACATTCATACTCATAAACAAAATATGAATTAAGTAAAATTTAAAAGGAGTAGAGCATGTGTCTCTAGTCTATTTCCATCTCACTTGTGGTAGGAGCCTCCAGACTCCTGTATCCTCAGCCTGTCCCCTCGTTCTTTCCGCGTTACTCATGCTGACCTCCTGACCATTCCCTAAAGCTGGCTGGCAGCCTGGGGCATTGCATTTGTCCTGAGAATGCTCCTCATCCAGGTGTTCACTCAAGGTGTGTGCTCAGACATCAGTGGACCTGTGTTAGTGAGGTCACCTCTGATAGTGCAGTGTCAGATAGCATTCCTCCCTCCATATCTTTTGTTATCTGACACGCGTGTGTGAGTGTTCATGTTTTGCGTGCGTGCGTGCGTGCGTGCGTGTGTGTGGTGTGTAGGCTGGAATCCACCATCAGATATTATTCCCCAGGAGAGGTAAGTACAGCTTGTCTTTTGAGACACAGTCTCTCACTGGCATCTGGGACTTGCTGACTGGACTAGGTGGCTGGCCAGCAAGTTCCAGGAATCAGCCTGTCTCTGCCTTCAACGCAATGGGATTCTGAAAGTGCGTGCTCCCTTGTTTGACCTCTTATGTGGCTGCTGGAGACCACACTCAAGTCCTTGCACCTCCTGGCTGAGTCGCATCGTTGCCGTCTTCTTATTTTATCCCAACCCTGCCCAGCCCTGCGTCCTGCTAGATTGTTAACTCCACTTGTTTGGCACCGTGTGTATCTTGTTTTCTGCTGTGGTCTCGTGCTTAGAATATTGACTGACCGGCACATATTAATGTTCAGTAAACATTGGTTGAGTGAGTGGAATAATTGTATCTCTACAACTATCAGGACTAGTGAGGGCTGCTGTCTTTGACCTAATGGGTAGCTGTGGTAAGAAATTAAAACACAGCCATGAAAACTGAGAAAGTCATTCTGTAGCTCGCCACGTATGGTTTTGTAGGATTTTATTCTACTGATGAGAGCTACAAGCAGAGCGTGGTTGTGGGGAGTGGGAAGGGGGCATGCTCATTAGAGCTACAGAAACCGAACAGTAAAAGCTTAGGACAGTCTCAGTCGTCTGTCACAGTGAGCTTGGGTAATTAATTCACCCAGTAAATAGCTGATGCAGAAATAAGGCTGCACTGTGTAGCCTGCCGTGGCTTTGTGCGCTGTGGGAGGGGATAGAGTTGCGCTTGGCCTCTACTACACTGCCATCCTTAGATGCTGGAACCATTTTTACAAGCAGACTATTTTCTCATGATTCTTTTGCCAATATCACCTAATCTGCACAGGGCAATAAAGACCTTCCCCCAAATGCTGATGTCTTCTTTCTCACAATTTTACACGTTCAAGCAGTTTTACTTTTGCTTACTTTCTTTCCATAATAAATTTAATCATTGGCCTTCTCTGCCTTCCTCACGTCAGTTGGTTCCCACAGCTAGAATTTGGCCTGACTTAGCAGAGTGAGTAGGTTTTTTTTTTTTTTCTTTGCCTGAGTGTGGCTGAGTGGGAGGGAAGTTGGGCCTCATTCCTTTAGCTCAGCTCAAGGATTTCAGGCATGTTGTGACCCACTAGCCTGAATCAGGGTTGGTATTAAGCCTTGTAAGCATGAGGTTTCAGTTAATAAGCAACGTTCCCAGTTCTTGGCTTGGACTTCCATGTGGTAATCTTATCTCATTTGGTGAAGATGTAACATGAATCGGTAGAGGTACCCAAATTAGGATAAATTTACCTAAGTTTGATAACGGAAAATGTCAGCTTCTGATGGCAAATTGTGCTGGTTTTAAATGACCTTCGGAGCATGCTTGACATTCTAGGATTTAGCTAAGCATTCTCTGTGTCTACACAATGGTTGTCTGACGAACGTGGCTGCATTTAATAACTGGGTTAGTCACAATTAGCTTGGCCTTTGAGTCTGCTGAAGAATATGTAGTATTTGGGGGACTCTGTCCTTTGGCAATACAGGGTATCTTTTGTGGGTTTGAAGTGTAATGTTCTGGGTTAGTGGCCTGATAGTACCATGTGGTGTTTGGGGGAGTTATGAGGGAAAGGTGTCCCTTACCACAATTTAAGATTGATACTTTATGGAAAAATCTAATTCCTTAGAAATTGTGAGGTTTTTGCCTGCAGGACTGTGTTCTTCTCTTTAGCTTTGTACTGATCATTGTTTTTGATGTATAGAATCTTACTAGCTTTTATGAAAGAAACCTAAGTCATCTGTCTCCCTGTATTTAGGCTCTGCATTTGGTGTGTCTGTGGTGCAAATGTGGGAGGAAGCGTTTCCTGCACACTCTTGTAAGATGTGACTGCAGAAAACCTGGGCCATGCATTGGAGAAGAAGTGCTTTCTCAAGTTGAAAGCTCCCTTATGTTCATTGTAATAGGTTTAGTTGACAATTACTATTTGCTAAAAAATGGTGGTTGTCCTCGTCTGCAAACTGGTAATTTAAGGGCACTTTCCGTGGGTCTGTGCCCTTTCCTGATGGCATTTGGCCAATTGACAGAGCGTGAGACCATGAACAGTCACTGAAATTTAAGGGAAGAGGTCAGTTGCTCTGTTCTCCTCCCCCTGCTATCTCTCTTTGGGCATTCTGTTTAAAATGTGATGTTTAAGGCGGTGGAAGGAACCGAACTCCTCACTCAGGGCCTCAGGACTGAGTTTTCGGTAGTAGGGATGACTCTGCTGAACTCGCTCTGGTCCCCTCAGCACATCCTGGGTGTGTTTAACTGTTGTAGCGCTGTCTGGTCTGCTGGAAGATCGCAGGCCATCTCCGACTTGGCTCTGGGCTCTCTGGATTGGTGTGGCTGTGTGTGCAGTCATCTCTGAGGTGGAACAATGACAGCTGGTATGCAGCTGGACATGCTGTCCTGGGAACTCTGCTAACAACACTGGAAACGTTTTCAAACAGTTGCTTTCTGTGTCTACTGTTTGTGTTAACTGTTTGGGGGCCCCAGTTAGTAGCCTAAACATACATCCTCTCTAATTGACTTTGTTCTCCAGCTTCAGGAGTGTTGTGCTCCTTAGTCTGACTTCAGAGAGTGTGCTCATTTTCTGGATTCTGGAGAGTGAGCCTGTAAGTTCAATGGCCACCAGTGGCAACTAATTTGGTTCTTTAGAGGGAAATTGTTTTGTTCTGATTCAAGCTGTGGAAGGCATTTTGGAATCCTGGAAAGTTCTGTATGGCCTTTGTCATCCATCACTAAACTGTAAAGGCGGTTGTTCCACAAGGTCCTCATGGAATTCTTCTGAACTGCACACAACAGAGAGACGTTTATGTTCCCCAGCAGTCAGTGTTTGCATCTAGTTCTAAGACAGGAAGAGCTTCTCCCTACTCAAAGAGATTAGAAATACTTCACCACGTAGGAGGCTGGAGCAGAATTCCTTGGCTTGCCCTGCTGGGAGCACGGCTGGATTCTCATTGTTCAGGCAGCCCCTCCTCTTCTCATTCCTTCAAGACTGTAGGATTCAGAGCAGAAAATATTAATTAATTCGAGTGCTCCATTCTAAACTTCTACACTTGAGTTTTGTTTTTTGGTTTTTTTTTTAATGTGGCAGGGGAGGAAAAGGAAGCTGAGTACTTTCTGCAGGGTGTGTGGTTATCTTCCTGTGCCTGAACAGAGGTGCTGTGCCCAGAGTTGCACTTACTATTTCCCATATCATTTGATCTGGCTCTGTACCTTAGAGCCATACCATCTAGTATGACTTGCTCCCGTTAGGAAATGATAGTACCGCAGCGTCGCTGGATTGGAAATCAGAGGACCTGGACTTAGGTTCTATCCATCTATCAACTAATTGGCTCTTACTTTGCCAGTGTGGAATGAAGAGATGGGCCAATATGAGGCCGGGGGTGCGGTGAGATAGAGGGAGGGCAGGCAGGAGGAAGGCGAGACAGGCGTGGAGGTGTGCAAGTGTAGCGTACAAGTTAGGGTTTCCAGTTCCCCGTCCTCCATGATCATCATTGCGCACCCTGGCCCTCCATCCCATTTGTTTTTTTTTTAATTTATTTATTTATTATGTATACAGTGTTCTGCCTCTCTGTATGCTTGCTGGACATAAAGAGGGCACCAGATCTCATTACAGATGGTTGCGAGCCACCATGTAGTTGCTGGGAATTGAACTTAGGACCTCTGGAAGAGCAGTCAGTGCTCTTAACCACTGAGCCATCTCTCCAGCCCCTCCATCCAATTTCTTGACCATGTCTGCTGTGTGTGTGTGTGGTGTTGGGGTTGAGCTCAGGGTCTTTGCATGCTAAATGGGTATTCCACTGCAGAGCTATGCCCAGAACTCTTTGTTTGGGGTACAGGGTCTTCACTCCTCTATCCTGAGTTTGGGATTGTAAGGTTGCACACCACACTGGATATGTTTCTTTGTTGTACAAACTAGATTCCAAATTCCTTGAAGCAACTTACATTTTTTAGCCTTTTGTCCTTCGGGTACATCAGTAAAAAGGGTGCTGTTGGAGGAAATAACACCTCTGCAGAAATATCCGTACAGAGTTGTGGTCTTCCACCCTCTTCTCAGTGGCCAGGCTTTGCCCAGTAAGGGTACTTGTGGGGGGCAGGGAGGGCTGCAGGTACCTATTAAATAAAATGTCTGAAGAGGGCCTGCACAATAGCTTCGTGTACTTGCTCTAGCAGCCTGCTGAGCTGAGTTTAGTACCTGGAACCCAGTGAGGGAGGAGAGAACTGACTCCCAAAAGGTGCCCTCTGACCTCCACAGGCATTTCCACACTCACCCTCTCATGCACAACCATAATAAATACATTTTTTAAAAAATAAAGGTCTCTGAGTTTTTCAGCCATTTCTCACTCAACTTCCCCAACTGGCTTTGCCTCCTACCATGAGTGCAGGTGCCCTTGGTTGTAACTACAAAGGGGACACATTATCAGAACTCTTGTCACTCCCTGCTTTAGCCCACTGTCCACCCTCAGTCCCAGCACTGCCATCCCTGCCCCTGGAGCTCCTTTAAATGCACAGTGAATGGTGGCTTGCTGCCAGCGGGCATTTCTTTAGGCACTGTCTTATTTGACACTTAACTCTTAGCAGATTTGTGTGCATGTATAATACTCATCCATGCTTGTGGTTGGGGGGCCCTAGTAGGTTAGTGTGTACACACGTTAGTGTGCCCATTGTGGATATCAGGTGTTCTCCATCGCTTCCCCCCCCCCCCTTTTGCTTTTCTTTTAAAAAAAGATGTGTTTGTCTGTGAGAAAGTGTGCTACATGTGTGTGAATGCCTGAGGAAGCCAGAAGAAAGCTTGTGTCCCCTGGAGCTGGCAGTTCTAAGCCCTCTGATATGGGTTCAGAGAACCAACCTCAGGTCAGCTGGAAGAGCAGGAAGTGCTTTTAATGGCTGACCATCTCTCCAGCCCCTCTACCTTCTGCAAAGATGGGGTCTTTCACTGACGCTGAAGCTCACTCATAGACTGGACTGAGTGGCCAGCAACCCCAGGGACCCTCCTGTTCCCACTGTCATAGCACTGGGGTTACAGGTGCACAGAGCCACACCCAGCTTTTGATGTGGACCCCTAGCCATCTCCCCAGCCCAGCTGGTAGCAGATTTTAATACTATTGATGACCCCTCTTCAGAACCTGTTTTCTTGGTTCCTACTCTCCCCGGTCACTTCCTCACTGTGTGTTTTGTTGTCTCATCTGTCTGTGCTTTAAACTGTAGTGCTCCTTGGGGTAGTTATGGAAACTGGCTCTTAATATAACTCGTTTGCTCTTTGGTCTCTGCCTGCTCCTTAAAGCTCGATATCTACATGCTCAGGGGTCCTAAGTCTTCATGTCTAACTTAGGTAAATGCTTCTGGTCTTTCAGGCCACTCCTACCCTGTTCCCTTATAGAGATTCCCTCCTGTCGAGGGGACCTGCAGGTGCTCCAGATCTAGAGTATCTGAGATGAGCTCATCCCCCACTTCTGTAATCTCAGCGAGTGGCACTGTTTACTCTTTTCAGATTGGTGTTTTTTTTTTTTTTCTTTCCAAGATAAGGTTTCTTTATATAGCAGTCCTGGCTGTTGTGGAACTCGCTTGTAGACCAGGCTGGCCTCGAACTCACAGAGTTCTGACTGCCCCTACCTCCCAAGTGTTGGGATTAAAGGCATGCGCCACCACCACCCAGCCATTTGGTGACTTTTAAGCTAGAAAATTAAATATTATCCTGATCTTCCCTTCATGGGATGGGGAGCATCTGCTCTGATGAGGAAGTGGAACAGGCACAGTGGAGGCGGTCTTTAAAGCGGCTCCCTGTCCTCTCTCTCTCCTGCCGTGCCTCTGTTGGTGTCCGTGCATTTCTCTGTAGTTCGTCATCTCTGTTTCATGTTTAGTCTGTCATCTTTTTTGGAATATTGCCCATCTTAAGAAGATGTCCTTGGGCTGCGCATGGTGGCTCACACCTTTAATCCCAGCACTCTGGGAGCAGAGCTGGAGGCCAGCATGGTCTACATTATTGTGAGTTACAGGACAGCCAGGACTATGTTGAGAAGCCCTGTCTCAAAACAAAACAAACAAACAAAATCAACCAACTAAACAAATGAGAAGTTCTCCTTCATCCTTATCCCTTCTAATCTCCACACTGGCCATAAAGTTAAAACCTGACCATGCATTTCCTGGGGTAAGTCCTTCACTGGTGGCTGTTGACCTTGTGTTGAAATTGCCTTCATCTCCAGCTGTCCTTTGTAGTTCTAGCTGCTCTGCAATGCCCATTCCTCCCGTGATATTCCCTCTTTCTTACATGCCATTTCTTTTTTCTTTCTTGCTTTTTGATTTTTCGAGACAAGGTTTCTCTGTGTAGCTTTAGAGCCTGTCCTGGAGCTTGCTCTGTAGTCCAGGCTGGCCTCAGAACTCTGAACTCCTGAACTCACAGAGATCCGCCTGCGTCTGCCTCTTGAGTGCTGGGATTAAAGGCGTGCGCCACCACCTCCCGGCTCATACATGCCATTTCTTTAGCTAAACCACTGTCTATTTCACTAAGCATTTCTTGGTTTTATAAGTAGATGCCACTCCCCTCAGGAAACACCCGACAAACCTGGCTTAGGTGGCTTTCACCCATGCCCCTCAGATGCGATGGCCCACCCTTGTGATAGGACCACTCCTAGGAACCGCCCTCCTGTGACCACAGTGGTTAGAGCGTGACTCTGGGGCAGTGTACGTGGTGGTCTGGACCACAATGTGACCTCATATGCAGACTTATTTTAGAAGGTATTTGCTATAGGTCAGGCTGCTAACAAGCAGTGAGGTGTCAGAAAGGTGGGGAGAGGAGAGTCAAGGTAATGTGTAACCCACAGATTAGCGAGTAACCCCATGAGCATCCCACGCCACCCGCTCCTGTGCTAAATCGACTGTTTGCTCTGCTAAAATGTCAGATAGGAGGTTTCTGGAGTGCCATGTTTTGACAGCAGAGACAATGCAATGGTTCTTCCAACAAGACTGTGTGAACTGTAGTGTGTGACCTGTGTGCAGGAAAAACACTGTACCTCTCCTGAGGGGAGTTCTGTATTGTGTAGCTCTTTGGTGAGTGCACTTTCTAAGTCGCCCCTGGGGCAGCTAGGTCCTTGTATTAATAGGTCTAAACCCTCCGTTCAAGAGTTTTCTTCATAAACTTTATCATAATATTGTTTTATACCTTGTAAAACTTTCTGATGGGTCAAGGATGTGTAAGAGTGGATGGGGCAGGATTTTCCTCATCTTTACAAAAGAGAAACTGCTACATCAGAATCAGATAGCTAGTGAGTAAAGGGGCCAGGCCTCACAGTACCCAGTCTCTCTCTCTCTCTCTCTCTCTCTCTCTCTCTCTCTCTCTCTCTCTCTCTCTCTCTCTCTCTCTCTGTGTGTGTGTGTGTGTGTGTGTGTGAGACTATTATTAAATCTCTTTTATGATCTGAACTCGTTGAGAAAGTCAGTTTTAGTGTGGATAAAACTGGGTTGGAGGATATAGCCTGGACTCAGAGTAGTCTCTTTCCCAGCGTCTGAGAGGGTTCTCCATAGGAGAAGGTAAGGGTGGTTATTTCCTTCTAAGAGATGATTGACTTGTAGGGAGTACATGCAGGCTTCTTGAGAGCAAAGATGTTTTCTGTACACATCCTGTGCCCGGTGTGCACGGGACTGAGTGTGGATTGAGCTCCGCAGTTCTGTTGAGCTGTCTGTGGTCATCGTTGTCTCTGTATAACACAGAAGTAGCAGGGCATAGGTGGTGTAAAGGATAGGCCTAGTGAGTGCATGGGTGGTGATCAAATAGGTGCATATTGTCTGAGGACATGCCGTCCCAACCGCTGGCAGTGCTCAGACTGTGCAGGGACCCGCTGACCCCGTGACTGCTTCTAGAGGGCAGGTAGCCCCTTGACTCCTTCTGCCCTTTGCACCTCAGAACTGCTTCTCATGTCTCTTGTAAACATCCTCAGATACATCCTCTTGAAGATGTCTTTCTCTTTCTTCTTCTGTCTCCTTGTTGAACTTTCCTGTTCATGTCCCAAACACTCTCCTTCCCACTGGGCTGGATGAGAGAGTAGCTCTGCGGACAGTCTTCCTGCACCAAGAGAAGCGCTGTAAAGTATCGAAAGTACCCAGAAGACTCATTTTAAAAGGCCTCAGACGGTTTTTAATATCTCTTAATTAAGCTTTCACTGAAGCAGCAGCATTAAGAATAGGTGGGATCTTTAGTTTCATTTTAAAATTCATTAGCACTGTACTTACATCACAAGTTCTCACAACCAACGGTAGGGAGACAACGTACAGGTTTGGAATAGCCACCAGGTCCAGCCTGTGTGTGCTGAGGTCTTCGTGGTCCAGGGCTGGCCCCCTTCATCAAGCCCCAGGCCTAGTTTGGAATAGGGGTGTCTCTTCTCTTCCCCCACACAACGTAAGGACTTTGGTGTCTCTTCCGCAGGAAAGGCTTTTGACATCACCTACGTGCGTCTCAAGTTCCACACCAGCCGCCCAGAGAGCTTCGCCATCTACAAGCGCACTCGGGAGGACGGGCCCTGGATTCCTTACCAGTACTACAGCGGCTCCTGCGAGAACACCTACGCGAAGGCCAACCGTGGCTTCATCAGGACTGGGGGGGACGAGCAGCAGGCCCTGTGCACTGACGAATTCAGTGACATTTCCCCTCTCACCGGGGGCAACGTGGCCTTTTCAACCCTGGAAGGAAGGCCGAGTGCCTACAACTTTGACAACAGCCCTGTGCTGCAGGTAGGCACTCACAGGTGGTGTGGGAGCCGGCTGGCCTCCCCTGACTGAGAATGGAAATTATCTAAGTGAGCCATCACATGGGCAGCTAGATTTCATGCTGTGTCCATGTGTGCTATCTATATGTGAAAAAAAAGCCTTTTTCTCCCCACTGCCTGGGAGACACTGGTCCTGTTTTCCTCCCACTTGAAAACATACCCCAGGGTTTAACCTTTACAAACAGAAACAAGCTTTAATATTTTGAGGTGGTCCTTGTGCAGTTGGGGATGACCTTGAACTCCTGACCTCCCAGCCTCCTCCCCAGTGCGGAGTTAGGTGCTCACCACCACACTCAGCTACACTGCAGATTGTATTAACACTGAGCAGTTCTAACTTTCGTCTCTGCACTTCAGGAGGGAACATTTCACTTCTGACTTTTTCAAGAAGATGTTGGTGTAGGGCTGGGAATATGACTCAGTTTGTAGACTGTTTAATTTCCAGCACCTCCTAAGCCAGGAGAGGTGAAGGCAGGAAGATCAGAAGTTTAAGATCATCTCCAGCTCTGTCTCAGGTTCAAGGCCAGCTTGGATCATATGAGATACTGTCTTTAAAAGACTCTAATATTTTTACATTTTAAAATTTGAGTGTGTATGTGTGGGTAAGCAAAATAGCACGTGCACGTTGCTCAGAGGAAATCAGCAAATGGAGGTTGGTTCTCTCCTTCTACCCTGTGGATCCCAGAGATTGAACTGAGGACATTAGGTTTGGTGGCAGGTGCCTTTACCTACTGAGCCTTCTTTCTGGCCTGCACCTTCCCAAAGTAAGAAAAATAAGATATTTGAAATAATCTTTCCATTTTTCTTGCATTTTATCCTTTTTTTTGCATTTTATCCTTTTATTGCTCCTTGATTTGACAAACTAATATATATATATATAATATTATATATAATATATATTATATATTTAAATTAGCAATGGGGAGCAGCTGATGGAAGCTATTTAAGTACTTAAGAATGGCTTCCTTACCACAAAAGGACATTTTGTTTGTGCTGTTCATCGTCACTATGAGAACTCTTTCTTCTTCGCCTGAGAAGTTGAGTTCTAGAGATGGGAAATATGTTAGGGTACTTTGGTAATGTGCTTAAACATCACATTAGAAATTTTTCCCTGCTTTACAGACCGAATCAAAGATTTCTTTCACCAGTCCAATGCACATTCCTTATGCACCCTCGTACGGATTCTCTGTGTGTGGCTCAGCTTTCTTTAGGCTTCCCACATGTTCTGGTGGTGTGGTTCTGGAAGGATGGGGATCCCTGTGTCATTCTTAGTCCGTTGATTCAGACCCTGATGTCGCACCTATTTAGACGGTGATGTTAGTGTCTAAATGGAGGTGGTCTATGTATACTCACTGACTGAGGAGGAAGGAAGGCCTGGATGGGACTCCACAAACGCTATGCCCATTTCATGGAAACCTCCTGTTTTTCTGGGCTTTCCACTTCTGAATTCTCACTCTTTCTCTGGACTTTATTATAATTACTATTTTTACTATAATTACTAATTATGTGATGTGAGAGCACATGTGTACACTGTACTACCCACGTATAGGTCAGAGGACCACATGCAAGACCATCTGCCGTGTTGGTTCTGGGGATTGAACTCAGGTCATCAGGCTTGGCAGCAAGCACCCCACCCACTGCGCCATCTTTCTAGCCCTATAATTTATTCTTATAGACAAGGACACTTTCTGGTTTGGTTGTATAGTTTAGGCAAAGCCACAGATGAGAATATGTTTTGCTGTGTATCCAGTCCCCTACCCACTGTGCTCTTTTAGGCTGTCAGGAGATGGTGAATATGAAAGTAAATCCAATTATTTACCAAGGCCTTTCAGGAAAGAGTTCCTGGTGGTACAGACAAAATAAGTGGCAGAGTGGGTAACTGATTTGGATAGATGCAGTGGCTAAACACTGAAAGAAAACCTTAGGAAAGGTGATAAAGCAGACATCTGCTAGCCTTGTTTCTTTGTCCAGTTGATTGTGTTTCCTGTCCTGGAGAGACTGCAGTGGGACCAGTAGGAAAGAGTGGTTCTCTGGCTCCTCCCCTTGTCCCTTGCCCATCAGTGTCTCCAGCACTTCCCCTTGCTGAATGCCCATCATCTCTAGCAGCTCCCCTTGCTGCATGCCCATCATCTCTAGCAGCTCCCCTTGCTATGTGCGCTTCAGCCTTTCTTGAGCAGCTCCCAGCAGGGATTCTGCTGTTAGCTGTTCTTTATGCCATAGAAACTAGTGAGACTCTGTGGTAAGATTGCTTTGGGCGTCTGCATAAATTTTGTGAGTTCGTTTCATTGTGCAGTAGCTTTAACTATGTGTGTCTGGATATAAGAGCCCTGGCTCTCATCACTTGGGGCCAAGTCGAGTGAGCAGATTTGACTTCTAGCTGATAAGCATGAACTGCCTTTTCCCAGATGGAGGAGGAGGCCGTCTCAGGTTTCACTGGCTGAGTGTCAGCCTGTATTAATTTGTAGCTCTTACCATCTACTATGCACTTAGTTGTGCTGCAATGCAGCAAGCATGTTCTCGGCCACAGGGACTGAGTCGCGTTCTGATGTCTAACTGTATTAAATCTTTTAATCCTTGTAACTCTGCAGGTTGGCTGTTGTATTGTCTTCCTTTTTATAGATGAGGAGTCAGAGCTGAGAAAGGACAGAAAGTGCCCACCTCACAGTGGTCAGTGGCAGACTGAGGCTGGGACTCTGTTCAGTCTAGACATTCATGGTGAAGCAGTTGTCCTAGTGGGCCCTGGGAGCTCTCCATCTTCTTTGTAGAGGGAGCTATGGTAGGTAGAGCTGAGGCCTGGAGGAGGGATTAGAAGCTTTAAGAGGTGTGTTTAGCTATCTACGCTATGGACAACTAACAGATTCCTGCCATTATGGCCATGAGTGGGAGTTGTTATTGAGTTCCAAGATTGGATGCAGTGAAATCATATTCTCCTTTCTAATTATACTTGAAGCTTCATGGAGATTAGTTTTTTTATGAGCCTTCCCTGTTGCCAGGTGTTTGGCATAGCTTAAGGCAGTGGTGCTTTATCAGGAGTGGGCCTGCTGGTCTCTGAGAGCCCTCTGGAAGCATAAATGCCTGCTTTAACTGCTCCCCTCGCTGGACACAGATGGAGTGATTCTGACACATTATACCTAGGTCAGTCTCCTGGACTGGCGTAGAAGTGCTGTCTTTGGTCTGAGCTCACTCACCAGGCAGGTCAACCGAGGACTGAATCTGTCTTTTCCCCTGTGATCTTCCATGTTCAGAGACCAGCCCAGGCTTTTCACAGTGAGGGCATGAATAATCCTTATCGAGCCTCTGTTTGTGTCATATTGGCTGATGTCCCCTCTGCCAAAGCCAGCTATACGTCCAAGCCCAGAGTCAGCGTGGACAGGAACTGCACAGGGTGTGGCACTGGCAGGCTGGTCATTGGGGTCATTATGATAGCAGTGTGGCACGCGTGTAAGCACCTGATAAAGTTAGCTAATCGAAAGGACATTTATTATAAGGGCTTAGATATTCTAAAGCCAGGGTAATAGCGCACGCAGCCTGCGCTCTTGGTGCTCCGTTATAATTGTTATGATATACTTTCAGTTGGATCAGATGCAGATTCATTCACTCTGGGCCAAGTGTGAGGGACACAACACTGAATAAAATGAACAGAATTTCCTACCCTTCTGAAACCTTTAATCGGGTGTTGCAGGCAGTGTTGGGATGGATGACATACACAAACCAATGGGGTGGTGATAGTTTTAAGATTGGCCAGGGAAGATCTAACAGGCGATGTTGTGGGAAAGATGCTGACGAACACAGAACCAACAGCATTTGGATGGTCTGGGTCCGTGTACTCAGACATCACCTGTGCTTAGGTTACCTACCTGCCCCACAGCAGTGGAATTCAGGCCTAGGAGCCAGAACTAAATGGGAAGCAGTGCGTAGGGACATGCGTGCTAGAACAAGTGTGGCGTGCATGTGATCTGAGCTGGTACTCCTGGCTGCAGCTCACTTGTAGACTGAGAAGCAAGGAGAGGAAGTTCCTCCTGGACACTGGGCTTCGGATGTGTGTTTGGCTCAGCCCTTTCTGTCTTCCAGGGAAGAAGCCAGCAGTGTCCTCGCCTTTGAAAACTCCAAGTGGTGAAGTGGCTGTGCTAACTACAGATGAGCCACAGAGAGAATATCAGGGAGTTAAAGTTAGTCGTTCAGTATATTCAATGATTTAGCACAATAGGATCTGTATTAACATATGAACTATTTAGTAGAAGATTTTGTCAAATGTGTTTCTCATCTTCAGTCTTTCTGCTTCTCATTATGTATTCATTCATTCATTCATTCATTCACTCATTTCCCCCTTTCTGGCAGGAATGGGTAACTGCTACTGACATCAGAGTAACACTCAACCGCCTGAACACTTTTGGAGATGAAGTGTTTAACGACCCCAAAGTTCTCAAGTCCTACTATTACGCAATCTCAGACTTCGCCGTGGGCGGCAGGTGAGTAAACAAGGACTGGAACTTTGATGTAGAACTGTTTATGACTTTATTAGCATTTAGGGACCATGTGGATCTGCAAAGGCAAGCTATAATTTAGAAATTTTTTTCTTATCAGATCTTATTCTGGAAACTAAGCAATTGGGTGTTCTGAAACTTTAAGTCCGCACTCATTGACCCTTTAAGTCCAGAATCCAGTAATAGCGTCTGCTGAGCTGGTGCCTAAGGGAGAAACCTTGACCTTCTAGGATCTTACAAATAAGTTAAGAGCAATCTGTAAATATATAAAAATTCAAATATAGGTTGAGCATCTCTGATCCACAAGCTCAAGCTGTACTCGTCTGCTTTCTGCTGTTGTGATAAACCACATGTTGGGGGGAGGAAAGAGGTTTGTTTATCTTACAGCTCTCAGATCATAGTCTGTCAGTGAGAAGTCAGGGCAGGAGCCAGGGCCCTGGGAGAGTGCTACTTACTAGGTTGTTTTCCATGGCTTGCTTAGCTTGCTTTCTTATATGGTCTAGGGCCACCTAGGGCTAGCACTGTCTATGGTGGCTGGGCCCTCCCCATCAATCATTAATCTAGAAAATACCCACAGACTTAGCTACCAGTCAATATGATGGAGTCTTTCTCTCATTTAGGGAAGTTCCTCTTCCCAGATGCCCCATGCTTATGCTAAGTTGATAGAAAAACTAACTACCCAGCACACAAAACGATATTTCCTGATGCTCAGGTGATATTACAAGTGGACACTCAACATGCTGGTCCCCTGGGTTGTATAAAATTACCTCAGGCCATGAAGTTTGTGCTGTGACTTGGTCCCACTCCCAAGATATAGCAGTCTGTTTTTGAAAAAAAAAAAAGAAAGAGAAAAAGGAAGAAAGAAAAGAAAGAAAGAGAGAGAGAGAGAGAGAAACCAAAAACTTCCCTTCCCAGGCACTTGGAGTGGGGGTTGCTCAGCTTGTGCTAGTGTACCCATGTGTTATAAACAAAAATGTCATGAATCAAGAAACAGAACTGCAAGGCTAGAGGAGCAGGTGGTGTCTGGATGGGTCTTAGATAACAGGTAGGAGGTGTCTGGAGTGAGTACAGGAAGATGGGTGTATTTCAGCAGGAGTTCAGAGAGTGTAACTTCACTTGATGGGAAGAAAATCTCTTTGCAGGACTGTAACCCAGAAAGATGGAGTTATGGTCATTGACTTTCTTCCCTTGTATTGCCCATAAGGTCTCTATGAAGCAGAAAAATTATTTTTGCATCTGGTGTTCCTGGCATGCTCAGGGAGATAGGTTTGAAATGTAACTATGAGAAATTGGGCAGTGTTTGACATGAGGCTATAAATCAAAGCTGGGTCAGGAAGATGAGTGTGCGGTGAGAGTGGAGTATAGAGAGTGGAGTATAGAGAGTGGAGTATAGGGAGTGGAGTATAGGGAGTGGAGTATAGGGAGTGGAGTATAGGGAGTGGAGTATAGGGAGTGGAGTATAGAGAGTGGAGTATAGAGAGTGGAGTATAGAGAGTGGAGTATAGAGAGTGGAGTATAGAGAGTGGAGTATAGAGAGTGGAGTATAGAGAGTGGAGTATAGAGAGTGGAGTATAGTGGTGCATAGTTATGAAGCCCATTACTGTATACACTGGCCTGCAGAATCAACTCAAAAAATGTTTGGGGTCAGTGTGCTAACAGGGTAAGGACAGTGTGGTTGATGGAATTTCTATTCCTGCTTTGATGCTGTATAATCTGAATATTAAACAACAAACACCTGACATGAGGCTGCTGACAGATCAAAAGGGTTTTTTTTTTTTTTTTGTTTTTTGTTTTTTTTTTTTTTTTTGTTTTTTTTTTCCGAGACAGGGTTTCTCTGCAGCTTTAGAGCCTGTCCTGGAACTAGCTCTTGTAGACCAGGCTGGTCTCGAACTCACAGAGATCCGCCTGCCTCTGCCTCCCGAGTGCTGGGATTAAAGGCGTGCGCCACCACCGCCCGGCTGACAGATCAAAAGGGATGCAGAGATGCATTTTGCTGTGAAGGGAAAATTACCAGGTCTTTAATCAAAGATGTTCTCAAGGTCTAATGATCAGAACAGTGGTACCATTACTAAACTTAGAAAGTGGGCTAACCTGGAGAAAAGGATACATTTGGTCTTAGACTTGTGGAGTTTAGGTTATAGGAGACATTAAGTTTGTACAACCACTTAGGACAGGAGCCTTGGAGAAGGATGGGCACAGGTCTAAGACCAGGACTGATCTCTGCACACCGAAGATGATTCCAGTGTGCACAGGCATTTTTAGGTGGTAGTTGGAGCTACAGTCGCTCTTAAAGGAAGCGAGTGAGAGAAATGTCTCTGCTACAGCCACATTCATATCTCTGGGAGTTTCCTTGGGTTCTTATTACTATACTTGCCTCTAGGGGGATCCTTCAGCGACCTCTGCCCCTGGAGAGCCCAAGGGAATAATCTGTCTACTGAACATCTGTGGGGAATTTATTGTCAAAGTCAGTGTCTCACTTCCTTCAGTGGGAAGCATTAATCATTAGGGTGAATTTCTCACATATGTTTTAACTTGCATTCTCTTTATTCCTGTATACAGAAACTGGGCACTTCCCAGTGGCTCCGAAAGGGACTGTATCTTGTCTGTCTTACAGGTGGGGTTTAGGCACACTGTAAGTGGCAGGGAGAGGTTCCAAACCCA
The DNA here is from genome assembly GCF_903992535.2 of Arvicola amphibius. NCBI lineage: Eukaryota > Metazoa > Chordata > Mammalia > Rodentia > Cricetidae > Arvicola > Arvicola amphibius. Next base: position 68,249,552 of record NC_052058.2, read on the forward strand.
GGTGGCCTGGTGTCAGACTTTATGTGATTCTTAGCCACCGTCTTCTGCTGCTTCCTCAGAGTCTTGACATTAGGAAATATCCTCTGGTGCTCTTGGAAAATGTTAGGGACTTTCTTCTGTCTAGTTAATGTTGCATCTTGTGTGAGTGTGTGTGCCTGTGTGTTTCAACTTATCCTTGTGAAGTTCCTCAGTTTATACTTTTGAATGGTAAAATTCAAAGAATTTTTAGGTTGCTTCTGGTTTTTTGTATGCACATTCCCTCTGCATTGTTCCTAGGACCTTCCAGTGATTCTGCTGTTGGCTACCCCTTCTCTTTCCAGGTGTAAATGTAATGGACATGCCAGTGAGTGTATAAAGAATGAATTTGGCAAACTGGTGTGCAATTGCAAACATAACACATATGGAGTCGACTGTGAGAAGTGCCTGCCTTTCTTCAATGACCAGCCGTGGAGGCGGGCAACCGCCGAGAGCGCCAGCGAATGCCTGCGTGAGTGCCGCTCATGTAGCCTGTCCCTTGTCTTAGGGTTATCTCTGGGAGAAGGGATGGGTGACTTCCTCACTGGTGGAAACTCTGAAAGGCACTGCTGGAGCAGGTAGCTAAACCACACGCTCACCAGTGGCAAATGATGGATGAAGGAAGTTGGTTGTGAATAAACCCACATGGTTTTGTTTCCTTCATGAACATCGGGTAGGGAACAGAGTCACCAAGGTTCAGGAGTTTGCATAGATTCAAATACTGGGTCAGTGTGGCACCTCTTATATGTGACCTCTGTAATCATCATGGCCCTTTAAAACCAACCATCCCTCATTATTCACAGGAAATGGGTTCCAGAGTCTTCCTTAGATACCAAAGTTCATAAATGTTGAAGCTCGCTGTGTAAAATGGCGTAGTGTTTGCCTGTGACCATGCACCCCTCTTTCATGCTCGTCAGCTGCAGGACACTGAGGGCATACAGTGCAAATGTCATGTGAATAGCTGTCCTGTATTGGGGAATGGGGACAATAAAGAAAAGTCTGTCCATATGTTAAGTACTGACCCCCTTGCTCTCTGTTGACGGTTGGCGGAGTCGGTGCGACTCCAGGCACAGCACAGCCATGTCCTCTCACTCACAGCCAGCTTGGTTAGCGTGTGCCCGGTACAAAGAGATAATTCTCAAAGTCCTTTTTCCTTTATCTAAAGAAAAGTGGAGAGAACTTACCCAACCATGGCCTGGAAATCTGGGTGACTTTGGAAGGAGGGATAAGCCCTGTGCCCTAGCAAAGGTCAAAATGAAGAAATTAACACTTATTTAGCCTTCATAATGCCCATGGCTTGTTCTGAACAGACTGAGAGGGAAACTCAAGGAGAGTCATGATTTTCCCAAGACTTAATACAAACCAACTTTAAAGCAACCACAGTGTTCTTATGTCTTTCATCAGTGTGGGAATCAAAAGAGTAAGAAAAAGGACACTGGGTAGTACAGCAGTTACCACAACCTTGAGAAGGCTCCACCTGCTCGTTTACGACTGTTTCTGTTGAGCTGCCTTGAGCAGAATTTATTGTGCATCTTCCCTTTCTCTCAACCAATCCCGGAGCTGCTGATAAACTTTACAGCTCCCTCTGGCATTTCCCAGCATCCAGTGAACTCCTTCAGCCCCATTGCCTCGCTAATGTAATTGGATGTTGTAATATGAGGACTGGTGTAAGAGCCATGAAACACTCCTAAAACATGTCATCTAAACACACATGCGTTTGTAAAGTTGTGTGCATATGGATGCCATATTTCTAGTTTATGCAGGAAATAACAAACAAAATAATGTTTACCACTAGGATACAAAGCAGCTACGGCAGCTAACGGGGTTTGATAAGGAACTCACTGAATTTGCCTCCCTCCATAGTCTCCTCAGTACTAACCATTCAGCGTGAAGTAGTCACATGACTATAGCAGACCATTTGGGACACTGGGACTAGACGAGAGAACAATCCAGCTGTCTTCTCTCGTCCAGCTGTTAATGAGAGGCACAACTCATGCTGTAACTTTGGGTTGGAGCAGAGTGGGCATGGGAATTGTTCTGCTTCATGATCTCGGCCCCAGCCCACTGCTCAGCAAGGCTGGACTGACTGCAGTGAAGGAGGGAAGCCGGGGAAAGAGAAGTAGTCAGTGAGGAGGTACTATACAACAGCTACTGAGAAGGGGTAGGCACTGAAAGATGACTTAATAAAACTCCAAGTCTTAGGGCCAGCAATTCAAGTTTCTAAAAATGTTTTCAGTTGTAATTCTGTAGTAACCTATATTGTACAGAAAAAGAAAATATATATTCAAATGTTTTCTTAAAAAATAGTTGATAGCTCTCTCATAAACCAAGCAAAACTTTGTTTTTGTGTGATGACCAAGAACTTATATATGCTTTGGACAGGTTAAGTCTGAGAAAATCATTTTACTATAAACAGAAATAAGAACTCTGTGACCACAAATATTTATTTGTTTATTTTGGAGACAGGATCTCACTGTGTAGCTCTGGTCTGGAACTCCCTGTGGAGACCAGGCTGACCTCAGACTCATAGAGTTGCCTTCTGAGTGCTGTGCACCACGCCCGGCCAGTTACTTATTCTTAAAATATTGTTGTGTTTAACAGATGATCTAGTTGGAACTGTGGTTCTGCAGCAGATTGATCTAAAGGTCCTGTAATTCTGCTTCCATCGTCAGGCGTGCGCATTTAAACCTACATGTCTCATGATCCCTAGTCTGGACAGAGTAATCTGGCCCTTTGAAAGCTAAGGTCTTAATGTGTTTGGATTCTTGAGGAAAAGATGTTAAAGCTGCATGATAAATTAGTGCCTGGTTTTTCCTGTCACTACTACAAGTAGAGGACATAGAGTTAGAAAAATGGGCGTGGTGGTGCACGCTGTTATCCCAGCACTGGGGAGGCAGAGGCAGGCAGATCTCTGTCTCTTCAAGACCAGGTCTGCATAGTGTGTTCCAGACCAGCCAACACTATATAAACAGTTAGAAAATGGATCATTTGACTCGGCTCTTATGGATTAACAGCTACTGGGAGACGGATTCTTTTCTGAGTATATGTATATGATTATCCTTGTTCTATAAGGATGGATATTTCCTAGTAAGTGATGATCAGGCTATCTAAAGTTGGTTTTCTACTTGGTTTTCTTTAAACAATGTGCCTGGTAGTTGTTCTGTATGTAGTTGTGTTACCTGCCACAGAGATGTAGGAAATTGTGATTTGGTTTTCTTGGGGTCTTTTAAAATGCTTTCTTAAAGGTATGCAGGTCTTAGGGGGCCACAGTGATGACTCAGAGGTCAAGAACTCTCATCCTCTTCCAGAGTTTATTTCCCAATAAAGCACACATTGGGTGGCTCGCAACTAGCTCCAGGGCATCTGACACCTCTTTGGGCCTCTGTAGGCATCCCCCACACACACATGGCATTCACTCAGATACACATGTACATTTTCTTTTTAAAGGTATACACATCTGGTATAAGTTGTTATGTTTTGATCTATAGCCTGTGACTGCAATGGCCGATCCCAAGAATGCTACTTTGACCCTGAGCTATACCGTTCAACTGGACATGGTGGCCACTGTACCAACTGCCGTGATAACACCGATGGTGCCAAGTGTGAGAGGTGCCGGGAGAACTTCTTCCGCCTTGGAAACACTGAAGCCTGCTCTCCATGCCACTGCAGTCCTGTTGGTGAGTGACAGCAAGGAGCCGTTCCACTGGATGCAGTAAAATGGCATAGGAGTCCCCCGAACCCAGAAAAAAGCTTGGCATCCTGAGCGTGTGCACAGTTAAGGATGGCAGTATGCATGTGTGTAGTTAAGGGTGGCAGTATGCATGTGCACAGTTAAGGGTGGCAGTGTGCAAGTGTGCAGTTAAGGGCGGCAGTATGCACGTGTGTAGTTAAGGGCGGCAGTATGCACGTGTGTAGTTAAGGGCGGCAGTATGCACGTGTGTAGTTAAGGGCAGCAGTATGCTTGCTGTTCTAGCCTTCTAATGCCTCGTCCTGCCTCCACGCCTCTCCTTCACTCTGACGAAGTTGAACTTTCAGATAATTTTCTAGTGTGTATAAAAGAAGTAGTAGTTCTGTAAATAATTAGCAGCTGGGTCATAGAGCCCATCTGAACTTTGCCTGAGGGAGGCTTCCCCTTGTTAATGATTTTGTTTAGTCTAATCTCCTTGGAGGGCTGAGCTGTGTCCAGCACGTTAGTGTGTGTCTAGAGACATACAGCATTTGATTGCTTGTGCTTTTTTTTTGAATTAGGCTAATATTTTGTTGTTTGTGCCGATGTATAGTGAAATTCTTGATGAGAATCTTAAGGAATGTCTGATGGCCAGAGAGGTGACTGGCCTTTGCACACAGTGTATCCCTGGGGACTGTTTTGTTTGAGAGTGAGGTAAAAAACTAAACTCTTATGGCTTATGAAGCTATGATTTACAGAGAGCTCTAGTTTGGAATTTGGTCCTTGTTTTCTCTGAGCATCTAGAGATTACATATTGGCCATCAGGCATTGCTTTTAGCTTCTGCTCATGTTTCTTTTGACACTGGTTTTACGTCCCCATCTGTCCAGATGTGGAACTGAATGTGAACTTGTTGAATCTTAGGTTCTCTCAGCACACAGTGTGACAGTTACGGCAGATGCAGCTGCAAGCCGGGAGTGATGGGTGACAAGTGTGACCGTTGCCAGCCTGGATTCCATTCCCTCACTGAGGCAGGATGCAGGTAAATGTTTTCAGAACCAGAGACTGGTCCTGAATCCGCTTAGGAAAGTGGGAACACATCCCCAGCAGGGATGTCAGCAAGCTTCAAGACTACCATGATGATGCCCCTGGGTTTGGAGAGTACAGAGTTTTAGTGGTTTAAGTTACTGTGCGCAGTGTTAGGTCTCATCATGGACGATGAATGTTCTCCTCTGAAACCACATATAAAAGCAGCAGGAGCTCTCTCTGTCCTTCACATAGAGCCGTCGGCCCCACGAGTGGGTCCCTTCCTCACTCCTCCTTTCATTGTTGTGTCCCGTTCCACCGAGCAGGCCGTGCTCCTGTAACCCGTCCGGCAGCACGGATGAATGTAACGTCGAAACGGGAAGATGCGTTTGCAAAGACAACGTCGAAGGCTTCAGCTGTGAGAGGTAGCTCCATCTTTCTCCAGCTGTTGTTCTCAGGGTGTCAGATTTCGGGTGAAAACGGTGACTGATGCTGCCTTCATCTCTTTCAGATGCAAGCCTGGATTTTTTAATCTGGAACCATCTAATCCTAAAGGGTGCACACCCTGCTTCTGCTTCGGGCATTCCTCGGTGTGCACAAATGCTGCTGGCTACAGTGTTTACGACATCTCCTCCACCTTTCAGATTGGTAATTCAGCCCTTAGTCAACTCTCTGGCCCCTAGAGCTCTGAGACCAGTGCTACATGGGGAGTTTTTGAATCAGAAACTTGGGAGGGTTTTTGATACTTGGAATGTTTGATATTATTTAATGTGTATTTTTTTTTTCTTGTGTGGCCCTTAATGAAAACATACTTATGGTTTTAGAGCACTGGCTGTAGTAAGCAGTTGACTACAAATGTTTCATTAAAAATACAGCAAAATGTATATATAGGTCTGGGGTCAAAATTTTTTATTGATGATCTTCTCTATATAAGGTGCAGTGTCATCTTTTGTGGGCCTGCATATAGGATGCTTGTCATGTAAATGTGCCTGTGTCTTCATTCTCTACCGGCAGATGAGGATGGGTGGCGTGTGGAACAGAGAGATGGCTCGGAGGCATCTCTTGAGTGGTCCTCAGATAGGCAGGACATCGCTGTGATCTCAGACAGTTACTTTCCTAGGTACTTCATTGCCCCTGGTAAGTGAGGCCGGAAGGCAACGTGGATGTCTGGGTGCTTCTCTTTGTCATGGTCTCACATTCTGACTCAGCCTGATGTCTGCCTTTCAGCCAAGTTCCTGGGAAATCAGGTTCTGAGTTATGGGCAGAACCTCTCCTTCTCCTTCCGAGTGGACAGACGGGACACTCGCCTCTCTGCAGAAGATCTCGTGCTTGAGGGAGCTGGCTTGAGAGTTTCTGTGCCCTTGATCGCCCAGGGCAATTCCTATCCTAGCGAGACTGCAGTAAAGTACATCTTCAGGTGAGACAGTGCTCTCTGTCAACTCAGACCTGAAAACGGAGAAAGAAAAAGTGGGGTTTTCTTGTTTGTTTTATCTGAGTTGATCTGGCCTAAAGGTGTGTGTTAAAGAAAAACTTCTGGGCTAGAGGTAGTAGCTCATACCTGTTGTCCTAGACATTGAAGGTTGAGTTGAGGGGATTGCCAGCCTAGGTTACATATCAAAATTCTCTGTAAAAAAAAAACCTCTGGGTTATTGAGATGAGCCTTCCTTTATCTTCTCTTTTCTAGTTGTCTGAGAAACTGGAAATGTTCTCCTTTATTTGGTTAGTGTGTCGGTATTGCCTGCAGTGGTGTCACTGAACAGAGAAGCCTCCTTATAGACTCTTCTTATAGAGGTTATGTGCTCTTCCTTTCTCTCCAGGCTCCATGAAGCAACAGATTACCCTTGGAGGCCCACTCTCACCCCCTTTGAATTTCAGAAGCTCCTAAACAACTTGACCTCTATCAAGATCCGGGGCACGTACAGTGAGAGGAGTAAGTTGTGATACAGTTTAGGGATAATTAAGATGGTGAGGTAGGAAGATTCGTGGTAAAAAAAAAAAAAAAAATGGTCCTGTTCTGATATGTCCACACTGGTCCAGACTGTTATCACCTGTGTATTAAAATGCATGTTGAAACCATCATCAAGGATCTGGAGAATCTTCAGTGACAGTATTACTTTATAATTAATAAACCAATTGAAATTCCATTATATATAGATTTTCTTAAAGTCTGGTTCAGCTTGCTTAATCTTCATTTCTTTTTATTTACTGCCATGTAATTATCAAGTGATTTGAACTATTGGCTAAATTATGAGAAATCATATACTATCCAGTGCTTTAATTTTATATAGAAGTTTAAAAATATGCCTTCAAGCACTTACTAATGAGGACTTTTTCCCCTTTGGTAATGTAAAGGTTGCAGCTTGGATGTCTTGGGTTTGCTTGTTTTTGAGCTCTCTGCATGAATGTCCATATAAAAATGTCTTATGAGTAATTACTAATGTGGATCTGAGAAGTTTGAATTACAAATGTGGATTGTGTCTACATTTTGGATATTTACTTTTAAACTTAGAAATATGGCAGAAAACAGAGAAAGGGAATGGGATCCTAGAAACACAGTTGAGGGCTGTGCCCTGAGGCCAAGGAAGGAAAAGAATTTGGAGAAGAAAATAATTGGAGGTTGAGGACAAGACCACCACCAGGTTTTAGGTGGGGGTTGAGAAGCCACTGGTGAGGAGGTTGGCTTTGACTCCATGGTGAAACTGAGTGGCTCGGAGGAAGAGCGCTGGACTCCCTGAAAGGTAATTTTGAATGAGAGATGTTAAAATGAAGAATATTCTCTTGAAGTTTGGCTACAAGAGAGAAAAAGAGATGAGTTATCATTTAGGAGTAGGAACAAGATTGAAAGAAGAGTATTTTTAGGCCAGGGAGCTGTAAGAATGTTTAGATATTAGAAGCACATCATAACTCATAATCTGACTGGCAAAAACCAGAAACTTATTAAAAGCTACGTTCAAGCCAGTACTGTAAGTATCCTTTGGCCTAGGTGATCAGTTTCCACGTGAATTATATAAACAGAAAGTAATGCTCCATCCACATGGAAGGAATGTACTTTAAGCAGAAGACTGTGAAGGACTCCAGTAGAATAGAATTAAAGGGAAACATGATAGCATCTCCAAAGCCCATGTTTATACCCTTAGAACATTGCCTCTGGTTCTGCTAGATCAGACGAACCATCGTCTAACTCAGTATAAGCCTTGTTGTCCTTATGGGAATGGAAGAGCACTCTGACATGGCATAATGGCTTTGGGGTTATTGCATATTTGTCAGAGCTATATAGTCTGTGTGTGTGTGTGTGTGTGTGTGTGTGTGTGTGTGTGTTTGTGTGTGCGCGCGCGCTCGTGCACACATGTGTCTATAAGTTTGCCATACCTCTCCTCCATGTGCTTAGCATCCTATACCACCTGATTGTCTTAAATGCTATCTTCTGGTTATCATTCCTGGTTAATGACATCAGGTCATCGTCTGTTTTGTTTGGACTCTTGGGTCTGGCTCTTATGTGTTGCTGGCTCTTCATAAGCATTTGGATCCTGGAAGGCACTTCAGTGGTTCTCTTTCCCACACCACAAACAGGTGCTGGATATTTGGATGACGTCACCTTGGCAAGTGCTCGTCCTGGGCCCGGAGTCCCTGCAACTTGGGTGGAGTCCTGCACCTGTCCCATGGGGTATGGAGGGCAGTTCTGTGAGATGTGCCTCTCAGGCTACAGAAGAGAAACTCCGAGTCTTGGACCTTACAGCCCATGTGTGCTCTGTACCTGCAACGGACACAGTGAGACCTGTGACCCCGAGACAGGTGAGAAGGCCCTGAGGACACTTCTGGACCCGAGGGTCCTTTTGCCATTAGTAGTGGCACCCATTGATTAACATGTCACATACCTAATGACTTACCTTTGTCTGTTTCCAAAATAGGTGTCTGTAACTGCAGAGACAATACAGACGGCCCTCACTGTGAGAAGTGTAGTGACGGATACTATGGAGATTCAACCCTGGGCACCTCCTCTGACTGCCAGCCTTGTCCCTGCCCTGGTGGCTCAAGTTGTGCCATTGTTCCCAAGACAAAGGAAGTGGTGTGCACGCACTGTCCAACTGGCACGGCCGGTGAGTGTGCCCTGCTCATCCCCCCTTCAGTGTTCTGTAGAGTTGTTAGTGTTTGCACGGCCTGCCTCAGCTGTCCTCACAACCTGGGAGGGAGAAAGGTATAGAAACAGTGAGGGCCACGTCCAAGGCTGTGCGGTGAGACACGGGTGGGCTGCGGCTGCAACCCAGGCTTTGGGACTCCAGATAGAACTGCACAATACTGTCATCCCTCACAATGTGAGACCCCAAACTGCCCTTCAGCGTAGGCTGTCTGGAATTGTTAATGTGAAATAACAGTTTTAAAATTATTTTTTTTAAATCATCCTTTCGGTATTTCAAAGTTGGTCACAACACCTCCCTGGCTTCCCTTGACTCTGCTGTGAAGGACAGAAGGACAAAGCCAGGGCTGGAACAGTGTGTCACTCACTCAAAGCTGTATAAGGGGTGCAGGATTTGAAATGTGATCCTAAACTTTAAAATGAAAGGCAGGCTACCTTGTGTCTCTGTTGTAGTTTGCTATGAAGCAGGTTTCAAGCTTTTGAAGTATAGATCACGTGAGGAGTACCTGCATTATCAGCATGGCTGGAATGCTACCCTTGTGCTCACGTGGAGACGGCTCTGAGGGAGGCTAGTGCTGCCCGCAGCAGGGCCAGGAGGGTCCCTCATTCCTAGTCTCCTGCACTCTGCTTTCTGTTTTCTGTCCTACCTCACCTCCCGTATCTTTTGCTCTGCTTATTGCCCCCTGCTTCTGTTTGTCAGCTGTAGTGCTCAGCGGTCAGTGTTGTGGCCGTGCTGGGCAGTGCCAGCCGAGTGTCCCTCCACAGTCAGAACTGCCACTCTCCTTGGTCTTCTCTTTTCTCCTTTACCATTTGGTCACCTCTTTATCTCAGCTGGGGATTTCCATCTGAGTTTGATCCACACTCCTCCCTTAGGTGATCAGATCTTTTCAGACTTCTGCCTGGGATTACAAAATTTGTATCCTCAGTCCTGGGCCACCTCTCCTGAGCAACAGCCCATTGCTGCTCTCCTTCCCCACCTGGTGAAGGGCTGGAGGCGTTCTATCAGCCCTCCGCATCTGCTCTCCACCTTTTCCTACCCCATGAGACCTGCGTGCTGCGTCATATCCAGCCTCCTGTGGAGTTGGGGTAGCCAGAAGCATACACCTGAGATCAGAGAGGAGGAGGGCAGTTTTTATTTCAAGATGATGGGGTCCTTAGGGCTGGTGACCCCAAATTGAAGTTCTGAGCTTCTGAAAGGTAATCCCAAGAGCTCTTCCAACCTTGTGATCTGGCAACTGCTCTCTCCATGCAGCCTGGAGCACAGGCTGTCACACCTTCATCCTGTGAGTCCCCGTCTCTACCTAGCCTTGTATCGCAGCCCCTTCAGTAAACCCCGAGAGCCACGCTAATTGAATGTGCTGATTTCCTCCACTTCTTTCCAGATTCACGTAGCTACAGTCTCAGGCAAATCTTTTTTCCCCAGTTCTAACCCTCTCCCTTTCCAGTGGTCTATAGACTACACAACCTGCCTGTGCAAGCTAAAATCCCTGGGCTTACACTTGGTGATTCTTTCTTTCATTTCTTAGAAACAGCCCTCCCTCTCCTTCCTTTACTGCTGCTGTCCCAGTTCTAGCCACCATGGCCTCTCAACCGAGGTCGTTTCTCCCATGGGGCTCCCTGCTTCACCTGCTTTCCTGAGATCGACTCTTCATGCAGGAGCCGGAATAATCCTTTTACAAGGGAATCGGATTATGTTACTTTATCAGTGTTTTCTCTTCTGAGGCATCTTACTCTGTAGTTTTGGGTTCAAAACTCCCAGGCTGACCTCAAGTTTGTGATCTTCCCGGCTCAGCCTCCCAAGTGCTGAGATTATGTGTGTAACCATGCTCTGTGATGGTACCACACAGGGACCGAGATGGCCCAGTGGGGAAAGCACTTGTTGTCAAGCCTCCAGACCTGAGTCCAGTCCTGGGATCACACACAGTTGAGAGAGAACCAACTCTCACTAATTTTCCTTTGATCCCAGTGGTCAGGCCATGGCATATGTGCACATAGACAAACAAACGAATGTAAAACAAAGAAAGAACTCTCTAGTAGCTTATCATAGCACTTCAGTTTAAATCCAGATTCTTCCTGCCACCCTGGTCTGACTTGGGCTTGTTGGTTCTACTTCTGTGTGTGGCCTTGTTCAAAAACATTTCCATGGGTATTTTCCTGGCAGAATTCTCTGTCTGTCATTCTCATCCTAATGTCTCACACCCAGTCTACAGTGCCCTTCACCTTCACTGTCATTTGAGCCGTCTGTGTTTGGTTTAATGCTGTTGTACTTGTCCCCATTGAAGTCGTGCGTGTGTGTGTGTGTGTACACGTGCGCGCGCGCGCGTGCTCTTCCTCCCTAACTGCAACCTAAGTGTCATTGGAGCAGAGACCGCACCCACCTCGCTCACAGCCTGGAAGAGTGCTCGTGCACATAGCAGATCCTTACCTACAGTTGTTTAGAGAATTAATAGACCAGATGCTTAAGAAATGTTAGGCTCATTTAGGCCCTATTGGCTACATAGATGTCAAGAGCCCATCTTGAGCTGACAATGGCAGGGAAGGACAGGATGGGGGAGAGCAATGAGCATGGTGGGAGAGCCTGGGTCTGGCTCCACCTTCTTCCTTCTGGTCAGTAGGGCTCCCATAGGATAGTGGGCGGTACCTGGTTCTCTTTTAGAGTTCTTTGGTTTACACTGGCTGGCAGTGCTCAACTAAGGATGGTGTATGCCTTTTAGAAGATAAGAAAGACCCTGCTCACCCTGTTGTTTGGAAAACTTAAAGCATCAAAAGTAGTGCTTCCTCTTTCCCAAATTCAGCCAAAGCCTGTGTGGATGTGCTATTCGTTGGGAATATAGAGTCTGGTAAATCCTGAGCCTGTCTCATTTACCAAGAATTTTAACATGTGATCTTGGTTGTCAGAGAATTTGAAATGAGGTAGACAAACCAGGGACCATCCTACTGAATGAGTATGCCAAGGCCACTCCACTGGTCTGGCCCAGTGCTGGGGCTACAGCCTGGGTCTCTAGATAAGGCTGTCTATGAGGAAATATGAATTCAGAGCACTGTATAGCGCTCTAGTGTTGCTTTCTCCTAAATGAACGGCTCCTGTGAACCCGGCTTTTCCTTCTGTGGACTGGCACGGTACTCTTGAGCCACTGTGTATGTAGCACAAGCCCTTGTATGTTATGGCCAGACTGGACAGTATGTCCCATTGGTGATCCACAGCAGGAGTGCCTCAGGCCTGTAACATAAAGGGGGCCAGGCCTGCTTGTTGGGGTTTTTGTCTCACCTGGTACCCCACAGCCGGCAAGCCCCAAAGAAATAACACAGAGATCTCTATAAGTTATAAAGCTGATTGGCCCATTAACTCTAGCCTCTCACTGGCTAACTCTTACATCTTAATTAACCCATTTTTTCTGATCTATGTTAGCCATGTGGCTCAGTACCTTTTTCAGTGGGGCAGATCACATCCTGCTGCTTCGGTGGTCTGGACAGGAGTGGGAGGAATCAACTTCCTCCTTCCCAGAGTTCTCCTGTTCTCATTACATCATTTTTACTTCCTGTCTGGTTTTCCCACCTTTACCTCCTGCCTGGCCAATCAGCGTTTTATTTAAAACATGATTGACAGATGACAGACAATTCTTCCTTAACCTCTGATTCTCTCGTTCCCAGGCAAGAGATGTGAGCTCTGTGATGACGGCTACTTTGGAGACCCTCTGGGCAGCAATGGGCCCGTGAGACTGTGCCGTCCGTGTCAGTGTAATGACAACATAGACCCCAATGCAGTTGGCAACTGCAACCGCCTGACAGGAGAATGTCTGAAGTGCATCTACAACACTGCCGGCTTCTACTGCGACCGGTGCAAAGAAGGGTTTTTCGGCAATCCCCTGGCTCCCAATCCCGCAGACAAATGCAAAGGTCAGCCACTGCCAGATCGGGCACACACACCTTGATGTGCACATTTCAGTACCAACAGAAGTTTGCGCAGATGCAGGGCTGGCCTGTGAAAATGCGGTGTGAACCACTGCACAACTTAAGATCGCTAAACACCGCATTAGAAAAGTGAAGGAATCAGGAGAATTCATTGTAATATATTTCATTTAACCTAATATAACCAGCATTTTATTGCTTCAGCTGATAACTAGTTGAAAACTGTTAATGAAATGGGTATTCTTTTCCCACCGGACATCAACAAAGCCAGCGTGTGTTTCGGTTGATGGCACATCTGTCCAGATTACCCAGACACACTGTATGTGACTGGGTGGCTCCTGCACCTGACAGCACAGGCCTAAAGACCTGTGCTCTGTCCTCCCTGCATCTGTTGCATCTGTTGCTTTCTCTGTCTTCCCCCCCAGCCTGTGCCTGCAATCCCTATGGGACCGTGCAGCAACAGAGCAGCTGTAACCCCGTGACCGGGCAGTGTGAGTGTCTGCCTCATGTGTCAGGCCGGGACTGTGGCGCTTGCGACCCTGGCTTCTACAACCTGCAGAGTGGACAAGGCTGTGAGAGGTGAGACTTCGGAGCCTTTGGAGAGGGGAGAAGTGACCTTTGCTGTGTGTACCATAAGAAATACAGTTTCTCAGGTCACAGTTAGTGGCTGGCTTGATGTTGTTCAGGAATTGTTTTGAGGGCCTTACGTAGGAAAAGCACCGCGTGAGAGGATTTAAGGGACAGACTCAGCAGTACTGTGGCTGGGAATCTCTGTCCAGTTCTTGGTCAGTGCCGGAAGGGTTTCAGAATGGCGTGTCCTGGCTCAGGTGAGACTTGACAAAGAGCCCTGAACAGCACTCACAGAAAGGGCTAGAACCTTAGGGACTTAACATTCCATCCAACGGTCCTAACACCCTGCTTACAATCTGCTTTTCTTACCTTAGAAATGTCTTGTGTTTCTTTTCAGGTGTGACTGCCATGCTTTGGGTTCCACCAACGGACAGTGTGACATCCGCACTGGTCAGTGTGAGTGCCAGCCTGGTATCACCGGTCAGCACTGTGAGCGCTGTGAGACCAACCACTTCGGATTTGGCCCTGAAGGCTGCAAACGTAAGAATGGTGGCTTGCAGTGCTCGGTTGGAGTGTCCCCCAACTCCGGCTAATGCTGTGAATACAGAGAGAACCCCGATGATAGCCTGTGTGGCCATCAATGGTGGCTTGCAGGCCGTGTCTCCCAATTCCAACTAATGCTCTAAACACAGAGAGAACCCCAATAGCCTGTGTGGCCATCATGGAGACGATTCTGTGAATATTATAAAACTCTGGAAATCAAGGGCTTTTCTGTTTCCTTTGTGACTGCCTTGTTAATGTCACCTTTTGTGAGTTTTTTATACTTCTCTTTGCAATCTTGATTTCTAAAGGAAAAAAAACCCTTCTGAGCCCTGAGCTTGCCCACTCTGCCTCATGAAACTTGTTTATTGATCACATTATCATTGCAGATAAGGGAACAGTAATGGGTTCTGTTCAGTATTTGTTGACTCACTGTACTTACTCTCCACCCGTGGGGCCTTTTTGGTTTGGCTGGATATAAACATCTGCTTCTCCTTGGCATAAACACTTGCCTGGAAATCAGAACAGTTTGGGTTCTTGTTTTCTGAATTCCTTCGTTTCTCCTGTGGAATGCAGCACAAGTCATTGACTCAGCTCAGTGAACAAAGTGAGAAAACAAACTGAAAAATAATGCAAGACAAGTGTTAGCATTTGGGTTTTCTTATTTCTTAGAGAAATTTAAGCTGTGGAGAGATGAAAGCAGAGAGGAATTCCTGAAGCATATGAAAAAGAACACTACTTAGTTTAATAATCACCATGTGTATACACACACACACACACACACACACACAGACACACAGACACACATTTTTTTTTCCCTTCCCTGAGTAGCCCAGGCTCGTCTCACTTCCCTTTCCTCCACTTCTCAGAGGCACATTCTCCACCATTCTGGTAATTCTGTAATGACTGTGTCCCAAGGGGATGGGGAGATGGCTCAGTGGGTAAAGTGCTTGCCATACGAGCAAGAGAAACTGAGTTCAGATCCCCAGCACCTACATAAAAAGGTAGCTGTGCATCTGTACCTGCAGTGCTGAAACAGGTAGATCCCTGGAGCTCATTAGCGAGCCAGCCTTCCCTTTTGTTGGGAACTAGGCACAGTGGCACACACCTTTAATCCCAGCATTTGGGAAGCAAAGGTAGACGGATCTCTTGTGAGTTGGAAGCCAGCCTGGTCTACATAGTGAGTTCCAGGTCAGCCAGGGCCACATAGTGAGACCCTGTCTCAAAATCCAAACAACGGCAGAAGTAAGGCAGAAAGCGATAGAGGAGGAGAGATACCCAGTGGTGACCCCGGCCTCTGTGGGCACATGCATGTATGTGAACAAATGAACACACACCACACACACAAAGTGTGCCCCAAAGGGTGCACATTTTAATTTACAACTTAAAATGTCTGTCTTCTCTGCCAAATGGACTTACCTATCTAGGATGTCATAAATGAATTTTTCTAAGTGCTTAGAATGATGTTACAACCAGTTCAGATGGGAATTGTCTTAATTGTCTTCTTGTTCTATAGCTTGTGACTGTCATCACGAAGGGTCCCTTTCACTCCAGTGTAAAGATGATGGCCGCTGTGAATGCAGGGAAGGCTTTGTGGGAAATCGCTGTGACCAATGTGAAGAGAACTATTTCTACAATCGCTCTTGGCCTGGCTGCCAGGAGTGTCCAGCTTGTTACCGGCTGGTGAAGGATAAGGTAAGCTGCCAGTAGTGTATTCATTCATTCATTCGTTCATTCATTCATTCTTTTCTCAACTATTCAGAGGACACCAAGTGGAAACTCAGTATACTGTAGGCTCCAGAGGGAAAAATGGTGAACACATTTGATCTGGTCTCTCTTCTCAGAGGCATAGTTTCTAGTTAGGGGAAGTGACCAGAACTGCGTACATAAGAGAACACCGGAGATGAAAGGCTGAAAGATTAGGAATGGATAATATCTGTGGGAAACTGGGTAAGGCCTCTGCAAGGAAACTCTTGCGAAGCGAAAGCCAAGGGTGAGGAAAGGGAGCCTTGTGATAGGAATGCCGGGCAAAGGCCTGGATCCTGCCCTGTGGAGGAACTTGCTTGGTGGCAGGTTCTATAGGACTGTGTTAACAGTAAGTGAGGACTTTAGGAATTATTCCCAAATATGACAGAAGCGTACAGAGGTCCAGTTGTATTTTCAGAGGAGTGTCCTGACTACCACATGAAGAGTGGTCGCTAGGGATGGGATGGAGGGAGAGCCTTTGAATGGGTAGGATAAATAGGTGGGGTGAGAGAGCGGGGTAGGGAAAAAGAAGACTCAAGAGACGATCTTGGACCTTGAGGTTTTCGCTTAATGTTGCTGGAGATGCTGTTTACTGGGAATCCCCAGGGAGGACAGGTCCTGGGTTCAGTTTGAGAGGCCTGGCGGAGATCTCAGGTGCTGGGGTGGGGGAGGGGAGCTGGAGAACTGTCGGCAGACCGTGCGTGCAGGGAGAGTGGGTCTAAGGGTTTGCTTTGGAAGCCAGAAGAAAAGACAAGCCACTTCTGCCTGTGCTGCCTGTGTGAGCAGCGTGTGTGAGGGGCACAGTCCTCTGACTTCTGTCTGTGCTGCCTGTGTGAGCAGCGTGTGTGAGGGCACAGTCCTCTGACTTCTGTCTGTGCTGCCTGTGTGAGCAGCGTGTGTGAGTGCACAGTCCTCTGACTTCTGTCTGTGCTGTCTGTGTGAGCGAGCAGGCGTGTGTGAGGGCACAGTCCTCTGACTTCTGTCTGTGCTGCCTGTGTGAGCAGTGTGTGTGAGGGCACAGTCCTCTGACTTCTGTCTGTGCTGTCTGTGTGAGCGAGCAGGCGTGTGTGAGGGCACAGTCCTCTGACTTCTGTCTGTGCTGCCTGTGTGAGCAGCGTGTGTGAGGGCACAGTCCTCTGACTTCTGTCTGTGCTGTCTGTGTGAGCGAGCAGGCGTGTGTGAGGGCACAGTCCTCTGACTTCTGTCTGTGCTGTCTGTGTGAGCGAGCAGGCGTGTGTGAGGGCACAGTCCTCTGACTTCTGTCTGTGCTGTCTGTGTGAGCGAGCAGGCGTGTGTGAGGGCACAGTCCTCTGACTTCTGTCTGTGCTGCCTGTGTGAGCAGCGTGTGTGAGGGCACAGTCCTCTGACTTCTGTCTGTGCTGTCTGTGTGAGCGAGCAGGCGTGTGTGAGGGCACAGTCCTCTGACTTCTGTCTGTGCTGCCTGTGTGAGCAGCGTGTGTGAGGGCACAGTCCTCTGACTTCTGTCTGTGCTGTCTGTGTGAGCGAGCAGGCGTGTGTGAAGGCACAGTCCTCTGACTTCTGTCTGTGCTGTCTGTGTGAGCGAGCAGGCGTGTGTGAGGGCACAGTCCTCTGACTTCTGTCTGTGCTGTCTGTGTGAGCGAGCAGGCGTGTGTGAGGGCACAGTCCTCTGACTTCTGTCTGTGCTGCCTGTGTGAGCAGCGTGTGTGAGGGCACAGTCCTCTGACTTCTGTCTGTGCTGTCTGTGTGAGCGAGCAGGCGTGTGTGAGGGCACAGTCCTCTGACTTCTGTCTGTGCTGTCTGTGTGAGCGAGCAGGCGTGTGTGAGGGCACAGTCCTCTGACTTCTGTCTGTGCTGCCTGTGTGAGCAGCGTGTGTGAGGGCACAGTCCTCTGACTTCTGCCTGTGCTGCCTGTGTGAGCAGCGTGTGTGAAGGGCACAGTCCTCCCACTTCCGGAGCTCCCGCGGCTCCTGCAGCACCCACAGTCAAGTTTTCTGTCCTCCTCAGGTTGCTGAGCATCGAGTGAAGCTCCAGGAGTTAGAGAGCCTCATAGCGAACCTCGGGACCGGGGACGAGACGGTGACGGACCAAGCCTTTGAGGACAGACTGAAGGAGGCAGAGAGAGAGGTCACAGACCTTCTCCGTGAGGCTCAGGAGGTCAAAGGTATACATGATCATGCTGAGCGACTATGACTCGTTTCTAGTTTACAATTAATATGGTTTTTATAAAGTTCTCAGTTTTTAAAGTACTTGCAGAATGTTTTTGTTTTTTAAGTGTCATTTTAGACAGAGTCTCACTGTAGCTCAAGCTGACCTGGCACTCATGTATGTTCAAGCTGGTCTCAGACGTGCAGCAGGCCTCAGCCTTCTAAGTGCTAGGGTTACAGGCATGAACTGCTGCCTGGCTGTAAGGTATTTTATTTTAAAGGCAACATTTCAAAAATGACCTGTAGTCTTAATGCTTTAAGATGAAATAAGCAGGGATAACTTCCCACTAGATCAAAAACTATTGGTTGTTCAGGTTTGAAGTATTTTATGAATCTGTTCCTTTACATACAAAGAATCTGAAGTTTAAAATATCATTAAAGTCAAGCATTTTTTAGGATGTTTGTTTTCTAGCTACAACTTCTGAGGAGCACTTTTATAAGAAGAAAGTTAGGATTTTGACTTTAATCTCCCGCTGTTCTAGTGGGTAAGAATTTATTTGGTGTATGGCTTTATTTTCCCACTGTGACTCTGAGAACAAAAAAGCAAAACAAAACAGGAACCACGGTCTTCAAGCGTTGGTTGAACAACCAGCTACTGAATATGCAACACTTGGCATTTGTAAAAAAGAAGCCTTAGAAATCAGTGCCTGTGTATGAAAACATTTGTCTGGTTAGGATGCTATGGGTTAGCATTACATAAAAGTGCATATCGTGTGTACCACGCCCATCCTAAGGTCTTCTGCACACACTATGACAAGATGGAAGAAAGATCAGCCTCAGACTCCGAGGACAGATATTTTAAAACACTCTGCTGACTTTCAAAGAAACTTGTTTTTAAAAACTTTAAAGTTGAAATGTTATTTCAAATCAAATACTTTAAATTTTTTGGTTTTAATCCTTACTCTGAACTAAGCTTTTTTTTCTAAACTTGGGCAGACTCTTTCTACAGTGGTTGAGTGCCTATAGTAAGCCTGGTGTTGAGCTCGGCCCCAGTGGTGGGAAGGTGGGCAAAGCTGTTCCTGTCTGCAGGATGCTCACCATCAGGCGGAGTCCCCTGTGCGTCATGGGACAAGTGTGTTCCCAGAGGCACATAGTAGATATTCATTAAAGTTAGCATGCATGGGGCAGCAGTGACCAACTCCACTTTGAGTTTATAGATATATATTCATTTTGGAGTTACATGGAGAAGTCTGCCTATCTAAAAATTTAGATCAGAAACTAAATATGTTGCTTTTTTTCTTCATATAAGTATTGCTTATGTATAGAGTTTTAATTTTAGATGATTATTGAAATAAGGAAGGAAGTAACTGGACATATTTTGTTTTGGCAAGTTTGTTTGATTTCTTTTTTATGAGAGTCCACAATTTGTTCCATGTGAGATATTTTTTAGAAATTGAAAAGCATAAGATGTTGGTGGCTTATTATAATGTTAGATGCATCTGTGTATTTGTTTGGAGGTGTTTGTTGGTATCATTTTCAGTGGTACCCACTGCCTAGGAAGAATGAACCACCCTCCCACTTAGGATTTTCGTTGTGTCAACCACTTTGGCATGTGGTTTTCTATTGACATGCTCTATCAGAACAACAGATTCCCATGTTGTTTTGTATACTCTAGCTCATAGGGTTGGTTATATTCTGACTTGTCAGTTAGGCTGACCACAGCATGACAGCAAGCTCTTGGCCAGTACCACCAAGGTACAAGAGGAGGCCCAGCGCCAAAGAAGCGCAGCAAGTCTGGGCACTTATCATTCTATGTTACTTGGTATGGCTGAGCTGTCGACCTTGTCCTCTGCCACAGTAACCACATACTTTCCTGTGCCCACGTAGACAATCTGCTGGCTGGAAACTTCACCATACTTCCAAGCACCACTTGCAAGCTGGCAGCATGGTGGTTTGTTGCTTCCTCTAGCCCGGGATCCTCCCATGGACTGGGGTAGAATTCTCTTTCTGCGGTTCCCAGCTGACCTTCCCCGCGTAGGCTAGCCAGGAGTGAGATTGCCTTTGTACTGTAAGGATTCCCTTGTAGTGGAACTGAACCTAATCTGCAGATCTGAAAGAAGATGGCATGGATGGTTCAGGGCTGACAGGTAGACACTGGGAATTGAAGGACGGTGGACGTGAGCAGTTAGTGTCTCTGTTGTCTTTTCTGTGCCATCTAGAGAACTGGAAAGTGAGGCGTGGCAGTTGCTTCCTCGGAGTCTAAAGCAGTGGTTCTCAACCTCCCTTATTTTTAAGTAATACAATGAACATAAAAATTATATATAGGGGGCTGGAGAGATGGCTCAGAGGTTAAGAGCATCGTCTGCTCTTGCAAAGGTCCTGAGTTCAATTCCCAGCAACTACATGGTGGCTCACAACCATCTGTAATGGGGTCTGGTGCCCTCTTCTGGCCTGCAGGCATACGCATAGACAGAATATTGTATACATAATAAATAAATATTTTTTTAAAAAAATTATATATAGTCATAGAGTAATAATGTTTTGATGTGGGTACATATATGCATCGCACAGAGCTTAAATCAGGTTAAATATCTACTTCTCAAACATCTATTATTTCTTTATGGTGAACGCTTTCAAAACCCTTTCTTCCAGCTTTTTTAAGCGCTGATTTTCCTCGTTGCCCCGCTCACTATTCAGCAGAACATCAGGACTTCTTAGAGCTCTCTAAGGCTCCGCCTACTGCCCACCCTCTCCCTCCCCTGCCTTCTGCTGCACGCTCACACTGTTTTGTTCCCGTCAGCTGTTTAAACTTCCACATCTGGGTGAAGTCCAGTGGCCCTCTTCGCTCTGTGTGTGTATTTTGGTCACGGAATTATCGTCCTCCATCTATGTGGTTGCAGATGATAGGATTTCGTTCCTTCTTATGGCCACACTGTCTCTTTGTGTTTATGGACCGTTTCATTAATCATTGATTGGTAGACCCATTGATAGTTTTGGCTGCTTGGCTACTAAGAAGAGTGTCTCAGTGATGGGATTGCAGGTGTCTCCTTGACATCCCCTTGCATGTGGGATTGGGATTACCGGATCAGGTTGGTTAGTGCTGAGTGTTTTCCATGATGGCGGCACTGACTCCCGTTCCCGACAGAGTGTGCACATTTGCCCTTCTCCGCGCCCTCGCCAGTATGTGTTTGCCACAGTCTCTTTGGCAGTAGCCGTACTGACTGAGGTGACGCAGTCTCTCATTGAAGTTTTGACTTGAATTTCCTGATGATTGACGATGTTAAACATTTTTCCAGATACCTGTGTGTCATTTGTGTGTCTTCTTTTGAGAAATGTCTGTTTATGTGTGCTGCCCATTTGTTAACTTTTCCCCCTTTTCGGTAATGAGTTTTTAAGTTCTTAGGGCTGCCAGGTGCACAGCTTGTACTTAGTCCCTGCCCGCCCCCTTGGCTGTCTCCGCCCCCTTGGCTGTCTCCGCCCCCTTGGCTGTCTCCGCCCCCTTGGCTGTCTCCGCCCCTTGGCTGTCTCCGCCCCCTTGGCTGTCTCCGCCCCCTTGGCTGTCTCCGCGCTCTTGGTGGCTTCCTTTGCTCTGCAGCCTTTCAGTTTGATGTAATTGCATTTGTCTAGTTTTGCTTTTATTTCCTGTGTTTTTGGGGCCTTGTCCAAGAAATCCTTGCCAGTTCTAGAATCCTGAAGCATTTTTGTTTTCTTTCAGTAATTTCATTATTTTAGACCTTCTATTCAAGTGCTTAGCTCATTGAAGTTGGTGTTTATAACTGGTAAGGTTAAAGGTACAGCTCATTCTTTGTGTGGTAGTCTGCTTTTCCAGTCCCATTTATTGACCCAACTCTCTCTCTTTTCCTGGTGTGTATTTAAACTTTTGAAAGCTGGCTGGTTGCAGATGTGTGGGTGTTTTTCCAGGCTCTCTTCTGTTCCAAGAACTGGTCGATTTTAAATAGAACTTGAATTTTTGTATATTAATAAAACCTCCTGACATACAAGAATTTAATACTGGCAGCCTTTATATTTGCACAGGTTTATAATTATCATTTGATTTATTGGGACCCAAGAATGAGGTTTAAGTTCAATGGAGTGGTAAAGTGCAGTTTGAGGGACTCTGTCAAAGCAGAGATCCAATTGAATTTGCATACATGTGCTGGGATGGCGGTGGAGTGGGGAGGAGCAAGAAGTTTACCTGGTTTAGAATGCAAAGAAGCTGATTTACCGTACTTCAGTGTTGTTTTGTTTGTTTAATTTTGAGTAGTCAGGGTTTTATTTTGTATCCCTCCATTCCATGTAGACTAGACTGGCCAGGAACACACAGAGAGCCACCTGCTTCAGCTTCCTGAATGCTGGAATTAAAAGCGTCCATCATTACCCCTGGCATCTGCTTCAAGTGTACTTTTTAGTAGTTATGTGTCAGGGTTTTAGGGCTGACGACACTTCAGTACTATGCAGTTGTGATTAAATCTGACATAGTACGAAGATCCTTTTTCCTTTCCTTCATCAAGCATCTGCACGCTTGATTGTCTCTGCTTTGCTGGCTTTCGTGTAAGATTGTGGACCCAGTGATGGATAGGAAGGGGACTGAGTCACCTGGGACAGACAGTGAGGTTGGGAGCAGTGCACGCACGCCAGGGTACAGTAGAGGCATCACCTCTGCTGGGGGTTGGGGAAGATGCTGTGGTGATAATGAGGATACAGAGCGCCTGAGCTTCACATGGATGGTATGATGGATGATCATTTTCAGGCTGTCTGTCTGCAATGCTCTTTCAGATGTAGATCAGAATTTGATGGATCGCCTTCAGAGGGTGAATAGCAGTCTACATAGCCAAATTAGCCGATTGCAGAATATCCGGAATACTATAGAAGAGACCGGAATCTTGGCTGAACAAGCACGGTCCCGCGTGGAGAGTACAGAGCAACTGATTGAGATTGCCTCCAGGGAGCTTGAGAAAGCAAAAATGGCTGCTGCCAATGTGGTGAGTGACTCTGAAGTTCCTGTGGGTACGGTGGGTTGTTGGGAAATTTGTAGCAAGTCATTCTATTACACCAAGGATCCACCCCAAATGTGTCTTCATCCTCCTACCTGGCACCCCGGAGCAGGAGAGCCATGCAGCTCATAGTCATTGAAGCGGTTGTGGCAAAGCTAACAGAAACAGCTTAAAGCAGGAGAGGGCTGTTTGGCTCGTAGTTCCTCAGCATGGGCAAAGGACAGCTGTTGGTAGTGGCAGAAGCGTGTGGTGTCTGCTCATATAGCAGCCAGATCCAGAAGCCAATGGGACAGAAGTGGAACAGGCTATACCCCTAAAGGCCTATCCCAGTGACCCACCTCCTAAGTAAGCTTCCATAGCTGCCCCTAAACGCCAGCTGGGAACCAGGGTTCCAACACAGGGCTTGAGGGGGTCACCTCAGGTTCTATCCTCAACAGTTGTCACAAAACAGAAGGACCTGGATAGAAACAGAGAGATGTCTAGGTTCTTTCTCTCACTTGCCTCTTCTGCAGCACTCAAAATAGAAATAATTTCCAACCAGAGGTGCTGATCAGAACATCTCTGAAAATAAGAAAAAAAAATATTTTGCATAAGAATCAACAAAAATTAAGCCAAGCGCTGGTGGTGCACGCCTTTAATCCCAGCACTCAGGAGGCAGAGTCAGGTGGATCTCTGTGATTTCAAGGCTAGCCTGGTCTACAAGAGCTAGTTCCAGGACAGCTAGGGCTATTGCACTGAGAAATCCTGTCTCAAAAAACAAAACAAACAAACAAACAGAAAAAGAATTCACAATAATTAGTGTTAATACTTGCTTTATTGAATTTAAACAATTCAGTCTTTTGAAAATCCATATTTTATTTCCTCTTCAGTCAATCACTCAGCCAGAGTCTACAGGGGAACCAAACAACATGACACTGTTGGCAGAAGAGGCCCGAAGGCTTGCAGAGCGGTAAGCTGCAGCATGCTGCGTGGTTCAGGCGCAGTGCCCCAGCTGACTGTGCATGCCGTCCTGTCCCCTCCCATGCATGCTTTCCATTGTAGGCTTGCCCTCGCCCTAATGTTACAGCTCTGCGACTCTTTCTCTTTCACTATGAAATTGGAATAACTTAAGTATTAGCATCTACTAGTTGAGAACAAAATCATATTTACATATATCACAGATTGTAACTTTTTTAGATTTTTTTCAACTTTAAAGCCTTCAAATTTATAGATTTCTAAGGAACCCAATAGAAGTTATTAACTTAAAATTTTTACGTTAGTTTTCAACAAATTTTTAATTTTCAGTTCTCACTAGAAAACACTTAAACTCATTGCACATTTGAAAGTAAGCAACAGAACACTGACCATTTCATTCCTGGTTTGTTTGCTTTTTAGACACTTTTAAATTCATTATAACTTCTTGGAAGGCTTTAAGTTGCAGAAGGAATTAACTTTTTAAATGGCTAAAGCATAGGCAAGCGTGAGAGCAGGTATCTTTGTATGGATTCCCAGTACAGGCACTCAGTGGACCTTGGTGGTGTGGGCCACTGCCTCACAGGTTCAGGTTGTGTTGACCTTAGCAGGTTCCTTTCTGTTCTGGGTGAGTGTGAGTTTGTGAGCCATGTAATCAACTTTGCAGAACATTCACAGTTTTATGGTTTTATTGCTGAATTTTCTTACGAAATTAGGAAGATAGCTGAAAACATGGAAGCTCCCAAGAAATCTAGGTCCCGGAAACTTAAACTTACTGATGTGATGGGCTTCATGTAAGGACGTAGGATGAAGTTTCTTTTGCCAAAGAGAATGGCCACATAATGGGTGTCACAATTCAACATGAACTGTTTTTTTTTTTTTTTTTTTTTAAAGGGATGCAGTTTATTTACTTATTTTTTTTAAAGATCTATTTATTTATTATGTATCCAACATTCTCCCTCCATGTATGCCCGCACGCCAGAGGAGGGCGCCAGATCTCAGTACAGATGGTTGTGTGCCACCATGTGGTTGCTGGGAATTGAACTCAGGACCTCCGGAAGGCCAGCCAGTGCTCTTAACCTCTGAGCCATCTCTCCAGCCCTCAACATGAACTGTTAGAAGTGAAAAGTATATTAGCATTGTTACCCAGCTAAGATGTGTTGCTTGGCTGGAGTTTCTACTGACTTGTTCATTGCTATTTGGTGTTGCTTTTTCTTCCAGTAATTAGGTCAAATAAGAAAAGTTTGAAAACAGGCTGTGTAGAGACTTTGCAGGAACTGTGTGGACACCATGTAGTAACTGTATGGATACTACGTAGTAACTGTGGAGACTACGTAGTAACTGTGGAGACTACGTAGTAACTGTGGAGACTACGTAGTAACTGTGGAGACTACGTAGTAACTGTGGAGACTACGTAGTAACTGTGGAGACTATGTAGTAACTGTGGAGACTATGTAGTAACTGTGGAGACTATGTGGTAACTGTGTGGAGACTACGTAGTAACTGTGGAGACTATGTAGTAACTGTGGAGACTATGTAGTAACTGTGGAGACTACGTAGTAACTGTGGAGACTATGTAGTAACTGTGGAGACTATGTAGTAACTGTGGAGACTATGTGGTAACTGTGTGGAGACTACGTAGTAACTGTGGAGACTATGTAGTAACTGTGGAGACTATGTAGTAACTGTGGAGACTATGTAGTAACTGTGGAGACTATGTAGTAACTGTGGAGACTATGTGGTAACTGTGTGGAGACTACGTGGTAACTGTGGAGACTATGTAGTAACTGTGGAGACTATGTAGTAACTGTGGAGACTATGTAGTAACTGTGGAGACTACGTGGTAACTGTGTGGAGACTACGTAGTAACTGTGGAGACTATGTAGTAACTGTGGAGACTATGTAGTAACTGTGGAGACTATGTAGTAACTGTGGAGACTATGTGGTAACTGTGTGGAGACTACGTAGTAACTGTGGAGACTATGTAGTAACTGTGGAGACTATGTAGTAACTGTGTGGAGACTATGCAGTAACTCTGTAGTCCAGCGGACTGTATGATAGTCTGGTGTTTGTATTGCTGACCAGATACACGGTCTGGGTAGCCCAGTGCTATATGTAAATTACTCACATTTGAATAAATTACTCACATTGGAAGGCTTCCTCCCGCTCCCCCCTCCCTGTCCTCTGAGACATTTTCATTTTGTAGCTCATTGGCTTGGAACCTCCGGATCCTGCTGCCTCAACGCTAGGGTTATGGGCAGGAGCTACCTCAGCACACCAACCAAAAGCAAATTTTCTCAGAAAAATACACATTTGTCCCAGTAGAGTTTTGTGCCATTTATTCACCAGAAAAAAACTCTTCTCAGTTACAGAATGCTTTTTGTGAATTTAGCCACCTGAAATGACTGTGGAACTCCAAATGGGACTTTGTAGTATTCCTAGACTTCTGCCCATACTAGTATATGGAAATATAATCAAGTAAATGTTACCTAAATTTTATTTCTTTTCCTACTGGATGGTCTTGTTCATGGTTTATTTTTCATTATCCCCCCTACATGTGCAGCCACAAACAGGAAGCTGATGACATTGTCCGAGTGGCAAAGACAGCCAATGAGACTTCTGTTGAGGCCTATAATCTGCTCTTGAGGACCCTGGAAGGAGAGAATCAAACTGCATTTGAGATCGAAGAGCTCAATAGGAAGTGAGTGTCACTGGGAAGTGGCTCCCTGTCGGAGCTGTGTGAGGTTCATCACACTTTCAGAGTGGTGGAGTGGTTGAGTGGTTAGGGTAGGGGATGTGCGGCCACTCCAGCTCTGACTGCAGGCGATGGGAGCTAGACCGGCCACGTACTTAAGAGGCTTTGTATATGGAGGCCGAAGGGAAGAGAAGTTAGAGTAAAGCCAAGAAAATGTGCTGAGCTGCCAGCCTTTAAACGGTCCAAAGTGAGAATGTATGAAATGTATCAATTGAATATTTCTAATCTGAAAGATTAGGGACCAGAAGTGTTTGGGACATGTGTGTGTCTATATAATGAGATTGTGAGACCCAAGTCTAAATAAAAAGTTCATCCATGTTTGTGTGTGTGTAGCCTGGCATTTACCTAGTATTTGTAGTGTGTCTGCCATTTGATAGCAGCCATCACATGGAATCAGGTGTGAACCTCTCCTGTTGTATTATTAGTGCTAGAAACGTGATAGAGCTGGAATTTGGGTTTTACAGATGCCTGCTTTATATATGGTAAGCTAAATAGAACTGAAAAAATGAAATGTAACTTTTAGCTAGGGTTGGTATCAAAATGAGCATTGGGTACAGCAGTTCTATAAAACTACATGGGTTCCATTCCGCGCTCTATGTGCTACGTGCTACAGGAACTAGACTGAAAATTTAAAAACATAATTACAGACAGAGACAGACAGACAGACGGGGCCACGGGGACATCCTTGATACAAGAATGCCAAGAATGCCCACTTTATTGTGCTCAGGGGCAACTTATATAGGGCTCTGGTCACGCCCCAGCTCTCAGGATCTTGCAGCTGCAGGCTGCTCAGAGCAGAGGAAAACAAGTTGTTTACAAGAAATTCAGGGTCTGCTGGTCCACAGCCCCCAACACAGTTCCTTTTAGGTTTTTGGAGCTGTTGTCCCAGGGAGAGTAACTTAATTGTATCTGGTTAATATTGAGATGTTAAAAAAGCAGGTTTTGGTTTTTTTTAAATTGAATTACGACATTTGTTCCTTAGGTATGAGCAAGCAAAGAACATCTCTCAGGACCTGGAGAAGCAGGCTGCCCGAGTCCACGAGGAAGCCAAGCGGGCAGGTGACAAAGCTGTGGAGATCTATGCCAGTGTGGCCCAGCTGACCCCTGTGGACTCCGAGGCGCTGGAGGTATGTGTGCAAAGACTGGCCGCTATAGTCCCTGACGCCCCTGTCCCTCTAGTCTGGGTAAGAGCCTGCCCTGCTTCTCCCTTCCAGACCTCCAGCTGGCTCATTGGTAAAGGTAAATTCTATTTTAATTATGCAAATATAACTTAGTGAGATAAAGAACTATAAACATGAAGGAGCAAGGATTTCTTGGTAATAGGAATACTTCCTCTAGATGTTTCGTATAAATCCATACTGTGATATATTTGAGTTAATTGAAGCAGAGTGTGGCTGGAGCCTTGTGTAACAGAGACCTAGAGAGCAGCAAGAAGAGCGAGCCTGCAAGAACTATAGCCGCATGCCCGGGACAGGTAGAATATTCGGGGGTTGGTAGTGTTTTATTTCTTCTAACCATGGTTCCTCACCCGAAGCCCCCATGTAAATAACTTTAATACTAAACTTGAAATTGACCATCTTGTTTCCTGTATCTGAGGTGTCAGCTGGTTTCCCAAGGTTTCGGTCTCTTCAGGTGCTTAATAGTTCATGTGTGTGCAGTGTGAACCAGACGGGGTTGATGGCAGACAGGAGGGCCGCAGCTGTGGGAGGGGCGTAGGGAGAGTGGCATGAAAGGGACTTGTAGGAAGATGTGTTTGAGCTGTGGGCTGGCATAGCCATGAAAGCTAATCAAAGTACAGGAGACCTTCGGAAATCACTAAAGTATACTTGGTTTTAAAAAAAATTCCCAAACTCTTGACCTCTGCTGTCTTTCTGTCAATTGAGCCTTAGATCTCAGAGTTCCTAAGCTTCCTTGTCATTTATTGTGATCATTGCTTATGTGTTCGTCACAGAGTGAAGCAAATAAAATCAAGAAAGAAGCTGCGGATCTGGACCGTCTAATTGACCAGAAGCTGAAGGACTATGAGGACCTTCGGGAAGATATGAGGGGGAAGGAAAATGAAGTAAAGAACCTTCTAGAGAAGGGAAAAGCTGAGCAGCAGGTTAGTTTGATTTGCCACTGGCCGCATTTCTGGAGGCAGCGATGTAAACGACTCAAGGGTGAGCCGCCTCTAGCGTGCGGCCTTTGTATATGTCAGTGTCCACACTGTGGCTGGGAGGGGCTGGTCTCTGAGAGGGAAAGGCGGCCCAGAAAGGTTTGTCCTCTGACCTGCCATGCATTTGCAGACGGCCGACCAACTCCTAGCTCGAGCTGACGCTGCCAAGGCTCTTGCTGAAGAGGCTGCTAAAAAGGGACGAAATACCTTACAAGAAGCCAATGACATTCTCAACAACCTCAAAGGTATGAGAGGGTCAGGTAGCAGCAGCGTCTATGCCTGTCCTCCGCAGAGGTGGTCACTGAGTCACTTTTCCATTTGTATTTAGCATGATTCCCGCTGAACATAATAGCGCGCTAAATCCTATACACTGACTACTTCAATCCAGTAGTTAACCGTGGTCTTCTACCATACTTGGTTTAACCTCCATAGTCTGCGCGCGCGTGTGTGTGTGTGTGTGTGTGTGTGTGTGTGTGTGTGTCAGGAGGGCGCTGTGTGCACGTGCATGTGTAGACCTCAAGTTGATTCCAGGTATCTCCTTAATGGGTCTTCACTTCTATTTATTGAAGCAGGATCTCTTGGCGAATCTGGAGCTCAAGTATTTGAAAGAAAAATCAGAGTGCCTCTGTCATTTTACCCTGGCATTCTTCAGTCTGCAAACAAAAAGCCACGTGGAGGAGGGTGGCCTCACATTAGACTAACTCGCGTCCCCACAGTCTGCCTGCTTAGCTGACCTTCTGTGATGAACCGAGATTATCTTTCCTTTTCCCACCACTGTATCTAATTCTTTGTCTTGGAGAAGCACACCCGCCCGGTTCACCAAGGGGTCGATTCGTGTTTGGTGAAAATAATCACAGGTTCTATAAGCATAAGAGTTGCAAGTGTAGCTTTGGTGTCAGGGTCTGTTTGAACCCCTGCTCCACAGATTAGCCTCTTGGGTTTCTGGTTTCCCATTTGTCAGCAGAGTGTCATACACCACCTGACACACAGTAGACCCTGAAGACACTGGCTGAAGCAGTGGTGTGCCAGGCCTACATGGCAGTGGCTTTTCAAGTAGGAACTCTACTCAGAAACGGACGTGCAGGCCTGTGACTGGTCCCGAACCCTTCTCACAGGGATAGGTGTGTTCTGTCCTCTCTGAGGTTCAGGTCCAGTTGTTATTCTTTGTTTCCCCAACAGATGTTTGCTGCATATAAAACAAAATCCAATTGCAGTTCTGTTTTCTTTTTGGCAGTTTAATTCAAATGCGTGCCTTGAACTCCTTTTTAGATTTTGATAGGCGTGTGGGTGATAACAAGACGGCTGCAGAGGAGGCTCTCAGGAGGATTCCCGCCATCAACCGCACCATAGCTGAAGCCAATGAGAAGACACGGGAGGCACAGCTGGCCCTGGGCAATGCTGCAGCCGATGCCACAGAGGCCAAGACCAAAGCCCATGAGGCAGAGAGGATCGCCAGCGCCGTGCAGAAGGTGAGCGCTTCCCTCTTCGCCAGCCCCTGCTCATACATCTCACGCTCTCTAGCCCCCTGAGTCCGTGCAGAGTTTTTCCTCTGCTGTAGCAAAGCAGATTACAGGAGGGAGTAGGAGGCGCTCTAGGAAAGGGAAAGTGGCTCTGGGGTCTTTGGTTTGCTTTGGTCAGCAGTTCCTTCTGTGCCTAGAATGCCACTGGCACCAAGGCCGACGCTGAGAGAACCTTCGCGGAAGTGACGGATCTGGATAATGAGGTGAACGTTATGCTGAGGCAGCTGGAGGAAGCAGAAAATGAGCTGAAGAGGAAACAAGACGATGCCGACCAGGACATGATGATGGCGGGCATGGTAAGAGCGCCCCGTTGTTCAGAGGCAGAGCGGAGGGTGCTCACTGGAGACCCCCAACAATGCCTTTTCCATATGAACTTTGTATTGCATTTTCTGATCAAGAATTGGGTCAGTAGCTTATGTAGAAGACAAAGAATTTGGCTCCTCTGCCAGGTATTGGTGTTGCACAATTGCCCTGTCCCCAAACCACTCAGTAAGAAGCAAAACATTTCCCTCACAGCTGGAGCTTTAGAACACTTAAAAAAAGCTGTGTGTGTGTGTGTGTGTTTAATGTGGCTGAGTAGGTGATTCATACATGGGATAAAATTAAAATTGTTTTAAAAGGAGAATGCAGCGAAAAGCCAGTTTCTTCCTGAGTCCTCCCAGCTGCTTGCTCACTAGGGGCAGAGGCCCGGTTCTTATACAAGGCATTGGAGAAACGCTCTCTGCCACTGCACTGAAGCACACCAGCCTCACACCTGCTTCCCTTGCACACTGTCTGTGGTGACTGCACACAGCAGGCCACTGTGGCAGAGTGGTTTTGTGACTGACTGGTACACAGGAGAATGAGGGGCTATTTTTCTTCATTTGGTGTTCTCTTTTGCATTAGAAAGGACTTATGGGGCTGGGGTGCGGGAATAGCTCCTGTTTTGAGTGCGTTCACAGGGTCGGTGAACATCGTCAACTTGTTTGCTCTCATCCTTGCTGTGTCAGGAAGAGGCACAATTTTTCGAGGCCCCCAAAACAGGGCCTTTTGCTGTGGGTCATTTCTACCTTGAGATAGGAAGGACAAACACAAGATCTGGTGAAGTGCACCCAGCTGAGCTTTGGTTTTGTTTTATGAGACAGGGTGGTCTCCCTGTGTAGCCTTGACTGACCTGGAGCTCTCCCTGTAGACCAGGATGGCCTTGAACTCATAGAGATCTTCCTGTTTCTGTCTCCTGCGTGCTGGGATTAAAGTTATGCACCACCATGACTGACTAAAACAGCTGAGTTTTTAAACTTTGTGCTGGATTATCCTGCAATTTTTAATGTAAAAATGAGGCTCAAATGGAAATTACCATGAAGCAAACATCAGTGTTTCTCTTATGGCTTCTCTTTTTAAAATATACTTATTTATTCCATGTGTGTGAATGTGCGCACACCGTAACACACATGGCTGTCTCAGGACAGCTTGTGGGAGTTGGTTCTTTCCTTCCACCATGTGGATTTGGGGCCTAGAGCTCAGGTCATCAAACTTATTGGCAACTTACCCTTTGAGCCATCTTGATGGAAGCATTGTATTTAAAGCATGTTGAAAAAAGTAGAGAATACATATTTATGAGTTCCAAAAAGGAATATGGGTTTAATTCAAAGGGCAGAAAGAGAATCCACTTTTGTTAGTTTTGGTACATAGTTTCTTGGGATCAGTAAGCCATGTCCTCATACGCTATCCCTTTTGTATTTATAGAGTTTTGAAAGTCCACCATTCAGTGAGTATTTCCTGGGTCTAACATTTTCTTCAACCAGATGGGTTGTGGTTCTTTCTGGAAGACACCAAAGGCCACAGGTTAAACAGCGGAGTCCTGTGTCCCAGTCCCAGAACGGTCCGGAAGCCCTTGTGGCTCCCCGAAAGCAGCTGCGATTTGAACTGAGTTAATCATTTATTTGTGAAAGCTTTTTTATTTTTTATTTTTTATTTTTTCTGTTTTTAAATTTTTCACATTGTTTTGATCCCTAAATGTTTGCTTTGTTTTGACCCCAAAACAGGAACAATAATTCCTGGTGGGGCATGCAAAGCCGCTCGTTTCTCTGCTGTTGGCTTTGTTGGTGAGAGCATCTGCTTTCTGACGCGTAGATGCTTCCTTTTCCCTGCTGCTTCCTGTGACTCACGCCCAGTGTGTTTGTTCAGGTTTTATGGAACTTTCCCAAATGTATTTACCTTTGGTTGACTTTGAAAACATCCATTGTATTCCGTGTGTGTGTGTGTGTGTGTGTGTGTGTGTGTGTAGATGACAGAGAGTTTTCAGAAAAGCCTTGCTTTGCTTATGAAAACTCTCCGAGAATAGTACATCTCTAATAATGAGGTACCTAAGAGTATCCATGTTGTGTTCCTATACTCAATCTGTACTTAAAAATAACCTAATTCTACCTAATGCATTTTATCATGTGTTTGCCCTAGGTATTCTGGAGTGGGGGAAGTGAGAAAATGAGATAGCGTCATTCTTCTGAATGCATATGTCAGGAAGGGCAGCCAGGCATAGGAATATATACCTACAGTCCAGCACTCGGAAGGCAGAGACAGGAGAATCTTGTATTTGAGACCAACTTAGGTTACATAGCAAAACTGTCAAAAAAAAAAACATAGGAATTCTGATTGTTCCGTGCAGTAGAAATAACATCCTCCACCTGAAGAAAGACACCACTCCAAAACCTGCAGAGGGTCTGTGACTCAGCACTTAGAAAGGGGGGACAAATCTGAAAATAGATCTGCTGCCTCACTAAGGGAAATATTTAGAGAAGATGAAAACAAGGAGTCAGGGGTAGTCATGCTGTTTACTCTCTCCCTGCAGGCTTCACAGGCTGCTCAGGAAGCTGAGCTCAATGCCAGAAAAGCCAAAAACTCTGTTAGCAGCCTCCTCGGCCAACTGACTGACCTCTTGGAGCAGCTAGGTAAGTAACGGGAGGCTCACTCCTGCCGGCACCCAGGGCTTTGTGCCGTTCTGGGGTCTCATGCCACCCACTCTGAGTCCACTTACATGGAATCCTCAACTCATCGATATTAACGTTTCCTTTAGCTCTTGCGCAGTTAGGGCTGCCATACCCACTGTCTTGCCTGGCAGCACCTTCTAAGGTCAGCTGCAGCATCACAGCGTTGCTGGGCGGCCAACTCTAGAGTGAAGAGGAATGGGACTCTTTAAGCTCAGGTGCTTTAGGTGCCATCCCCGGACACTGCCCCGACTGGGACCCCACGGTCTTTACATTTGAAGATGAGCTGCCCTCTGGGTGTCATTTATGGCCAGGGTTCATCGTGCAATTAAACAGCCATTTCCTCTTAGTCCCCCTGCTGGGGTTCTTTACAGGTTTGAAAGGCTCCGTGGTAGAAGAAAGAATTCTTAGAGCCGTGCTCCATCGCACAGAATTCTCTCCTTTGCCAACCAGAGAACAGTTTGATGAAGTGAGAACTTTTACACTAAAAGAGAGGGAGACTTTGTTTGTTTTATTTGGTTTCCAGGGAAACACAAGCACAATGAACCCTCCTTTTAATCTAGTTTGGTAGAGGCAGATCTCCTTTTAGGACACACAGCCTTTTGTCACCAGGCTCCATTTTGAAGGAGTAATGTAGCCTTTGAAGACTGGGGATTGTGTTGTGTTGTGTTGTTTGTTTTCTGAGACAGGGTTTCTCTGTGTCTGTTTCTGTAACTCACTCTGTAGACCAAGCTGGCCTCAACTCAGAGATCCAGCTGCCTCTGCCTCCCGAGTTCTGGAATTTGTGTGCCACTGTGTTGTTTAGTTTTTTTTCTTAAGACGAATAATATTTTATCTGTCTCAAAGATCAATAATAATAAGTTATGTGCCGGCAGATGACTCTAAAATGGACGTAAGCTAAAGAGAGAGAAGGGAAAAGAGGCAGGTTTTGCGAGCAGGGAGACTGAAACTAGATTGCTGGCTCTATCACCTAGGTGTTAGGTGGGCAAATAAATTCCTGGCGTCTGAGAGTCAGTGAGCTAGCTAAACTGGTCTCTGGAGACTGCTTCTCTGTTCTTATTTGCTATGGAGCATCATCTTTCAAAAGGATTTTATTTTTCTTACTGTGTTTAGATTGAGGCTTTGCTGGCGTTATCTCAGCATTTCAGCCTTGGCCATTTGCCATTTTCTATTTTCCTAGTAGTGTCTAACTTTTACAAACAGGAAGTGATCCCCAAACTAGCGCATCTTCCCTGGAACCTGGGAGTTGCGGACATATGCTTCTATCTTAGAGATTTTTATATTCTTTGATGATACTGAAATGGCCCACAGATTACACATATGACCTGGCAAAGAGGAGTGGGTGTTACCAAATGGCCTTCTTAAGCATAAGATGTGGTAGCTGTGCATTTAGAAAATGTTCGGTGAGGGCTGAAGAGATGGTTCTCCAGAGATGGAGTGGGTAAGGCACTTGCTGCCGTGCCAGACAACCTGAGTTCAGTCCCCGGGACCCACATGGTGGAAAAAGAGAACCAACTCCTGCAGGTTGTCTTCTGACCTCCACATATATGCCTTGGCATCCATGCAGACACACATGTACACACATGCACACACACACACAGAGTAATAAATAATAATAATAATAAATATTTAAAAATTAAAACATTCTGTGAAAACCAGTTTTCTCAAGAACACAACTACAACTGTTCCAATATTAATCATCCACTCTGCCTGCCCTTGTTGGCCAGGCCAGCGCTGCTTAGACCCTTGAACCCAGCACACGCAGCACCTTTGAGTCAGGGCAGCTGCTAGCCTTGGTTTATGACAAAGCAAGAGGCACTTGGTGTCACGTTCCAGTTCTCAAGGAATGAGCCTGTTCTCCTTTGTGTCCTTCCTGGCTCTGCAGGACAACTGGACACTGTGGACCTGAACAAGCTGAATGAGATCGAGGGCACCCTGAACAAAGCCAAGGACGAAATGAAGGTCAGCGATCTGGACAGGAAGGTGGCTGACCTAGAGAATGAAGCCCGGAAGCAGGAGGCAGCCATCATGGACTATAACCGAGACATAGATGAGATCATAAAGGACATTCACAACCTGGAGGACATCAAGAAGACCCTACCGTCCGGCTGCTTTAACACCCCGTCCATTGAGAAGCCCTAGTGACGAGAGGGCCGCAAGGCAGTGCCCCTGGAAGGGGAGCCCGTGAGGCCACAGTGCCTTGACACAGAGATTACACTTTTCAGACCCCCCCACCTTTCTGCTGCTCTCCATCACTATCCTTGTGAATACAAAAAGTCAGAGTTTAAAGAGGAGCAGGTTAAACATCCTGAACCAGGAACAAAGGGTTTGGCCTAATAAAGTCTCTTCCATTCGCGTCAGCCCTTTACCCAGCAACCTTCCCTAGTTTGCCTGAGGTTATGGCATCCTCCAGTGCAGACCCACATGTGTGAACCTTTTTACGCCAAGGCAGACCCCTTCCCTTCCCTCCTCTCAACACCAGCAGAACCTATCTCCCTTCTCATGTTTCTATGAAGGAAATGTTTGGCTCCTCATCATAGCATTGAGATGGCCAGTATGCCCCATCTGTGGATAAAGAAAGTGCCTCCGCATCTTCAACCTCCTCTTTTAAACAAAAGGAAATAAACATCCTGTGCCAAAGGTATTGGTCATTCAGATGTTGGTAGACATCCACCAGTCGTGCTAGCTGTTGAGTATAGGACACTGAGCCGTCCTGGGAAAGAGTCCAGTTATGTGTCGGTCTCCCGGAGAGTATGGCTCAACGACACTTAGGATTCTCTCCCGTATGAATTGACCAGGAAGATAAACTGTTTTCAAATCCATAGGCAGCTGATACAAAGTCTGGATGGGCAGCTTGCACTCATCACTACACTAGATAGCTTTTGATATTTTTATGAATGGGACTTAATGCAGAAGAAACAGGGATGCGATGACCACTAAATTTTTCCCCAAGCCTAATTCTTCAAGCTTTGTTAGTGTGTTAGTCTTGGAATTAGCGTTAAGATATCTGTCAAACAGTTGGTCTCTAAGATCTTGACCAATGGAAGAAAAGCAAATTCCCTCTCCCCAGATTTTCTGGAACATGAAGTGTAACCAGTATCATTAGGGCTCCATCTGTGCTTTCTTCTTCTCTGTTGGAGAGAGGTGTAATGTTTGCCCCTAAGCTCGAATTCTCTTTTTCTGTTCTGTATTTAGAACTCTTCAAAATACATCATTGTTTGCCAGATCCTGGTGGCAAATGCTGTCGCTCAGTATTTCACACAGCTGCCAGCACCATCTAGTTCCTGCACTTTGTGGCTCCACCCACACGAAGTCTTTCCTCTGTATGGAGCGGGAAGAACCTTGTGCGGCATTTCCTAGTAGGACTCTCAACCTCAGATCCTTAGCTCTGTGCTTTTCTTAGGACCACACGGTGACAGTTCCTGCCACACGCCCCCTTCCTCCTGCCTACCTGCCTCTGAGATTCATATATAGCCTTTAACACTATGCAATTTTGTACTTTGCGTAGCTGGGGGGAAAGAAACTATTATCTGACACACTGGTGCTATTAATTATTTGAAATTTATATTTTTTGTGTGAATGTTTTTTGTTTATCATGATTATAGAGTAAGGAATTTATGTAAATATTCCCAGGCCTCCCAGGAGGGCACTGTCAGTCTTTGCTCGGATTTCCCTCTTGCTAGCACAGGGAACCTGTACACCTCCTCCCTTCCCAGCGTCTCCTGAGTCATCCCTGCTCCCCAGTGTTTTGCTCTGCCTCTGCCTCTGCCTCCGCCTCGTGTTTGCAGCACCTTCATTGTCTGACCGCAATCTCAGCCTGCTCACCTCCACAGCCAGACCCGAGAGGGCACTCGGGCACTCTCCCCTGTTGCCTGATCATCTGAGCTGTAGCTCCATGCTGTCCTCCATGCCTGCCCCAGAGCAGCCACCAGGTGACCGGGCGAAGTAGTTAGGAAACTTTACTGATGGGACTCTCCCATTCCTGAGCGGGATGGGTCAGTTTTGTAGGGAGCATGTGATGACCGAGCACTTTAGGGCGCCAGGCGCAGCTGATGGCAGAAGAAGACTCTGTTCAGTCTGTCTCCATCTCTGTTGGGCATATGGAGATCACCAAAATGCTCGGCTTGGCACCCCTGAGGTTCCACTCTTGCTCCTCCGAGGTCTTTTCTGCCACAGCAGAGGCATGGCTCTTCCTCACCAAGTTCAGTGCTGATTGGCTAGTTCCTCTGATTAAGTGCTTGCCACCGTAGCAGGTGCATGTTGGTCACAGTTGCAGGAAAAAGGCTGAAACAGACCACCATCATCCGTTGGGTCAGCTCCACTCCAGCAGGGCTTGGGCCCTGGTGGGTGGAGTGTTTGGTTTCGTTCATCCTCTCCATCTGTGTGGTATATTTTTAAACAGAAATTTATTTTTAAAAATGAAAGTTATTTACAAGATTATACCTATTACACTCCTGCAGCATGGCCATTGTTTTATTGTATAGTTTTAGTAATCTGTATTTTATGTAATAAAATTGACAGGATGGCTGCTGTAAAATGCCGGGTGTCACACAGAATAGAGTGTTTTATTTTTTTTCCCCCCGTGGAATTTTCCTCTTGATCCAACTGTGGCCCTTTTAAATGTGCCTTCACTTTAGCGGTTTGCCTTAATCTCCTTAGCCTTCCTCTTCCGGGAGGTTAGGAAAGCGCAACACTTGGCATTTTTCTATGTTTAAAAAGAAAACAGTATTTTATTTATAATAAAATCAGAATATTTGTAACCCTTTATATCTTGTGTGGCCTGAATGTGGTGCGCGGACAAAAAATGTGTTAAAAGCTATAATGGGTGAGCGACTGCTCGTAGTGCCTCGGATTGCCGTGTCTTCTTGAGAACCAGCCAGTGCTGTCTGCTCTTCATTTGTACTGGGGGTTGAATTCAGGTCTTCCAGCGTGCAAGGCAAACACTCTACCAACTGAATACATCCACCCAGATTTTTTTAATCCTTTATTTTAAGACAGGGTCTCCCTGTACTCCGATTAGGCATTGAACTTGTGGTCTTCCCGCCTCGGCCTCCTGAATAGCTGGATCACGGGATTGCACCACTAGCCTCAACATTTTGAGGGTTTTTTTTTTTTTACTTCTGAAAATTGTGATCTTTGTTGTCATCCAGAATTAGCAGGTTTTTATTCACAGAGTTAGACTGGGTGTTATTCAACTCTTGTAGCACAGACATGGCCCAAGACCAGAGATACTCCTGAGGAGCCTAGATGTGCTGCGGTAGAGCCCGGGCGAGGTGGCTCACGTCTGCAATCCTAGCACTCGAGGCAGGATGCTTTGAGGCTAGCCTGGGCTACAGAGAGACCTTGGCTCACTGAGCACAGCACTTGCCATAGAAGCATGAGTCTGGAGTTGAATCTCTAGAACCTTCCAAAAGCAGGGCACAGTGGCATACATCTGTGATCTTTGTGCTCCTACAGAGAGAGGAGAGACAAGAGAATCCCCAGAAGCTTGTACCCAGCCATATTAGTGGTGAACAACAAGGGAGCCTGTATCGGACAAGGTGGAGGGCAGGGACCAGCACCCAGAGTTGACCTCTGACCTCTGCACGTGTACGTATTCACTTGCACTCACATACTGGAATGCATGCACACACACACACACACATACACACACACATACACACACACACACACACACACACATACACACACACACATACACACACACACACACACACACACACAAATAAATAAATAAATAAAATATGCCACGGGCCTGCCCGCTGCTTTTAATTGCCTGAACTCCTTGAGTAGCAATGCGTCTGAGAAGCTGCCTTTCCGTACGTAACTGTGTCTAGATGAGAAATGCTCTCAGGCTTATGGTAGACTAAAAGGAAAGAAAGCTGGCTGCATTAACAGGACAGGTATGCACCTAGCTCCATCCCCACCTGGAGACCAGGGGAGACATTTTGGAGCTAGAAATGGCAGGAAGTCTTGGGGCCTGCAAGTTCTCCCTTTAACTTCCGAGTTCCCGCTTGTGTCTCTGGGTCCCTGTGAGTCCTGTGCTCCTTCCCTCCAATCCTAGACTGGTCATAGCAAGGTCCCCATGAAGGACCAGCGGGCTCTTCTAATGATGTCCTCAGAGAAAGCTTTGGAGGCCCTAGTTAGCCTTTGCTGGTATAGTTGTGTGCCTCCCCCTTCTGATTCACAGGGTCTGATTGAGAGAGGAAACCTGAGTACTGCCTTCTTCTCTAGGGTGGCCTTCTTGTTTTTCTTAACCTCTTCTCTGCCGGTTCCGGTTGCCCCCAGACACTTTTTCCACGATGCTGCTCTCTTCCCGACATTGCCTCTGTGTGAGGTTAGTGCGGGCTCAGCAGAAGCTCAGCCTGAACAGGACTGTCTGAGAGCTGGGCTGTCCAATGGTGGATTACAGCTTCTGGGCTGCTGAGCCAGCACCCAGGAGAAAGCCTCAAGAGGCAAGCTGTGATTTCCATGATTACACGTTCAGCATGGCGAGAGTGTGTGCTGAGACTCCATGCTTTGTACAGTGCTGTCTCAGCGGGCCGGCCCAGACCAGCAGGCCCGGCCCAAGGAGCTGAGTACTGTCACCCAGGTCTCAGGGCTCTGTAAGCATCTCCAGAACCCTGTGTTTCAGAAAGTGACTTCATGGCGCTGGAGAGATGGCCCGGTGGTGAAGAGCATGCATTGTACTTTCAAAGTACTGGGGTTCAATTCCCATTACCCATGTGGTAGCTCACAAGTGCATGGGACACATGTGCATCCCTAGGGTTCAGAACAATAAAACCGTGTACTCATTACTGTAATTCTACCACACAGGAGTTTGTGGTCAACCTGGGCTACATAGCAAGTTCTAGGCCAGCCTGGGCTATTTAGCAAGACTGTCTCCAAAATAAAGATTGGTATAGTACTATTAACTAAGATGTGGGTTTGTTTGTTCGTTTACCTATTTTTTGTGGGGTTTGGCATATTTTTTTGTTTGAGATAAGGTCTCACTATATAGTTCTGGCTGCCCTGGAACTTAGTCTGTAGACCAGGCTGGCTGGAAACTCACAGGCTAAAATTAAAGGTGTGCACCACCATACCTTTTTTTTTTAAAGCACTTTTAAATATAGTCTTCCTCTTCTAGGCCCATTTTTAAAGAATAGAGTTTGAAACAGAAAACAAGAATATTCAACATTTATATTCCAAGTTACAGGTGTATACAATTCAATATAATTGATTTTCCTCTCATTTCCCAATGCATAGCTTGTTACTACAGATCACATATAATGTCTATTTTGCAACTTGTTGCAATACCCTAAACTTCCAAATGAGGTTTTAAAATTTTTCATCCAAATATCCATGTCAGTCATAATATGCAGGGATTTATTACATATTCATGAGATATAGAAAATTAACTTAGGAAAGACTAAGCTTTTAAAACTTTCTATTATGGACTTAGAGAAAAATGTTAAATGAGATAAACCCTCCAAAACGCCAGACTTCTCGGAATCCCCAAATGTTAACACCTCACTTTGCTCTAACCCTCCCTCTGCATTGCTTTCAATTTCTCAAGCATTTTTTGAGAAAGAAAAACAGAATCATGTAAGAGCACAAGATCCAACACTTCCTCTCTGCATGTTGCCCAGTGATAGCAATTCTCATATAAATCCAGCAGAATTGTTAAAATGGGGACACTGGCATAGATTCCGCACCATTTAATCCACACACATTATTCAGATGTCACCAGCTGTGGTAGGCACAAGGACGTCCCACAAAGATGCCCTCATCTTAACCCCTGGGTCTGTGAGTACCTGAGGTTACACGGCAGAGAGGAACTGAAATCACTGAGGTAATTAAGTTGATAGGAGCTTACCTTGGGTTATCTGGGCATTATCACGTGGTGTTTGTGTGGGTGATGTCACAAAGGTTCCTACAGAGGAAGAAGGAGGAAAGGGGGTCGGGGCAATCTGTGGGGGACTCTGTGGCCTTCCTTGATGATGGAGGACGAGGAACGTGAGCCCCAGCAAGGAGCTGGAGAAGGCAGGAGTATGGAAGCCCTGGGACAGTCGTAGGAAATCAACAGGGATACCAAGGAATCATGG
Organism: Arvicola amphibius; assembly: GCF_903992535.2. Lineage (NCBI taxonomy): Eukaryota > Metazoa > Chordata > Mammalia > Rodentia > Cricetidae > Arvicola > Arvicola amphibius. Next base: position 68,290,706 of record NC_052058.2, read on the forward strand.
GAAGGCCAACTTGTGTTTCTAGGCAGTGTTCCGAGTCCGTGTGCATGTGAGTGTGTGTGTGAGAGAGTGTGTGTGAGCACATGCATGCTGCTACTTGTTCCACCAACTTCAGTACATCTATGGCTGCCAAATGGAGATTTTTCTAAGCCATTGCTTTTTCTACGCTTGTAAATTTATAGTTTACTGTGACATAAAAGCCTTCCTTCTTCCTTCTTTATTTACATTAGTTTATCTTTGTTTTAGTCAGATTGTTAACTCCTGTTCTTAATAATTATTTTGATTCTTAATGTCCCTGATTTGGCATTCACAGGCATACCCTGTAGCTAGTTCCTGGGATCTTCCTGGAAGCCCCCACCATTCTGTGTGTGTTCTTCCTTCTGGCACATAAAGATAGTGCGGGCAAATCTTGTGTTTTCCCTCACCTAGTCCTGGACTTGGTTATTTCTACAATGAGAAAAACTAGTTTGGAGTGTTTTGTGTTTTGTTTTGTTTTGTTTGTTTTTATTCTTTAAAAAAATCCAATAGGAACAGAAATAACCAAAGACATTTCACTCAAATGAATGCAGAAACTGAACAATGAAACTCTGTCTCAAAAAAAAAACCACAAACAAACAACTCAACAATGAGGCTCTGAGGAGAAGGCTCAGTGGTTAAGAGCACTCACTGCTCCTGTCGAGAACCCACATTTGCTTCCAGGACCCGTGGCAGGTGGCGCACAACCGCCGGGGTTCTGGTGCTCTCTTCTGTACTCTGTGGCTCCTGCACTCACACACATGTACCCACACACAGACACACATATACAGGCATGTACCCACACACAGACACACATATACACACATGTACCTACACACAGACACGCATGTACCTACACACAGACATGCATATACACGCATGTACCCACACAGAGACACGCATATACATGCATGTACCCACACACAGACACACATATACACGCATGTACCTACACACAGACACACATATACATGCATGTACCCACATACAGACACACATATACATGCATGTACCCACACACAGACACACATATACATGCATGTACCTACACATATACACACAGCTTTTCAAAACTCAACAATGATACTACATTTTAAAACCAATTTGTCAATAGGTGTATTGCCTCTAGGAAACATTGCTTAGTCTCTCCCCATAGATGAATCTGTTTTATGCTTTTTTGACAAATATTTTGCTCTTAGAGCCTAGTACCCTTGGGTTTTTACACTCTGATGGAGTCAACTGGAAATTTTATTTAAGTAGGGAGGGTAGCAAAAACAAAGAACATAAGAAACAGTACAAACAAAAACAAAGACACATTCCCTACAAAGCAGAAAGACATGCACAAACCAGTAATCAGATGCACAGAGAATATATGCATATGTGTGTATATGTAAATATGTGTGTGTACACATATACATGCAGATGTATGTAAAGCAAATGCCTGCATTCTAATTGTGTGAAGTCTGTGAAGCACAGATCTTACCTGTAGGAAAGAGAATGTGTTTAGCTGTGGTTCTCAACTTGTGGTTCGTGACCCTTTGGGGTCACATATCAGATATGTACATTACAGTTCCTAACAGTAGCAAAATTACAGCTATGAAGTCGCAACAAAAATAATGTTATGGTTGGGGGCCACCACAGCATAAAGAACTGTGTTAAATGTCTCAGTATTAGGAAGGTTGAGAACCCCTGGTCTAGAGGAAGCTTGGAGTCAGTGATCCAGGTACAAAAATACTCAGGCAGAGGTTGTTAAGTGCAGCTGAGAAAGCCAGTCAGGGTTTCCCCGGCTCCTTTCTTCCTGCGAACCGAAGGTGTGAGCCCTAGCTCCCTGTCTACTCCCAGCAGCGCGGCTGCTCAATGGGTTCAATGGGTTCAGCTCAGGCGTCCACCAGCAGCAGAGTCTGTCCCTCTGCTCGTTTCCTGTCGTTTCCTGTCTTCCAGGTGTGAGCATCTGTTGTTCCCTGCACAGTGTGATGCTGCCATCTCACAGAGCCGAGGCTAACAGGGCAAGCTGGAGTATTTGAAGCTTTTACTGCCCATTTGAGGCCTACTTACTGGGTCCTACAGAGATCTTGCAAAATTCTGAAACAAAAGTCAGTTACCAAACTATGACTGGCCTATTGATGTAGCCGTGGTTTGTTGTTGTTGCTTGTTTGTTTGTTTTGTTTTAAGACAGGGTCTCATCTAGCCCATGGCCTCAGACTTGATATGTAGCCAAGGATAGCCTTGAACTAATTCCTGATCCTCCTTCCTCTACTTCTAGAGAGCTGGAATTATAAGTACATTCCATCATGCTGATTTATTCTTTACTGAGGATCAAACCCAAGGCTTCATGTCTACTAGGCAGACACGCTCTAGCAACTGAGCTACCTCCTTAGTCCAACTGCCAGGCTTTATCAATCATTTTTCAGGCAGACATGGTGGCACACACCTTTAATCTCAGCACTCAGGAGACAGAGATCTCTGAGTCTGAGGCCAGCCTGATCTACAGAATGAGTTCCAGGACAGTCAGGGCTACACAAAAACATCCTGTCTTGAAAAACCAAGAAAGAAAAAAAGAAGAAGGAGAGAGAAATAGAAAGAGAGAGAGAGAGAGATAAATGAATGAATGAATGAATGAATGATGAGTTTCGTCCTGAGGATAAGAGTTGCTCAAAATCCATTCCAAGAGAAGCTGGCCCCAGGACAGGATAGACTGGGTTTGGGGGCTTTGTCTTTACCATATGGAGCCATGACTTGGCTGATTGGTTCTTAGTTCTCTGAGCATGGAAGGAAAGAGAGATCAATTCATGTAGGGTATGTTCTTGAAATAGGGAAAGCCACTACACTTAAGCATGTCCAAGGAAGTTCTGCCTGCCTACATCTCCTGCGGCTAGGAGGGCACAGACTTAGACAACAGTTCCTCTGTTGGGTGAGTATGTGCGCTTGCTACAGATAGGAGGGCACGGCTTGAGAGGAGCTCACCCAGCAGGCAGGAGGTGAAACACTACACAGAGCTTACCACAGGCAGAGCAAACTGTTTCTGTGGGGCCTGAGGTTTGTACAATACTGGGAACTAGGAGATGGTCTGGCCCACAAATCATATGACCTTAGTTCAGATTCCTGGAGCCCACATAAACAGCTGCGTGTGGAAACGCACATATGTAATCCCAGCCTGTCTTTGGGAGATGAGAAATGGAGACAGGGAGATCATCCAAAAGCTCCAACTACCTAGGCTGCAGGGTGGCAGAAACAGCCATGGGACTAGCTGGCCTGCAGGGCAGCAGAAACAGCCATGGTACTAGCTGGCCTGCAGGGCAGCAGAAACAGCCATGGGACTAGCTGGCCTGCAGGGCTGCAGGGCAGCAGTGGAAGCAGCAAAAGAGGCCATATTACAAGGAAGGTGAAAGGTAAGAACAGATGCCCAAAAGTGGTCCTCTAACCTCCCCATGCACAGACAGGCTTAACTTCTGTGTGCTCTCCCTATCCATACTAATACCATGCAGCGCGCGCACACACACTGGGAAGAAAGGGGTCCATGCACTGCATTACCCTCACAAGGAAACTCCCATCTATGAAGTTACTATATATGTTTTAGGCTACAAGGAAGCTGGGTCCTTGTTCCCCTCCTGCTCTAGCATCTGTTGGCTTCCGTCATAGGGTGTGTACATGACTGTACTTCCCTTCTGCTGCAGACACCTCAGCCACCGTCTAGCCAGGCTAACCTGTTTGGTGTGCTCATGGGATGACGATGAGGGTGTGGCTTGGAGCTGAAGGTGGCCAGAGGCTACAGAATCAGACCTTTGCCAGGGAGGAATAGGCATCCCCAGGCACATGTTCACTGGCACTGTGGTGAACCGCTGGACTGGGCATGAAACCAGGCCATCTCAGGAATGGAAGAGTCAGTGGTGGATTAAGAAAAAGAGCACCTCCTAAACAGGAAGTCCAACCGCCCTTCCTTCACCTCACTGTGGACCAGAAACAGTAGTTTGGGTTGTGTACGAGTGCAGGGCCTCCTGTCTCTGCCCCCAGCCAGCGTCGAGCATCCCCTGCACACAACAGAACTGAACAGGAGGCATGCCTGAGCTGGACATGGTGCTAGGTTCGCTTTTATTAAAACCTAACAACCACAACTACAAAACAGTGCTATTCCAAGTAGCACTGTTAAGAGGATGGAACTCTCAAGCCAGCTGTGCTGAGACTCTTTGGTTCTTTTTCTGGAGCTCGTGGGAAATCCAGGATGACAATTCTGCTTCGTGTTTCTAGACCCCATTATACCAAAGGCTCAGGGCTACCCATGAGACAGTTATTCTCCATAGTAACACTGAGAATATTCTAGGCATATTCACTGAGAGAAAGCACTGGGTTTTATTTTGAAATACACATTATTTTGAAATACATATTATTTTGAAAATAATTGCATATAATATTTTTATATATTATATTATTATTTTATATTATAATATACATTATAGATTATATTATATTATTTGATATATGTTATATATTACTGTATATATTATTTTGAGATATATACATGTCATTGTCAGAGAGAAGATCTTGTATAGTAGCCAGGCTAGTTGAACTCACTACAATCCTTCTGTCTCAGTCTCCCTGGTGTTGGATTTACCATCATGTGCCATCATGCTCCAATTAAAACACTCTTTAAAGACTAGGGTATCTTGATTTCCTTTTACCAAAGAAAAAATATTTTTACAGTTGCTGACCAGGCATGAAAATAGTACAAGAATTGCCTACCCATCATGGCAAGAGTCTTTCTATGACTTTGGAGAGGCTGGCCACCTGCAAGCGATTAACTGATTTTATTTAGGTCCCCACCAAAGCCTGAGGTAAGAGAACTCTAATCTGTTTATATACACATCCTTATGCTATGTAAATCTGCAGCGAGTTTTCCTTAATGACTCCTCAGTGTCTAAGAAGGCACAATGACAACTCCCTCTGAAAAGGCACTGTGAGAGGCCATGTCTTACTTGATGGGACTGTTGCAGGGTACAGACCAGACCAGAATCCCACCCTATGGACCAGAAATCACAGTGAATAGGAACGGTAAACGGGAGAGATGAAGGATATAGCCCTGGGAAATGGAGTCTCCTAGAGCAAGGCACACATTGTATAAAATAGTGAAAAACTTTTATAATCTCAGTGTGGGGCCTAGTGTTATTCCCATCATAAAGATGAGGAAAGTAAAGAACAAAGAGGCGCCATTGTGTGCCCGGGGCCTAATGTGGAAGCTATGGTGACGTGACTGGGGCCTTGAGGGGTGGGGTGCGGAGTGGGGCCCATGTTGTAGGATCGTGGGTCCATTATAAAAACTCTGTCTTTTCTTCAGAGTGAGATGAATGGCACGGGAAGCCACGGTGACAAGTGAAGACATGACCTGAGTTATATCTCACAGGAGTAGGCATGCGGCTGTGTTGGCAGAAACCAAAGGAGGGGGCAAAAGCCGGGAGATGAGATCAGAGCTCAAGGTGACCAGGATGGAGGCAGGAGGAAGTGGTCCAGAGCTGCCTGTCATCTGAAGCTGGAGTAGCAAGGTTTACCCTGAAAAAAGGAGAAGGGTCAAGAATGATCCTCAGGGCTGGGGGCATAGTTAAGCACACACATAAGCTCGTGTATTCGTGCATGCATTCATACAGTGGCCTTCAGAAGATTAGACTGAGCGACCAATAGAATGAAAACTGAAGCAGAAGTCGGGGGGCCTAGAGAGTAGGAGCTCGGCCGTGGACATCCCCAGGAGAGGCTAATGACCCGTCCAGGGGGACATTGCAAGCTGGTGGCTGGATAGAAGGGTGCAGAGAGCAGAAAAGCCGTGCAAGCCGTCCCCAAACACACTCTTGAAGACAGTAAGGTGGCACGTTCAAACTCATGAATCCAGGTGGGAAAACCAAAGGTGCGATGGCAATAGAGAAGAGGAGGGGCTTAAGGCCAGAGCCTTGGGTGCCTGCTTAGTTCTGTGTTCAGAGAAGAAGAGGGAAGGATAGAGAGGGGTGGCCTGTGATGGAGGAAGATCCTATGAGCTGGAAACCGAGAAGGCATTTTAAGGAGAACAAGTGATCAATTGCGTCAAAGGGTTCTCCTCAGTGTGAGAGGATGAGGGGTTTGAAGTGGCTCCTGAGTTTGCACGGATGGAAACCTCAGCAAATGCAGCTTGGGTGGGGGAGTAGAGACGGGTTTAACTGCAGTGGTGGAAGAGGTCTGGTTCTGTTGTTTGCTTGTTTGTTTTGGGGACAGAGTCTCAACTGTGTAGCTGTGGCTGGCCTGGAACTCTCTATATAAACTGACCTCAAACTCACAGAGATCTTCCTACCTCCGCCTCTGGAGTGCCGGGGTTAAAGGCGCAAACTGCTAGGAGAGAGTTCTTGAAGTCTATTTGGTTTCAAGAATGATGAGATGCAGACGTAGTGGCATATACATATGATCCAGCACTTGGAAGGGCAAGGCAGGGAGATTCCAAGTTCAAGGGCAGCCTGGGAATCACAGTATGTATGGTTCTGTCCAAGGGTGGGAGAGCAGAAGGAGAAAGAAAGAGAGAGGAAGTGGAAGAGCAGATATGAGGGGATTCCATGGCTTGCAGTCCCCATTATCTTGAGATATCACTGAAGTTGGGGGCCCAGAATGAGCACAAACCTTGGAGGTGGTGACTGACCCTGTGGTTGGGAAGGGGCGCAGGTAACGGTACTGCCTAGGTGTGATCACAGAGGGAATGGCCGAGGGCGGGTGCAGTCACAACGCTAGGGAACTTATTCAGTGGGCACAGTTTTCTCTCTTTTAATACTTGAAGGGACTTCGGTGACTCAGAGTGAAGTTTTGCTTCTCAAATGAAGCCTAATGAAATCTTTGCCTCCTGGAAACCCACAAGTCGTGAATGATACATCGTGACACAGCGTGGCTCTTAGCATCCTGTTTGCAAATACAACGGGAATTCTTGGTGAAGCTGATGCAGAGAGGATGACTTTGAACCCGAAATGAACACCAGTGTACGTCCCAGGGGTTGGTTGGTGAAGTATATTTGAGTAACTTCTGCTAAGCCCAGGGCTCAGGAGAGAATATTTAATCACTGGATTTCCTCTTGTGGTTGCCCTGTGCATTTGGCTGGACATCTTGAGAAAGTTGGGAAAACACGAGCCCATGAAACCTTAATTTGATTGGATTTTTTTCTCAGCCAGTTTAGAAGGAAAAAATATATTATGAATATAAACTCATTTTATATTTATGAATATAAAAAATATAATCTTATTTTTTTTTTCAAAAAGAGCTGTTCTAACTTTCCAAGTGAGGACCAAGAGTTAGCAGAAGTCTGACCAATATTGTGTTAACTGTGCTGGTCCAGAACAAAACACAATGGTTGAGAAGGACCCAGACACACAGTCCTCTGAAAGATGACAATGGGCATTTGTTCTGTGTTATGGGGACACAGACACACTTTCAAGTCTACCTGTGAAAGTGAAGAGCCACACTTTAGAAAAACCACTCACGGGGGTTTAGTTGATCTGAAACCACACCTTGACCCCCATGTCTTTTTCTTGGAAACTTCTGTTGAATTAAGGTAGCTCTCTCTTCACTGTGCCCACAGGCAGAGGACATGTACGGGGTTCTGAGTCAGCCACAATCATTCTTTTTAAGAATAGCCTCTCAGCCATCTTTGGGACTCTTTGAAGAGTTGTTGTTTGCTTTTTTTCCTTTCTTCCTTTTCTTCCCCCTCGTCCCACCTTCTGTTCATGTTAGTTACTTATATTTATGTGCAGTGGTGTTGTATCTGTGTAAGGTGTCAGGTTGCCTGGAACTGGAGCTACAGACAGTTGTGAGCCACCATGTGGGTTCTGGGAATTGAACCCCAGGTCCTCTGGAAAAGCAACCAGTGCTCGTAACTGCTGAGCCATCTCTCCAGCCCCCCTTCTGTTCAGTTCAACGACCTGAGATCATAGGTCAAAATGAGGGCTCGTCTCCCTCAGGTGAGGGTGAAAGCAGAGCAAAACAGGACAGGACAGGAGTCAAGGCTGCCACTGCTGGGGAATGTGGTTGTTATAGACCAAAGGATGGGTAGGCTTCCAAAGGGATGTGCCCTGGTCCCTGGAGTGCTGTTCCCGGGCAGTGCAGGAGTGAAGGGACTCACTGGGCACAGCGGGTGTCGTTTGCTTGGGGGGAAGCTTGGAGAAAGGTGTGGGTGCTGTCTCCTTCTGTGAGCCTAAGCCTTAAAATTTTTTTTATTTTATTTTTTAGGTGAACAGATGTTTTGGATGCATTTATGTCCGTGCCACAGGCGTGCCTGGAAGAGGGCACCGGATTCCCGGGGACTGGAGTTACAGACAGTCATGATGAGATGTCATGTGGCTGCTGGAAATAGAACCCTGGTCCTCTGGAAGAGGAGACTGCTCTTAATCCTGAGCCATCTCGCCAGCACCCTTTGGGAGAAAAATCTGAATCACTTTCACAGAAAAAAAAAAAAAAAGGAAGAAAGAAAGAAGGAAGTAAACCTTGTAGAATAGAGATGATGTGGATCTGACCAGACAAACATAGAAAGAAACTTTACAGGCACATTCCACCATAATCTCCCATTCCCCTTTTTCTTTCCTTTTCCCGAACGTTCCTCCCTCCCTCCTTTTATCTTCCTCTTTTTCCTCTTTACGTTTTACACAGTATCTCACTACACAGTCCCAGCTGGAACTTGCAATCCTCCTTCGGCTTCCCAAGTGCTGGGATTGCAGCAGGCATGTGCTAGCATGCTTGGCCTCTCATTTTCTTATAAATGAACAAACCCAAACATACGCTTTCTAATTTTAAGCAGATTCTCTCGAAGGAAAAGTTCAAGCAGATTTTTAGCCGTTTGGCAAATTACAGTGACGCTGAGGTGTGGTTTTTTTGCTCAGGTTGCTGCTGGCGTGAGCGCTAATGCTAGGCCCACGCGTGTTTTAGGAGCAGCATGAGGATAGTCTCCTTCCTGAGTCGACACAGGACTCCTGCCAAGAAGGGTGCCGATGGCCTGAAACACCGAAAGCACATTTTCAGACAGGCAGAGGCACCAGTTCAAACTCGCCAGAGATGCTTTTCCACCTGGCTCATAGCTATTCATTCATATTGGTTTTGACCATCCTACCTGTTTGGTTGTTTTAATTCCTTATTCATTTTCAGGTCTTTCCATATAAGGTTAGCAAAGGGATCCCTGACTCGGAAGCTGTCATTTGGGACAATTAACTAAAAGATTAATTTAGCTCTTAGAACTAAAAGATTAATTCAGCTCCTAGAAGCCTGCGTTTTGCCATCTGTGTTCTTCCCATGCCCAGCTCCAAGGTCCTCCAAACACTAATGCTTAATGATGGAAAATTCCATCAATTTGGAAGACATTGGCTTTAGATTTGTTTCCAGTGGTGTTCAGTAAAACTAAAATCAGTTATTCTAGCAAAGATGAGAGGAGGGAAAAAAAAATGACCTGAGTGGGAAAAAAAATGATAAATTTCTCCTGCCAAAGAATCACAAATAATTTTATGCAGATATTCTGCCCTCAAGGAGGTGGGGGGATGGGTCCCACTCTCAGGTGTAGGATCATGGGGGTTGGGTGGGAGAGTCATAGTTCAGATGCCAGAGATGAGCCCCACAGAAAGTCACATACCGGACTGTGCCTGCTCTGTAACAAGGAGATGGAAAGGGCACTTACATCGTCGCAATGGTGACAAATTTAGAGCTGTCCTAACCAACAGAGAGCTAAGGAGATATGACACCTAAACATCTCCTGCTGTCCTGTATGGGACTCAGGGCAGAGAAAGGACACTGAGATGCGTAGCTCAGCGGCGGAACGCAAGCTTAGAGCGCTGGGGTCCCAGGTTCAAGTTCCAGCACACGCACAGGAAATACATGGGGTTAAGAAAATGAAGACAATTTTAATGCAGCATACATTTGGTTCCAATGTTGGCTTGTTAATCATAACGTATAGGCATCTTAATGCAAAATAGACCAGCAGACTGGGTATGCATTATATGGAACTCTGTCTTATATCCTCGGGGCTTTTCTATCTATAGCTGCTACAAAAGTAATAATAAAGTCTACACTAGGCTGGTTGACAAAATCCTGTCATCTAAGCTACTCCTAAAGACTGAGGCAGGGGATTGAAAGTTCAAGACCTAGGCTGCCGCAAAGCAAAGTTAGCCCAATCTAAGAAATTAAACCAGTCCTTAACTCATAATGTTTTCATTTTTAAAAAGGATCGGGAGCAGCTGAGGATATAGTCCAGGGGTAGAGCACCCCACTGGCGTGCAGATGGCCTGGGTTCGATTCCCGGTGTGATAACTAAACTATTTTCGAATTCTACTTAAGAAAACACTACTGTGAGGACACAGGAAGTCTGGCCACGGATTGGACAGTTGTGGGCACTCAGCCCGTGTAAGCTAGCTGTACTGTGGACAGTTGGCACCCGTGCTACGGCACTCGAGCTCCGTGTGTGCCGTGCTACGGTTCTAGTCCGTGTGTTTTCTGTCGTCGTCATACTCGCCAACACTGTGAAGTCGGCAAGGGTTTTATCAGCATCGGTTCATCACGGTGAAAACCGCAAACTAGAGAGGTTAAGGACGGCGCTCAGGTCTGCCTTGCCTAGAAGAGCGGAACTGGAACCCTCACCCCAGACCGGGCCCAGAGCCCCCCCCCCCCCCATCTTCTGTGCAGACCCCTTCCCCAGTCCCTCCTTCTCTTGCTGCTGTTTGGGTGTGTGGGGTTTATCTTCCTCGGAGATGAACAGCAGAGTTTGTGACCCTGGTTTTGCTATGCTGTGCAGGCTCCAAACTGAAACAGTGGAGGTAGGTGGGGGCAGCCAAACCTAATTAGAGCGGTGGGATTCTGCTGCCTAACCCCATTCCGTGGTCAGTGCTAACTCTAAACCTAACTGGAATCCACCTCTTGGAAACGACCCGACCTGGGGCAGTTTCTCTAATGAACACCAGCGGGTCCGCAGGTGTGTGTGTAAATGAGGCTTAGAGAAGCTCAGCAGGCTTTCCCAGCCCTGGGTTTCAGGAAGGTTGGCTCCCTTCTATTTACAAAATAAACTGGAATTGTATGTGCCAGTCCAAGAGTGGAGAGGTAGGTCCCCTTTCATGTCACCAAGAGTTTTTAGAGACTTGCAGGCACCGAGTTATTTAAAACAGCAACCTCAAGCTCTGCCTTTCCCACAGATACCCTTAAGCAGAAAGCTCGCAGTTTAATAAAGATTTTTTAGAGAGGTTAGTTCATGGAAATGGTCTATTCAGTAACTTCATAAGTAAAGGGGCTGAAAAAACAAAACCTCTGTTATGACTTCCCGCTGGTAAAGCCCAGGTCAGTTCAGACTTTGCTCAGGGAAGGTACTGCCTCCAGGATGTGTGATGCTTGAAAGACTCTGGGCCCCGGCATGGGGTGCTTGGGACAGTGGCAGGCTGTTCTCTCCCCACCCCCACCCCCACTCGTGTGTGTGTGTGTGTGTGTGTGTGTGTGTCTATCTCTCTGTAGTCTCTTTCTATAGTCTGTCTCTGCCTCTCTGTCTCTCTCTGTCTCTGTCTCTCTCTGTCTCTCTCTCTCTCTCTCTCTCTCTCTCTCTCTCTCTCTCTCTCTCTCTCTGTGTGTGTGTGTGTGTTTGTGTGTGTGACTGTTTCTCCTTCTCTCCACAGCATCTCCCCATATACTCAGGTTGCCTTTTATTTATTTATTTATTTATTTTGGTTTTTTCGAGACAGGGTTTCTCTGTGGCTTTAGAGCCTGTCCTGGAACTAGCTCTTGTAGACCAGGCTGGTCTCGAACTCACAGAGATCCGCCTGCCTCTGCCTCCCGAGTGCTGGGATTAAAGGCATGCGCCACCATCGCCCGGCTCAGGTTGCCTTTTAAACCACAACCCTCCATCTGCCTCTGCCTTCTGAGTGCTGGGATTATCACTGTGTGCCATACCCGGCTCTTTTTTCTCTTTTGCTCACTTTGTTGGTCTGTGTTCCTAATGTTTCCACAGTGAAACGTATTGCCTCTCTCACAATGAAAATAAACAAGAAAGGCCAGGCCAGCAGACAAGGCAGACTGCTATTTGGGCAGTGAGTTTATCTTCTGGAAAATCATTGTGGGAACATGTGGAGGGGACATTATACCTGGGCAGACTGGGCATCGCCAAGCAGCCCTTCCTGATTCCCCTGAGACAAACCTGATACCCCACAAACAATGTTGCCCTAATTCTAGGAAGATCTCTTTAGTGATGGCAGCAGGGCTCTGAGATATGCCACCTAACACCTGGTACGTTGACAATCCCACAATCAGTTTTAGTAATTTGGTTCCAGGGTACAAGAACAAAACCCCAACTAAACCAAAATAACAACAACTGAAGATGATTCTAGAGAAAACACAGAGCCGAGGCTGAAGCAGAGGCGCAGTGCGGGTCCTAACTCCAGTCGGAGACTGGAAGTGGAGAAATAACTTCAAAATCAAGAGCCTTTATTCCAAAGCTGGTTTGTCTACTGCTTTTTTTAAAAAAAAAAAAAATCTTCTTTGAAAAGAACAAGAGAATGAACCACCTTTGAGACCTGTGTTAATCCCTACACTACATCCTTCTCTTGTTGCATAGTGACTGTAACATCTAGGGATTTACGCAGCAGTTCAGTGTGGTCCAGGTTAGCCTAAAGCAGGGATCAGACAATCTTCAGCTGCACCATGTATGTGGCCTTATGGTCTCTGCTGCAAGTACTGAATTCTTTTGAATACAGAGCAAATGTAGTCACAAGGAGTGGAAGAGGATGACCATGTTTTAATAAAGGTTTCCCAGAGTGTCTGTCAGGCAGGATGTGGGACTCTGGCCACAGATGATCAGAACAATTCTATCTCTCTATCCCAGGGGTCTGGAGACCCAGGCTTAAGGCAGTCGGCACAGAGCATCCTCTGATGGGATTACTGGTCCTGAACTGTGCATAGGATGGATGGTCCATGGAGGAAGGGGAAAGGCTTTTTGTTTGATGTTTGTAGACAATGTTTGATGTTTCCCACCTAAGTGAACAAGAAAGTGTGGAATCCTGAGGGCTACCAGCAAGCAGTCCATGGTTAAGAGTGGAGGTAGCCTGCCTTTAGGATTTCTGTTAGTTAAATACACGTATCCCAGCTGACATGAGAGTTTAAAATAAGTTTGATTCTCAAAGTTTGAAAGAACTGAAATGAGTTATAACACATACTACCATTAAATTTCTTCATTGTCCTGAAAAGCAGTAAATCAAAATCAATATGAGTCAGCAGGGTAAGGTGGTGCAGACTGTAATCCCAACAGGAGGAGGCAGGAAGATCGCAAGTTCAAGGTCAGCCTGAGCTATATAGTGAGACTTTCCTCTTAAAAATAAACACAACCTAACTAACTAACAAGCTCTAAGATAACCAACCTGGTGGTGGTTGATCTTGGTGGTCAGATTGATTGCACCTGGAATCAAGCTACTGGTCACTCCTGTGTGAGCCATTCTTGGTCAGATTATCTGAAGCAGAAAGATCCACCGCACATGAGAGTGGCACTTTCTGTGGCAGCCCAGATAAAGGGACTTGCTTTTTGCTTTTTTTTTTTTTTTTTTTTTTTTTTTTTTTTTTTTTTTTTTTTAAATTTTAGACAGGGTTTCTCTGTGTAGGTTTGGAGCCTGTCCTGGAACTCACTTTGTAGACCAGGCTGGCCTCAAACTCACAGAGATCCACTTGCCTCTGCCTTCCAAGTGCTGCACCACCACTGCCAGGCAACCTCCTCACCCTCAATGGTAAGCTCACCTACCCTGCTGTTGCAGCATTGTCTAATCAAGATTAAAACCAACTTCTTTGAAGTTCCACACAGACCAAAGACCAGGAGATCTCCAGGACTCCTCCGGGCTTTCTGTGCAAAATGGACTACCAAGACACCCAGCCTTGTGGGCTGCATTCGACCCTGCCAGATTTTAGGCCACTCCAAAAATACCCAGTGTAATAACCAGTGTAATATCACACACACACACACACACACACACACACACACACACACACACACAAACATTCTATCAGCTCTGTTCCTTTAGCGGAGCCAATCAATATGCCAATTAACTCACTAACTATACTGGTATAACTCTTTTTAATGAAGTCCATTTAAGGATGTTAAGTTTTGTGAAATGACCATCATGAAACAGAAGCACTGGTCACTAGGACTTCTTTCTCTGTCTCCTCCCCATGTCCCCTCTCTCTGAGTCTTCAGGGCAGATCTCATAGGTCTCATCCCTTGAGACCTATCTATCATCTATCTATCTATCTATCTATCTATCTATCTATCTATCTATCATCTATCTATCTCTATCTATCTATCATCTATCTATCTATCTATCATCTATCTATCTATCTATCATATATAATCTATCATTTATCTGTCTATCTGTCTGTCTGTCTGTCTACCTATCTTTGTGGCATAGGCTGTCCTTCAGTTCACTACAGAGTAAAGGTTGGTCTGCTTCCACCATCTGAGTGCTGAGCTGACAACCATCCACTACCACACCTGGCTTCCTTTTGCAATCTTTAACTTCTAAACATAAGGTCGTATTTCTCTTAATCGTCACCCCATTTTGAAATATAATTTTTCTCACACAGTACTTATTTCAGTTGCACATCATCATTTTATATTTATTTTAATCTCCCTTCATTGTAAAAATGCATGAGTTCACTTTATTTTACTTAAAATCAGAAAACGGGGTTTGGGATTAGTGTTTCCTCTAATAAGGTCAAATCTGTGTAGTATTAACTCAGTAATCTTGTTAACATTCTTCAGGGGTAATTTAGATAAAATATAATTTCCCTCATCACATTAATGTTTAACATGCACTGGAGAACAGTGAGTGATTTCGGTTCATAAAGTAAACAGCAAACATCCGTAGTGTAGGCAGACATTTTTTCCCACCCATAGGTTCCCAAATAACCAAAAAAGAGATTTAATATTACTTATAAATGCTCAGCCAATAGCTCAGGGTTGTTACTATCTAATGCTTACATTTTAAATTAACCCATAATTCTTATGTATCCTCTGCCACGTTGAGGTACCTTCTTTCAACACTGAATGTTCATCTTGCTTCTTTCTGTGGCTCTCTCGACTTCCCTCTGATTCCACCCTCCTTCTTCCCAGCATGCTCAGTTTGGTTCTTCTGCCTAACCTTATCCTGTCCAGCTATTGGTCCGCTAACTTCTTTATTAAATCAGTCACAGCGACATATATTCACACAGTGAAAAGGCATATTCCACAATACAGTCCATTCATTCCAACAGATGATCCTGAAGGTTTGCTTAGAGAGAGGCTTTGTGGCTGGAGCTTGGAGCTGCATGCTCACATCTTAACCAACGAGCCAGGGACAAGAGACAAGAGGCAGCACCTGAAATAGGGCTCTGCTACAACCCACAAGGCCTGCTCCACAGTGACCTACCCCTGCAAGGCCCTACTTCCTAGAGGTCCCACAGCTTCTCAGAAACATTGTTGCCAGCTGCGATAAAATGTTAAACACATTAGCTAGAGGGGACATCCCACATTAAGCCTTAAACACTTACTTGTGAAGAGATTTTTCTATATAGAACTCAAATAATATATATGTGTGTATGTACATGTACAATTTTTAGCATAGATAAAATCCATTCTAAATTGACCTTAGGCATATAAAATGTAATCAGTTCTGAACTAAGGGTTGCAGAACAAAGTAGCTACTTTCTGTTGACTTTCACAGAGCTTGTATGCAACTTCCAAAGGATTGAGAGTTGTCTCAGTCTTACAAGGCACATGCTGCTCTTCGGTAGGACCCAGGTTGATTCCTAGGACCCACGTGGCAGCTCACAACTGTCTGTAACTCCAGTCCTAGGGATCTGACACCCTCTCTGACCTCTGTAGGTAACAGGTATGCACATGGTGCACTTACATCCATGTAAGCAAAACACTCACCATGTAAAACAATAAAATAAAACTAAAAAAAAATTAAGTAACTTCTAAGGGTTATATGTTAATAGAGGACTATTAATAATAAGATTAATAGAGGTTATGTTAATGAGCAAAGATATTTATAGCTTTGATAAAGCAATGGCAAATTTCATTTGTTGTCTTCATACAACAAAAATCAGACCATTAAAACAATTGTCCAAATCATTCAAATCTATAAAAAATTTACCTAAAATAACTAAATCCTCCAGGCAAATGTATCACTTTGGTTTAAGTCAGCGGAATCACTGAATTAATTAAGTCTCTTAAGAATTCATCTAAATGGACAATTTGAGTCTGGGCGAAAATTTTAAAGTAAAAAAGTGTCTCTAGATTCTTTTGATTGTAGCTCTCTCTATAATTGCAGTGCAAAGGGGCAGCTTCACCTTTGAACCCAAATCAGGTCCAGTCTTCCACAAGGCTTCCTGCAAAAAGAACCGTCTGGGAATGTTTGGGGATTTCTGTGCGACCCAGCTCTGGAAAAGTTGCACCCCATGATATAGTTACTAAATCCTTAAGTTCTTACAGACTGCTCAGGCTCCTTCCAAATGCTAAAAATACCTTCCAGTTATTTTAAGGACTTAAGTGGAGTTGTTTAAATACAGTGCTCTAACATCTGGATTAAGGTATCAGACTCAGAGAAAACCACTCAAGAACCGACTGGATAAAATAAAGGATGTTGCATAAGATCTGACATCGTTGTGCATCAGGGAGTGACCGGAGGTAATGTGGGAAGGGAAAATGTATCCTCAGTAGATGGATCTTGTTTATTGTTGATTTTGGGGAGAACAGTCCTGTAGAACATCATGTATGCAATGGAGATTAGGCATTTCTTCTTTTACTTGATATGTAATTCAAATTTTTCATTGTTGTTGGAGAAAGATGTATTTATCCAGTAAAAAGCTGAATTGTTTTGATAATGTATCCTAATAATGACTCTAAAGCAGTGGTTCTCACCCTTCCTAATGCTGTGACCCTGTTATACAGTTCCTCATGTAGTGGTGACCCCCCCATAAAATTATTTTTGTTGCTACTTCATAAATGTAATTTTCCTACTGTTATGAATTGTAATGTAAGTATCTATGTTTTCCGATGGTCTCAGGCGACCCATGTGAAAGGGTTTGGTCAACCTCAAAGGGGCAACAACCCACAGGTTGAGAACCACTGCTCCAGCGTGAGCTATTGGTATGAATTTGTGAAGGAGCCTGACAACCCCAAATAAGAATATTAATGGCTTGTGCTGTGTGGGGACGGTGGCAAGGAGCACACTCTTTCATGCCTGTGCAGGCTCTGGGTACCTCAGTATCCGGTATAGTCTGCCTGGCTTTATCAACTGTCAACATTATTGCTATGAATTTAAAATGTGTCCAGTGTTTCCTATTTAAGCAGAGGATTGGACTCTATGACAGAGAGTTTCAGACTTAATCGTTCAAGCTAGGAATTATGGAAATGCTTTCCATTTAATTTTAGAACCATGCTTAGAAAATATCCTTTCCACTTTCCGTGAGCAGGGGTGGGACTCTGATGAAAGGGTGGCCTGTTTCCAGCTCTCCTTGCCAAGCCTGCAGATGGTCAGTCCTGACCCCACACATACACCATGGTAGGGCAGGGAAGAACGTCACCCAAGTGGGGCTTTGGCTCTCTTTCAGATCTGTAGCCGGGGCCCAAGAGGAAGACAGTAGAAGAACCATCAGCTCCTGGTGGGTGAACAACTTCCAGTTTGCTAGTTAACACCCCAGACGGCTACTCAGCTCCTCTCCAAGACTCTGCTCGTCCTCTGGATTGGTTTTGTCTCTTCCTAGGCAAGTCTTCCTGTGTCTCCTCATTAGTGATATGGAAAATGAATATCCCTGTATGAAATACATCAAAAGAGATGCAAATAAGGTGTGTGTGTGTGTGTGTGTGTGTGTGTGTGTGTGTTTCCCTGGCCAACCTCCGACAAAGAGGTTCCCCCTGGGCTCTGCTCTGGCTTCCGGAGCTCTGGGAACCTGCTGAGGGCACTCTGTGTGTGCCGCAGCACCAAGTGGAATTGTGCCACTGCAGTTAGGGTTCTGCTTGAGGGAACATGGTTTCCTGGAGCTCGGCCAACCTCAGGGAATTTATGCAGCTGATCCAGGAAACACTGAACCATTTCCTTTTAAGGGCATTTTCCTTTACCCTTTAAAGACAAAGCCAGAATTAGTTTGTTTTTTTTTTCTTTTTCTTCTTCCTTTTTTTCATAACCACTGTATTTTTACATTTAAAACTTTAATACAAATGACGATAGAATTAGAACTTTCCTGAGGGTGACTTTCTGGAGGGCTGGGAATTGGGGCCCACAAGTCTGTCTCTACAGCTGGCATGCTACCAGCCAGTGCTTCAGTTTTTATCATAAGTGAGTCTGAAAGCAAGTGACATGCCAGGCATTCCTTGGGAAAGTTAGCTAAGGTAATGATGGAACCTGAGGCAAAAACCAGCATGCCACCTGTAATTCTCTTTGGGGCTCTGGGGCCTGGAGAGGTGACAGTTCTGTAAAATGATTTACACAGCATTATAAAAAGAAAACTCCCTTGGGTAATGACCGAATTGAAAGTGCAACAATAACAGACAAAGGGGACTTCCAGGACTCAGCTGTGCAGGCCACGCCCAGTGGGAATGCCCCAGAACCTTCCAGTACTGTGGCAGCTTTGGGAAGATGAAGCAAAAAGCCAAGAGACAATTTCCGGGGAAAGGAGAGTCCAAGATGCAACTTCCGGAAAAGGGAAGTCCAAGATGGGTTTGAAATCTGTACCCCTAAGGAAATATTCCAGAGAGGCATGGCTACCTTTAGAGGTTGCCAAAATAAACAAGTTTCCAGAAGCGTGTGTGTGTGTGTTTGTGTGTGCGCGTGTGTGTGTGTGTGCGTGCGTGTGTGTGTGTGTGTGTGTGTGTGTGTGTATTGTCCTGTAATTCCCAGGTGACATTTCTACCATAAGGACTGAGCTGGCTGCTTAGAGCGCCTCAGACCAGTGGAGCTGGCTTCGTCTCTCTTACGAAGACGCTGGCATGTTTCTAGCAATGGCTTTGCCCTTGCACATTTGAAGTCAATCTCATCCCAATGTTCAAATACAGTTTTTTGAGATTCCCCCTTTTGTTTTTGTTTGGTTTGGTTTTTGGTTTTTGAGACAGGCCTTCGCTGGAGCTTTGGAGCCTGTCCTGGAACTAGCTCTTGTAGACCAGGCTGCCTTGAACTCACAGAGATCCGCCTGCCTCTGCCTCCCCAGTGCTGGGATTAAAGGTGTGTGCCACCACCGCCACTGGGTTCTCTCCCTCCTTTGAAAATAGCCTCATTTTTACTTTTAATCCAATGTCTGTG
The DNA here is from genome assembly GCF_903992535.2 of Arvicola amphibius. Classification (NCBI taxonomy): domain Eukaryota; kingdom Metazoa; phylum Chordata; class Mammalia; order Rodentia; family Cricetidae; genus Arvicola; species Arvicola amphibius. The sequence continues at coordinate 68,309,986 of NC_052058.2, forward strand.
TCTATGTATTTGTGTGAGTAAGTGACAGTGCCCATGGAGGCCAGAGATGTCACATAGGTCGTAAATTGCCTGACATGATTCTGGGAATCAAACTTGGGTTCTCTGCAAAACCAACACTCTCTGACAAATGAGTTCTCTCTGGCTCCACCCCTCCCTTTAGTATTGCTTTACTGACACAATTTACATACAATAAGTTTACAAATTTTTGAAGCACAGGTAGGCCCATTTGCCTAACATGTTCTATCCTCAGTACAGCAAAATTATTAATTAATTAATTAAGCAAACAAGCCAAACTTGCTGGCATTAAGTATACATTTAAACTACATGAGTGTGTATGTTCAGATGTATGTATGGTGTGTGTGAATGTATTCAAATGTGGAGGCCAGAGGATAACCTGGGTATCATACTTTAGATTCCAGCTAGTTTGTGTTTTTGAGGTAGGGTCTCTCACCTGGAGCTTGCCTGTTTATCTAGCTGGTCATAGAGTTCCAGGGATCTGCCTGCCTTTCCGTTCCAACCCTGGGATTACAAGCACTTTACTAACTGAACTATCTCTGAAAGACCTACATGACTTTTGACTGTACGTATATTTCAGATTCTGTCTTTCATCCCCAAACAGTAACCCCATGTGCCATCACAGGCATTCCCTGTGTGTGGCAGCTATACTCTGCTTTCTTGCATTGTGAATTTTGCACTTCTACAATTTCCTATATATGGAGTCACGTAGATTCTTCTGTCTGCTTTCTTTCACCTGGCACAGTGCTTCGAGAGTCATCTCTGCTTTCCTATGGGTTGACGGTTCATTCTTTACTGCTGCAGGGGAGTATCAGTTTGACTCTTATCTGGTTTTGGAAAAAAAGATATATTTATGTTGACAGGAAATCAAATAAGTTTTGCTGCCATTTTGAGAATCGCATACTAAGCTTAATCATAAAAACACAGTGGAATCAAATAATGACATCTTGAATTTTGCAGCCAATTGGATGGAGCTAGAAAACATTATTTTGAGTGAGGTAATCCAGACACAGAAAGACAATTATCACATGTACTCACTCATAAGTGGCTTTTAAACATAAAACAAAGAAAACCAACCCACAAATCACAATCCCAGAGAACTTAGATAACAATGAGGACCCTAAGAGAGACATACATAGATCTAATCTACATGGGAAGTAGAAAAAGACAAGATCTCCTGAGTAAACTGGGAGCATGGGGACCTTGGGAGAGGGTTGAAGGGGAGGGGAGAGGTGTGGAGGGAAGCAGAGAAAAATGTAAAGATCAACAAAAATCAATTAAAAAATACAGTGGAATAAAAAATATCATCCCGCCGGGCGGTGGTGGCGCACGCCTTTAATCCCAGCACTCGGGAGGCAGAGGCAGGCGGATCTCTGTGAGTTCGAGACCAGCCTGGTCTACAAGAGCTAGTTCCAGGACAGGCTCTAAAGCTGCAGAGAAACCCTGTCTCGAAAAACCAAAAAAAAAAAAAAAAAAAAAAAAAAAAAAAAAAAAAAAAAAAAAAAAAAAAAAATCATCCCTTTATATTTTGCTTAAAATGTAGGAACTCGGTCCACCGTAAATGAAGTTCTAAATGGAAACATTGAACCTCAGGCAAGCAAATCTATGCATGAAATCTCCAGCTTTAGGGAAGCATAGTGGACTGGGCCTGTCCTGTCATCCTAGGAGGAGGTGGCAGGAGCATCAGGAGCTGAGGGGTATCCTTCCTTATACAGTGAGTTCAAGGTCAGCTGGGGAAGGGGAGTGGAGCAGACAGCTGCAGATGGGGTAAAAAATACAAGTTAGTTAACAACTGAGTAAATTGGGGTGATTTAGACATGAACTGGGATAAGAGGGTCCCTGGAGGTCAAAGCTAAAATTAAAATCCATTAGCAAAAGCGGCACTTGCTAATGTACAAGGAAAGACTGGCTGGCGCTCTCCAGAGACAGCAGCACTGCCCCGGCCACCACAAACAGCCGCAATGGTGAAAATGTCATTTTTGAGCATAGAATATAGTGTGGACCTGGTGCTGTTCTGAGCCCTCGCTCTGTCATTAACCTGTCTGCATTTCTCAGCTGCCCTGCTGAGATACATATTCTATCGTTATCCCCATTTTATAGTAGAAGAAATCGAAGCTCAGAGAAAACCCAGAAACTCGCCTTGGTATTAGTGAAGGCAGGATCTGGATTGGGGATTCAAGCCTTAACTTTGGCTGCTGGAGTCTTTAGCCCCAGGGAGGTACTGGGGAAGAACTCTGAAGCTCTTACAGGGGTGGGTACTGTTCCTGAATAAAGGGCGTGAGACCAGAGCAGAGGACGCAAGCCCAAGGAAAGGGGCTGTGAAGAAGGAGAAACTGAGTCAAACTGGAGAGTGCCTACCTGAGGGCATAGAATCCTGTCTGTTCACAGAAGTGAGGCGCTGGCTCATCTGGACCCCAGATGCCTGGCCAAGTGACCAGTGGGTCCTTTCAGAGCTAATGTCTTGGGGACGAGTATTTGTGGAGATTCCTTTGTGACTCGGCTTTCTGGATGCGTGCCAGCAGTCGTCAATCTGACCGTGTTGTGATGGCTGCTGCTAACTAACCTTTGACTGCATACAGTCCATTCGGTATTGTGAACTTATCTTTCTTTATGGCGCTTTTAAATCTGACTATCAAAGAGTGTATGAGTGGTGGAGCTAGATTGGCTGGCTTTGCATTTTGCCTTTGCCATTCTTAGCACATTACCTAACCTCTCCAGGGCGGAGGCACGGGGATATTGGCAGTGTATCTCATCCACGGGTCATGTTGGATGTTAAAAAGGCTAATATGTATCAAAGACTTACGGCAGACAGGTCTCTATGCTATTATCATTATCACTATAAAACGGTAGCAGATGAAAATATTTGTTCCATTGTTCGAGATGTGGTAAGCAATGAAATCTGTGCTAAAAACACGTTTTGTCTTTAAGATTTCATTTCGCAGGGCCCCATGCCTTGCTCCTCCTGCATCATGGACTTGGACTTGGCTGGCACAATTAATCTCAGTGTTTTCCAGTGGGTGGGTAGACACCTAAGGATCACGGCACCCAGAAACAGGGTCTCTCTCTTCACCTTGTAGCAACTATTGGAAGGAAGGATTCTAGATACCTGTTCTCTAGGAGCTGAAGTGTTAGCAGCAGTAACGACACTGCTTTTGAGTGAGAAGAAGCCTTGTATTATTTGGACAGAGTAGAAGAGACTCAAGTGCTAGATGAGAAAATAAGAATTTCCTTTCTGTTGCTCATTTTTTTGTTTGTTTTTGTTTTGTTTATCAAGACAGGGTTTCCCTGTATTACAGTCCTGGCAGTCCTGACAGTCTTGGAACTTGCTCTGTAGACCAGGCTGGCCTTGAACTCACACCTGCCTCTGCCTGCCCCTGCCTCCCAAGTGCTGGGAATTAAAAGTGTGTGCCACCACCGCCTGGCTCTGTTACTCCTTTTTGTGCTAGACTTTAGAGGCGATGTCAGGCAGTCTGCAGAACCCCCGTCTTGCCCCTGCTGTTCTTCGATGCTTCATCCAGTTCCTGGTTATAACTAGGTGTCTAGTTCAGGTTCTGTGTTCTATACAAAGCCATCCACAGTTCTCCCAATCCGTTCCCACTGGCCACTATCACAGTTAGAAACGGAAATTCTCACACCTTTGGCAATAATGAGTTACATTGTTATCTTAGAGCGTTAGCTGCAGAATTATCTGTAGTAGAGTCATTCCTTTAGTCAGTGACTAGGCATTTGTGGAGGGCCTCTGCCGTCCTTAACATGGGAAAAGGGATGGGCTATTGGTTGTGATGGTTACAACGTGTCTATATAAATACTGGTCATCCTTAAATCTCTAGCAGGAACCAAAAGCTTTCTCTGACAGTCATCTCTAAATCATTCTCCTTACAAGTCCCCAGGACAGTGTTGGACATGCCAAGATTTGCATCCCCTCTCCCACCCACTGTTACTTCAACTAGCCAGCGTGGATGTGGCTGATAGAATCGCTCCTAACGTTTTCCAGTGGAACTGGAGAGGATGGCATGAAAAATACGCTCTAAGATGTTAAAAGCATAGGAAATTGTGGTCCTTTTTCTTATGAATAGAGAGTTTGATGAGCATCAGTTGTGAGTTAGACTCTGCATCAGTAGTAGGGGTGCCCAGTCTTGGCGGGAGGCTGGCCTGCTGACAAGGGACTTATGGAGTTGCTAGCTCAAGGTCTGATGGTAATGTGTGTGTGTGTGTGTGTGTGTGTGTGTGTAGGGCATTAGATGTGAGTAGAAACAGGTGGTGTGTATACCTGCAGTATTTCAGAAGAAAAAGTTGCCCCTAGACGGAGAGCGAAGAGGATTCTGTTGAGACCCTCGGTCTGGTTAATTTGCTTCTCTGTCTGTTAGACCAGGGCAGAGGGGACTTCTGACTCCGGGGGATGGATAAGCGACTGTGCCCTTGAGTGTCCCGCCACCCCCAATTTGAAGAAGGGGCGACCACTATCCACCGCGGTGAGTTCTCGTGAGCTCTGCCCGGGACCACCCCGGGAGAAGGGCTGTGGGTGTTGTGGCGCATTCCAGAAGGATCTCTGGGCCGCAGCCTCTGCACCACGCCCTCGGCGGGGCCAGGTGTGCGCCCCGGTTGCTGAGGGGGGGAGCCGGGGGCCCGCAGCGAGCGGGTTTACTGCTCGGTGTGCGCTGAGTGTTTGTCTGCCTCGGAGGGCTGGGTCCTCCTTGTTCACAGGTGAGTCACGCCCCGAAACACGGGCTCTCTTCCTGTCAGGACTGAGTCAGGTAGAAGAGTCGATAAAACCACCTGATCGAGGGCAAAGGAAGGCACAGCGGGGCGAGGACTCGGCACCCGGCAGCCACCCGCAGCAGCGGAGCGCGGCCCGGCCATGCCTGCGCTCTGGCTCAGCTGCTGCCTCGGCGTCGCCGCGCTCCTGCTGCCCGCCGCCCAGGCCACCTCCAGGAGGGAAGGTGAGTGCTCCCACTGCGCCGACGACCCGCCCTTCCCTATTGACGGCAGTGGCTGTCCGAACTCACTTGGTCAGGTCAAGGGTCTCTGCAGAAAGCCTTCACCCTACCTAGGGCTCCTTCCCAGGTGGGCTTTAAAGTGCTAAAACCCCCGGAGTTAAAAAACACGAAGCCGATGGGTTGTGTCAAACAAGAGTTTCCTCATCTTAAAGCCATTCCTCTTTCAAATTCTTCCCTTTCTTTTCTTTTGTACCAAGGACCCCCTCCCCGCAGCGCCCCATTTAATTAGCAACGTGCTGCTCTTTAAACGGGCCACTCTCTGTGTATTTACCAGCGGGAGTTGGGTGGCATTTTTTTCATGCCTGGCAGCACCACACAGACTAAAAAAAGAACTTCTGTGATCCCGCTGTTATCCGTGTTGCATTTTTGAGATGGAGCGTGAATTTAAGCTTTTCAGTAATACTCAAAACTTCTGCAAAAATGCTACTTCTTAGAACAGTTTCACCTCCCAGCTATTTGTCGGACTCAAACGTGAAGTATCATTTTTTTTCTTACATAGGGCACCAGGTGGCTGTCATGTCTTGAGGAGTTAAGTTCATGTAAACAAAACTTTGTGAGAACCTAGCAACTGTTTTTCATAGGCATGTGTCCTGTCAACTAAGATGACACATAAGGCGGGTTGTCCCTGACACTTAGCCGAGGTGTTTTCTTCTGATTACCCCAGCTTTTTTACGTTCATGTTATTGTTGCTTTCTGGACTTCCCAGGCCACAGTGTGCTGATTATGTATAATTGTCACCAAAAAGGGGAAACTGTGAAATAATAGACATGTTAGTTTTCTATAGTAACCATTGTACTCCTTGTATCAAAACACGTTGTGTGCCTTAGATTTGCAAAATGAACTTTAAAAAATACATATGACAGTGGTCATGTCGAGTAGACTCCCTTTGAGTTAGGATAAATTAGTTGAAACCTAGTAGAAAACATCCTAAGTACAAAAAGAGTCCCAGAATATTAGAATTAAAAGCAGCTGTAAATGGATTAACCACTAAGAATCCTTTGATTGAAAAGGTGAGCGGTTGGCAGTGTGTTTGCACAAGGCCACCCAAGCAACTGTTGGCAGTGCAGAGCCTTTCATCCAGGGGTTCTTAAACTGGAGCCTTTTTGACCACATTATAAAAGTAACAAAGAGAAATTTATATTATTATATATTATATTATATTTTGTACGTATGCTTTTTCTTTTACAGGGTAGGTAACCATTACAGCAACTTTCCTCTTGGCAATAATTAAATGTATATGTGTGTGTTCATGTTAGATAACAAAAACAAATATGTAGGATGCCACCAATTGTTTAATAGTAGAATCAACATCTGGGACGCTGTGTTCTCACAGGGGACTTTGTAGCTGAGCATCCCATCCCGACGGAAATTGAAACGTGCTGCATTGAGTCATGGTCACACTTTCCTCTCCCTTAGAGACAGATTGAGATGTTATGTTCCCTCCTCAAAGGGCTGCATTTGGGGGCCAACTGAGACTAAGAAAACCTTGTCATGATGGTAGGTCGTTCATATTTTTTTCCATTCATGGCACGTTGGGATGTGCTAGGAGTTGGTACCTGTTTGAAGTGACCTGTGCCTGAGGCTCCTGCGGCCTGTGAAAGTCTGAAGCAGTAATGTTGCTTCCTGGGTTTTTTTTTTTTTTTTTCCATGCAGGAGAAATTATGGTAAAGATATAATTACCAAGACTTACAGGGTTGGCCTCAGCTAAAACATCAGCTTTAGAGTCAGCCTGACCTGGCAGATTTTTTTTGGTTTATTCACTTGTTAATGCCTGTCTTGGTTATTGTTCTGTTGCTGCATAGGAATCACCATAACCAAGGCAGCTTATAAAAGAAAGCATTTAATTGGGGCTTGCTTACTGTTTCTGAGGGCAAGTCCATTAGCATCATAGCAGGGTGCAGTCGCTGAGAACTTATATCCTGGTTGGTAGGCAGCAGGCAGAGAGAGAGAGAGAGAGAGAGAGAGAGAGAGAGAGAGAGAGAGAGAGAGAGAGAGAGAGAGAGAGAGAGAGAGAGAGGAGACTGGACCTGACCAGGGATTTCTGAAACCTCAAAGCTCCCCCATCCCCCATCCTCCTCCAACAAGGCTACACCTCCTAATCCTTCCAAAACAGCCCACCAATTGGGAACCAAATATTCAAATATATGAGCCTATGGGGCTCATCCTTACTCAAAACTGTCACAGTGCTCCTTAGAAACTGTTCAGGCTCCTCAGCTGCTTGGAGTCTGCTTCACCTGCTAAATAAAAGTGTTAGAACTATGCAAGCTTTTAGCCTTGGTGAAAGGTAAGCCACCTTGCACAGCTGACGTCCACATTTCTTTAAGAGTCTGGAGCCAGGAGTACAGGCACAGTGAACTCAGATGCCCAGAGGTCAGTAAGAAACACACAGGTTCCCATTTGGTATCTCATAGCTGGGTGAGAGACTGTGACTTGTGTCCCCGAGGGTCTGGATCATAGCTCTGGGGGAGGTATGTCTGGAGATGAGCGAGACGGAGAGGAGGAGGATCAAAGCATAGCGGTGCGGTGCGTCTGGCCATGAAGAGCCTCACGCTCTGGGCTGTATATCTAGGATGGTGCCTTGTGAGCAAAGAAGAGTCGCAGAGAGTTGGTGAGCAGGAATGGCGTGCTCACATCCGTGTGTTAGGAAGGGCTCTGCAGGGCTAAGAGGGTGGAGAGAAATGAGGGGAGCCAAATCAAAGTCATTGCAATAACCCAAGTGAGAGGTGGCGGGAGAGAGACCACAGGAACGCATAGGGTAAACTGAGAGAACTTGGTGACCCACCAAATGTTCTGGATCTCTAGGGACTTTCAGGGCTTTGCTTTTGCTCTCCTTTCAACAGCCCAAGGAAGGTGCTGAGCATTCCTGCTGTTCAGGCTGACGCTGCTCCAGGGTGTATTTACCCAGCCACGTAGGTAAAACATTAGACAAAAACCCAAAGCAGTTGAGACTCTCAACCCCGGCTCCCCTGTCAGTCCTTCTTGCTTTTTGGTTGTCGCCCAGAAAACATCACACACCGATTTATCAACCCCACCCCACACTCTAGAGAACATGCCCGAAGCATGTAAGGTGTCCTTGCACTTTCTGATGAAAATTGGCCAGCTTGATTATGAAAACACTTTGTGGTATATATGTAGTAGTTACCTGTCTCTTTATGTTTAACTCAGTAAACGAGTCACACAAATATATTTAAAGTCATATAACGTACGAAGTGATACACTTAGTTCTGATTAGATTGCCTTTCATGAAATAATTGCATCCATGAAGTAATTCCCATTCATCTTCAGAATTCAGATGCTTGCCTTCCCAAAGCTGCTTTCACACAAGTTCTTTCTCCAGATTTTTTTTTTTTTTTGTCTTATTGAGATAGAGTTTCGCTGTGTTGACCAGGCTGGTTTTGAACTCATGACCCTGTTGTCTCCATCTTCTGAGTGCTGGGGATTTAGGTACGAGCTACTGCGCCTGGCTTTGAATCTCTCTCTTGTCAATTGAAGGTACTAAGTTTTCCAAACAGTAGGAAGGTTTAGATATTTCAGGAGCACATTGTGATCTTCACAGCATGGTCGCTTTGAACTTTGTGACAATTTCCAACACTTCATGATGTGAGATAAGAGACGGAGTGTTATGTTAGAGCATTTGGTATTTTTCTTACTGCTAAGTTTCCAGTATATTGAGTGAGGTCATTTTATTTAATGTCTTCCCCAGATAACACATAAGTCATCGAGAAAGTTCTCTGTAGCATGTAATATTTGCAGAGGACTTAAGTGCACCTTTGCTCCCCCCAGGAATCATTTTTGGTAAAATAAGAAGTCTATACACACAGCAAATAGGAGTAGAGAGTTGGGACTCAGTGTGAGCTGGGAAGTCCTTGAGGGGACAGTCATTTCAATGTCCTGAACTGGGGCAGCTGATTGAACTCTAGTGGTCCATGAGACTGTTGATTTGTGATCGTGTTTATTGGAAAGTCAAGCTGTACAATTACCGTGTTGAGGCAATCGTGGGAGTGTGCTTCCTGTTTAAGGCCTCAGTAGACCAACCAAACTGACATTGTTTTTTTTTTTTTTTCCCCCCCTTGGGGAACTTTGCAAGGCAAGGGACAAGACCTGAATCATTGTTCTCAGACCAGTGCAGAACTAGGAGCCCTGTGATTCTAGAATACTCTAATTTAGTTCCAAATGAAACTTAGCAGATTACCGAAGCATTCCTGGGGCTGTGTTGTAACATAAGCCTCAGAAAGGTGATGTAATGTTTGAATCATCTCCAAAGCCAAAAGCTGTCTCTTTTGGTGTCTGTGGGTGAGTGCGTGTCGGCAGACGCCCCTCCCTGCAGCACAAAGCCTTGTCTCTTCGCGTGGCAGCTGCGAAAGTAGAAGAGTGTCAAGGCTGTTCCTCTCACAGTGGCCAGCGCGTGATGAGTCTTCGCCTGCTGTGGCGTGAAAGGAGAGGTGGAAACCTCGGAGCCAAGGGTCTGTATCCCGGCCTTCCTCAGACAGTCAGTTCAGTTACAGAACTTCAAGTGGATCTCTTCTGGACTGTATTTTTATTTGTTATGGGAATATGAACTTTCATGTTGGGGGAAAAATCAATTTGCAGCCAAATCACTTCCCATGGCTAACTCAAAATTAGACAAATTATCTAAACTTTGAGCTGTACTTTAAGTGGAAGACTTCTTATAACAAAAGTTTGCATATCTCTGTTGTTCCCTAGAGCCAAATGCTTCTCCCTGTCCAATGCAGGGCAGGGCAGAAGTAGAAGCTCCATCCATTCTGGAGCAACCTTGCTTCGTCCCACAAGCACGAATGAGAATATATCAGACACCGATGGACAATAGGTCTAAGGGATCTCTTCACAACCTCTTGTTTTACAAGAGAGGGTGATGATCAGGGAGATAAAATCATTGCTTGGATTCCCAAGCTGGGTTCATCAAGTAGAGCGCATGTATGACAGGGAAGCCAGGGAACCAAAGATTGCCCTTGCTAGGATCCTACATTAGTAAGAGGGCCCTAAGGGCCAGGATTCACTTGTACGTGAATGTTCGGTTCACAAGATAGCTCCTTGACTTACTTCTCATTGTAAAAAACACCCCCAAACAAAATGAAAAAAAAAAAACTATACATATTCCTTTTTGTAGTAAGAGTAGATTATGGAAGATCTTAAAAATATTTTTATTTGTGTGTGTATGTGTGTGTGTGTGTGGGAGAGAGAGAGAGAGAGAGAGAGAGAGAGAGAGAGAGAGCGCCACCCGATGGGAGTGTTGGAACCCAGGTCCTCTGGAAGAGCAGCAAGTGCTTTTAACCACGGAGCCAGTTCTCTAGCTTATCTCTCAATCTTGTTATATACATTCATTTAAATTAACTTCCGTGGCTGGAGAGATGGAGCAGCGGTTAAGAGCATAAGTTGTCCTTCCAGAGGATCTGAGTCCATTTCTCAGCCCCCATGTCAGGTTGCTTACATCTGCCTGTGACTCTCACGCCAAGGGATCTGATGCTCTCTTCTGACCTTTGAGGACACCTGCACACATGGCAGACGTACATTTTACTGCATGTGTATAAATGTTTTTGTCTGTGTGTATGTCTGTACCACGTGAGTACCTGTTAACCTTTGTTCAGCTCTGTTGTCTGAGTCTTAAAGCGGCTTGATGTTGACCAAGTGGTTTTGTTAAAAAAAAAAAAAAAAAAAAAAAAAAAAAAAAAAGACTGGCAGTGTAGTTCGGTTGGTATAGCCCTGGTTTTCACATGCAAGGTTTGAGATCAGATATCTAGAAGACAGTCAAAAGAAAGTTAACAAGCCTTTTTATTCCCTCTTCTCTTCCCTCATTCTTTTCATTGACAGTTTGAATCTGTCTGTGTATAATTGTGTCTAGAGGTGTTTTCCCCTCTGACTGCTGTGGGCTATTGAAGGCTTTCATGGATGGGCCAGTTACATGGCCAGAACATTGACCTCGGAAGTGTTACACAGATGACTGTTTCCTGTCGCTACCCACTTTGGTTTTGGTAAAAGGGGATTCCCAATGTTTAAATATCCTTTCACATTTCAGCTCAATCTTCTCTCCCATAACAATGGATCCAGTGGCAATCCCAACCTGTGCTCTTGCCTCATCCAGGAAGCAGTACCATGGTAGAAATTTTTGTCTGCTGAGCTGTGTAGAGACCTAAGCAAAGTCACAGCTCATGTGACTAAGATTCAGTAGTGGAGAAGAGTGTTCACCCCACTGAGGTATAGGACATCGTAGCAGACTTTCTTTTGGCCACCAACCGGCTCCCAAATAAAGACATGAAGATTTATTATTAATTAAGAATGCTCAGCCTTATGTTTGTCCCACCAGCTCCTATAACTTGTTTATCTTCCGCTACATTTTGCCCCAGGGTATTTTACCTTTCTTTCATTCTGTCTGTCCTAACTGCACTGCTTCCTCCAAGTTTGGCTGGCTAGTGGCTCGCTGGTGGTTGGCTGGCCCTGGGAATCTTCCTCTCTTTCTCTCTTTCTCCCTCAGTCTCTCCTCTCTCCTTGAACCCAGATTCCTCCTCTTGTTCTTTCTGCCTACCAGCCCTGTCTATCCTTTCTGTACCTAGCTAGTAGCCCTTCAGCTTTCTGTTAGACCACTCAGGTGCCTTAGGCAGGTGAGGTAAACAGCTCCACATCTTTACATAGTCAACCAAATGCAGCATCAACAAGTGCAGCACGCCTTTACACACTTAAATAGTCTGCAACATAAACAAATGTAACACACCTTTACACACTTAAATAGTCCGCAACATAAACAAATGTAACACACCTTTACACACTTAAAGTAATAGTCCGCAACATAAACAAATGTAACACACCTTTACACACTTAAAGTAATAGTCCGCAACATAAACAAATGTAACACACCTTTACACACTTGAAGTAATAGTCCGCAACATAAACAAATGTAACACACCTTTACACACTTGAAGTAATAGTCCGCAACATAAACAAATGTAACACATCTTTCCATAGTTAAATAGTCCACAACAGGCCATGTTGTTTCTAACACCTGGTGGGAGTTTTTGGTCCATTTTCTCGGGGTATTTGTTACTTCCCTTGGTGGGTGTATAGCTGTAGTTGGACCTCTAAGAGCCCATTAATTCATTCTTCTGACTTCAAGCGATACAATCATTTCAAGGAGTATTTTTACAGAAAATCATCTTACAAATATACTCCACACACATTTTCCAAACCTTGTAAATGCACAATAATTACAGCCATCCTTTTGCTAAAACTCGGAAGAATAGCCATAGTAGACAGGTAGTTATTTACGTGTGCAGGAAAGAGTTGTGGTGACAGCTGTGAACTGTAGCTGACATTTATGTTTGAAAACTTCTTGCTCATAAAAACAGTAAGGGATTTGGGAGAAATATTTGTCTGCCTGGGCTCTGGTGGGAGATACCTCTGGGTCATCAGGTTGAGTCACCTGCCAGCCACACACGTGAAATCTAGCCTAGGTTGTGATGATATAAATAATTAACAATGTGTATAATGAGCTAGTAGTGAAAGTGATACTGTCTTTTGGCTTTGTAGTGCGCCTCCCTGGGGCCTCTGCACCCACGCTGCATGAGCAGCATGTGGATCGAGGGACGTCTCAACAGTTTTGGCTATGCTGGCTTAAAATGCAACTCCCAAAGAGAGGATGGAATTCAATTAAAAGCCTCTTAGTGAGGGAAATACCCTTATTCTAATTGTGTCATTTAAGAATTAAACTGGAACAGACATTCACACACTAAGCCTTAAAGTTCAAGAAAAGTTTGAACGATGAAATATTCATATTTGTTTTATTTACTTAAATGGAGGATCATTCTAAGATGTCAGAAAGAGACATTTTGTGGAGGAGATTTTAAAACTCATAAATCTTGGAGCTGGAGAGGTGGCTCAGAGGTTAAGATCACTGGCTGCTCTTCCAGAGGTCCTGAGTTCAATTCCCAGCAACTACATGGTGGCTCACAACCTTCTATAACAGGATCTGATGCCCTCTCCTGGTCTGCAGGTGTACATGCAGGGCACTCATAGAGAAAATATAAATTAAAGGATCCTAGGAAATCCTTATGACTATCTCATTGTCACACATAAGCATGGTAGGAAGTAGCATTTTCATCTTACGTAGCTCAGACTTGAAGACTGATATTTTTTTCAGACAGGATCAAAGATTCTAATGAGGCTGGGACCAAGTGACAGCTGCAGGGTGTATTTTGCTTTGGATTTTGTAAGGGTTGTATGATTCGAATATTTGTAAAATAAATCTAGGAACACATTCGAATAGATTCCTGTCGCCTTTGATCACTGTTTTTGTACTCCAAGCAGCCTGTGGCAGGGGTTTTAAAGGGGGGAGTAAACGTTCTCTCCATAAGCCTTAGTCACCAAGTTCAGCGCAGTGGACTTCTTACTGCGGGACCTCGGGATAGGTGAGTTAGCAGAGATGGGGGGTGGCAGTTGCTTCTGCTGAAATACTAGGGTTGCTAGTTTATGGGAGACCAGTCCTTTGACTCAGAAGTAGGGCATGGTGTCCAAGAGGATAAATTGACATCTAATGTTTAGTGTAACTTCCTTCAAACAAAGGGAAGAACTATTTGAGATTTTCTTGCCTTAACTCACTACTCACTATTCCCCATGATGATTTCCTTTTACAAGGGAGAATTATAAGAAGCAGAGGAAAGGAAGAGAGCAACTAAATAGTGTAAGCCAGGCTGCTGGAAGTCCTGCAAACCCAGCTCCACAGGAGGGTGAGGCAGAAGGACCTCAATTTCAAGGCCCGTTTGGGTCATAGAGCAAATTCAAGACTACTCTGGTTAATGTGTGTGATCTTGTTAAAATAAAAGAATGAATGAGAGGACTGAAGTTAGTTCTGTGGTAGACCAGTCACCTAGCTATCTAGGCATCTAGGCTCAGTGTTTATATGATATATATATATATATATATATATATATATATATATATATATATATACACACACACACACACATACACACACTAGATAGATAGATAGATAGATAGATAGATAGATAGATAGATAGATAGATAGATAGATAGATAGGGGCCTATGGAAGCATTATGTGAAAATAGGCTGAAAAGAAATGGAATCAGGGGGCTGGAGAGATGGCTCAGCAGTTGAGAACACTGGCTGTTCTTCCCAGAAGACCCAGGTTTAATTTCTAGCACCCACATGGCATCTCAGAACTGCTGCTCATAACTCCAGTTCCAGGGGATCTGACACCCTTATACAGACATACATGCAGGCAAAACACTGATGCACATAAAATAAAAATAAATCATAAAAAAAAATAGGATCAGAGTATGTTCATCCTTATAGGATCAGAGTATGTTCATCCTTATAGGCAGCATGAAGGAATCCCAGTGTCTACTCTTAGAAGAAAACAATGGTACGAGAAAGCTTTAAACAGAGAGGAGCTAAGAAAATTTATATTTTGAGAAGATATTCTGGCTGCTGAGTGGGTGGAAGGAAGCAAGAGAAGCCTCATGGAGTCTGATCAGAAAGCTGTGTCAGTTCTGATTTGCTCAGGGTTGGATCTAGAATGTCCATAGTGGAGACAGACTTGGGTGGACTTGAGCAGTTTGGTGGGTTAAACTCCAGTGGGGAACAGGCTAGTGGCAACTGAGGTAGTTGTCTCTGAGTGGTGAGGTTGACTTCCAGCCTTCTGACTTGAAGCAGTGAGGTTTGGTTGTAATCTGTTTGATTATTTGTCATTTTGGGACAGGGTATCACTGTGTAGCCCATTCTGACTTCTTAAACTCTAGATCCACATGCATCAGCCAATCAAGTATGGTCATTATAGGTGCTGGCCACCATGCTTGGTCTATGAGTTTATTGTTAAATGGGTTTTGTCCAAAGATATAGCCAGCTGGAGAAGTGGAGTGGACCGTTGAAGTTGGGAATGAGGTTTGGTCAGGGAACTGTGTTGGAAGGTGACACCTACTTACAGTAGTTATGAAAACCCTTGTCTTGAATGGGAACGTCAGGAGAGTTCCGGAGGGAGGGTCACAGGGCACGGGACTGAGTCTTGAGAAAACAGCATTTGGAGTTGGGGGAAGGTAGGATTTAATAGGGCTTGGTGGTGGAGATCAAGCGCCAGGACAAAATCTGATAGTATGACGCCACACCTCCTAAGAGGGCTTGAGAAAAGCAGGAGGATCTGATGTCTCAGAAAGGGGACCCAGAAGGCAGGAGAGGAGCCAAGAGGCAGGCAGCTTTCCCTAAATAAGGAAGACAGCTCTGTGTCAACCTTAAACGTTCCTACTTGGATCCAGTCACAAGAGATGACTATAATGTATGCAGAACTGTACCCAGAAGCTGAAATGGCAGCAGAAGCAGCAAGGCTCGCGTTGGCCAGCACAGCCGGTCAGGTTCAAACTTGCCGCTGAGATGCCTGGCTCCTGAGGTGGTACTGCTTACGTGGCAAGCACGCTGCCCCATCCGGACCTGCTGAGCTCACGCCCCCAGCCTGCTGCACCCCTGCCCCTCCTCCATGTAGCCCTTGGCTTGCTGCCCACCAGTGGCTTCTGTCACAGGCCAGGGAAGAGATGGTAAGACCATGGCAGAGATAGTACCTCTGGTGTTAGAGGCAACCTGCCAGAAATTTCCAGACCTTCCTTTACTTGAAAACACCTTCCTCTCTGGGGTCTTTGCTTATCTCACTGTGAATAGTTTTGTGTTGAAACAGTCGTTTTCTTGTTGTTGTTGGTTTTGTTATTTTAATGCAATGAATGCCATACAGAAACAATAACAAATGTGTATTGTATTGGGGGATTTCTGCACAGTTCCTGGGGTGCAACCTGGAGGTATTCATGTAGTAGACACTGAACCTCTGAGCTGCATTCTCAGTCCTACATTTTGTGAAATGTCAAAGTGTATTCCTGGACTTCTGGGGAGTTCTGGGGTTCTGGTTTTTATTTGACTTTTCTGTTTTTACACTATTTGCTAATTTATTTATTTGTGTGTGTGCGGTTGTGCACGTGCCACGGAGAACATGTAGAGAGGTCAGAGGACAACTTGTAGGAGGCTTCTTCTCTTTCCACCATGTAGACTCTGAGACTTGAACTCAGGTCTTCAGGCTTGGCAGCAAGCTCCCTTACCCACTGAGCCATCCCCACCCTGACTGACTTTTCTTAAAGTCAGATTGCCTTTAGTATGTCTCTCCCTACTCTTCCTCCTCCTCCTTTTTCTGCTTCCTTTCATCTCATCTATCCTAGCAACAATGGTGCCAAGCACTGGACCAGGTACTGTTGGAGTAGAGGAGAGAGAAATTCTAGAGATGAACTGAGTAATGCCCACAGATATTGGTGTTGCAGAGGGGAGCAGTGACCTCTGTGATCATGTGAGGAGGATTACTTCCAGCATTCAGAAAGAAGTCTGCAGGTTGTGAGCAGGGAAGTGCATAATCTAATACATGTTTCTTAGAGCATCCAGTCAGTTCTGTGGAAATGGCAAACCCGAAGATCAGAGGTAGCAAAGAGCTTAGGGTTCTGGAATTCGTGCAGAGGTCTAGGTGTTGAGGCCCAGGGAACAAGGGAAAGAGCGTTAAGGACATGGGCCGCGTATACAGGATTTTCAGAGGGGTTTGTGTCTTTTCATTTTTTTATTGCCTTTAAGGCACCAGCAAGCCCAGTGTTGACACACTGCTCCAAGGTGGAAATCAGATTGCTCTGGTGAAAAGTTGGGTGCATATATTATTTGTTTTTGTGGGGTTTTGCTGTTGTTTGTTTGTCTGGGACAGATTTAGGCTAGGCTCACCTCTGACTCACGGCAGTCCTCCTGCTTCAGCCTCCTGAATTTCAGAATTACAGGCGTGTGCCCCACACCTGGCGCACAGCTTGCTTTTAAGTTTAGCACAATAGATATGTTCTTTGTAACACCGGTGATCCTAGGTCTGCCAAGTTCTTACAATGTCTGGCAGCTGCTTGTTCCAAAAGGTGCTATTTTCTTATGGGAAGTTTAAAAAGAGTATTGCCTGGATGAAGCTGTGCGGCCGCTGGTGCTATCCCACGGCCTGGCCCCAAGCACAGCTTAGGAAACATCTCCAGTTTCCTCTCATTCTCTGGAGTCTATGGCTTGGAAAGAGCCTTTGCCCCTCGGCTTCCTGTCCTAACTTGTCAGAGGCCATGTTTAGTGAGGGGTGGGAGTGCTGGGAACACCCCAGAGGGATTCCAGGCTCCCGGGCTCCATTGTTCCTTTGATCTGCTCTCCGGAGGAGTGTGGGTGGTAGTGGGTGGACCAGCCCACGTCTGGCTGCTTGGTGGTCTCCTAAGAAGCACCTTGAGGGTCAGTGACCAAGCTATTGGAGTTATCATTATCACACACACTGCAGCAGCGCGCAGCACTGTCAGACACAAGTGCCACCCACTCTTTACTAGGCTTACAGAAAAATGTGAAAATCTTTGTAAGATGATTCCAGTTCCGAAGTGTTTATTTAGGGCTGGCGGTGAACTTGATGAATTTCATTCCTTTATCTGTGGGGAGAACCTGGCTGGCTGTCAGGAGCTGGAGTGAGGGGACAGAGAAGCAGATGAGATTTGAAGAGGTGTTTCTGGCTTGGAAAGAGGGCATGTGAACGGCTATCAGAGAAATACTGACTGGGGGTAGCAACGGCGACAGAGTTGTTTTGAGTCCCATGCCCAGGGTTCATGTGTGTTTTTTATTTTCTGGTTGTTTTTCTCGTTAGTTCTTGTTTCTGTGCGTACGTGTGTGTGTGTGTGTGTGTGTGTGTGTGTGTGTGTGTGTGTGTGTATGTGTGTGTGCATGTGTGTGTATGTATGTGTGTGTGTGTATGTGTGTGCCGGCACATGCCACAGCCCATGTGTGCAAGTCAGAGGACAGTTTATGGGAGTCATTTCTCTCCTTCCACAATGTGGGTTCTAAGCATTGAAGTTGGGTTGTCAGGCTTGATGGCAAAGTGTCTTTTTTTATCTACTGAGCCATTTTGCCAACTCTGATTTTGTAGTGTGGAGCTGTGGGCAGGCCTGCTTCTCGTCCTGCCCGGCTCTCGGCCACTGGCTAGCTTTACCCAAAATAATTACATAGAAACTGTATTCTTTTAAACACTGCCTGGCCCATTATTTTCAGCCTCTTACTCACATCTTGATTAACCCATATCTAATAATCTGTGTAGCACCATGAAGTGGTGCCTTACCGTTTAGTTTCTAGCATACGTCCATCTTGGGCTGGAGCTTCATCGCATCTCGTTGTAGAGGCAGGGCAATTGTCTGAGCCATCTACCTCACTTCCTTCTTCCTGTTCTGTCTACTCCACCCACCTATGTTCTAACCTATTAGGCCAAGCAGTTTTCTTTATTAATTAACCAATGCAATCAACAGATTGATAGAAGACCCGCCTCCATCATGATTTTGTGTTTAATGATGCACTATTTCATATTTTTATCTATCTGTATATATGCATATATATTTAAATTGTGTGTATGTGTTTGTATGCACATGCATGTGTGTACTAACATGCGTGTAGAAATCAGAGGACAATATTTTTCCTCAGGAGCAGTTTTTTGAGACAATCTCTCATTAGCTCAATGCTCACTAGTTAGGCTAGGCCGACTGGTCAGCAAGCCCCAGGAACCTAGCCCTGCATCCCCAGTGCTGGGGTTATAAGCATGTGCCAGCACGCCCATAATTTTTATGTGGGTTCTGGGGATCAAACCCAGGTTTTCATGTTTGCCTAACAAGCACTCTACTGACTGAGCTATCTCTCCAGCCCCTGTAATGACATCTTAATGCCAACTCTAGACCCAGGCCTGCACATAGGGAAGCTGGAAAACATGGGTAATGCGGTAAGTGGTTAATGAATATATACAAATTATATATGGATCCAACATCATCTTTGGAAAAATACGTTGGTAGCTCTCTTATGAAATCTTGCTGGCTCATGAAGTATTAGTGTCTAAGCACCCAGTATAGTCTCCCTGTTGCTAAGTGGTATCTATTAGTTCAACAAGATAAAGTCAGGTACAGAGGCTCACAGCGCTGGGGAGAAGATGAGATGGAAGAATTGCTATAACCTAGGCTGTATAAGGGATTCTAGGCCAGCCTGGTACACACACACACACACACACACACACACACACACACACATATACACACACATATACACACATATACACACACATACACACACATACACACACATACACACACATATACACACACATACACACACATACACATATACACACACACATACACACACACACATACACACACACACACACACACACAGAGAGAGAGAGAGAGAGAGAGAGAGAGAGAGAGAGAGAGAGAGGAAGTAAATAAAGTAGGACAAGAGGGAAAATCAGTAAACTACACTCTGTCAGCGTGATGGGGCATGGTGGCCCACACCTAAAGTCCCACACACTCAGGAGCTGAGGCAGGAAGATCTCAACTTGGAAGCAAGCCTGGCTACACAGTGAGCTCCATTTCAAAACAAAAACCATAAAATCTACCAAAGAAGTGCTTTGGGAAAAAAAGAATTTACCAGAAAGGGTAAAAGAAAATCTATAGCCTGGAATAAAATAATAAGGAATAATTTGTTATATTTTTATGTTTGTGGTAACTTACTAGAAAGTCACTGTGTCCAGTAATAAATGGGCAGCGAACATAGCCAGGCACGTAGTAATTACAAAAACGAAGCATTAACTAGCAGAGAGCACTTTTCAACCCCCCCCCTTGCCCTATTCTCCACCCCATTTTTACAGTTAGTTCTGTCTCCTGGTTTATATATTGCTCCTTAACAAACATCAGCATCCTGAGGCGCTCTCTGTGCCACTCATTTATCTTTGTTATCTGACACCCAAACTCTCACGCAAACTCTGCCGGGGCTGGGACAGATGCTGGCTTTGTTTGCCGCTGGACCTGGAGCTTGGAGTGGCCTGGCACATATTAGACGCTCAGTGTGTATTTGTTCAGAGTGGATGACTGAAAGACCTGCTGCTGACTCAGGGGATGCCCAAGACGCTTGTCTTGACTTGCACGGTCATCACTTGCGTGTGTGCCGAGGCCTCTCGACGGAAGCTGGATGGTATGTTTATAATGTTTGACGCAGGGTCAGAGTTTGGAAGAACAGCAACAAATCTGAAAAATGAAAGTGGGGGAAAAAAGGTTTCCAGGCATAAAATCAAGCGCATCTAAACATAAGGGAAGGAAAAGTATGAAAATAAGGATGTTTTTAGAATTTCCTCTCAGAATCTATTGTGGGCTTGCATTTTAGTCTGTTCATCTAGGTAGAGGGAGCTAATCTGGACTCCCATGGAGGACATAGGGAAGAGTGACTGCTGAATTTTTAATGCACGTGCAGACACATGGGGGTAGATGGAGCTCTTTAAATGGTGCAAACACAGACATCTGTCTCAAGGGGTGGTGCTGGGGTCGGGTGCTTCCAGGCACTTGACCTCTTATTCAAGGAGTTGAAATCAAAGCTCAAACAGTTCTGCAGAAGAACCTTTGTTTAGAGCAAAGCAATAGAAAGGGTCAGAAGACACGGCAAGGAGCATTGGGCCACATGAGTGAAGACACCCATGCCCTGATTGTTTGCATTTTCTTCTGGAATTCCAGAGACGGAGGAATTCTGTTACTAAGGGTGTAGTTCTCTATTTCTCTATTAGTAGTTCTACTAATAGGTGGTTCTCTATTTTGATTGATTAGATCATATAGTCATTTCATGTCCTTTCCCTTAATGCATCTGATTTTAATTGCTGTATGGTCAATATGCATAGGATGATATACACAGGCTTTTCCCTGGACATTCACTTGAGGACACAGTTTGCCTTATTGTGTATGCATCAAAAACCAGCCCAGGCTGGTCCAGTCTTTCTATTTCTCATACCTAGATGCCTTGAGGGTAGAGACTATACTTGGATAGATGCTGTCTTCGTTTGATGGGTATTAGAGGAAGAGAAGCATCTTATTGTCCAGAGAGGGGTGTGCATGCAGGCTGATGCAGGTGTGGAGGGCATTGTTTGAAGAGGGGTGTGTTTACATAGTATGTGCAGGTAAAGAGCCAGGCTGCCATATGCATCATTAGGAGAAAGGGGTGTGCATACCCCAGACCAATCAGAGTTCTGGGTTACTAGCTATTCCTTATGTGTGCTTACTTCACATCTAAAGCTAGTCAGCGCTCTCTCTCTCTCTCTCTCTCTCTCTCTCTCTCTCTCGTTCTATCTTTCTACAGAATCTCATTCTGTAGCCCAGGCTGGCCTGGAACTGTGCAATCCAGGTTGGCCAAGAACTCCCATTGATCCTTCTTCAGCTTCCCAAGTGTAGCGATTACAGGTGTGAACCACCACATTCAGCAACAGGTTTCCTAAAATTCAAAAGAGCATCCCTTTATTGGTTCATTCACGAATACTAAACAGCTGCTATGGAGCAGCTCCGAGCGCTATGTGGTACCCCAGGGATTTAATTTTCCCATTTCCTGTCTGTTGGAAGTAAGAAGCATAGTACTTTACCCTTAACACAGCTTTGTTTTCTAAAGAACATTTAAAACATTTTTAAACAAAGGTTTAAAATTCAATAGATTTCCTACACAAACCCAGATTCCTATTTCCTTTGAAAAGTATAAATGGAAACCCTGACTAGAGTAGCCCTTCACCTGGCTGGCTGCTGGTTGCTGTCCCTGAAAGTGAGTGCTATTTTACCTTAGGTTCACTGGCACAGTCTCCTTATTGGTTAGCCTGCATCTAGCCCGGTGGATGCCGGGGGTCACCAGTGAACTCATGGTACTAGCTGATAAGAAATGACCCCAAATGAAAGAGACTCATATAAACTGTATTATGTTTATTTGATTAAGTCTGGTTGCAAGAATATTCTGGAATTTAAAATATGAGAGGTTTTGTTTTTTGTTTGTTTTATTTTCTTCTCCCCCAGTTAGGAGAGTGAGTCGTCATTGGTTATAGGGACATCAGCCTAAGGAGAAAATTTGGAGGAAGTCGTAGTTCAAGAATAGACCAATGGCGGAAAGAACAGTTCTATGCAAAAGAAACAGGGTGAATGTTCCCTCGTTGTCTGTGTGTGAGAGCTCGAAGCCCCAATGTTGCATCAGTCTGGTTCCATGGAACCCTAACCCTGCCTGGTAACTTCAGAGTTCCGCAAGCAAGGCTACTAGGAGAATCTTCTCCAAATTCTCAAGCAGTGCGGCCCCTCAGTCTGTCTGTGGGATGTGCTGACAAGCCCATTATCCCAACACTTAGGAGATGGGAGCCGAAGGGTCAGGGTTGCAAGGTCATTTTCAGCTCAGACTGAGTTCCAGGCCAGCCTGTCTCAATAAAACAAAACAACAGTCTGCTCTGAGTTAGAAGGGCTAATGTGGTTGCTCCTAGCTAATGTGCTAGGAGGCACGGGCCAGGGAGGGCACTGGTTCCTTGGCTGGCACAGTGGAAGAGCCTCACAGGGACCTAACACATGTGATGGGCGTACCCTTCCTCGGTAGAAATTTTACAGCACTTGACAGCTGTGTGGCACATCTGCTGGAGATTTTAACAATCAGCTTCACCAGCATTAGTTGGGAAAGACTCGGCTTGGCAATGGTTCTGTGGGAGAAACAGAAAACAAACACCTCCAGAAGATTTTAATTGGTAACAAATTCAGTACGCTGTAAACTTTATGAAATGTTTGGTTTTGTCCCTGTAATGAAGGTGTCTAGTCTCAGAACAGACGGGATTCTGTTATGAGCTGAGTTGTTCAGGCCTTGAAGTACCATAGTCAATTTTTGTCTTTTAAGTAAGGAGTGTGGCAGCACAGGCCGTTAACCCCAGCACTAGGGAGGTAAAGGCAGGAGGATCAAGGCCAACCTGGTCTACTGAACATGTTCCAGGGCAGTCAGGGCTACACAGAGAAACCCTGTCTCAAACAAACAAACAAACAAACAAAAAGAAAAGAAAAAGAAATAAGAAGGAAGACAAGTGGGGTTTGTTGCTAAAGGAATAGTCAGGAAGAATCTGGAAACCATGACAGAAATAGTTGACATGCCTAGATCTAAAAATTGATTAATTAAATAAATAAATGAATGAAAATGAGAAGAGTGTATGTGTGTGTTTGTGTGTGGGTGTGCTGTTTTCCAGGGAAGAAGTAGGGACATGGTGAGAACTCCAGAGAGGTAGACTTAAGACTCTACTCAGAAATGACCTGTGGGCAGTGAGAGAACTCAGTGGGTAAAGGCTCCCGCCACAGAACCTGACAACCTGAATTTGATCCCCAGGACCTGTATGGTGAAAGACAATGTCTGACTACTGTAAGCTGACCTCTGGCCTCCACATGTGTGTTATGGTGTGTGACACTCCCCCCATGCAAAAATATATAAAATGGCTGGGTGGTGGTGGCACACTCCTTTAATCCCAGCACTCGGGAGGCAGAGGCAGGCAGATCTCTGTGTTCGAGGCCAGCCTGGTCTACAAGAGCTAGTTCCAGGACAGGCTCTAGAAACTACAGGGAAACCCTGTCTCGAAAAACCAATATATATATATATATATATATATATATATATATGTATATGTATACATATATACACATACATACATATATATATATATAAATGATTGTATAACCAATGCACATAGTTGGAGTGTGTGTGTGTGTGTTTACAAGATTATGAGCTATTCCAGAAGAGGCCATAGGACCTCTGTACCAGACTAGATTCTTGAGAAGGGGAAGCAACGAAGATAGAGGCTTTGGAATCACAAAGACCAGGGAGCAAATTCTGTCTTTGCTACTTAGCTGTTTGTGTAACATAAGGCAAGATTCATAGCCCTCTAAGCATTCATCTCCCCATCGCCTAAACAGAGAGGTTAAACAATATCGTGAGAGTTAACTGACTAATGGATGTAAAGTCCCAGAAAGAGAGCGGCTTGGTGGTAAGGAATCTCTGTAGATCACCTGCTGCCAGGCCTGAGGATCCAAGTTTGATTCCTGCGTCCCATATGGAGATAGAACTGATTCCCCAAAGTTGTTCTCTGTCCTCTATATGCATGCAGTACCATGCACACATAAAAGCATGAGCACACATACAGTAGATATAATAACATTTAAAATAAATGAACCAGAGTGGCTCTGGGGTGATGTTACATATTCAGGGAGCCAATGAGATTGGTGGCAGTAGATTGTGGCTTCAGGAATCGACACGGGGCCTACGCAGGACCGCTGATCAGCAATTGGGGCACATTTTCTGGCTTTATGGTTATTACTCTGGTTAAATCTACGTTCTGGACACTCTAGAAACAGCTGCGCATGCACCAAGGCGTTTCCTCACACATTGAGGCTACATGATCAATGAAGACAGCGTGGAAAGATTTGCCTTCAGACCCTATGGCTCCAACTTCTTCACCTTCAGGTGTTGGTTTTCATCTGTTTCTCCTGAGGGAAGAAAAGGAACTCTTGCAAGAGCATTGACTGGTCCTTATTCAGACAGACCCTCTAACAGGTGCCAGGCACATTTGTAGAGGAGGAAGCAAGATGCAAAAGTCAAAGCGATCTGCCCAATGGATATAGCTCACTGGTAGAGTGCTTGCCTAGTACACACAGAGCCTTGGGACTGAGTTACAGCCACATCCCCAGGAAGGAAAGGAAATTTGTTCAAAGAAATGTTTCAGTTCTTTTGATTTCAAGGCCCATCACTTTATCTTGTAAACCATGATTAAAATGTTTTGAGTGTCTATAATATGTCGGACACTGTGCCAGTTATTCCCACATGTGACTTTCTTGGCTATTTAGACCCCCACACAGAGTTGGCTGACATTATATGGTGGTTTTCTCTGACAACTGACTTTCGGAGGGACATGCTAGTGAGGATGAGAAGGAACTGGTCCAGTATAGTCAGACTTTCTTTGGACTGCCTGCTCCCAAATAATGGCACAGAGACTTTTTATTAATTGTGAAAGCTTGGCCTTAGCTTAGGCGTGTTCCCAACTAGCTCTTAAAACTTAAATTAATCCATTCGTATTAATCTGTGTTCTGCCATGGGGCTCGTTACCTCTCCTCAGTACTGTACATCCAACTTCCTCCATGACTCACTGGCAAATCCTCGGCTTCAGATTCTTTCCCAGAATTCCCATCTCTGCCTGGAAGTCCCACCTATTCTTTCCTACCTAGCTACTGGCCATTTGGATCTTTATTAAACCAATCAGAAGGTGCCTTAGACAAATGAGGAAGGACATAGGCACATCTTTACACAGTGTACAGAAGTAATATCCCAACAGTCCAGATGGTCAAATCAGCTACTCACCCTTGCTGCTGTTGAGGGACAAATGGTGTATATCTTCAGTAGTGGACATCACAGACTGCTAGAGAGTTAAGTAAGAGTTTGTGATTGGCAGTTCTCTTAGCTTGTTGACTTGCTCTTTTGGTTTACACAGTGACCAAACTGAATTCTCTGCAGATATTCAAACCATGATTTGTCATATAAAAAGCATTACCTTTTTTTTTTTTTGTTTCTCTTATGTAATTGGACAATTTGGTGACCCTGAATTCGTGCTTCCCAGACAATGATCACCCCAGCACTGTGTAATTGCTGCTTCCTTTAGGTGGAACAAGAGTCCTCATTATCCTCCAATGGCCCATGTCACTCTCTTTCCACTGAGTAGTGTAAGCCAATATGTAGTGGTCCCTGTATAACCGATTTAAACACCTGGAAGAATATTCTGATTTTTTGTTTGTTTATTTGTTTCTGACACTCTCTCTTCCCCTCTTCCTTAGTATGTGATTGCAACGGGAAATCCAGACAGTGCGTCTTTGACCAGGAGCTCCACAGACAGACAGGCAATGGGTTCCGCTGCCTCAACTGCAATGACAACACAGCTGGAGCTCACTGTGAGAGGTGCAGGGAGGGCTTTTACCGGCAGCGAGAGCGAGACCGCTGCCTGCCCTGCAGCTGCCACTCAAAAGGTAGGTGGGAAGAGGGCAAAGGAAGGAGAGAGCGGAGAAGAGGGAGGGAAGAGAGGAGAAAGGGAAAGAGGACGGAGTGGAGAACAAGCAAGCCAAGACAGAGATGCTGCACCACTGGGTCCCCAACAGACATTGGTCGTTTTAGCAATTTCTGCCTGCAAGGGAACAGTTCTCTAACATTGGGGGTAATGGGAGGAGCAGGGTCCTCAGCGCCAGCTGGTTTGAATTCTAGTGCTGAGAGTCACATACTTTGTTTTCAGTACTGAGAATTTAACACAGAGCCTTGTATGTGCTGGGCAGTGTTCTACTGCTGAGCTACACGCCCTTTCGATGTTTGCAATTTTGAGATAAGCCCTAAGTTACCTAGGCTGGCCCCTCATGTTTGAACTTTCTGCTCGAGGAATAGCTGGAATTGTTGACAAATGCTACCATACCTGAGAGCCGGGTTGCTAACTTTTCTGTGACCTGGGGACAAAGGAAGCTTGGTCTCTCTCAGTGACAGTTCTGCACATCCACCATTGCTTCGACCAGGCTGTTGAGAAGAGTGATTTGCTGGGCATGGTGGCATCAGCCTGTAATCCTAGGCCTTGGGAGTAGAAGCAGGAGGGTCAGAAGTTCATGGTCATCCTCAGACACACAGGGAGTTGTCTAGGCTACATGAGATCCTGTGTCAAAACCCAGAAATGAGGAAAAAGACGGGTGGCAAGGACCTGTTTCTGTGACCATGCTAGATGCTATAGCAACAGAAAACTACAGGGAAGGACCAGAGCTGAGGAAGGTGGTGTTTGCAAGAGCAACCACTAGATAGGAAGATCCTAACTGGAGGGCAGGTTCACAGAGGAGCTAGGTATTATTGGTTTTGTTTTATTTATTTGCTTATATTATTGATTCCTGGTATCTCCTCCAGTGCCACTGTCCCAAACTGTAGGTGGCTGTTATGTACAGAGATGCCCACATGGACTGTGTTCAACAGTACAGACAGATTAGTAAATGCATCAAGGGAAGAAGGGGTCTGTAAACATGCCGAGGTTTTTATTGGCTCCTCATTTGTCACTTATCTTTCCTGGCTTTTGATCTTCTTGTTGTGAAGTGTTTAAGAGCATCACATGATGCGCACTTAAAGTGTCGAGCTGCGGCGTGGCTCTTCCTCACTGTAGCCTTGTGGAACCGATGGACAGCCACAGCTGGAGGAGTCTGAAATCGAGCAGGTTTTGGTGGATGTGTCAGGAACTTTCGAGAAAACTGGAATGACCTGGAATGATGTAGCTCTGGGGTCAGTCCCAGGTTCACCTGGGTTGGCTGTTATGGTGTAGTCCGAATCCAGTCTGTTTAGTTCGGTGTTTAGTTAATCCAGCACCCAGAGCCTTTAGATTTCTCAGTTCTCACCATGAACCAAAGGACTTCATGAAGCAAAAGCAAGAGAAAAATTATTCTATTTTAATGGGTGTTTGAGATTCGTGGGGAGTCAAGATCCCCAGAAAACATGCAGCTTCACTGCATGTCACAGGAGCTGAATGGGCCTCACAAAGTGGTCAGAGAGGATGTAATCAGAGGCTCAGCGGGCTCCCCTCCAAAATCTGGGCAGAATGCAAGGTGCTAATTCCAGGGGAGAGGAGGAATGAGTTTCTTGAAAGAGAGAATAAGGAAGGTTTTCTCATCTGTCCTCAGCTCCGTTTCAGGAAGCAAGTCTCTCTCTAGAGGCATCTGGGACTTTACGGAAGCCTGATGGGGGTGGAGCCTGGTGGAGGCGGAGCCTGGTGGGGGTGGAGCCTGGTGGTAGTGGAGCTTGGCAGGGGTGATTCAGGTCTTCTGTCCCCAGAACAGGTCCTTGCTGTGCCTTCCCTATGAATGAAAAAGAGAAATCAGAATACTGAGTTTATATCCAAGGCAGTCAAGTCCCCCAGGAAACCTAGATTTCCTAAGGGCTGACTAATGCTTTATACTTTCCAAAACATTTCCATAGCCTGGCAGGCTGAGCAGCTCACACACCCACATTCTTGGTGGAGAGATGAAGAAACTAAAGGCAGGCTGAGGGACACAGGGGTGGGAGAGACTGTTTCCACCACTTGTAGCTACGCCTGGGCTTTGTGCGTCACTGAACCAGTAGCCTGATTTGAGGAAGAACCTCAAGCCTGGAGCGCGCTGGGCAAGTGCCCTCTCTCTGAACTCTGTCCCAATTATCTCTTCAGATTCTTTTCCTTCAAAACAGTCTCAAAGAGTAAGCTGCCCAGACTGTCCTTAAACTTGCTCTGTAACCAGCAGACCTAGGGATTGCAATCCTCCTACTTCAGCCTCCCAAGAAGGTAGAATTGCAGGTCAACTTTCAAGTTAATTTCCTGGGTGATTTCCTAGTCTCCAATTAACTGCAAGGCCATTTCTATTTTCAAGTAATTACTTGAAAGAATTTTTAACAGCAGTGAAATTGCTATTTGAATAGAGAAAAAGTCTTTAGAAAGAGAAAATAATTCCCATCACTTCACATGTGGTTAATTGTAGTCAGTCTTTCTTGTAGGACTTTTTTTGGACCTCCAGCCCCCAAATAATAACCCGGAGACTTATTATTAACAATAAAAACTGGGCCTTTAGCTTAGACTTGTTCCCAACCAGGTCTTTTAACTGAACTTAACCTGTTTCTGTTAATATATGTTTAGCCACGTGTCTCTTTACCTCTCCTCCATTCTGTACATCTGACTTCTTCAAGGTCTCACTTGTGTCTTCTAAGCACCAAGGTTCTAATCTCTGAGTGCCTCTCTCTCTCCCCAGAAGTCCCACCTATTCTCTTTCGCCTAGCTATTGGGCATTCAGCTCTCTATTAAACCAATCAGAAGGCACCTTAGGCAGAGACACATCTTCACAGTGTACAAAAATATTAGCTCATGACAGTAAATGAAGCCAACAGTTGAATGATGCTCAGTGTAGTTTGGCCTTCATACCAGTTTCTCATAAATTTAAAAGTGAGCTTATGTCACATACATGTGTGTGCAGATGTGGTGTGTTTATGAGGGAGTATGTATGTTTGCATGCATATAGGCACAGGTGTGTGTGGGTTGGTGTGCATGGTGTGGAGACCGGAACTCAGTGCTGTGTGTCTTCCCTGATTGCTCTCCATTCTATTCACTGAGGGGTAGGGTCTCTCACTGATCAATGACACTGTATTACTCTGATTAGCACATTTCAGTTATTTAAAACATCTTTAAAATAAGTTTATGTGCATGTGTATATGTGTGTGTGTATGTGTATTTACAGTGTTGATGCTTGAACCCAGAGCCTTGTACATACTGAGCTATATCCCTAGTGTGTGGACACACACAGACACACAGACACAGACACACACACACACACACACACACACACACGTGTGCATGCGACAGGAAGAAGTGAGAGAGGGAGGAAGACTTAGCTTTATTTTAATTATTAATGACTTTCCACACCCCTACCCCCTCAGATGCACATAGAGATCGGCTCCCTGAGCCCTGAGAACACTCCCTGAGACACAAACCGGAAGGTTGCTCTTCAAAGTCAATTGTTCACAATCCCTGAGCCCAGCTCATAATGGGATTCAGGGCAGGTGTTTTCATTCTAGCAAGGTGCTTTTAAAACCCAGGGCTGTTATTTTAGCTGCTTCAGAACGTGAGTTAAATTAGTCATGTTTGCATTGGGAGACATCAAACAGTCCCATGCCAGCTTTTAAGGCCTGAAGGATGATGCCTCAGGGGTAAACTGCTAGTATGGTGTTAACACTATAATGGTCTATTAGTGTGCTGTTGACTACATTTTTAAGCACTATATGTGAGACATTGGACCAGGCACCTCTTACATATTAACTCTTAGTCTTACGACATCCCTGCGAGGTGTGTGTTTATGTTTTCATTCACATTTGAAGGGCCTCACATGGAAGCAGTTTGCTGAGAGACGTGCAGCTAGAAGCGCCTGCTATGTGACCTGAGATCCGTTGGACTCAAAGCTGGGGCTGTTTTCTTGTCCTCCAGCTTCCTCTAGAGCAGTGGTTCTCAACCTTGCTAATGCGGGGACACTTTAACACGGCTCCTCATGTTGTGGTGCCCCCTAATCTAACATTATTTTGTTGATTCCTCATAACTGTGATTTTGCTACTGTTACGAGTCATAATGTGAATATCTGAAATACAATCCGTGGGTCACGACCCACAGGTTGAGAACCTCTGCTCTATAGCAATATTCTGCAGGTTGCGTATATAAAGATAGGGTCTTTCAAGCTAGTAACAGGTAATTCCATGAGAGTTTCAAATATGTTTGGAAACATTGGCATTGAAAATTTAAACGACAGGGCGGGAGGTGTAACTCAGTTGTAGAACACTGGCTTGGCATGTGCAAAAGACCTTGATTCCATCCCAGTACTACAAATAATCTAACAATTACTATAATTATTAAGCAAGCTTCGGGTCTATTGTATATGTGATGTCATAATCCTCATTTTGAACACAGAGTATTGATTTTCATAGGCTAACAGTTAATGCCTCTTAGAAGAATATTTTAAAGAATAAAATTTGGACTATTTGGGCCAACCCAAAAAAGAGTTCTCTTCGCCACCTCATAAAATAATAATAATTTCCTTCAATGGGGAGGGAGAGCTCTTAATTATTTTGCCTTTATTCATTTATGGGTGAGGGGATGCCCGTGCCACAGTGGACATGTGGAAGTCAGGGGACGGCTTGGAGGAGTCTGTTCTCTTACTTCGCAGTTTGCAAGGACTGAACTCAGGTCACCAGACTTGGTGGTGAACACTTTTATCCACAGAACCATCTTACCAGCACAAGAACAATCATTTCTGAGAAAAGATTGCAGAGTTTCCTGAAGTTGAAAGCATAACTAACATCAATTTGAACAGGAAAAATATGTTTTGGGATTATCAAATCATCCATTTATGATTAAGAAAAATTCAATACAGAAGCACGTTTGTGTAATGTTATTATACATCAGAATCTCAACAGGAATTTTCTTTTTTAGCTCTGTGGTCTGATTATTTTATTTGAGTTCTCTAAACAGTGTCTCCATCTCAGGCTGGCTTCAGACTCCATACGAGCTGAGGTTGGCACTGAACTTCTGATCCTCCTGTCTCAGTGTCCTGATGGCTGCAAAAGAGCATTCCAGACTGAAGAAGCAGTCAGGGTGAATGTCTCTGGGGAACAGCACGTACATGCCCCAGGTAAAGAGCAGAGTCTCTGCTGGACCTGAGAGAAGGAGAGTAGAAGAGAGATGTAGGGGCCCCACAGGCGAGGATCATGGAATTTGCATCTGACCGCTTGTGTGGGGGACTTAAACAAAACTGAATAGCCTTCTGCAAATGTTCTCCACCTTCCTCCAGATTGAGGCTGAAGTGTGTCGAGGGGAGGTGCAGACATGGTTTAGGTGAGGTGAGGGAAGATGGAGGCTCAGGCTGGGGTGCTATAAGAGCATGCACTGGAGGTGAGGAAAATCCATTGTGCTTGCTACCCTCATCCCGAGTCTTTCTCTCTTGCCGTCAACGTGCAACCTGGAGGACCCATTTACTGAACACATCTATGGAAAACTGAGTTATTATGATACAATGTACAATACACAGAAGCTGATCTTTAAGATCAGCCTAGGTGTCCACCAACAGAAAGAAAATGTGGTATATACACACAGTGGAGTTTCATTCAGCACGGAGAAGAATGAACCTGGGTTATTTACAGGAAAATAGGTGGAACTGGAGCTCATATTAGCCATAATAAGAAAGACGCAGAAAGACAAACATTATGTTTTCTCTCATGTGTAGAGCCTAGGCTATATACACATGTATGCATGTGTGTGACATGAAAATAGAAGGAGGAAGCAGAGTGGGAGAGAAGAGTGGGGGCAGGTGGGTAAGTGGAATGGGGGAGTTAATTTGGACAAAGGCATGCTACTCCTGAACAAAGTTGTCATTTTGTGCTGGGGATGTAGCTCAGTTGGTAGAGTGATTGCCTAGCATGCCTGAAGTCTTTGGTTTAATCCCCAGCACTGCATAATTGGCGTGGCGGTGTAGTGATGAGGCCAGCAGGCCTGCTTTTCATCCCGCCCGGATCCCACACGGCTAGGTTTACACCCGAAATAACAACACACAAATTGTATTCTTTTAAACACTGCTTGGCCCATTAGCTTCAGCCTCTTACTGGCTAACTCTCACATTTTGATTAACCCATATAGTAATGTGTGTAGCACCACGAGGGGTGACCTACTGGGAAGATTCTAGCCTACGTCCATCTTGGATCGGAGCTTCATTGCCTGTAGACCAGGCTGGCCCCGAACTCACAGAGATCCACCTGCCTGGCGGTACACACCTGTGATCCTAGCACTTGGGAGGTGCAGGAGGATCATGTGTCCAAGGCCATCCTTGGCTAGAGAATTGTAAGCAAGCCTTACATACATGAGGGCCTGTCTCAAAAATGCCCTTACTAAGCCCATCAGTGTATATAATGAATACACACTGTTGAACAAGATGAACAAGACCACTGCTCTAAGACGGTGACTGGGCCACCAGGAGATGTCCCACAAGTGAAGTTTTCTGCTTCTCATGGTAGGTGGGCACATTCTTGGCTAAGGAACTTTTTCGTGTGTGGCTGACACGGCACCAGGGCTGGGGAGATGATAGCTCAGTCAATAAACTTCTGGTGGGACCTCAGTTTGATCCTTGGAACCCATGTTAGAAACAAACATCGAGAAGGGTAGCACACACTTGTAATCATGGTGCCCGGGGAGGCAGACGCAGGCAGATCCTGAACTGCCTGGTCTACTTGGTGAGTTCCAGGCCAGCTAAAGATCCTGCCTTGGGGGGTGGGGATGGCGGGGGATGGGGCGAGAGTGTGAGTATGGGTGGAGAGTTCCTGAAGAAACACAATTCCAGGTTGTCCGCTGGCCTCCATCAGCCTGCTCACATTCACATAAACACACACGAGTCAAGAACTGGCCCCTAAAGGACGGTCTCTGGTTGCTGGATACAAGGGAGGAAGCTATTCCTTCTAGTATGCTAGCGTGCTCATTCGTCGATTTTTCTCCTTGAGTTTTGAACTCACCGTGTAGACCAGGCTGACGGAATTGCGGTCATTCTATTGCAGCCTCCAGCGTGCAGGGATTATAGGCTTGCATTACTACACATATAGATGGGATTTAAAAAAAAATAAGAAGAAAGAAAGAGAAAGATAGGCACCATGTGTTCCTTAATGTTCAGCCAGAGGGAATATGTAAACAAAAATGTTTTTGTGAGTCAGTCCCTTCTTCCTGTGACGCAGCCATCCTCAACTGTCAAAATGTCCCCTCCCGAGTAGAGCATTCAATGACGCGGACTCCTCGTTAAAGGCGCTGAACGGTGTATAGGGTACTGAGCTCCCATGGGAGATGGTCATTTTTTTTTTAATGCCTAACAAGTATTTTTTTTCTTTTCTCTTTCTCCCCACCTTGTGGGTTACAGGTTCTCTCAGTGCTGGGTGTGACAGCTCTGGACAGTGCAGGTGTAAGCCGGGTGTGACAGGACCCAGGTGTGACCGGTGTCAGCCTGGCTTCCATATGCTCACTGACACTGGGTGTGCTCGAGACCACAGACAACTGTAAGCATTTGCCCTATTTTTTTTTTTTAACAACTCAGGGAGGAAAAGGTTTACTTTATATTCACTTCCAAGTGACAGACCACTGTTGAGGAAGTCAGGGCGGGAACTCAAGGAACGGAGACCATGGAGGGATGCTGCTTCCTGGTTTGCTTTCCAAGCATGCTCAGCTCCCTTCCTTACACAGCTCAGACCCACCTGCCTGGGAATGGTTCAGCCCACAGTGGGCAGCCTCTCCTCCATCAATTAGGTATCAAGAAAATGCCCATAGGCTCACACCCAAGCTTGATCGGTAGCTCAGGCTGGCCTCAGATGATCCCCCTGCCTCACCCCCCACAGTTGGGGCTGTAGGTGAAGTCACAGCACTCAGATTAGAACATTCCTATTTCTTCTTGTCGCTCTGGTGTGGCCTTCACTGTGAGGGCCCTGGTCTGGGGGACATGGGTATTATGAAAAGTTAGGGCATCTCCATTCATAAGTTCTCTTGGTTCTGTTTCGTTCCTGAAAGTCTGATTTGGGGTTCAGCATGAATAACAAGAAGTGCATGCTCCTGGCCAGCTGTTTCCAGTGGTTGGAAATGTTTATTCTATCTCCATATTCAGGCCGTCAGATTGCAGCTTTCAAACCTGGGTGAGGTCAAGCTGTGGAGAGGGAAAAATGCTGATTTTCTATAATACCATGTAGCTACAAAATTCTTTAGACTCTGGAGAAAAACCATACGAAAATAGGCCAGGCTTGCTAGCACCACTTTGCTGCCACACCCGTTTACAGTCCGTGCCCAGATAGGCACATCCTCCCGGACCTACTGGCAGTATCCTAGCTACCATCCAATTTTCTTTCCTCTGGGCCTTTGCATAGATCACTCTCTTCTAGCCTTTCCTGACCCTTTTAGATCTGTTTCTCATGGCCCTCCTGGTTCCAGCACTCTAGCCACTGTCCCTGCTCCAAAGGAATCAGGCTCTTCAAGGGCCTCCATCCCTTTTCCTGCAAAGCCATGGAGCTCTTCAAGGGCCTCCAGGGCACTGCATCCTCTCCTCCAGGGCCCCCTTACTTTCCTTACCCTACACACTACTTTTATTTTGACTCCGTCATTTGCTGTCAATATTTGTTCCTCTCACCAGAGTGAGAGCCCTGCTTTGTTCTGTTCTCTGCTGGGTCCGGGGCCTGGAATTGGGGAGGAGAAAGAGGCACTGGGGGTGTTTCAGCATGGCTGCCGCTGCCATTATACACCACTGCCCTTGCTGCTCCTGTTTCTGCTCCACCTTGAAACCTTAAGAATCAGGGCTGGTTCCTATGTCTCATCCCCTGGTTCTTAGCGCAGTAGATGCAGAGAATGTGTTTGTCGGTTGATCTGGATAAAGTACAGGGAGGAAGCACAGACACAAAGGACGCCAGGGGAACCGAAAGACAAAGCCTGGGAAGGGGTTCTGGGTTTGAGCCTGATTAGACCTGGCATTGATTGGATGGGGGTGTGAAGGTGAAGGAGTCAAGCAGGCTTCAGGTTTGGGTAAGATTTGATGGGGTTCACAGGACAGCGAGAGGGGAGCATTGCTCGCTCTGCATCCTAAAGTCTCTGCGGTGGCTGAGCAGGGTTTGGACAGCAGGGAAGCGCTAACAGCTTTTAGACTGACGAGGTAGACATGTGAGTGTGTGTGCCAGAGTGAGTGACAGACACCAGTGCGCACCATGGGCGAGGGAGACGGTGCCAGGATTGAACGACAGCCTTGATGCTGCCAGTGAGCGTCTCACCACTAAGGAATGCAAAAGCCAGCAAAATCCACAATTCTACTCCTAGATCCACATGCGTGATAAGTGAAAATGTGTAAAATACACAGAACCTTGTATGCAGAAGTCCATGGAAACATCATTCATTATAGCTAAGAATTGGGAGCAAGCCAAATACGTACCAGCTAGTGAAGAGATAAGCAAGTTATGGCAAATCCATATAGCCATCAGAAGAATGTGCACTCCGTGGTATGACGTGGGCAGAAGTCGTCACAGGGGGCCACATGTGGTGTGACTTCGACAATAGGAAGCATCCAGAACAGGCAAATCTGAAGGGACAGAAAGTCCATTAGTGGCCACATCCAGCTGGGAATGGGACTAAAAGGAGGGACTGGTACGGTTCTTTGAGGAGCACCGGAAATGTTTGTGACTTAGTCGAGGCCTTACCCAAAGGAAGAACCTGAACATACTACAATAGCAAGAAGATGGGTTCCACCATCCTAAAAGACATTATTGAATTAAGTTATTTCATGTATTAAATTATTAAATTAAATAATATAGAAATAAATTACAAATTAAAGACTAAACTCTTTGGTCAACCAAACAGTTTAGTAAGAACTTGGCTTGCATTCTGGCACACTGGTCTCATTCTGGGTAGCTAGCAAAGGGTTCATCACTGGTTGCTGCCCCACTGGCTTAGTTAGTACACGAGTCATTAAAGGCATGAAGAGCTCAGCGTGGACCTGGTTGCTAAGGGAAGCCGCCCAGAGGAAGGGCGTGGCCAATAGATGCTGCTCACTAGGGGCAGCTGACTCTAGCTGACTGCTGCGCATTAGAAACTGGCTCCTGACTTACTTTCTCTCTTTTCCCAGAGATCCCAAGTGTGACTGTGACCCAGCTGGCATCTCTGGACCCTGTGATTCTGGGCGCTGTGTCTGCAAACCAGCTGTCACCGGAGACCGCTGTGATAGGTCTGTGTGAACCATGTCTCTGAAGGCTTCGGGGAGACTGCCCTGGCACCTGGCATAAGAATTAATCCCTCACGTACCATTACGTAAAGCAGATTTTGAACAAATGTTGAGAACTTCTTACAACCTGTCTTCCAAAGCTGAGCTTCCAAAACAAAAACCCAAGGCCTGTGGTTCATTGCAGTCCATTTTCTGCTTTGGGTCCCTTCTCTTTGCTTTTACTTGATGGAGGCAGAGGCCCCCCAGAGAGTCCCCTCGCCGGTTGGCTGGGATTCCCAGGTGCTTGCATGTGAGATGGTATGCAGTAATGAGATCATGTGACTGAAGTGGGTCTTGGGAAATGCCAGGCCTAATTAAACAAGTTGAGGAAAATCCTTGTAAGGGGAACCATGGCAGCTTATGGCCATATATAACCATCTCGTACTGAAAAGGACCCGCCCCAGGGAGGGGATGGTGGTTACATGCACGCACATGAACTGAGGCACCACGTTAGAGCCCTTTGGGCCTGGGCCATGTTGGGGCAGGTGGAGCAGTGAGGAGCCGTTCGCCCTCAGTTGCTGCCTCAGGACATCCCTTAAGTACAAACCATGTTCAGACTGTACTTGGCTCTCCCCTGAGATGGCGGTGCGCAGAGGGATTGTGAGGGTGGCCTCACAGCTGAAAGCCTCCTTCACAATTCCTTAAAAGAAAGCAAGCGTTTTCCTGGCACCCTGCCAACGCTTCTACCTGGGCGGAAGAAGTGCCAAATGCATTCCTAACTTGTGTTTGCAGGGGCTTCTTTGCTGCTGAAGAGAGAGTTGGGAATAAATAGCTTGAGTGTTAAGAAAACAGTCTCTTTGTGAAAGCCTTCATGTATGTGGTGGGGGAGGCCCTCTGGAAACACGGCTCATCAGTTAAGAGTCCTTGCTGCTCTTCCGAGGGTCACAGTTGGAATCCCAGCATCCCTGTCCAGCGGCTCACAACTGCCTGGAACTCCAACCCATTAGGGCCAGTGCCCTCTTTTGTTCCTGCCTACATACATGTGTCATACCCCTACATGGATACACACACACACACGATTTATTTTTAAAAGAAAGCATTTGCAGCAGTGGTGGGGAGACAGAGGCAAGTTGAGACCAAGTTTTCCTCTGTGACATAGACAGACTTAGAACCCATTGTGTAACTAGGCTGGCCTTGAAGTCCTGACAATCTTCCTGCCCCATCCTCCCAATGCTAGGATTATACCACTTCCTGCTTGAAAGTCTTTTTATTATTGTTATTATTATTTTACTGTTTTGAGACAGGGTTTAGAACTAGCTACAATAGCAGAAGGTATCCTTCTGCCTCTATTTCCCAAGTACTGAAATTAGAGACATGCCACTACACCTGTCTTTGAAAGCCTTTTTAATTCTAGAATATGAAACAAAATAGCAAGCTTCCTAAAGCAACAGTTGCCATCACCACAATTAGCCATCCCAAATGACACTAGTGGTCCATCTGAGTGACCACTGCTGTCATGCATGCTGATCGTCCTTGCTTCTTCATCCTTTGCCATCCTACAGCATCCTAAAGTCTTTTTTAGGATTCACATGATCCCTTTCCCTCCTTCATTCTCCTCTTTCTGTAAGTTTGAATCTTGCCTCATCCCTCTGTCTTCTTCCCCTAAGCACATCAGAAATGATCCCAATCTCCTAGGCTTCCGGGCCACTAAATGGAGGAGTAGACATAGAGCCTGGCCCACTGTGGTGCTGAGCAGACAGTCACGGGGCAGTTCTTGTTTCATGTAGCTCAGCTGGGCCTGGCAGTTGTCCAGAGAGAAGCTGCCTGAAGGCTTGGACTGGAAGCAGGGGTGGAATGCCAGCCTGTGATTGGCTGCTTCAGGGCGTCTCTAGACTTTTATCTTGGTTATGTCCTTAGTGGCTCTTTCCTTGGTGGGCCAGGACTAGGTTACGATAAATAGGGTACTAATAAACACTCGAAGGTCTTGGGGACTGGGGCAGCTGAGTAGGCACTGAGGTAAGAGACTTGCCTCTCTGGTCCCCACTTTACCTATATGGAACACTTGCTCCAGGCGGATCTGCTCTGCATCCTCTGTGACCTCCCTCCCCGGATCACACATCACCCTCTGTCCATCACCGAGGATGGGTCAGTTATCAAGTTTTCAGACTGCCAAGGCTCTGTTGAAGGCAAAAAAGTGAACACACTCATTTGTGTGTGTGTG
Organism: Arvicola amphibius; assembly: GCF_903992535.2. Classification (NCBI taxonomy): domain Eukaryota; kingdom Metazoa; phylum Chordata; class Mammalia; order Rodentia; family Cricetidae; genus Arvicola; species Arvicola amphibius. The sequence goes on from NC_052058.2 coordinate 68,348,371, forward strand.
GGTGGGGGGCTGTGATCACCTCTGGTGATCTGGAGTGGAGGCGGTATGTAAACCTTCAGGTCTTCCCCACTCTGGGAATTAACAGTGCCAAGTGGAAGAAAAGGGTCGGCAGAGGCTGAATCAGCATGGTTCAGCACAGTCGTCTCTGTGAAATAAGAAATAATTGCAGCATCATCCTGACGTCTGCAATTCTGCTGCAGGTGCCGACCAGGTTACTATCATCTGGACAGCGCAAACCCGGAGGGCTGTACCCAGTGTTTCTGCTATGGGCATTCAGCCAGCTGCCACAGCTCTGCAGACTTCAGTGTCCACAAGATCACCTCAACATTCTATCAGGGTAAAGTATCTCAAAACATGTATAAACATTTAAAACAAAAGAAAAATTTAACCCTGTACAGGGACCTATGGTTTGTGCTTACAACAGTGGCTTCCACATTCATTTTCTAGTCACCATTAGTGATTCTCTTATTAGTCTTTGTTCAGACAGAGATTGTTCAGACTGGCCTCGAACTCCACAGGCAGCAGAGGAGAACCTTGGACTTCTGGTCTTCCCGCTCCCTCCTAGGTCCTGGAATTACAAAACTGCGCCATCACACCCAGTTACATTCTGTGCCTGGGAAGGAGCCCAGGACCATGCGTGCGATGCAGGCATTTACCCTGGAGCTCCTTCTCTAGCCCTCTTGTATTGGTTTGTAATGCACATTATTCTGGGCTAAGACAAACCATGTATCTTGAAAAATTACAGCTGAACAGCATATGAATAACTTAAAAACAGCTTAAAGAGACCAACTATTTATATCCCTCTGCTTTCCACCCGTGTCTATTTCAAAACCACAACAAATTATTCATGTGGGAGAGGGATTTATGAGGACATCCCAGAGTCCACACTCACTAATAGCATGGCATTACATACGTTGAGTCAATGGATCTCCTTTGTTAGCATGCTTCAACATGTGTGAGCATGTTGGAAATCGATATTATTTCAGTTGGTTTGAGAGTCTGTCTGACCTCATTAAGGCCAAATCTTCTTTTGGTAAGTATGACAAAAGTACAAATTACAGGTAGGTGAAAAAAGCCTGAAATCACAAGCCTGAATCACAGGAGCCCAGAGATAGGAGCCGGCCAAAGATATGGCAAAGGGCCAGTGAGCGAGCTCAGGGGAAAATGCACCTGCCACCACGCCTGAGGACTTGAGTTCGATTCCTAGGACCCTCATGGTGGAGGGAGAGAACTGACTCTGACGGACACTGTGGCATGTGCACACACACATGCATGCACGCGCACACACATACACACATAAACACAAAATAAATAAAAATATAAAAAAAATCAACTTTTTAAAATGTGAAAGCAGCCGTGGGCAGGAGTTGGTGGATGGTAATGATTGGGGTATTTGGAAAACTGTAAAAAAGGGGGAAGAAAACCTGTCTACTCCTTCAAAGACTTTTTGGCAAGCAAGCCTTGCTTTGTTTAACTCAAGAGATGATGGGAGTTGTCTCAGAGTTCTGGTGTTGTCTTGCAGATGTTGATGGCTGGAAAGCAGTTCAGAGGAACGGGGCTCCCGCAAAGCTCCACTGGTCACAGCGACACGGGGATGTGTTTAGTTCTGCCCGAAGATCGGACCCAGTGTACTTTGTGGCTCCTGGTACGTGAGGGGCGGCTTCTGCAGATGCCGTTGTATAGGACTACAGAGCCAGGACAGACAAACTGACTCGGGAAGTGTGATGTGGGATCGTCCCCTTCCTGGAGCCGCAGCCGCTCCTGGGACCAGCTGGAACGCAGGCTCACTTTGATAAGTCACCATGTCCTGACACTCCAACAATCCAGGCATCCTGGAGGTCAGCCCCTACTGAGAGGCCCACGTTAGCCAAATGGGACGTTTCTAGATTTCCCATCAGAGCATGAAATCAAACTTAACAGGGCTATGGGAAAACAAAAAGCATGTTTTCTTAAAAGGTGAAAATTTTTAATTTATGAGTTTTTTCTGAGTGTGGGGATGCACACACGTGCAAGTTTCCTCAGAGGCCAGAAGAGAGTGTGGGTCTCCTGGAGCAGTAGTTGTACGTGGTTGTGAGCCACATGTTGTGTGTCCTGGGAACTGAACTCAGGTCCTCTGGAAGAGCAGAAAGCACTCTTAACTGCTGAGCCATCTCTCCAGCCCCAGAGCATGCGGTAAAGCTTTAAAAACAGTGTCTGAGTGGCAAAGGTCTGGCTGGAATCTGAATCATGGTTAATATAGCCTGAGCTAGTGAGCACTTCCTGAACAAGTTGTTCTTTTAACGTCTCTGGACTTCAGTCCTCTCAACTATTCAATGAGAATGGGCAAGCCAATAGTCAGGAATTATTGCCATCAAATACGTGTGGAGCTGGGGAGATGGCTTAGTCTCTAAAGTGTTTATTGAGTGAGCATAAGGACGTGGAGTCGAAGCTAAGCACTCACACGGAAGCTGCCCATAGTGGTATGTGCCTGTAACCCCAACCCTAGAACAGTAGAGGCGTGAGAATCCCTGGGGCTTGCTAGCCAGAGAGGCTTGATGAGTCCCAGGCTCCATGAGAGACCATGTTTCCAAAACTAGTGTGGAAATGACTGAGGAAGACACCCAACATCAATATCCAGCCTCCACGTGCCTGCTCACATACGTGTACACACACATATTCATGCTCATCTGTACACACAGAAGAACACGCACACCAACACATACACACAAATGTGACATCTGCAGAAGCATTCTCTAAGGTATAAAACAGTTTGTAACAAATGGCATTCTTCTTGGATCTTTGTACATCGGCCTGTCTGGGATGGTCACGCCGTGACCATCTACTGTGTAGAATTGTCCTATGACGAGGCTCTTTTAGCGCTGCCGCCACAGCCAACATATCATACTCACAACCATGACATTTACTGACCCTTCTGTCAAGGCAGTCTGAGATAGAAGAGGGGCGGGTAGGTCACACAGGACTCTCACAGAAACTGACAACATTAATCCAGTTTGTGCATGTATTTGCCTTCCCAGCAGTACCACTGATCTTTCAAAAATCTACTTCACAGCCAAGTTTCTTGGTAATCAGCAAGTGAGTTATGGGCAGAGCCTGTCTTTTGACTACCGCGTGGACAGAGGAGGTAGACACCCATCGGCTTACGATGTGATCCTGGAAGGTGCTGGGCTACAGATCAGAGCTCCCCTGATGCCTCTTGGCAAGACACTTCCCTGTGGGATCACGAAGACTTACACATTCAGGTAAAAAGAGGCCCCAGGCACACCAAACAGTGTAAGGTGTGAGTCCCTTGTTCCTGCGCTCACACGGGCGTGCATTCATCCGGTAAGCTCTTCTGAGCCCCAGGAGTTACCAGACACGGTTGATACATGCAGAAACAGGACACTGTTCCTTCCCTCTGGTAGCTGACAGGTTCACAGTCATGGGGAGGAAATGATGGCAGTACCACCTGATGGTGACTGAGATGACAGGGTGGACACAGGTATTCTGAATGAACACAGGAGGTACAGCTGTACTGGAACGATAGAGGTGTCACGAGAAGATGAGGCAAGCGTGGAGAGCCATCGCGAAGGAAGGGAAGAGGGGTAGGCTAATGGCCAGAGGATGTGCATGTGGAATTCCCAGCAGTTGAACATGAATGGAGTGAGGAGTGAGGTGAAGGGTGATGGGGAGGACTGAGGCCAGAGAAACTGGCGTAGGGGACGTCGTAGAGACTGCGTCATCCTATAGAAGTGGCTTTGGAGTGGTGTGTCCAGAGAAACAGGGGCAGGAAGCTGTGTCACTCAGCTCCGAACTGTGTTAGAGGGTAGGAAAGAAAGATGGAATAGGACCTTGGTCCTCCCAGAGCTTGGGGTCTGGTGAGATATATAACACACCTAAAAACAAGCGCAATACAATCCAGTAGCTGCTTTCGTGGTGGTGTGCGTTCATTTCGGAATGAGCTTGGGTATTCCTAGAGTCACCAAGGAGAGTTTTGCAAGGCTTCAGGTGTGTCAGCTGAGAATGGAAGGATACACAAGGCTTTTCCAGGAAGAAAAATTAGAGGACAACCTCCATCCAACACACACACACACACACACACACACACACACACACACACCTGGTGTCCTCAGAGCCTAAAGACGCTGTTGGATCCTGAAACTAGAAGTAGGTGGTTGTAAACTGTCATGTGGGTGCTGGGTACCAAACCCAGGTCCTCTGGAAGATCAGCTGGTGCTCTTTACCACTGAGCCCATAGAGGATATTTTCATGGTTTGAGGATAGCATGTAAAAGGGAGATAGATAAATCAGGTTGAAAAGTCTGGGGAGTACTTATCGGGCTGTATCTTAGGTATCATTTCAGAGCACTTAGATCTTGTCTATGCTGGCAAGATGATGGAAAGCCACCAAGAGGCTGTATGTCAAGATCCTTGGGAGTATGTGTGTCCTTGGGAGTGGTGGCAGTATTTAGAAGGTAGAGGCAGGCAGATCTCTGATCTCTGTGAGTTCAAGGCCAGCCTGGTCAGAGTGAGTTACAGGCCAGCCTGGGCTACATAGTGAGATTTGTCATACAGAAGTGCTTGCTGCTCAGATCTGGTAACCAGAGTTTGATCTCTGAATCCCCCCAAAAAATGAAAAGAGAGAACCAACTCCATAGAGCTATCCTCTGTTCTCTGCATATGTGCTGTGACAAGAGACAACCCCATCATGCACATATACACACAGTAATAATTTACACTTCTTAAAATTTATTTTTGATTGTGTGTCTATGTGTGTCAGGGGACGTGCATGGGAGCTGACCTCTGTCCTATGCAAGAGCAGTGCATACTGAGCCATCGCTCCAGCCCCATTTATGTACATATACAGCATTGTCTGCACCTGGCTGACCCAGAACTCAGCCACCTATCTGCCTGCTTCTGCCTTCTACCTGCCCAGCATAATTTAAAAAAAAAAAAAACAACAAACAAAAAAACCTTTTGTGTGTTGGGGGGGGTGTATGATGTGTATGCACATGTGTGTGTGACTGTGTCTGTGTGTTTAGGTGTATAACTGTATGTGAGTATGTACGGCTGTATGTGCACATGTATGTGTATGACGTGATGTGTAAACTCAGAGGACAGCCTCGGGTATCAGTCTTCACCCCCTACCTCATCCGAGACGAACTCTCTTTGCTGTTTGTAGTTACATGCACTTAGCCTGCCCTCAAACTCCCTGGGATTCTCCTGTTTCCACCTCCCACCTGGCCGTCAAAGCTCTGTGATTACAGGCGTGTGCCACTGCACACACTTTACACGAATCCCGGAGATTCGAAAGCAACTCTTTGTGCTTGCACGGCAAGCACTATACCTTCAGAGCCATTTCCCCAGCCCTGGGTAAAGTTCTTAACGGAACCCACAGAAGACATTCACAATGGACCAGTGAGGGACCGTGGGGGCCAACCTGAAGTGGAAGCAGTAGGGTCAGAGAGAGGCACACGCAATGTAAGGACGTGAGTAACTGAGTGTTTCTTACTCTGGTGATATGTACACACCCTTCCTGGCTGGATTCTCACATCCTCAACCTAACAAGGTTCTCTGGGGTTCAGCTTACATGCTTTCTTTGTATGAGCTTTCTCCAAACCCAGGCAAAGTTACAGACATCATGCGTTTCTCTGGTGTTCTGTGTGTGAGCTGCTAACAACACTTTCTGCACCCTATTGTTATCGCTCACTCAGGCTCCCTGGCTGAATGGTGAGCACCCCTACCTAGTTTGCTTTTCCTCCAGGCCCTTAACTTCTCGCCCAAGCCAAGGTCACAGTCAACTTTGTTGTTGTTATTTTTTTTTTCATGAATTTTTATTCTTTCATTGTAATGCTGGGATTGAATGCAGGGCTTCCCACATGTTAGGCTGCATTCCCAGCCCCACAAGCAAATCTTATTTAATCAACCAGTCAGTGAATGAAATGAAAGGGTCTTTCTTGCGATCAATAGTCTAGTAAAAAGAAACCTGAACGTGAGCACAGAGGCTACTGGTAAATGCATGAAGGCATTCCTATGGCAGATGCAGCTCAGTGGTAGAGCACTTACCGCGTGCGTGCGTGCGTGCGTGCGTGCGTGCGGCCTGGGTTTGATCCCCAGCACTTACTTACAGGACGATTCAGGGAAGGTGTGGATTTGGACATTTGGAAAGAACCAGTGAAATGTGCTCAGCTGACAAGTGAATCAAGAGCAAATCTTAGAATGAAGAACAACTTTTGAGGGCCAGCACTTGGGGAAGTCAAGTGTGTTTAGTACTGGGCTATGCAATGGTGAAGGATACAGTGTGTCGAAGGGTTTGGGACCAGGTTGTGGTGACTCCTGGAAGTATATATACACTGCACCCCTTCCAGTGCTTCCTGAGGGATTTGCCCTCCTAGTAACCAGAGAATGCCCCAAGATGCTCTCTATGGGAAGCCTTCCCCCAGGCAGAGCTCTGGAACCTAACGGTTCCCACCTTCTTGGGCGTCATTGTATCAGGTAGCAGGGCGGCAGGACTTGATCTGTGAGCGCTGAGAAATGTTCAATTCTGCAGGTTAAATGAGCATCCAAGCAGTCACTGGAGCCCCCAGCTGAGTTATTTTGAGTACCGAAGGTTGCTGCGGAACCTCACCGCCCTGATGATCCGAGCTACCTACGGAGAGTACAGTAAGTGACTGAGAGAAAGAGAGAGAGCAAATGATCTCATTCTTCCGTGGTTTGAGCATCATCTGCTTCCGCATCTCATGGGGACAGGCTCCAAGTAAGGAGATGGGCCCCTTGATGTTGAGTCTGTGTTTGATATTCGTTTTTCCTAAAAGGAGCGTTTCTCTAGCTCGAGGTCAGCTCTCATGAATAGAAGTAAATGAATAATACCTTCTTTGCTAAGAGTCCCTTCAGTTCAGTTATGATGACCGTGTTCTACCACAGCCCTGTTTATTCCTCGTGTTGTTAGGCTCAGTGCTGCTGTGTTTGAACATGTCTTCTGCTAATTCTCTGCTGTGAACTTCCTATGCTGTGCCTTCTAATCCCACCTGCAATTATTTAAAGGGGAGTTCCGTTCCTCACACTGCTAAACACTATGTCCAAGGAAGTGTGGCTGTTCTGCCATGTCCGTGTCCCTAAGGCCATGGAGCCAGTGGGGAGTAGGAGTTGGGTTGTTACTGTTTGCCAGGTACACCATGTCACGTAGTGTCCCATTTAATTCTCACAGCAAACCAAGGGGCCAGATAAGGCCACCATGTCTCTTCTAGACCGAGGACATGAAGTCTGGCGAAGTCAAGGAATTTGCCAAGTTCACACAGTTAATGTGGATCCAGCCACAATTTAGACCCTCATTTTCCTGACTCCAGAGTACAGACAGCAACTGCCATAGCTGTCCATGTACCATGTGTCAACACCACCTGGGTAGAGAAAAGGAAACCCTGGCTGGTCTTGAACAAGGCTGGCCTTGAGTTTGTCAAGATTCTCCTGCCTCTGCCCCACAGTGTGCTGGGACTACAGGCCTGGATCAGCCACCACTCTCTGTCATGGCTTTAGACCTTGCTACTTCTGATTTCTGCTTTCTCTTGCAGGTACGGGCTATATTGACAACGTGACCCTGATTTCAGCCCGCCCTGTCTCTGGAGCCCCAGCACCCTGGGTTGAACATTGTGTATGCCCAGTGGGGTACAAGGGACAATTCTGCCAGGATTGTGCCTCTGGCTACAAGAGAGATTCAGCGAGACTGGGGCCTTTTGGCTCCTGTATTCCCTGTAACTGCCAAGGGGGTGGGGCCTGCGATCCAGACACAGGTGAGTGAAACGAAACCTGGACCAGGTGTCTAGGGGGAGAACAAGCTGAGTGGCTCTCCCGCGGAGGCAAGAGATTAGGAGATGGGAAAAGAATGGGGCGCATGGGACTGAGGTCAAGGGAGATGGACGTGGCCATAGTACACTTGACCCCTTCCATTATGGAAATGCCACAGGATTGTGAGAGAAAGGTGCCAGGTTACAGGAAATGGCTGTCATGTTCAGGGCAAGGCGGGGGAATTGGTGTTGAGTTGCAAGTATTATGTAGGGAGATGAAAGGCCAGTCAGGGTCTAACTGGGGGTGCCAGCAAACGGTATGACCGTGAAGGACAGGGGAACGGTGTTGTGCTATGGATCGGGAGGAAGTGTGTGTCTATGGAATGTGAGGGGTCAGGGTGGGACCCAAGATGGTGGCCACGTTTATATTTGGTTTATGGGTAGAGATGAATGCCAGGGTTCCGATGCTGGGGGAAGCTATGGGAAGACTTGGGGCCCTGTAGTCTGATCCCCACATTCATCCACATCGAAGAAGATATTTTGTCTGACTCTGCCATTTCTCTGTCCTACCTTCCAGGAGATTGCTATGCAGGGGATGAGAACCCAGACATTGAGTGTGCTGACTGTCCCATTGGTTTCTACAATGACCCACACGACCCCCGTAGCTGCAAGCCGTGCCCCTGTCACAATGGCTTCAGCTGCTCAGTGATGCCTGAGACGGAGGAGGTGGTGTGCAACAACTGCCCCCCTGGGGTCACAGGTAAGGCCAGCACAGTGGCCTTCAGTCAGCTTCTCCGTGGACTGTGCAAATAGCTTCCACTCTGGAGACTTTCTGGGAATTTAATATTACTTTGGGTTAATTGAAATGTGCACATTCTAAAGCTAAGGATATGTGGTACCTGAGCGGTGTTGCCGATTGAGCAGGGGCTGGTGCGGTTATGGAGGGAAAAGCACAGTGCTGCTTTTGTTAACAGTCCTGTGTATTTGTTTAGGAAATGAAAGTTTCAGACCAAGTTAAATGGGCGGTCTAAGGCCACCTGCTCCTCCAGGGTCTCCTGTAGCCTGAGCTGACATTGAACTTAGTTTTTGAGGATGACTTTGAACTCCGTGTAAGGGGAGTGTGTGCACATGAGCGCAGGAACCCACTGAGGTCAGCGGAGGCCATTAGATCCCTGAAGCTAGTCAAAGGTCATTGCGAGCCATCTGACGTGGACACTGAGAACTGAACTGGGGTCCTCCACAGGAGCAGCTTGTGCTGCTAACCACCCTGCCATCTCTCCAACCCTGACCCTGGTCTCTTGGTGTCTTGCCTCCACTTCCCAAATGCTGGGAGTAGAAGTGTGTGCTACCAATCCTGAGGAATCAAACCCAGGGTTTGTGCATGCAAGGCCAGTAATCTACTCTCTGAGCTACGTCCATAGCCCCGGTTTGTGTTATTTCCTGATGAGCTAGGGTTGGAAGGAGGATGCAATTCAATGAGTGTCACATGCCTTTCAATCTGAAGAACTAAGCGCTCAGCAGTAGCCACGATATCATTGAAATTTCACTGCCTTTTCCCCGCTGCTGGCTTTGACCCAAATAGCTAATTAAGCCTCTTTGTGGTGCTGCAATGTTCTAACCTGTGGTGACCAAGGCCATCAAATGGCATGCCCGACCCCTGCCACACACACCTGTTCCTGAGGGTGCTATCCTGGGGGCCTGGGTTTAATGCCTGCCTTAGTTAAGTGCCGTGCACCGCGCCCCCGTGTCTGCACTCGGTGTGCTTGAACCCAGTTCGCGAGATTCGGGCAAGGGGCAGGAGGTTAAAATATACAAACACACACAGACAGACAGACAGCGACACGGGTCATCCTTGAATTCCCCAAGAATGCCCCCTTTATTGTGTTCAGGGGCAGATTATATAGAGATAGCTACGCCCCAGCCAAACCCACCAGAAACTACTCTCCTGCCATCAGGAACTCCTGAAGGTCTCGTTCTCAGAGCAGCTGTAGGCACTCAGATCAGGGGATTAGAAGAAATTCAGGACCTGGGGTCTCACTGCTCCCAACATCTCCCCCCTAAGTTTTTTATAAAACAGAAGACTCTCCTGACTACACAGCCTTTTGGTCACTTTGATTGAACCTGTACTCAGGAGAGAGTGACAGCATCTCCTTAGGAGAATACTGGCTTTTAGGGAACACAAGAGAGCAACTTAAGCCTGTAAGACAGGTAGATTCAAGTATCCCAGAGACTATTGGTTCCTCATATTATTTTCCACACACCCTCTTCCCCTCAAGTGAACAGAGGTGTGTGACCATATCAGACTCGGGACTTTTAGGAGTGGCTTTGCCATGACCCCAGGAGCAGTCAGAAATCACCGCTCCTTCAGCAGTCCCCTAAATAACATACCCCAGCTGCCATACCCCCGTGGCAGGGTCCAAACTGGTACATGAAGTGGAGCAGAACTCAGGGAAGCAGGCTTGCTGCTCTGCAACCACTGAAGGGGCCCCACTTAAATTATCTTTTAGGGAATTTGGGCGTTGTCAATCTGTCTGGCTACTTCCTGCTGAGCTGGGACGCTGCATTCTTAGGGGTATTTACTGCAAATCACTGCCATTTTCCAGTCGCGCTCAGACGCTGGTACAGGTCGTGCTGCGCTTCTGCGCCCTGAGGCCCACGCTAGAAGCAGGCCTAGCATTCTTGCCTTGTCAGTCCTCGAGGCAGGTCCCGGGGTTTAGCATCGCAGCCACTCAGTGCCCATTGCCTGGAGCCGCTTGGCCTTGGAGCCAAGGCCGCTCACACTCCACTGCAACATTTCAGGAGGTCTTGGGGATTCAAACCACATGAATATCGAATAAATCCTTAGGCTCTCATCGTCTGTGGAGACAAAAGCAGAACCTCCTTTCCAAAACATTAAATTCTTAAGCCCATATTTTAAAGTCAAGATACCTTTCTTAGCAGTTCCTAGAATCAAATGTCTTTCTCCAGTCCAGAACACAAAAGACAACACAATCAACATATCATACATCTGTACACATCTTTTTAAGCTATATACATTCTTTCTATCTTTTCCCAATACATACATCCCCTCCGGCTGGGGACAACCCTGTTCGATTACCCCTCTTTCTCGGTTGACTTCCACTTGCTGTCAAACCGAGCGAAGGACGTCAGGATTAACACATATACCCCAATCCACCCTCACCTTCTGAGGGCGACCTCTCAGCATTCCCTAGTTCCTGATATCTCAGCTGGGACCTCTAATTGCCACGCACCACGCCCCCGTGTCTGCGTTTGGTGCACTTTTACCCAGTTACCGAGCATCGGGCAAGGGGCAGGAGGTTAAAATACACAAACACACACACACAGACAGACAGACAGCAACACGGGTCATCCTTGAATTCCCCAAGAATGCCTCCCCCTTATTGTGTTCAGGGGCAGATTATATAGAGATAACCACGCCCCAGCCAAACCCACCAGAAACCACTCTCCTGCCATCAGGAACTCCTGAAGGTCTCGTGCTCAGAGCAGCTGTAGGCACTCAGATCAGGGGATTAGAAGAAATTCAGGATCTGGGGTCTCACTGCTCCCAACAGTTAAGGTGTTGTTGTTGTGAAGAAACACCATGACCATGGCAACTATCATACAGGAAAAAATTTAATTGGGCTGGCTTACAGTTCAGAGGTTTAGTCCATTATTGTCGTGGTGGGAAGCATGGTAGCACACAGGCGGACATGGTGCTGGAGAGGGAGCTGAGAGTTCTAAGTATGGATCCGAAGGCAACAGGAAGAGACAGTGTCACACTGGGTCTGTCTTGAGCATCTGAAACCTCAAAGCCCACTCCCAGTGGCATACTTCCTCCAACAAAACCACATCTGCTCCAACAAGGCTACACCTCCTAATGGTGCCAATCCTTATGAACCTATGGGGTTATTTTCATTCAAACTACCACAATGCATCTGCCAGGTTCTTCTGGCTGGAACCTTAGACCTCTCTCTCTGGTCCCGCTGCTGTTAGGTAACCATCTGGGGTGACCACATCTTCCTTGGTTTCTTCCCAGGTGCCCGCTGTGAGCTCTGTGCCGATGGCTATTTCGGAGATCCCTTTGGGGAACGTGGTCCGGTCAGGCCTTGTCAGCGCTGCCAATGCAACAATAATGTGGACCCCAACACCTCTGGAAACTGTGACAGGCTGACAGGCAGGTGCTTGAAATGCATCTACAACACAGCAGGTGTCTACTGTGACCAGTGCAAGGCAGGTTACTTCGGGGACCCGTTGGCTGCCAACCCAGCAGACAAGTGTCGAGGTAGGACTATACCCCTAGACAAATTGAGCACCTCTTTCTCTCTCTCCCTCTCTCCCCTCTCTTTCTGTGTGTGTGTGTATGTGTGTGTGCACATATGTAAACACATATGAACTTGCTAGAGTCTATAAATGCATGCAAATGACAGACAAGGAGACTAATATCATGAGGCAACTGATTCCATGACCAGACTGGCTCCTGACCACTCTGCACCATTCGCCTGCCAGAAGCCTTAGAGCAGTGGCCCCTGCACCAGACTCTGGAACCGGTGCTGAAGGCTCTCAAATGGTTAAACCTGGGTGGGAGAAGTTAAAAAGGTCAGGTTTACATTCCTGAGGGAAACAGCAGATAAAGTGGGGCCACATCCTCTGCCCAACCCCAAGGCAGGTAGGCAGAAAAGAAGCCGCCAGACCTGTCACCGGAGAGCAATAAAGGACTCACAATTGAGCTGAACAAACGGAAGTGGGGAGGGGGCGGGTCGTTAAGCAGTTTAGAGACCCTCTCAGGAAGTCAGTGTGAATATGTACTGAAGGTAACCCTTGCAAGTGCTCCAAAGGAAGCCCGGCTTCAAAGCAGCTGTTGCTGTTGCAGGGGCTGGGGCGCTGGGAGGAGGGGGACACTAAGGGCTGCTTGAGATCAAAGCATGAGTGCATAGGTGCATTTCTGAGCTCAGCATTAGAGTCCAGGCCCACGTTCAGCCCTTAAACACGGATGCTGATGGTGACTCTGGAGTTGGGCACTTAGAAGTGTCCAGGTTATCAGGTTAGGACACCAGTATGTTTACCTGAAGGTGCCTGAGGACCCCTGTGACTAGATGTGGTGTTTGTACCTATAGTCCCAGCACTCATGAGGCTAAGGCAAGACATTTCTGAGTTAGAGGCTAACCTGAACTACTGAGGAAGACCTTGTTTTGCTTTCATTTAAAAAGTAAATAGACACAAGGGTGTATAAATTAACCCTTTCCTCATTTTACATTTCATTAAAATTAGACCATATACTTCTTCACTTAGCTGTCTAGGCCCGACCATTTGCCTGCAGTTTGCACCCCAGTACTAACGTGGCAGTGATGAGTACATCCTAGCTCCCTGGAGTCCATTGCTAAAAAAGGAAGAGGCATAGAAAAGATGTGCGTGTAATACAGGACGCTCAGCTCCGAGAGAGAGCAGCACCGCACCCACTGGGACATCCTTGCCTCCTAAGCAGAAGCTGGTGCACAGTAGGGCTCCTGCCTCCCCTGGCCTTTCCTGCAACACTAGGAAAGGAACATGGGCTTTTCTGAGCTCTCATGGTTGCTTGCCGTTTATTTGTTCTAGGACCTGAGCAAATTATTCAACCTCTCTGAGCTCACATTCCTCATCGGTAAAACAGAGGGCAGTGTTTACATCAGGCTCAAAATAGGCCCTTAAAAAATGCAGTTTATAAGCAAAATCAGGGTGCCAGCAAAGTGACCGGTAGGAGGAAGATGAGAGCCATCCTGGTGCCTCTTCATTCACGACTTGCTTGTATAGGAATGTGCTTGAGGCTGCAGCCACGGAGAGACCTGACACCGTGTATGAGTGACAGGGGCAGGATACTGGTTCTTTTCCCTTGCCACACCTCCTTTTCTGGGATGAGTGGGGTGGAAGGGCACCATTTATCTGCCTCTTATCTCTTAGCCTGCAACTGCAACCCCATGGGCTCGGAGCCTGGAGAGTGTCGGAGTGACGGCAGCTGTGTTTGCAAGGCAGGCTTTGGAGGCCTCAACTGTGAGCACGCAGCACTGACCAGCTGTCCTGCTTGTTATGATCAAGTGAAGATTCAGGTAAGCCTGCTTCTCCTTCCCAGCCCCCGGCCCCAGGCAGACAGATTCTGAATGACTCTGTGCCCTGGTTCTATCACAGGTGTACAAACCCCAAATTTCCTGGGCATTGGTATTTGTGTTACTTTAAAGAAATGCTATGGGTGCCAAATGACTCTGTGGACCGAGGCAAGTCTGACAACCCTGAGTCCAATCCCTAGAGCCCAGGTAAAGACAAAAGGAGTAAGCCACCTCCCTCCCAGGTGTTGTCCTCCCTGGCATGCGTACACACACACACACACACACACACACACACACATACACACACACACACACACACTCAAACACACATGCAATAAATACAGTAAAATATTTAAATTATACTAGAAATATTGCATGTAATAATTTTACAGTAGCTTTACATTCTCATCTATACCATTTTCAACATCTTCTGGCAGATCCCTTCTCACTTGGTACTCAGGACAACTTAGTGAACCTGGGGAGGAAAGTATTCTGAATTCAGTTCTCAGGGATTACTGTCTGAAAAATACTTGTGATTTTTCGAAGTGGCACACCACACGGAATCTGGAGTGCCACTCATGTCCCCCAGAGTCTTTCCATTTGTCCTCGTGGTCAGTTTTTTTTTTGTCAACTTGACACTAGAATCACCTGGAATGAGGAACCTCAACTGAGAAAATGCCCCCATCAGATTACCCAGAGGCAAGTCTGTGGGACATTTTCTCAAGTAGTGATGGCTGTGGGAGAACCCAACCACTCTGGTTGGTGCCAGCCCTGAGCAGGTGGTGCTGGGCTGTATAAGAAAGGCTGAGTAAGGCGTGGAGAGCAAGCCAGTAAGCAGCATTCTCCAATCGCCTCTGCTCCAGTTCCTGCCTGGGATTCCTGCTCTGACTTCCCTTTATTGTGAACTATAAGCAGCAAGATGAAATAAACCCTTTCCTCTCCAATTTGCTTTTGGTCATGGTATTTACCACAGCCACAGAATGCGAAGGAAGACCCCACTGTAATGTGCCACTTCTAGCAAGGTTCCCTCCAACTCCAAGACATGACCTTATAAAACAAGTTCCAGAGCAGATCACGGTGACTCATGTTTGTCTTCCCAGCCTGCAGGAGGCTGAGACTATCACCCAGAGTTTCAGGCAATCCTGGGCTAACTAGTAAGTTTCAGACCAGCCTGGTCTACAGATGAGACCCTGCATCAAAAAATAAAATGATAAAATTCAATAAAAATTTAAACTTCAAAGATGAATGAACTTGATATTGGTAATTACTAATAATTCTTTCCTAGAGGGAATGATAAGGGACAAATTGAACTTCATATGTAAACAATCTGGGTTTTTTTAAAAGAATGTTTTTTAAATTATTGTTTTAAAATATGTATGGGTGTTTTGCCTGCGTGTGCGTATGTCTGTGCATCTCGTGTGTGCATGGTGCTCACAGAGAACCAAAGAAAGCATTGGATCCTTCAGAGCTGGAGTTACAGATGGTTGTAAGCTACCATGCAGGATTGGGTACTAAACCCAGGTCAATGCATGGTCTTAACTACTGAGTCATCTCTGCAGTCCCTTAATCTGGTTTTGGGCTTTTTGTTTGTTTGATTGGTTGGGTTTTTTTTTGTTGTTGCTTTTTGGGTTTTGTTTTTTTGTTTTGGTTTGATTTTGGTTTTTTTGAGACAGAGTTTCTCCATAGCTTTGGAGCCTGTCCTGGAACTCGCTCTGTCGACTAGGCTGGCCTCAAACTCACAGAGATCCACCTGTCTCTGCCTTCCGAGTTCTGGAATTAAGGCATGTGCCAGCACCTCCCAGCTACATTCACCTATTTAATAGCCTGTAGAAAGCTAGTTTGAGGGTCTCATGTAGCCTAGGCTAGGCCTTAGACTCACTATGGAATCTAAGGCTGTCACTTTGAGCCCACGATCCTCTTGTCTCTGTCTCCCAAGTGCTGGGATTAAAGGTGTGTTCCAACACATGTTGCTAAAAACTATACATTTTATTTTCATTTTGTGTGGTAGTAAGAACTGAACCTCGTGTCTGCTAGGCAAGTACTCTAACACTGAGCTATATCTCTAGCCCTCAATAGCCTTTTCTAGAAATTTCCTAATGCCAAGTTCGGGTGGGCATGTGTAAATATTAACTCATTCAGCATAAGAAATAACCCTATCTTTTTATCACCCCAATTTTATAGAGAAGAAAACGACATGCCAAGGTCACTGCCTAGAGTAGTGAGCCAGGATCCACATTCAGTAGGTCTAGCTCCAGAGTCTAAATTTCAACCGCCACGACACATCAGGCTTGTCTAGCTGTTGTCCCCTGGATACCCGCTGCAGTTCTGGGGATGAACTCTGGTCCTCAGCCTGTGCTCTGATTCCTTTCCTATGTGTTTCCAGATGGGCCAATTTAGCCAGCAGCTTCAGAGCCTGGAAGCCCTGGTCTCACAGGCTGGGAGTGGTCGCGGTGGTGCGGTCTCCAGCTCGGAGCTGGAAGGCCGATTGCAGCAGGCTGAGCAGGCCCTTCGGGACATTCTGAGAGAAGCCCAGATTTCGGAAGGTGAGGAAGGCCAACTCCCTAGTGGCAAGGAGATTCATGTCCTAGAAAGAAGTGTGACACTGGGTCATAAACAAAGTCTTCTGTGGCTGTCAGCTCTGCAATATCTGCAGCCAGCCTTTGCCTGGGTGGAAGTAGTGAATATGACAGTCTCCTGGCACCTAAGTGACCCGGTGAAGACTGACACAAATGTTCATCACCCACGTTTTCTCAGTTAGCTCTAAGTTAGTCGGCCTTGGGGGTTAACTCGGTTATTCTACATCAGTCTAGCTTTTTCTCTTTGTGCGCAGGTGCCAAGAGAACCCTCAGTCTCCAGCTGGCCAAGGCAAGGAGCCAAGAGAACAGCTACCAGAACCGCCTGGATGACCTCAAGATGACTGTGGACAGGGTTCAGGCCCTGGGCAGTCAGAATCAGAACCGCATTCAGGATACAAGCAGGCTCATCTCTCAGATGCGCCTGAGCCTGGCAGAAAATGAAGCTTCCCTGCAAAACGCTGTATGTTTGGCTGGTTAAGGCATTTACTCTCTGTATTTAATTGCAGCCATGTTGGGAGCTGCTCCACGGGTCTCACTGGCTCACTCTCTTTCCCTAGATGTCTTGATCTACCTGGCAGGTAGCTGGGCTTTTCTTCTTTGTAACAGATGTATCTATCTATCTATCTATCTATCTATCTATCTATCTATCTATCTATCTATCATCTATCTATCTATCTATCTATCTATCTACTTTGTTCTTGCCAACACACACTTTTTTTTAATGAATGATCATGGTGACCAGGGCCCTTTGGTGTGTCAGGGCTAGGGCTCTTCTGTGGCTAGTGAGAAATCCTGCTGGCACTTCTGTTGAGGCTCCAGAGTCAAATGTAAAACCTTAACCAATTCTCTTTTTACTCCATAGAACATCCAATCCTCAGAGCACTATGCAGGACCAAATGGCTTTAAAAGTCTGGCTCAGGAAGCCACAAGATTGGCAGACAGGTAAGCAGCAGTATTTGGCACCCCTGCTCCAGACTGCCTCTGTGATTTAAGACTGTGGAACATTCGGGACTCAAACATAGATTTGGCCCCTCCAGGCTCCCAAGCCCTCCTCCCCAGCCTGGAAGCCAGTTCTGAGCCTCTTAGCTTTCAGAGTATTGCAGGGGACAGTCCACAGGACTGTCTTGGCAGGAGCCATCAAATGTATTCATTTCCCAGCTTTCTCCATGACTCACAGATGGCTTTAGTGCATGTTAGACGTGAGTCTTCTGACCGTGTGAAATGAATCAGCCGCTGGAAACGGGTGTTTGCAGCTTTCAGGGACTCCTCAACTCCCACACCAAGCCTGAGAACAAGCAGCAATGAGTTGTTTACTCACTTGTGGGGGTACAAAGAGACCTTCTCCCCCACGCCGGAAACTGATGCTGCAGGACCCCAGAGACGACAGGCAGCTCCCTGGTCCTGACTTCTTCTCACTATAAATCCTATCATGTTCAAAAGCTTTGCGAGGCAGGGTGGAAGGCTCTGCTAATCTCAAGAGGAATTCAGTCCACAGCGGCTGGCTTCTGATTTTGTAGCATGCGCTGCCTCCTGAGCCCCTGGTTTTGTTGTTTTAATGCTACTTCCTAACACCAGGAGATCGGATATTGATAGGAGACTTTTATTGACAAGTATTGCCCCTTAGTTGAAATCTACTCTAAAGTTCCAGTACAATGAGTAGGGATGTGGACTCTGGGTGGGGAAGCCCTCGGGGGTTCTGCTTGTGGGAAAACAGTTTATAGACACGATGGTCTATCACCCTGAGCCACTCCATCTACCCTCTCCATACCTTCTCTGAGTATGGCAGAGATGAAGATGGCCACCGAAGGGCGGTGACATTAGACTGTTCTCCAGGACACCTGCTTCTCATGCTTCCTCTGACTCCATGCCTTCACGTCAGTTCTGATTGGCTTCTACGAGCAAACCCAGTCCTTTATTCTTTTCTGTGTCTGCAGGAACGAGTTATGTTACCTACCTATGCTGATTTTTCTATGAAAACTCTAACTCTTGATTTTTACTGTCTTCAGCCACGTTGAGTCAGCTAACAGAATGAAGCAACTAGCAAGGGAAACTGAGGACTATTCCCAGCAAGCGTTGTCCTTGGCCCGCAAGGCTCAGAGTGGAGGAGGTAGAAGTGGCATCTTGGACAGCACCATGATACAAGGTCTTATGGGAAAGTACGTTCGACTAAAATCCATCTGGGTGGACCATAAAAGCTGAGTCCTCCCTCTTGAGGAGCATCTCATCTCTTTGAAACTATACATTAACAACAACAACAACAATAATAATTTGAAAGTATACATTAATAACAATAATAATTTGATACTATACATTAATAATAATAATGATAATAATAATAATGAGATCTGTGTGGAGCCGCAGTTGTGGGTTTCCGCTCTGCAGGATGGGTGTGTGAAGGCTGTTAAGAGGAAGGCCTACTCTGAGAGATGCCTTTTGAGCTGTAGAAGGGAGGGAGAGGGTAAAACTGACAACTATGCCAGACATGATCAGTTATCCAGAGAAAAACTGAGGACAACGCGCTCCAGCGCATGATGACCGTGACTGACGGAGATCTCATCTGTCAGACTACATCCCCCCACAACCGGGGGGATGCAACAGTCTGCACAGCATATGATCGGGAACTACCACAACACGGTGTGAAAGTTGGCCTGACAAATTATACCGCAGCCTATTGTGCTGGCGTGCTGCTGGCCCACAGGCTTCTCGGTGGGTTTGGAATAGACAAGACCTGTGAAGGCCAAGTGGAGGTGACTGGGGATGAATGCAGCGTGGAAAGCATCGATGGTCAGCCTGGTGCCTTCACTTGCTTTTTGAATGCAGGTCTTGCCCAAACTACAACTGGCAATAAAGTTTTGGGGGTCCTGAAGGAACAGTGGATGGAGGATTATCTACCCCTTATAGTACCAAATAATCCCTGGTTATGATTCTGAAAGTGGGGACTTCAGCACAGAAGGCATCAGGAGCACTGCGTGAGTCAGAGTATTGCAGGCTACATGCATTACCTAATAGAGGAAGATGGAGATGCTTTTAAGAAACAGTTCTCTCAGTACATAAAGGACAACGTAACTCCAGACATGGAGGAAATGCATAGGAAAGCTCATGCTGCTACCCAAGAGGATCCATTATATGAGAAAAAGCCCAAGAGAGGGGGTTAAGAAGAAGAGGTGGGCTGGGTAGTGGAGGTGCACACCTTTAATCCCAGCACGCAGAGGCAGAGGCAGAGGCAGAGGCAGGCAGATTGAGTTAGAGGCCAACCTGCTCTACAGAGTGAGTTCCAGGACAGCCAGGGACAGTCAAGACAGAGAAACCCTGCCTCAAAAGACAAAACAAATAAGAGGAGGACGAGGAGAGAGTGGTGGTGGTGGAAGAGGAGCCGTACCAAATTTTCCCTTACCTGGAAGATGCCTGGTAGAAAGATTGGATTGCTCAAAAGAAGGCAAGCTTCCTCAGAGCTCAGGAATAGTTGCTGAGAGCTAAAGCAATTTTCTATGAAGGCTTTTTTTATAAAGACAATAAGCATATTGATCAAGCCAAAAAATAATAAGAAGGGTATGAGAATGAGTAATACTTCGGGGACTAGTTTAGGACTGGGAAAAGAAAGGTTGTGGTATCTAAGTAAAACTTAAGTTCTGAGACGTGATGGTGCATGGAGAGATGGTTACCCTCTGGTCTCTGAATGTAAATACAGGCCCATCTGACAGGACTGACAACAGAAAAGTCACATTTATATCATCAGCAGCTGGGAAGCTTGAGTTTTTCTGATCAAACCTACATAAGCCATAAGAGTTAAATTTAGACTGCAAGGTCACCTAGCTAACATATAGCCTAGCTTGTTTTTCCTTATTCTAACTACACACACACACACACACACAGACACACACAGACACACAGACATACACACACACACACACACACAAAGGGGAGGAGAAAGGGTGAGTATGAGCAGCCTTAACTGGCTTGTAACTTACTATGTAGATCAGGCTAGCCTTGAACTCACAGAGATCTGCTTGTCTCTGTCTCCTGAATGCTTTGAGCCCCATGCCCAGCCCAACTACACATTTTTAAAACCACAGGATAAAGTTTTGCTTTTTTACAAAGAGTATGCTCTGCCCCATGTGCTTGTGCACACCTGCAATCCCAGTTCTTGGAGGCAGAGGCGGGAGGACTGCAGTAAGTTTCGGGCCAGCAAGGCTATACGAGATCCTGTCTCCAAAATGAAAAGGAAAGGAAGAGTATGTTCTCAAGGTCCCCTCCATTATTACTATTATTACTATCATTATTATTGTTATTATTGTTGACTATCTGCTTTTCCTGCCTACAGGTTAGAAAACACCAAGTCCCTGGCCCAGCAGTTGTCAAGGGACGGTACCCAAGCTGACATTGAAGCAGATAGGTCTTATCAACACAGTCTCCGCCTCATGGATTCAGCATCTCAGCTCCAGGGAATCCATGATCTGTCCTTTCAGGTGAGGCCACTAATCCTATGCTCCTCACCCACAGACAAATGGCCAGGAAGCCCCTTTCTTCTTGAGGGACTTCATAAGGTTGTTCGACCAGAAGATTGTCCTCCATGTTGACTGTGTTAGCATCACATCAGCATGATGCACAGCCTAGGCAACAGACTTCTTAGGAAAAGGGTTTCTTCAGCTGAGTAGTTCAGACATTTAAAGGCACAGTGCCTGCATTGGCTCTGTTCTGCTAAGGGTGGCAGAAGGCCATCTCCAAAGGACAGAGGAAAAGATAGGCAAGTGTGCACAGTTCCTTTTGAGATTAACAGGGCTTAAGGACCTCCCACCATCCCCACAAAGGCTTTCTATAATGCAGTTAGCACCCCTTGTCAACCAGATGCTTACTGTGTTTTGAAACTATAGCATTGACTTTTTGCTTTGTGCTGGGAAGGGTATAGGTGCTTCCTGTTGTCTGTTGTCTGTTCTTGACCCCAGTCCTTGTTCTTGAGCCTGTTAGTAGGGAAACGTTTTATATTTCCTGCTTACTTCTGGGGACCCTCAAATTGAAACCAGTGGGGAATTATTATGAAGTTTGATACATTTCTCTGTTCTGCTAACAAGCAGAGTTTTGTCATCAGAAGGTTTGCTTTTTTTTTTCCTGCATCATTCTTAGCTATTGCAGCCTAGATTCGATTAAGTTCATCTTAATCTTAATTAATTAATCTTAATTCTTAGCTATTGCAGCCTAGATTCGATTAAGTTCATCTGCATACCTACAGCAGACGTCACTCACAACAATCCCCATAGAGACGTGTCATATGAATAGATAAAGCTATTGTTTTTTAAAAATTAAAGAGCAGAGACAAAACTTACTGTATTCTTGGGAGACCTACTGCCTGTCTTTCTTTGGCACGCTGCCTCTTTTCTGGGAGGCTTTGGGCTTTTAGGGCCAATGTCTGCTTTCTTGACTTCTTAAGGCTGGCACTAATTCAGATGGTGACACCGGGTCCTGAAGTTAGTGTGGTAGCTTGTGTGTAGACAATCCGACTCATTCATATCTTTGTGCCCACAGGTGGAAACGAAGAGGATCAGACAAAAAGCTGATTCTCTCTCCAACCTGGTGACCAGACAGATGGAAGCCTTCACGCGTGTGCAAAACAATCTGGGGAACTGGGAAAAGGAAACACAACGGCTTTTACAGACTGGGAAGGACAGGAGACAGGTACTCTCTTTGTTCCAGTCACTCCATCAACAAACATGTCCTAGATGCCAGCTGTGTGAATGAAAAGGTCAGGGCCTCTACCAGAAACCCTCCGAAGGTCATGGTGCCACTGGCTGCAGAGAGGGTAGCCAAGATTGGAGTTTTGATGGCATTAGCCCCACCCACTGAGTCAGCATCTGAATCCTGGAAGAGTACCCAAGCCTTCTATGTCTCATTCTGGTCCAACTCTGTCTATTATCTTGGTTTCAACAAGTATCTAGTGTTTAAAACGATAATTTGCAAAACTCTTCCCACCCCTGATGGTGGACAAGAGTTGGAGACTCTCCTGTAAAAGGCGTATCTTGTTGACTTACAAAGTCTGTCCCAGATCAGATTGTAGAGGGCTTTGCTCTCTAGCACCCTTAGCCTGTGGTGAGTCACAGTGCTCTGTTGTCACGGAGAAACTGTGTCAGGGTGATTGTGCCAGCAGGAATGCACTTATTCTAATCTTGTTCTATTTACAGACATCAGATCAGCTGCTTTCCCGTGCCAGCCTTGCTAAAAACAGAGCCCAAGAAGCGCTAAGTACAGGCAATGCCACTTTTTATGAAGTTGAGAATATCCTGAAGAACCTCAGAGGTTAGTGCTATGCGATCCAGGTTGGCACTTTTAAAGGTACATTTATGATTCATTTAAGTCCTCGTTTCTCTCCTTAAGTGGTGGTGGGTGTATTGGTTATTAATAGATGCTTAGTCACTGTCTTTCTAAGGTAATGATGATCTCATTAATGCTTGAGGAAGGCAGTGGAAGTAATTCACCAAAGTATCAGAAGTCCTGAGTTCCGGTCCTTACTGGGCCCTATGATGAGGTCAAACTCTCTGTGTGGCCATAGAAGTCACACAGCCTTTCTAGATCTCTGTGTCCTCCTTAAGGGTAACAGGAGATCTCTAAGGTCCTCCACATCCAATATGTCACTAATGAATTGATATTTTCCTTTTCTTGGGTGGCCTGGTCATCAATATGGTTGTTCTGAGGTAATGACATGTGGCTGTCAAGGAATTTGAGGTGTGCCTTGAAGACACTTGCTTAAAATTGCAGCATTATTCACTAACATGGCTTGGATTCTCTCCCGTACCCACTGTGACCATCCCAACTCTGTGACTACACCCAATTCGATGACCACACCCCAGCTCTGTGACCACCCCAACTCTGGTCATTGACCTCAGGCTTGACCTTAGAGCTTTGGGCTTCTGGGATTCACCTGCTCTGTGTGGTTCACTTTGGGTGTTGGCATCCTTGCTGTGGTGGAGTCCCAGACAGGTTGACTGTCAGTGGCTCCCCCAATGGCTCTTTGAAGATTCTTTCTCTTGGGAAAGAAAGAGTAACCCAGCCACATCTCTCATCTTTCAGGATTTTTTTTTTCTCAAAACATCAGGCTCTCTCATTCAGCTTTTACTTATAATCCTTGTGTCTGTGGCAATAGTGTTTTTTTCCCCTTTGTTTCAGAATTTGATCTGCAAGTTGAAGACAGAAAAGCCGAGGCTGAAGAGGCCATGAAGAGACTCTCCCATATTAGCCAGAAGGTTGCAGAAGCCACTGACAAGACCCAGCAAGCAGAAACGGCCCTGGGGAGTGCCGCTGCCGACACCCAGAGGGCAAAGAACGCAGCTAGGGAGGCCCTGGAGATCAGCAGCGAGATAGAACAGGTAAAGAAAAATGGATGTGCAGGTTGTCACAGGCAGTGCCTGACACAGGATGCTTCAGAGAGAGAGAGAGAGAGAGAGAGAGAGAGAGAGAGAGAGAGAGAGAGAGAGAAGACTTTAGTTCAGGACAGTTCCTGTGGCTCAGAGTCCTGGACAGTCCACAGCAGCCCCACTCCACACGCCCACCCTCTTCAGCGGGATGGATGTGGTCAGTGGCTATCAGCAGATACACCGTATTCAGCTGAATATACTTTGGGAAACGGAAATGACTATCTCACCGTTCCGGAGGCTAGGAAACAACACAATTAGAGTCAGGAGTGCGACACCCCTCCGACAGCTCCAGGGAGAAGTGTTCCTTTCCTCTTCCCAGCTTCTGGGGATGGCAGTCAGTCCTTGGTCTATTGATTCACAGCCTCAGCAGTCTACTCCCTGCTCGCGTGGTCCCGAGAGTCCTCTGTCAACTCTTCCCTTCTTCCCTCCCTCCTTCCCTTCCTTTCCTCTCTTCCCCCTCCCTCTCCTCTTCCATTCCACTCTCCCTCTTCATCATCTTCTTCAAGACATGGTCTCACCATGTAGCCCAGGCTGGCCACTGAGTTCATCTCTCAGTCTCTTCCTATAAAAAGACATCAATCATGTTGAATTAGGGCCCACCACACCCCAGTATAATTTCACTGTAGCTATTTACATCTGGAACAGTCGGTTTTCACGTGAGGTCATCTTCTGGGTTGAGAAGGGTGAGGAAGGGAAGAAAAGTCTCCACCAGATCTTTGTTTACACTGGGTAAGCTCTCTACCATGAACAACACCCCTAGCACTTAGGACTTCAGTGTCTGTTTTAGGGTGCTAAATTTAACTGGTAACAATCGCCACTGGTACTTTGATTCTCTATATGAAATCCTGGAGCTCTAGAGCCTTCTGTAACACGTGTCTGAGCTCGACCTTTCTTATTTTACTCTGTCCTCCCCTGTGCATGATTGGGACGAAGATAAGAACTGTCTAGTCCCCCGCTTAAGGAGCTCTTGTAGCTGGGTAGCTGGGGTAGCCAGCTGTGCTCTGCTTACAGCCCATGTTGTAAACTACAGCGGAAGGAATGCTTCTTGGCTGAAGAGAGCTCCTTCCTTAAGTACAGCTTCTAGAGAGCTTGGGCCACTCCAGAAAGCCCAGGGGGAGCGCTTGGTATCTAGACTATTTGACCTCACTTTTAGAGCACTTGGTAACCTACAAAAATAATTTCTAATAATTTCCCTTGAGGCTTGTTTCATGTACCTTTCTTTTCTCTCATTTTTTAAAAATGTTTTTTCAAGACAGGGTTTCTTTGTGTAGTCCTGGCTGAACTGGAACTTGCTCTGTAGACCAGGCTGGCCTTGAATTCTGCTTCCCAAATGCTGATTTGTGTGTTACCACCACTGCCCAGCTGCACCTTTCTTTACCTAGCATCTAGCAAAAAAAAAATGCCTGTAATTATTTAATTATAGCTTATTGATGAAAGGCATTGATGAGCTCTTTTTCTGCAAAGACAAAAATCCACCACTCTAACTAATTCATTGTTTGCCTTGCAAGCACAACCGTCTTGGGGAAATCCTAGTAAAGTTGTCTCAGAGATGAGGGCAATAAAGGACAATGACGAAGGACCATGTTTCTTGTCCTCTGGTTTTTCTCAAATGCTTCCTGATTGTTTTTCAGAATCTCCTAGGCATTGGGCTGAAAGGGAAGCCATGTCTCTGCACAGACCCTCCCAGTCTCCAGAGAGCTAGCCTAGAACTAGCTTGCTTGAGGCTCGCCTGGGGAAGGGTGTGTTCCCAGGCCTGCCTTGCTCATTGCTCCTCTGACTCCATCAGAGCCTGGCTGCAGCTGTATCTTTTCTACAATTGTCCTTGGGATGTTTTGAGCCTCACCCTCTCTCTCCTTCCGTCCCTGGCTCCTTTTCTTCTCCCAGGAGATAGGGAGTCTGAACTTGGAAGCCAATGTGACAGCAGATGGGGCCTTGGCCATGGAGAAGGGACTGGCCACTCTGAAGAGTGAGATGAGAGAGGTGGAAGAGGAGCTGGCCAGGAAGGAGCTGGAGTTTGACGTGGACAAGGACACCATGCAGCTGGTGAGTGACTGCTCCTTCCCAGAGAGCTCTCTTGAAAGTTGCCCAGACAAAAATAAGCTCTCAAGACACCTTTGTAATCCCTTGCAGGTGATTACCGAAGTCCAACAAGCTGATGCTAGAGCCAAGAGTGCCGGGGTTACAATCCAAGACACGCTCAACACATTGGACAGCATCCTACAGCTAATAGGTCTGTGCAGCATCCACGGCCTTCCAGCCCAGGGACTGTCCCCAGAAGACTCGATATTCTTAGTCCTGTTGGATGGGGATCTCAGTTTTCCCTAGGAACATCTGGAAATCTGCTTTGTTTCAGGGCTCAGACACTTGGGCCGGGTTGCTTTACATTTTCTCTGTTTTACCATCTCTAAGATGAGTCACTGAGCACTTGTAGCTGGAAGTGAAGATGTGTGAGTCAGAGAACTGCGGGTGTTCCAGGGACTTCCCAGAAGACTGGCTGGCTTGGGGGTCCCGCTAAGGAATCTGGTCATGGTTCTGGGGGGTTCCCTGGGCAGTTTTGAGCAGGAGAGTAACATCATCTCTAGGGAGGAGAATGTGGCGGCTTAGAACCTGGGAAGGCCACCTGGGGAACGGTTGAAGCAGGACAAGGTGGCAGGGGCCAGCCCTGAGGCAGTAGAAGTGGGGAGGGAAAAGGTGTGGGGGAAAGGGCTCCCCTAGTCTGAAGGACCATCAGATGATTCTGTGGTCTGTTCCTCCCCAGACCAAACCTATCCCTGCTATGACCAACAGGGGAAACACCAGAGGAAATGTGGAAAGAGCAGGCCTAGGAGATACTGTGACTTTCAGACTAGAATGGATTCACTAGTGCAGTGTGGCAGGGAATCAGGCTTTCTCATAGCCATTCCCCCAAAGAACTGATGTTAATTGAAAGTCTGACTCTGGAGGCTGGAGAGACGGCTTGTTGTCTAAGAATTGCTGTTCATTATTCCAGAGGATCCTGTTTTGGTTCCTGGTACCCATGTTGGGCAGCATGTAACCATCTGTAGCCCCACTCCAGGGGCAGCTGATATGCTCTCTGGCTTCTACACACACACACACACACACACACACACACACACTTTTTTTAATTTAAAGTCTACACTTAAGTAGTTAATAGAGGGAACCCTTACCAATAGAGATTGCGGTGGATAGGGAGTAGGAACTGGGTCACACTAGCCCATGGCATCTTAGCCTTAGCTCTGCCCCAGCAGTTCTGTAGAACAGCTCCAGCATCAGAGGCTCTGTGGGATTATCATCACACTGAGAGACCACTGCTGTCTGTGTTATTACACTAACGGGGTCTGTTTGTGATCCAGCGAGCCCCGGACAGTAAAATGTCCTCTACAGATTATAAATGCAATCTCAGCCAGGTGGTGATGGCACACACCTTTCATCCAGCTCTTGGGAGGCAGAGGCAGGCAGATCTCTGTGAGTTTGAGGCCAGCATGGTCTACAAGGCTAGTTTCAGGACAGCCTGGGCTACACAGAGAAACCCTGTCTCAGAAAACAAAACCAATAAACAAAAAAGTCTCCCCAGTTGAGATTTTAGCCGCATTGCTTAGCATTCTAAAAAAGGGTAATGAAATTAGTGGAGCCTTTAAAGGGAAATGAGTGGGAGGGAGGGTAGTGGGAACTGTTGGCATTTACTGCGTCAGGTACTGTGCCAGGCGCTCTCGTGGCATAACCATTTAAGTCTCGTAAGCCTCTGGGAGATGGATTTTATTTTGCCTCACAGGGGAATGAACTGAGGCTGCACAGCACACAGCCAACTGCGGGGCAGGGTTTACACTGTGATCTCTGTCTCCTGTGTTTCAGTTCTTTTCCTAGATTTGGCTTCCCATAAACATGTTATTTTGTTCCCAAGCTTACTAACATCCTGTGCTTGTCATAGAACCCCTAATTCTTGAGTTCTGCCAGGAAGGGTTGGTTGGGTCAATATTTTCATTATGGAATAATCTCCACTCTAGGCACTCTCTTGAGTCTTGGGATAATAACTCGTTCAGTGTTCTAACTATAATGTATAATAAGATCATGCATCCAAATACTAGCAATGGGCTTGAAGAAAATGACTCTCACAGGTTTTCCTCTGACCTTTACACACGTGCCGTGGCACGGGCAGACAGAGACAGACAGACAGACAGACCCACATACAAATAAATAAATTTAACTTAAAAAGTTATGAGAAAACAACAACAAAAAAACCCAAAGAAACAAATCCTGTTTCTACAGCTCAGCTATGGGAGGCAGCCTGACCTTGAGTGTGGATTCGCTCTAATCTACTTGAACTAAATG
Source organism: Arvicola amphibius (assembly GCF_903992535.2). Lineage (NCBI taxonomy): Eukaryota > Metazoa > Chordata > Mammalia > Rodentia > Cricetidae > Arvicola > Arvicola amphibius. The sequence continues at coordinate 68,376,512 of NC_052058.2, forward strand.
TATATGGCGAGTGCCCTCATGTTGACATAGGCTTTATAAAGTGTATGGGGAAAATAAGCTGGAAAAAGATGTGGTGACATTTGCCATTGGAAATAAATAGATACCTAGCCAGGCCCCCACTGTTTGGAGCCAGAATGAAGTCTTACCTCATTCTCTAACAGCTGGAATCCATCCCCCAAATACCTAAGCACACCTTGACCTCTGTAAACCCTGAAACTCAGCCAGTTTCTAAATGTCTCTTAGTAGAAAACAGCAAGCTATTTCCTCGAGGTGATAGACACCATGTTTGGCGTTAGTTCGGGTCTCAGGAGTGAGACCTCTATAGCCTTTTGCCTTCTGTTATTTCAACCAGATAGAACTCCAGACTTCCCTGGCTGCCTGATGGAGCTTAGTCTTGAACTAGGTTATTCATAGCACAAATGCATGCTGAGTGTTCTCAGATTTCTACATTCCTCTTAATTTAAAGCCATTTCAGTGTATGGCATGGTGTTTTCTCTGGGCAGGTGAAATCAAGTGTTCCTTAAGATCTCATCACAGCCTTTCTCTATTAAACACCTTTCTCGTTCCCTAAAATAGACCAGCCTGGCAGTGTGGATGAGGAGGGACTGATGCTGTTAGAACAAGAGCTTTTCCAAGCCAAGACCCAGGTGAACAGTCGACTGCGGCCCTTGATGTCTGAGCTGGAGGAGAGGGCCCGGCAACAGAGGAACCACCTGCATCTCCTGGAGACGAGCATAGATGGGATTCTGGCTGATGTGAAGAACCTGGAGAACATCCGAGACAACCTGCCCCCGGGATGCTACAACACTCAGGCTCTTGAGCAACAGTGATGCTGCCATAGAGATTTCCCCGCTGAGATTCTTGGGACATGGACCTCAGGGATCAGGAGCCATCTCGTGTGGATGGGGCGGGCTGAGGCTATTTGAACATGTTTAATGGGTTTGTTCAGGTCTGTTGGACCCGATTCCATCCCTGAGACTATGGGTAGATGGATGTTTTCCTGTACCAATGTGGTACTGTTTGCTTGCTGGTGCTGGCAATGAGGCAGAAGGCCCTGGGCATGAGACTGATCAAGGACCAACCACACTAACAAATGTTGACCTCAGAGCTGCCATAACCTGAGACCTGGAATATACAAAGTGCTGCTGTGTAAGTCAGGGCAGGAAATCTAATCCCACTGTGGCCAGTAAAATACCCTTGCTTCACCCACTGCAAGCTTTTGTTGGCCAGAGTTTCTCCACTGCCCACCCAGTAGGTTATGCCCTCTGCTTTCAGGCTGAGTGCAGTGAGCAGTGACGGGCATAGGACTGGAAATCTGGCCCATGTGGAGCAGTGGTGCCAACTGTCACCTTCTCACCCTCATGTTCTCAGCCTGAGTTGACATCCTTTCTCCTAATGCTGCCAGAATAGCTCTGAGACTGCTTTCTAATGAAAGCATTTCTTACCAGCCAAGCAATCATTGGGAAAGTATTTAATTTGGGTTTCAAAGCGATATAAGAAAATGTGTCTTGGGCATTAAAGACATATTAATCTCCATCCAATCCTCCATTGCAAACTCGAAGACTCATCTACATCTGTATGTGTATCTTATTTCCTTTCTCTTTCCCCAAATCAAGGATAATCCATCCATCTAACATATATTTATTGAGTCCCTAGGATGTGCCAGGGGTAAGTGGAACAGTCCTGACATTATCTACCCTCGTGAAGTTGACTGTCTAGTGAGAAGGATAAACATTAAAAATAATAAATGGAAACTCCTAAGCCTTGTTCATCTCAAGTGATATTTATTGCCGTCACCCCTTAGGCTGGAACCTTGCTCAGGAGAACATGTGTTCCAAAACAGCCCCGCTGGGGTTCTTGAGTTAGGGCAAAGCTGACATGGTTTTGAGTTGTATACAGTTTTCTGTGTTCCAACCATCCCTCCACCCCTTCCCACAACAGACTATTGCAACAGATGGGTTGCATCAGGGCAATCCCAGTGGGAATTGCTGAAGGAGCCAGAGGCACTCATACCTCAGCTTGGAAGACTTGGGAACTGTTTCACATCTGCAGTTCCTGGTCTTTTTGTGGATGTGTGTCAAATAAAGGAATGTTAGATGCTGGACTGAGTTTAAACTCTTCGTCTGGCATGGAAGCACCAGAGCAATGGGGTGAACACGCCATCCTGATACTGATGGCCCTGGAGTTAGCGTTTTCAATTCCTGGGGGCCCTGATTTGCCCCTTCCAGCTATGAGAGCATGTCGTAAGATTTCGATGATGCTGTATCCCAAGTATGAAGCATTATTTCTAGAAAAACCCAAACTTGGGTGGAGGCTATAATTAATATTCTTGTCCTTTTCGTCTACTACAAAATAAAGTTAAAATCTGTAGTTTGTGGTGTATATGTAACGCCTTTCAATAAATTACAATTCAGTAAGTTAAGGTCTGAATTGTCTTTTACCCCAGGGACTGACAGAAGGATTCTGGTTTCGTCCACGGTGACTCCTAAGTTGTGAGAGGTCGGACAACTTGGTCTTTTGTGGAAACAGTCTGACAATTCTATCTCGTCATGCTCGGTCCCATGGCCTATAAACTTTCTGCAGTCATTTAAGACCTGACATGTATAATATGTGGCTTCTAAGGCTGCCTTGGGGCGGGAGGAGGAAGCAAAAGAGCAGAAATGATACACCTCGGAAGTCTTTGTAAGCCAGGATGAGGAAGTCTTACGCTCTATTGTTCCAAGCCCTTATTATTATAATTTGCAGGGGTTCCTTGAAAGGAAGCATTTTTCAGGGACAATTGTACACTATGAAAGGGAAGTACCCACTGCTGGGTAGCTATGCCTCTGCAATCATAAATCCCCACCGGGTGGATGGTTAAGAAAGTTATGAGAATTAGGGGGGGGATGCAGTGCGATTGATAGAGTTCCTGCCTCACATGAAAAATGCTCAGGATCCCAGCAAACAGGCTGTGGCCACACAGCGGAAATCCCAGGACTCTGAAGGTGGTGGCAGAGGATCACTAATTACCATCCTTGGCTACGTAGTGAGTTTCAGGCTAGTCTGGGATACATGAGACCATGCCTCAAAAAAAAAAAAAAAAAAAAAAAAAAGAAGTGATCAGGATGTCTTTATGTCTTTGTTGGCAAATGGCACAGATCTCAGTAGAGATGGGGAGTGTGAAGTGACTGTTGGGACCACTGAAGGAGAAATGACACTCTCATTTTGGGGACCTGGAAAACTGGCCCTACAAAGAAGCAAGGCTCTAGCTGAGAAGTAGCCTTCCCTAAGCCTAGGGCTGGTCTTGGTCTGACCCTGCCCATGGGAAAGATGTTTTTTGCTTTCTTGTCTCTATTCATGAAGACCTTCCTACAGTCTCCCCTGGGGGTGTCCTGGTAACTGTGCTCTTGGTAGACTATTACACACACCCCTATCTACTGTGGCTCATAGAGACGAAGCCGACCACAGATGGAGACCTGATGTTCTCCCAGGATGTGGTTTCTTCCTAGGACTCTAGGGGGGCCAGATAGAAGGGTCAAAGGATACTCAGCCCTGTCCACTGTTTGGAACAAATCTCAAGGACCATGACTGTGTTTATCATGTCTTCTTTAATGTTTTGTATGGTCATGGGAATGTTATGGGTTTGTACTGTGTTTTAAGTTTCCCACTTGGAAAATTGTAGAATTTCTCTTTTATTTCTTTATACTATTGGCCACATAGAACTTCTTGGGAAATTCTGAAATATACAGCTTCATGGTGAGGTATAAGGAAAGAAATGTTTATGATTGTTACCTTGTATTTCATATATATATGTATATATGTACATATATATGTATAAGTTAGCAAATTAAGCCAGTATTTATATTTAATTTAAAACACACTCATCATTATTCTCCCAAGGTGGGGGAGGTGCTGTTGTTAACTTTCTGAACCAAATAGCAAATACAAACACAAGAAACCAATTTACAGGGCTGGAGAGATGGCTCAGAGGTTAAGAGCATTACCTGCTCTTCCAAAAGTCCCGAGTTCAATTCCCAGCAACCACATGGTGGCTCACAACCATCTGTAATGGGGTCTGGTGCCCTCTTCTGGCATACACGCAGACAGAATAATGTATACATAATAAATAAAAAGAAACCAATTTACAAAATATATCAAGCTTTCTTAAGATATGCCGTGAAACCCCACGTGGATACACACAAAGTGGGTATTATTCTCAGTTTAAAGAAGGAGGGGAAGAGGAGAAGGAGGCAAGGAGGAAGAGGGTGAGGAGGAGAAAGTGGAGGAGGAGATCTATGAATCCTAAAATCAAAATGTTCACAGAAGAGAATGGAATGAGTTTGGCATGTATCTAACCCTTGGCTTGGGACAGGGAAGTGTTGTTGCGGCCTGTGAGTCACAGTTGATGGTTGGGCAACAATAACCTGACGGTCACCACTCAGACTAGCCAAGCTAGACATGTTCTAATTAAAAAGGGAAACGAGAGGGCTGAAGATCACAACAGGAGCCGGCAATTAACGAATCATTCCGTTTTGCTTATTTACGCTACCAAAGGAAATTGTGAGCTCGACCATTTCTTAGGGGAGATCGTGCCAAAAATCTAAGCAAGTTTTTAGTTTTCACACACATATTTTTCTTCATAAGTTTATTAAAGAGACAAAATTGCCAGTCATGTTAGCACACCACTAGAATCCCAGCTCTTGGGAGAGGGAGGCAGGGTATCAGTCAGAAGCCCAAGGTTATCCTCAGCAACAAAGCAAGTTGGGGGCCAGGAAGGACCATGTAAGACTTTGTCTTGAAAATTTTCAAACAAGCAACTGAAATTCACCAAGAGTGGACCCCGTGGGCTGGTCTGGATCTTAGTGTTTGTGTGTGTGTGGAGATGAGTTTCTGTGCCATGTGAATACAGTGCCCACGAGGCCAGAGTAAGGCCTTGGGTACCAGGAACCGGAATGGTTAGGAACCACCATGTAGGCATGGGGAACTGAACTCCGGTCCTCTTCGAGAGCAGTAGCACTCTGTCCTGATGGGCCGTCCAGCTCTCTGCTCTTTAAGGGTTACTTTTCTTAAACTGAGAAAACTTAGGCACAATTTACAAACTTGCCAATTAGCCTCTTGATATATCCTTGAGTGTGGAGATGATGGTGGTGGTGGTGGTGGTGTGTGTGTGCGCGCGCGTGAGAGAGAGAGAGAGGAAGAGGGAGAGGGAGAGGGAGAGGGAGAGGGATAGGGAGAGGGAGAGGGAGAGGGAGAGGGAGAGGGAGAGGGAGAGGGAGAGGGATGGACAGAGGGAAGGAGGGTGGGAGGGAGGGAGGGAGGGAGGGAGGGAGAGAGAGAGCGTCCTACTATGTAGCCTAGGCTGACTTGATTTGTTGGGGGAGGCTTGTGTGTGCCACAGTGGACCTGTGGAGATCAGAGAATGTCCTGGAGTTGGCTCCCTCCTTCAATCATGAGGATTCCAGGGTCTGAACTCGGGTTGTCAGGGGTGACAGCAAGCATCCTTACCCACGGCCCCCTCCCCCAGTCTATATCACTCAGGTTACTGCAGCTAGACTAGGCGGAACAGCACTTGCTCTGAGCCTATTTTCACAACTGTTATCTCCCACCACGTAACAAGAGGAAGAAAAAGTGATTACTTCTCAGAGCAACTCAAAGGAAAGGTTCTGGACAAAGACGCAAGACACTAGTAGCATTGTCTGGTTTATTAACATAATTGAAACATTTTGCTGATAAAACTCTTGCCCATGACTAGTCTAGCAACAAAACTCTACTAAAAAATATTTCACTGTGAAATGGTATTGCAACTTGGAGTTTTTATTAATGAGTTGATTTTCATAAAGTAAATCTCACTCTTAAATCAGCAGATGATATGATTACAAAAAAAAAAGCTTCCTTCTCCCCCTTCCAGCCCCATGAGGATCAAGCTGAGGGCCCTGGGACCCCACTGAGAGCGGTGAGAAAGTGCTACAACTCCTTTCTAACTAACCGGGACAGGCTCCTAGGACACATCAAACGCATACTACACAGAAACCACATAAGCAGTTGAATTTACCAGTCAGCTCACAGGAAGGTGTGGGCCAGGTCAGCCGGGCAGATCACACCCTCCTCCTTACCACAGGCTAGCTCTAAGGTGTCTTAAATCCGTCAGCTACGAAATCAGCCCGGCTCCATCCTTCTAGCTCGCCTTCTGTCTCCCCTGCTGAAACCTGGGGAGAGAGCCTGAGCTTTTCCTAGGCTTTCTTTGCACTACTGTTTTTGTTTAGAGACAAGGTCTGATGTGTCTGGAGGCTGGGCTTGAACTCCTGATCCTCCAGTCTCCAGCTCTCCGTGCTGGGATTGCAGGTATGGGCCACCACACCTGGCATGGCATTTCTTTTCTAATGGAAACAGAAAATAGAAGGCATGCTTCTCTTAGACCCTTACAAGTGTGTGTGAGAATATCGGAGTGAGGGAGTGAATTTGGGCTCTCTGTAATCTTCTGGCTTTCGATACCATTTGATTATCAAGTTTTACTTCCTACTTTCTTGAATAGCAAGTTCGTGGGTTCTCTCAGAGATTCTGAAACTTGAGACTAGAACATGTGGCCAAGCCAAAATGGGAAGAGCAGTGTCTCTGGAAACCAGCTGTGATTTCAGGCACTTCAGTAAGGGACTTCCTTTGCTGGTCAATGTACATTCGAAGAAAATGAAAGCCAGGGGCCTTGAGGCTACCAGGGACTGGGAGAGTGTGGCAGACTGGCAACCCAGGGTCGCTGCAGCCCCGTTCCTGGAGGAGAGAGCTATTAAAGTTTTCCTCCTGTCCTTCTATCAGCCTCTTCTTTAAAAATGGCAGGGAAGTTGTTTACTGGCAGCAGGAAATGGTCAGATCATTCCCTTCTGTGCCTTCATCGGCGTCTCTGGGCCATTCTAGTGATGGGCTAGCCTTCACAAGAAGCAGCAGGTCCCCGAAGACAAGTCAGAGCCCAGAGGCTATCCTGAGGACATGTGAGGTACCGCTTAAAACTGTCTTAGGCTGGGGCAGGTCACAGTCACACTGTGCTGTTCTTCATGGGGTGGGGGTGGAGAGGAGAAGTTTTACCTTTGCTCCAACAAAGGGACAAAGAGACAAGGAAGTGGATGGACAATTTCACCAAAAAGGGACTCGTTTCTGTTTGTTAAAGGAAACCATTTCCACACACCTCACCAGGGTACAATCTGCCTGCCTGCTTCCCAGAAACCCACATCTGTGCCTGTTCTCCCAGCTCACCTTCTCACCCTCCTTTCCTTCCCTGCTCCTGCCTGTTGCGCTGCGGGTGCTGGGCTAGCCTGGGACCTTATCTCAGGCTGTGGAGCAAATGAGACTTGACCAGAGTCTAGAGGAGGAACACAGTGAACCAAAGGAACGAAAGAAAAGTAGTCTTTCTCGGGTCTGTTTATGTGATCCTTCGGCAGCTCCAGGGCCTTCCAAACGCCATGTTTCCCAGGCAATCCAGCTCCCGGTTTTCTTTTGTCTAAGGAAACAGCATCTCTCCTCATGCTTCCCAGGGTGTGCTGCACAGTCCTGCACCAGACACTGACTCCCAGGGGTTTCTGCTCCCGCGATGTCAAAGAGCCTGGGAGCAACGGATTCTGCAGGTTTTCTCTGTTTTTTTTTTTTTTCTTCCTCCATGACTCTTAGCCAGACATTGGACCTCTAGATTATAGAAATAATCTCCTCCCTCTGGAGATTGTTTCTACAGTCTAAGGAACCACGGATTGGGAATGCTCTACACGCATCTGTTGACTCCACTTCTTTCTCCTGGAGTCAGCCGAGGAGGAGGTGGAGAACTTTACCCCTGTTCAGTCCCACCTGGGCCATATTCATGTTATAAGTTAAAAGTAGCCTCATACTCAGGAGCCATTCCTCATGAACAACCAGGAACTCAAGAGCCAGAGGCCGGATGGGAAACACAAAACATGAAAGTCATTTCCTCCTAGCTCTCCAGGCAGGGCCTGAGGGTCCAAACTGTCTTCAGAGGTAGAAGAAGGGGAGGACAGTGTCGGGTTGGGGGAGAGATAGGAGTGACAGCTCTGTTGTGAACCCACTCCTGACAGGTGTGGGTCAGGGCATTGGTTGCCACTGCTGGACTTTGCAGCAGACCGATAGGGCCAATTCAGGAACAAGGGTGATCGCTTCCCAAGGAAGAAAGGGCTTTAGGTTCAGCTGGGCAACCTCAGGTGGAGGGCATGGGATCATGAATTCTCCTCAGGGTAACAACCTGCATTCTCCCAGATCATCCTGAGCTTGCAGTTCCTAGCCAAAGGGGCAATAAATAATCCCAATTAGCAAAGAATCTCTACGGTTAAGTGGATTCTGAGTGTGTTTCCAGAAGAAATGAATGGACTATCAGCCTTTGGCCTTGCCTGTGATTCCTCTCACTAGCAGGAATGCATCTTACCATAGCCTCTAAGGGGTTCTTCTCTCTGGAAAAGCCTGGTTGGCAGGGAACCCACACAATGCCACCAGTCAGACACAACTTCAGGACCATGGTCATATGAAACCAGGGACTCAAGTTCTGAGAAATCCTACTCTTCCCAGACTTGTGTGCCAGGTTTCAGGACCTGAGCATCTTATTTCTGACCAAAGGGGTCTGGGGTTGCTGCTGGTGTGTGTGTGTGTGTGTGTGTGTGTGTGTGTGTGTGTGTTGTGTGTGTGTGTTTGTGTGAATCTGTATGCATGTGTGTGTATATCTGTGTGCATGTGTGTACATCTGTGTGCATGTGTGTGTACATCTGTGTGCATGTGTGTATGTGTGTATGTGTGTTGAAGCAGAAGCGGCTCTGCTTTCTTTCCTGGGTGTGGCCTCACGCACTTAGAGTGCTGAGACTGGCTATAGTGTCCTGTCAGATGGGAAGTAAACCACAGGAGAGCATCAAGACTACAAGCATAAAAACCACACACACCAATTCCATCCAAATTCTACAAGAAGTAGACAAAGGGAAAGAAACAAAGAAAAATAGCCCTTTGTGGTAAAGGGCATGCTGGGAAGGTGAGAGCCTGAGCCACGTCCCCAGAGCATGCTGGGAGAATGGGCGCCAGAGTCGCCTCTCTAGAGCATGCTGGGAGACGGACACCAGTACATCTCCAAGGGCTGCACTTCCCCCAACTCCCACCCTGTTCCCTTACCCACCCCCAACCCGGAGACTAGAGGAAAGTTTATCCAAAGATGACTGTGGAATGGGAAATGCCACGGTTCTTCGCAGGCCCCCACACTGTGGGGGTTACGTCAGTCAGTGGGGAGAACAGTCAAGATGAAGACAGAGAAACAGAGAGGCAGAGGGAAAATGGGGTCTGACAGTGGCTGGAGGGGCCAGTGTGTTGGCGGAGGACGCGGGGAGAGTAGAGTGGAGAGCTGGGTGTTGCTAGCCCGAGGCGTTTATGTAGAGCTGACTCTTGAGGATGTAGTCGATGACTGGCTGGGACAGGTAATCCACAACATGGCCGTCCCCATGCTGCAGGGCCAGCCTGTGGGAGAAGAAACAGCAGTCAGGTGGACAGCCGTGCCTGAGAGAGTACATAGCCCTGGTCGGCCCTTTCCCTCCTCCAGGAGCCCTTAGCCATGAGTCCATGGAGGGACAGCAGCAGGTGAAAGATTCCAGGGACAAACCGATCCCTGCACACTTTCCCTCCAGCCTTCAGCTCTCTGCTCATTCCTGACACAACAGTTTCAGGATGTCACTGAGCCTGGCGTGGTGCCTCGCTCCAAGGCAAGCCCTGCCTTTACCGTACAAGGCGCATCTTGAAGCGTCTCCCTGCATATCCAAACATTGCCAAATGATAGTTTCAACTTTATCAGACTCTGCAGAGAAGCTGAGTCTGAGTCCAAGCCCAGAAAATCCTGGTCTAGTTGAACCAAATGGAATACAGGAGTTTGTTTGACCACAGAGTAACGTCTCTGAGTCTAAGGGGCAGCCATGTTGGAATCAAAGTCCTGCCCCCTTCATTGCCCACTATCCTTAGTTTCTGCCCTAGCCTACCAGTGGCTGCTACTCCTGTGATTGTCTTCATCTTTGCCTCCCAAGGGAAGAAGTCCAGGAGACTATTTGAGTTCTGGGTCTATTTGACTTCTCTGAAACATGTGACCAGGTGGCAGTGCTCCATGACCAGATGACAGTGCTCCACCTTTGGACTCTTCTTCCTTGGTTACGGACCATCCCTGTTGGGGGCTTCTAACTGCTCCTCAGCCTTCACGGAAATGCTAGAAACCTTGCCATGTTCCTGAGAGCAGCTTTCTCTTCAACTGCTTGACTTTGTGAGCTCATCTGGATCTGGAATTTTTTTCAATTAATTAATTAGCAAATGTGTATGAGAGAGAGTGTGTGTGTTCCACAGTGCAAACATTGGGACTTAGAGGGCCACTTTCAGGAGCTGGTTCTCTCCTTCCACCATGTGTGTTCCAGGGACTAAACTTAGGCGGTTAGGCTGGCCAGCAGGTGCCTTTTTACCCACTGAGCCAGCTCATTTTACCTGCCGCGTATGCTCATGGCACTCAGTTTACACCTCCAGACTCCTAAGTCCTATATAGCTCACCATTTCACAGGCCAGTTCCACTTGGAGTTCATGGCGAAGACTGCTAACAGTCCCTACTGTTAATTCCTCCCCTTTCAGTTCCATCTCAATATACAGCTGCTGAACAATAAACCGTTTCCCAGGCCCTTCGTCCATGAGCCCGTGGTAAACTTACAACTCTGGGTTACTTCATTGTTTACTTTTAAAAAGATTTACTTAGTCTTATTTTAAGTGTATGGGTGTTTTGTTTGCATAACACCTGCGGAGACCAGAAGAGGGCCTTGGAGCCCCTGGAATTGTAGTTATGGGTGGTCATGAGTTGACATGTGGGTGCTAAGAATCCAATCTGGGTCCTCTGGAAGAGCAGCCAGTGACCTTAACCACTGAGACATCTCACCAGTCCCTATTCACTGATTTTTTGAGATAGGCTCTTGCTATGCAGCCCAGGCTAGCACTGAGTTGTCTTCCTCCTGCCTCCACCTCCTGAGTGTATGAACCATGGTGCCTGGGTGATTCACTTTAAAGGCAAATGTCCTGCCTTGGTCTTCAGTAGGTATGTCCCCAACAAGGAAGCTTCAGACTGAAGAGACCAGATTCAGTTCCTCTAGACTTCTGTAAGTGAGAACTATACAGCTACCTTGTTTGAAACTCCGAATTTTGAGACCCTTTTAATGGCAGCCTGGCTTATACTTTTACTAGTAATGCATGACTTTATCAGCACCTGAAACTAAGACTCTGAAACTAAAAAAAAAAAAAAATCCTCTTCTTCCCTCAAGCCAGTTAAGATCAGTTAATGTACTGTTTCCTCATTTAAAAGTAAACAGGGATAAATACCGAAGTCCAACGAGGAGGCCGAGTGCTGGGACAGCAGGTGTCCACTTGAATCTAACTGTTGTGTAATGGCTTGAATGGGAATTGCTCCCATGGGCTCATATATTTGGATACTTGGTGCCTGAATGGTGGAACTGTTTGGAAAGGATTAAGAGGTGTGACCTTGTTGGAGGAGGCGTGTCACTGGGGTGGGCTTTTAGGTCTCTCTGCCTCATGGTTGTGGATCAAGATGTGAGCTCTCAGAGACTGCTCCAGCACCACACCTGCCTGCTCGCTGCTCTGCTCCCACCACAGCCATTTCTCTTAAGACCTAAGCAAACGTTTTCTTCTGCTAGTTGCCTTGGTCATCATGTCTTATCAGAGATAACATTAGCCAAGACAGGTTGCCTTTGACCGAGGAAAGCTATGAAAAAAATTTAAACCAGTTTGGCCAAAGCGTCCCTGATCGTTGCCAACCATACCTGCTCTTGGTGGAGCTGACTACAGACATGGGATGGTTGATGTCGTCCTTCACCACCATGATGTTGTTCTGGAAAGAAAGCAGAAAACAACCAGTCACTCTTGTGGACTACTGTGGTGGTCTGAATGGGTATGGCTCCCACAAGCTCATGTATTTGAATGTTGGGCCTATAGGGAGTGAAACTATGGAGGTTTGTTGGAGGAACTGTGCCACTGTGGGGGTGAACTTTGAGGTCTCATATGCTCAAGCTATGCCCAGTGTGACATGCAGTCGCCTTCTGTCGCCTGCAAATCAAGATGTAGAACTCTCAGCTCCTTCTCCAGCACCATGTCTGCCTGAACATTGCCATGCTTCCTACAAAGACAATAATGGACTAAACCTCTGAACTGTATGTAATGCATCCCAATTAAATGTTTTCCTTTATAAAAGTTGACATAAGATGGGCAGTGGCGCATGCCTTTAATCCCAGCACTCGGGAGGCAGAGGCAGGCGGATCTCTGTGAGTTCGAGGCCAGCCTGGTCTACAAGAGCTAGCTCCAGGACAGTTTCCAAAGCCGCAGAGAAACCCTGTCTTGAAAAACCAAAAAAAAAAAAAAAAAATTGACGTAAGTTGGGTGGTGGCACTCGTCTTTAACGGGAGCACTCAGGAGGCAGAGGCAGGTGGATGTCTATGAGTTCAAGGCCAGCCTGGTCTACAGAATGAGTTTCAGGACATCTAAGGCTACACAGAGAAGCCCTGTTTTGAAAAACCAGAAAGAGTTGCCATGGTCATGGTGTCTCTTTACAGCAATAGAAATCCTAACTAAGCAGCTATTTTTGCTCCCCCACTCTTCCAGGCCCCCAGAAGTTTCAGAGAAGGGCTGTATCTCAGGGATATACCAGCAGGGGATGAAAGACTCACTTTGTATTTGCGGAGTATTGAGGAGTGATTCATGATTCGGTCTGTGTCAGCTGCATCCCGGGGCACCACCACGATCCCAAAGTCCCCAACAATCACCTCCATCTGAAGATACAGGGAGGGAGGGGGAAGGACGAAGAGAAAGAAGCAACTTTGGTGAAATCTGTCACCCAACCTCCTACCAACTGACTGAAACAGTGACATTCTGTTGTTTTACCTGGAACTTCAAACATTAGTTTCCAATTTACCTCCTTAGCCCCATCAGTCAGCAACCTGAACTGCTGACAGTAGTCTCTAGAAGGAGTGGAAACCTTGTCTCGCACAGAAGATGCTCAGGAGAGACTTCTAGAATGAATGAACACCCATTTGCATGTCTGAACAAGATCTTGCTAATCCTCAAAGCTTTTGCTTGAGTTCACAGTGTTGCAGGACAGCATGAGTATCTAGTGAACACCCTCCCGGGTGAAACGGATTCTGTTGTCCAGCATGTTTACCTCAGCCCTGAGTGGGACAGCATGAAATATATTGTTTTCCTCCCTTACGTCACATGGTTCAGTCATAAGCTGTGGGACTCTGCAACCGCAAGCAGAGACACACTCAGAAGGAATCCCATATACACAGGTAGTAATGGGGGTGCTGGTTAATTCATATGGGGGTCACTTCTGAGGTGGAAGTCACTTCAGCCTCTGGTGGAACCTTGATTTCTTATAAAAAAATAAAATCCTTTCATTAAAAAAAACCCACTTTTTTGGAAGTGCTGTTGAGAAAGAATCTTGATATATAGATAGTCTAGGCTAGCCTCAAACTCTCCATCAACTTGTCTTAGCCTTCCAAATGCTGAAATGACAAATAGCCTAGGCTAGCCTCAAACTCACTGTCGACTTGTCTTACCCTCCAAATGCTGAGATTACAGGTAAGAGACACCATACCTGCTCTTTACTTTCTTTTTCTAATTATAGATATAACACAAGCTTGGGAAATACGGAAAAATTGAAATCAATCTCCACCATACAATTCAGGTATCCACAGTTAACCCCTCAGCATATCCCATGGCTTTCCTGTGAATAGCTGTGTTAGAACCACATTAGCATTAAACTGCAATGTAAGGCATGAAGCTTTAGTTCAACGGTAGGGCGCTTCCCCAGCATACATGAGGCCCTGCGTCCTCATCCCAGGCACGGAAAAAATTAAAAGTTAATGTGCTTTAACTCTATGTGTGTGTGTGTGTGTGTGTGTGTGTGTGTGCACATGATCACTTGCACACTTGGGTGCAGGTGCCCATGGAGGTCAGAAGCCATCTGCCTGACGCTGGAGTTACGGACAGTTGTGAGCTGCCTAATCCGAGAGCTAGGAATCCAACTCGGGCCCTCTGTAAATGCAGTCTACAGAGTCATCTCTCCAGTCCCAACTTGTGTTCATATAGCATTATATTGTGAGAGAGGATTCTGGGACATAATTAAGGTTATTGAGGGCCAGCCACATGGTTGAGCACTTGACCAGAATTCAATGCCTGGAACCCACATGGGGAAGGAGAACCAATCCTGCAACTTGGTTGGCCCTTGACCTCCATGCCGTGCACTTGCACACTAAGCAGATAAATAAAAATTATGTGGAAGCGTGAGTTTTAACATTTTCTATATTTCATCATAGTCATACAGTATGGAAAGTGTATAGTAACTCCACAGTTACTGCAACCTAATTTTGGTGCAAACACTTTGATGACTATCTTTATACATAAATGCTTTACCGCAGCTCTAATTATCTCCTCAGGATAAGAAGTGACATAATTGGATAAAAAGGTGTGAACCGGAAGTATTTCATGCTCTTATGACATATTACCAAATTGCCTTCTAGAAATGTGTTAATATTCATTTTCAAGGAGCTTGGCATTTACAGCATTTGGTAAGTTTGAAGCAGGTTTGGATCCTGCCAGTTAGGGATCCCAGAGGAGGAGGAGGATGCTGCTTGTGAGCAGGTCAGCTCACTGAGCAAGATCTGCTTTGGAGGTAAAGGACTCAGAATTTCTCCCAACCCCCATAATTCTTCAAACCAGTGTCACAAAACAGAGATGATGAAGAACTGGGGTCTGTTGTGAAATATTATTTTAACTAGGCAAAGAGGTGGTACATTTATTTATGCTGCGAAATACTACTTTAACCGTGTAAAGGTGTGTTCCGTTTGTTTGTGCTGAAGTTGTTTAACAGTGTAAGGCTGTGGGATTAACTATGTAAAAAATGTGTTGCATTGATTTCATCATGCCCAGCGCAGGCAGAGCAAGGACAGGCAGCACTGCCAGGCAGAAAGAATAAATAGGAGAAATCTAGGCTCAAAGAGAGGAGAAATGAGAGAAAAAGGAGGAGAGAACGAGAGACATTCCAGGGGCAAGAAGCCAGGCAGCCACCACCGCCAGCCAACCAGACTTGAGAAGCAGTGGAAGAAAGATACACAGAAAGAAAGAAAACAGCCCCAAGTCAAAAGGTGAATGAAGAGAAACAGGTTCATGTAAGTTAAAAGAACAAGCCAGAAACGTGCCTAAACTAGGTCGAGCATTCAAGACTAATAAGAAGTCTTTGTGTTGTGATTTGGGAGCTGGTTGGTGGCCAAAAAGAACTGGTACAGTCAGTCAGTGGTCTATTCTTCTTTACCAGAAAGTTCCACACTGTCAGAATGCCACTGTAAGTCTGATTCGGTGTGTATGTGTGTGGTGCGTGTGGTGTGTGTGTGTATAAGTGTATGTGGTGGGGTGTGTAGGGTGTGTGTGGTATGGTATGTGTGTTTGGTGTGGCATAGTGTATGGTGTCTATGTAGTGTGGTGTATAGTGTGGTATGGTGTGTGTGCAAGCATGTGTGTGGGTGTGGTGTGATGTGTGTGTATATGTGTGTGTGTGGTGGGGTGTGTAGGGTGTGTATGGAGTGGTATGTGTGTTTGGTGTGGCATAGTGTATGATGTCTATGTAATGTGGTGTATAGTGTGGTATGGTGTGTGTGCATGCATGCGTGAGTGTGTATGTGTGTGTGGTGCACACCCTTGGGTGTTTCCACCCATCTTTACTCTGTTTTCCCTATTGTTTAACATAGGATTGAAGCTAGAACTCTGATACTAAAATAAAAGGTCAGCCTTGAACACTCTAGGTGGAGAGAGACTACAAGCTAGATAGACAGTCTCATCCTCACTGGGTCTGCCATTGAGATACAGAGCAGCGTGTTTTATCTAGGTGGGGGTCAAACTGAGCAAGTGTGCTTCAAGACTTTTGTCCTACAGACCTGGCAATGTTCAGGAGAAGCAAGATAGGACACTGGAGGGAGACCTGGCTCGTCTTGTCAGCTTGTAGAACACGCGCCAGGTTTACTATTTAGTAGTATATGCATTAGAACTGCTGAGGAGAAACAGAGAGATAGTTCAGTGGGCAGAGGCACGTGCCACCAAGCCTGATGATCTGAGTTCAATTCCTTAGGCCCATATGGTAGGAGAGAACCAACTCCTGCAAGTTGTTCTCTGAGCTTCATACATGACATGTGGTACATGCATGCATGTCCACACATACGTACACAAAATAAACAAATCTAAATAAGTAAATGCAATTTTAAAACATAAAAAAAGAATTACTCAAGGAACTTTGAAAATCCTAACATGGCCGGGTGGTGGTGGCACAAGCCTTTAATCCCAGCATTTGGGGGCAGAGGCAGGTGGATCTCTGTAAGTTCGAGGCCAGCCTGGTCTACAAGAGCTAGTTCCAGGACAGACCCTAAAGCTACCAAGAAACCCTGTCTCAAAAAACCAAGAGGAAAAAAAAAAGAAAAGAAAATTCCAAACATGTTTATATCCAGGAACAATTAAAATTGAATCTCTCAGAATGGGACCCAGACGTCAGTACTTTAAGAAAAAATATTCTCCAGGTAATTCCAATGTGCAACGGAGTTCATGAGGCAGGTCATACATAGAGTTCAAACTGGAAAAGCTGGCATGCCAGGGAAGATGAGGGAGCAGGGAAGGCAAGAGAGAGAAGAGAATTCCCTAAACTCCCTGCCTCTGGAGATGTCTTAGGATGGTCTCGTGTGAGTAATGGCAGCCTGCCCCCCACGGCTGACTCTATGAGCCAGATGATGCCCATTTGATGGGTGCTCTGCATGGAGTGTGTGATAACGAGGGGATGTGACTTAATGTTCTAGCTTAAAGGATGATCAGAGCGGCTCTGCATGGCAGTTGGTGCTCATGAGGGGTCCCGCTCTTGGGGTGACATCAGTCCAGCTGCTGCTTTCTGCTCAGGACCTAATGACCTGACGCTCAAACAGTAACTGTGCCGAGGTGGGTGGCAGGCACACGGGGCCCTTGCTGCTGGAGATATTTCTCCTTCCTACTAGTGGGTGACAGACCTGCCCTGGGAACCACAGATGGGGTGAGGGAGATGGGGAGACCTGCAGATCAGCAGCGTCTCTCCCTATCAGGTCAGACACTCTGCTCTTTGGGGTGGTGGGCTTTGTTTTCATGCCGGAGAGTGTATATGGGTGGACAGAGGTGGCAGGTAGCCAATTGTCCACCCCACGAGAGTTCAGCTGTGCATCCTACCCCCACCTCTCTGGTGCAGGCTTCCAGCTAGACTCCCATCTCTCCTGGCTCTCCTTCCTCTGTAGCTGTTCCTTGTTGGCCTCAGCGCTTATTCGCGCTCCTCTCTGACCTTGGCACGCTGGACTCCCCCAGGCTTCTCCGTCCTTGGACCTTACACCCATCCCCTCAATTATTTCATCCCATTTCGAAACTACTATCAAGACACATTAAAGGCTCTTGAATCAGCATTTCCAGCCTCGGGTGCACTTCTAGCTTAACGTTTTCTGAGCCTCTGGACCTGCTGTTCTAAACAGGTTCTCTGGGAGTTTGAATGAGACTGTCCCTCATAGGCTCAGATGTTTGGCTACGTGGTCCTCAGTTGGTGGAACTGTTTGGATAGGTTTAGGAGGTGTGGCCTTACTGGAGAAAGCATGTCACTGGGAGGCAGGCTTTGAGGTCTCAGAAGCCTCCTGCCATTGCCAATACACTTTCTCGGCTTCCTGCTTCCAGTTCAAGATGTGAGCCCTCAGCTTGCTGTTCCATACGCCATGCCTGTTGCCTCTACTTTTCAGTCGCGGACTCTAAACTCTCTGGAACCACTGCGCGATGTGGCAGCAGCAGTAACGCTCAGTAGAGGGACTTCTGGGAAAGTTCTAGTCACAAGGGCTCAGTGAGCCACAGATGCATCTCCCGGCCCCAGGGGTTGGGTGTGGGAAGCGAGCTTTGCTGATATGCAGAGAGATGAAGTTGTATTTAGAAAATTACAGCTAATTATTGGTGGGGGCTACAGCAGAAACCGCTTAGTTAACTTCCACAGCCTGGATCTTCCTGACAGAATGTACCACGTGACTGCTAGTGGGGAAACTGTAGCTGAAGTTCCTATTGGTGTCAATTTTACAAGACTGACCATTACAGCGACTATTTGGCCATTGTAAAACTGAGCAAATTCTGTAGTGACAGAATTGTAATTTACAATTCTAACTATGATTTACAATAGAGCGTGCAATTTTGCAATTGTAAATGCAGAAAGCCACCAATGAGTTTGCCGTATCCAAAAGATTTGAGAACGGAGACCAGAGGGACACAGCCAAATGTAAGGGGGACCCACATGGACGGAGAAGGGAGTCAAAAGCTGACCTCACACATCACAGGAAAGGACCACGGAAAGGTTTGCCAGTCTATTAAAGTCTTCAGATCCTTCAGATCTATTGAAGCTTTTATGATCTCTTTTTGGGAAAAAATGCCAGAGAAGCCATGTTTGACTTGAAAACTCATGGAGAGGCCACTGGAGACAAGAAGGGTGTCAAAGCTGGGCCACCTGAGCCAGGTGCGCAAGAGTCTATTTAAAATTTAAACTTTATATCCTGACAAAAAGTCTTATTTGTGAAAAATAAATAAACAAATAAAATGAAAAGCAACAAAGCAGATTGCCCAGACCTTGCCATTCGGGTATTGATAAAGCATGCATAGAAACCAATCCTAGGGTTGACAAGATGGCTGGCTCAGTGGGTGAACGCACTGTCTGCAAACCTGGTGCCTGGAGTGTCGTCTCTGGACCCCACAGCGGAAGGAGAGAAGGGACTCCCAAAAGACTTTCACCTGTCACTTCTGCCCCCGACCACCTCTCTGTCTCTGTCTCTGTCTCTCTCTCTCTCTCTCTCTCTCTCTCTCTCTCTCTCTCTCTCTCTCTCTCTCTCACACACACACACACACACACACACACACACACACACACACACACACGATGATGATAAACCAATCCTAAGCTTTCTTATGTAGTTGCCTTTAGAAGTTGTCCCTTTAAATTACAGGGCACTATACTGAACCTGTAGGTGGGATGATGGGATGGGGACAGGCTCCTTAGCACCAGGGAGATTCCAGGGACAGTAGGACATTCCTCTGTGTGGTAAGGAATGTGGTTAGGACACACATCTAGTACTTCTGGTTCTGGGACCCTGAGGACACTGAGCTCAGGGCTGAGCCTCTGCTCCAGCTCTTCCTGTGGGTCTTGCTTGCAGGGGTATGGAGGTAGAGTGAGGGAGGAGGTGAATGCCTATACCTGATTGTTAAATCCGACCCCTGATGTGGCCTGTGTAGCCTCACATTGCCAGACCCTAGAAGACAGAATCACACTGGTTCTTTCATTGATTCCAGGCCTGTGTGTCAGGCCTCAGAAGTCAAGTGCAAAACATTCATCCTGTTTCAGCATCCTGCCCAGCCCAGCTTTGATCCTATCTTTCTTCTTCTGGTTAAAGTTTTCCAGTGGAGATGGAGTCGGGAGGAAGGGAGGAAATAGGTGGAGGTAGATTCTGCTTCCCCATATGTAGGGAATCTGAGAGAAGGATATGAGACATGTCAAAGCAGGAAGCAACTTGGCCTCGGGGGAGAGAGCACTTCTGACCTAGGAGGCAAAGCTCTCAGAAGGAACATGGAGTCTTCACCATCCTTCCACGAGGCTGAATTCTAAGGCCTGCCCTGCTGGCTTTCAGGGATGTTTGAGTAGATACCCTGTGGTCTTAACCAGACACCTTCCTAGATATTAATGATATACAGTTGAGAAAGCAGAAATTGCTTCATCCTCAGTCTAATGAGTGACATTAAAAAATATTAGTAGCCACCATATGGGTTGCAGACACAGCAGAAAGAGACCATCACAGAAACTCACAGCTAGTCAGAATACAGTCAACTTTCTATGGAGTGTCCAGCCCCAACACATACATCTACAACACAGCCCCAGCACCTAAGGCTCAGGGAACATCTGGGAAGAGGAGGGGAGAAGATTGTAAGAATCAGATGACCAGGGCATCTGCAAGAGATTGTGTCCTCTATATCTGACAGGAAAGCTGCGCCCATGACATCTCAACAATATGGCTGCCTGAACAAGACTTGAACAATGACAATACCAGTTGACATGGCAACGTGGATGGGGAAATCTTGAGGGTCCCATCCCTGGATGAGGAGCTGTAGGCAATTAATGACTGCTGAGAGGAGAAGCGATCTTCCTCTGGGATGAGTCTTCTAATTGGTTATCCAATATCAAGTGGTCAGTCCTAAACACACACACATATAGACAGATTGATTGATAGGTAGGTAGGTAGGTAGGTAGGTAGGTAGATAGATAGATAGATAGATAGATAGATAGATAACACTAAATGCACTCAGCAGGCTATTTTATATGTGTGTATATATGTGACAAAAATGCAAGAGAAAAGAATAAGACATTTAAATAGTTGAAAACTACAAATTAAGCAGTTAAGCCAAAGATTATGGGCAAGTCAAAGTTCGGTAATCATCTTGTGACTAGCACATCATAAGCAACTGGCAAAAATAGCCAAATAAAAACAAACAAACTCAGATTATAATGATGGTGGGTTTCATCCCAATACAGAGAGAGGCCATTTGAGTGTTCTAATCAGAGGGCTCAGCTTCATTAGCAATAGAACCCAAGATGTACTGACTACCCTGGAAGGCCGCGCTGGTAAGATCCAACATGGTCAGTCTGAATCAGGGCTCAGAACCCGGCCCTCTTTCCTCTCAAGGTGTAGCGTACCAGTGGCTCCGGCTTGCTTCTGTGTCTTTTCTAGATGGTAGTCAGGGATGCACGGTGGCTGTCAGTATCTACCAACTGGGGCAAGAGCATTTAGCAAGTGCCAGGGACGATTCTTGGAGCTTTGTTGTTAATCACATTTCCTCCTTACGGCTGTCTTCCGAGACGTGAGTCTCCACTCTCAGCTCTTAGGTGGAGAAGCCAACTTGATAAATTTTGGGCACCTGTCCAATCTACACAGCTAGTAGATTGTAGGTGGGTCTAGACTTCTAGACCCGTCAATAAGACTCATATTTTAGTGACTTGCCATATCTCCAGTTTAAAAATACCACAACTTGAAAACATACTTGGTGATGTGTGGTGACGTATACCTGTGAACCCAGAGCTCAGGGCCTGAGGCAGAAGAATCATGGGTTTGAAGCCAACATGGGCTACATAGCAAGATCCTGTCTTTAAAACAAAATGAAAAGAAAGATATAAAGGAAGGATGGAAAACACCCACCCACCACCTGCTCTTAAAAAAAGAAAAAATATTTCAGCCCTTTTCTTCCCACAGCCTAAATCTTCAGTTCCTTGCTCTCTACTGCCCCCTATAGCATACAGTTGTAGGCACTTCTAGATGGGTGAAGAGATCAAAGGGGGAGACCTGCTTTCATCTCATTAGCATAAGACCCCTGTCTGTGACAGCTGCTAAACCACTCCCCAGCAGAGCATCCTTGGTAGGGCTCAGGCTTCTGCCCATCTGGAGGGAACGCTGGGCCAGAGCTGGTGAGCTCAGAGGCGGGCAGCCAGGAGGCCACTTCCAGGATGCCCCTAATGCAAATAAACGGAGGCCCCTCCAGTGGGGCTTCCCAGAGGAAATCAACTCCACTGCATTGCCAACAGGGAGTGTGGGAAGGCCCAGAGTTCCGGACTCATGTCAAAAGCCTAAAAACCAAATCAACAGCACCTTTTATACGGGAGCCGTAAGCAGAAAACAGCCCTGAAACTTGCACCAATTGGACTGGAGATTCTTCTCTTGTGGATTCAGTTTAGGTCTTACAGTGTGAGGACCTAATCCCCCAGGGACAGAAGAGTCCCACAGGCTTCCTGCTTCCTGGCTGGAGTTGGGCAGTCTGATAAAAAGCCATCTGAGCCTGAATAACCACATGTTTGTCTTTGCTCCATTTATCCTGGGGCCCTGGGATTTCATCTGGAGTGGCTGATGCCCCCAGCTCTTCCTCTGTTTATTTTCTTTGGTTATTTTCCCACAGCTGATGGCTGTAGGAAGCAGTCAGGCCATGACTGGTTGGTTGGAGGCACGTAGGGCACAACCAATGACAAGTGGCTGCAGAATGTGGGGCTTTGGGAAGCACAGGAAGAAAGCAGTCTCCTCATTGGCCAATTTCTGGTGTCTGGCACTAGACCTTTATATATTTAACCCTTTGGGTTAGACATTGACTCTTGCTTGTTTAAAAGGCCAGCGTCTGATAATGGCCCATAGGGGCGATCATTACACTTCACGATCTCTGCACACGTCATCAAAGGTCAGCGCCTTTCCAAATGAAATGAAGACCAATTCATTTACCTGCCATTTCCCCCACAGCCCTGTCCCCACCCCAAATCTCTCATATCCTCCTCCCTACGTGAGAATCTCTTTTCTCTGTACCTACTCAACCCGGGCCAGGCTGTGGTTCAACACCCGGCTTTGCCCTCACCTAGGCCCACTTTGAGGAATAACTGCCTGCCATTATTCCCCTTGTTTGTTTTTACCTGGAAAAGGGCTTTGAAGACAGATGTGAGACCCTGTTCTGCCATTCAACAGCTGTATTATCAGGAACAAGTCCCAGTCTGCTCAGGCTTCCCTTTTCATGTATATTTTTAAACTGTTACATTTATTTATTTATTCAACGTGTGTGTGAGTGGCATGTCTCTGTGTGTGTGTATGTGTGTGTCTGTGTGCACATGCCATGCCATGCATGTGGAAGCCAGAGGACAACTTGGTTTGAATTGATTCTCTCCTTCCCACATGTGTTGGGACTGAACTCAGCAAGTGCCTTTACCCACTGAGCCATCTTTGCTGCCTCCCTTTATGGGAATAGAGGCTCCATCTCACAGGGTTTAAATTGGATAATCGATAAGATATAGCCAAATACAATTCATTTATTGTGGGTCTTTCCTACTAGAAAGCACAGTGAATCACCAAATATTTTGTTGTTGTTTGTTCTCCTAGCTGTAGCCTACTGATTATAGTCACCTAGTGGGTGCTCAATAAATATTTCACAACGAAAGAATGAGCCCAGACTGGCAATGCCTCCTTTAATCTTAGCTGCTCACAAGGCTGAGGCAGGAGGATCAGCAGTTAGGGAAAATTAGGAAAACTGTCTTTAAAATGAATAACACGGGCAAGCAAGATGGCTCGACAGGTAAAAGTGCGTGTCACACGAGTCTGATGACCTGAGTTCGATCCCTGGTACCCATAAAAAGGTGGAGAGAGAACCAGCTCCACAAAGGTGTCCTCTGACTTCCGCTTGCATACTCTGGCACTAGCATGCCATATAATAATAAATAAGATAAAAATCATTTTTAAAAAGAAAAATTTTAAAAAGAGAGAGAGGGCTAGAGCTTAGTGGTTAGTATGTGATAGAGCCTGAGCTTAAGGTCCCAGGACTTAACAGAAACAAGAAGAATAATGAAATAACAGTCACCAGTTACAGAGAACCTACCGGCTGGGCTCAAAAACTTCTACACTTCCTCTCTGCTTAATTTCATGCTGGATAGTGAAGTAAGTATTAATAACTAGGGTGTTTTTAGCCTGCAAGAACCTTGTGGGCAAATACATGCTTATGTTCACAAGGGCACTGCTGAAAGACTGATTGAAGAAAGGAATGCTTAAATCAGGATTAATGTGCCTACCATCCACTATACGAAGGACAAAGAACCTGGTGTGGACAGAGCCCTCCACAACAGGTTGGGTTTTGTTTAAGCGGAGAATGAAGAGAAAAGGCACAGCTCTGGCTGACCCTGGAGCCTTCGGCCTTAATTTAATGTAGTTTCTGATCCATGTCTGGAGACCTGCACAGGTGTTTCCGTCAGGATCCAGAAAAACGAAGGACTACGGCACTTGACGGAGATGTGATGGTTGATATTAATTGTCAACTTGATGGAACTTAGACTCGCCATGGAGACTCTGCTCTGGCCACGCCTGTGAGGGTGTTTAGAGAGCCATTTAACTGGGAGAAGAGACTGGCCCTGCGTGTAGGTGGCACCATCCCATGGACTGGGGACCCAGACTGAAAAGAGAAGAGAAAACGAGCGTAGTGCCAGCGTTCATCTCCAGCGGCTTCCCGATGTGGACTCAGAGTGGCCAGCGGCCTCACGTCCCTGTTGCCACGCCTTCTGCGCAATGATGAACTCCACTTTCAAAGTGAGCCACACGAACCCGTCTTCAAGTAGCTTTTGTCAGAGGGTGAGAATACAGACAAACAGAGGAAACCAGCCTGCTAATGCTGCGGGGCGGACACTGGGCTGGCTCCTGCACTCTGAGGCTAGTCCAGCAGCCTGGGATCTAGATTTCCCTCGGAAATCAAGAATGAAAATGCCAACCAGGAGGCCACACAGCAGCTCTTTTGTGCGCCACTTGAGAGAAACTTGATGAATATGTACGGAATTTTCTCTCCATGGAATGAAAGGGGACGGGTGTGTCATTGGTCACAGAAGGTCAGAATTCACTGTGGACTGGTAAATCTTTGTGCCTGGCGGACACAGCCACTGAGGAACTGGGTAGCTGGGTGTGGAGCCGTGCTTGCTGGAGTTTTGGTTCAGGACTTGTGACCTTGACTTTGTAGCAGCCTGGGAGTGATGGGGGAGGCTCTGACAATCCTGCAGTGGGACGGTCCCACTCAGCCAGTTTCTCGAGGGCATTAAGAGTTTCAGTTTACACAGTAGGGCTGCTCCCCTGCCCCTTTGAACAGAAGTAGGAACAGGTTCCTGTGCCTTCCCAGATCTGTCTGAACTGTTTTTACATCAGAGCCCTGCATCCTTAGGTATTATTTCCCCTTTACATCTGACCAACGTTTCTGAGAACCTCACAAACTGGGAGGAGTTGGGAAGGGGCAATTGGCTGGGTGGTGTCCGGATGCTGGGCTGCTCTTGGCTTAACTGAAAGGAACTGAATTTTTTTTTTATTGTTGTTGTTTTGTTTTTCTTTGTTTTTTGTTTTTTTAGAGACAGGGTTTCTTTGTGTGGCCCTGGCTGTCCTAGAACTCACTCTGTAGACCAGGCTGGCTTTGAACTCACAGAGATTGGGTTGCCTCTGCCTCTCAAGTGCTGGGATGAAAGGCGTTCCCCACCACCATCTAGCTAAGAAACTGAATTTTTATCACTGTCCTGGACAGGATAGGTGCAGGGACTACTGTGCCCTCTGAGAGTAACCAGGATGAGGTTCTAGATCTCTGGGGTGATGACCAGCCACACAAGTTGTCAGCCTGAGCCTTGAGGAGTTCTAAGACTGTGGAGGTTTTTGTTTGTTTTTCTCTTTGTTTTGAGACACCATCTCCTGCACGGCAAGGCTGGCCCTGAACTCACTACATCATTGAGAATGACATTGAACTTCTGTTCCCTTACCTCCACCTCCCAACGCTGGGCTTAACGTGTCCAGTTTATATGGTGCTGGGGATTGAACCTATGGTTTTCTGCATGCGAGGTAGCCCTCTACCAACTGACCATAGCCCTAGCCCCGGGTTTGGATTTTTGTTAGGTTTTGTTTGCTTTACAGGGCTGGAGACTCCATCCGGGGGCTCCCCCATTGAGGGGAGCTCTCAGTCACTACAGTCTCCTTAGCTTTGGGATTCTGCATTAAGTTCATCTGAATCCTAAGACAAGGAGCTTGCCTACCACTCTCCCTGGTGCTGGTTTATCGATCCCTGGCTCCCACAGGATGTTCCAGAGTCACTGTCTCCCTGGGGACCAGAAGTAAGATAGGGACATCCCTTAGTTTTTCATGAGAGCACTCCTGAGAGATTGGAATTCTCTGACTACTCTCAGGAATCCAGAAAGTCAAACTGGTCGGGACTGTGGGGGATCCCCACACTGGTGAGCCCCACATGTGATCAGGAGGAATACATTTAAACGGACGAAGCCTCCACTGTAACATTCCACATCTACTGGCTTTGCAGGGTTTTCTGAAATCTGTATGTGGGTGTGTTTCATATGAGTACAGGTACACTAAGAGGCCAGAAAAGGCCATCAGATCCACCCACGTTCCAGAACAAGGTTCCTCCCACCTTCAGAGACCACCAACACGATGTCATTACTAAAGGCCCGTGTGACACACTTCTACTGTCACCATTTTTGAGTGTGCACATGCTTCATAAGCCCCCATAAAGTCTGAGCCATCATTGCTCTCTCTCTCTCTTTTTCTCTCTCTCTCTCCCTCCCTCCCTCTCCTCTCTCTCCCCCTGGGGTTACAGGTGGTTGTGAGCTGCCAGACATGGGTGTTGGAGACTAAACTGAGGTCCTTTGTGAGAACTGCAGAGCCATTTCTCGAGCCCATTCAATTCTGTTTCTTAATCAGCCAATGCTGATCTCAACACCAATGACTAGGGGAAGCACGAAAGTCCCGAGATGCGATGGGGAGCTGGGCTCCCAGGTCTTCAAATGCTGGCATCTGACAACACCCAGGACAGCAGGTAGGAAATGAGGGTCTATATATAGAGATTTAACCAGGAGCCAGGAGAGGGACTGGCCAGGCATCAGGGACAAGGGGTGTGTGTTTCAGACTCCAAGTAGCCTACTTCAGGCCCTGAGAGGAGGCCCCGCAGGTCCCATTTAGTAAGTAGCCCCAGGGATTTCCTGTTCACACAAGTGGCTCTTCAAACTACTGAGCCAGCTGCCAACCTGTCTCTCTAAATTCCCAACTGACTGCAGGGGCCTCCCTGGAGGGGCCCAGGCAACTGCTCAGCTTCGCTGAGATCTCTGCCAGTGACTTTTCACTTTCTCAGCAAAGTGGAAGGCAAAGGCTGACTAACCCACTTAATCCAAAGCTGAAAGGAGGCTTAAAATTTCACCTGCAGGAAACTGTCCAGGGTGGCAGATGAAAGGACCAAACTTCTCGGGATGGTCGTCCTCTGCCATCCCTCCCCCGACAGCTCAGAATGGACCAG
This sequence comes from Arvicola amphibius, assembly GCF_903992535.2. Classification (NCBI taxonomy): domain Eukaryota; kingdom Metazoa; phylum Chordata; class Mammalia; order Rodentia; family Cricetidae; genus Arvicola; species Arvicola amphibius. The sequence goes on from NC_052058.2 coordinate 68,403,443, forward strand.
TATGTACACCCTTTGCCGGGAAGAGCTGCTGGGTGCACCAGGGTGCTTTGTCCATAGTTGGATTTTCTCAATAGCATTTGTTACAAGCCAGGCATGGTGGAGCAAGCCTACTCCCGCACTTGAGACTAGTCCCAGGATCAGGAGATCAAGGTCATCCTCAGCTACACAGCAAGTCTGAAGCCAGCCTGGGCTACGTAAAACCCTCTCTCCAAACATAAAACAAACAAAAACTGTAATGATCTGTCCTGTCCCTTTAAGAGACAAGCCATGCCCACTTCCTCCCCTCCACTGAGGCAAGCTGATCTTCAGCTTCCAGCCTGAGTCCCTTCCTTTTCTGTCCCTCCTCCAAAGAGGCAGCTTCTGCCTCGCTCCATTCTTCCCCCTTCTCCCCTTACCCCCTCTCCCCTTCCCTTCCATAACTCAATAAATATCCAACCTCACTCTGCATGGTGTGCCTATCCATATCTCTGTCTCTCGCCTGCTGTTTGGCTTCCTGCCCGGGACCTGCCCCTGCTGACCTGTAGCATGGTCTCATGGCCCGCTTCCCACCGCGCCCCTGGAGGGTGGGACCTGCAACATTTTTACTTAATTCATTACAAAAACAACACGGTATTTAATATTAACTTTGTGACAAGTGTTGTTCCATGCACTTAAATAGTGTCTTTTGAGTCTGCAAAGACCACGTGAGATAAACACTATTTATGCCCATTTTAAAGACGGGAGAAATTGAAACTTGGACTATATTATTTTGTCACTAGATGAGTTAAAGTAGAGTCTAAACTCTGATTCTGAATGTTTCCTTCCTCTTTATTCCTCTTCTAGAGATCGAAAAACAGACAACAAAAGACTTTCCTATGTATGTCATGTCTCCTAACACTTATCAGTAGGGGTGGTGCACACATTTCTTCAACATCTCAGGCCACTGTCAATAACATACCACAGATTTCAAAAACAGCTACAGTCCAGAGAGTCACTAAGGGAGAGCCCAAATCGAGCCTCGTACTTTTTATCTCTCGCTGGCTTCCAGTCTGGAGGCCCGCACATTCCCGATAGCTTCTCTAGAGACAATACCTGACTAGCGGTCACCAGAACAGCAATTGCCCAAATTGTTTGGCAGGAGCTGGAGGTAGCAGAAGCTAGCTGGAACTACTAACCTATACAAGCATCCAGTGGGTGACCTTCTGACGTCAGCCGGTTACAGCCCCACCCTTTGAGCCCGCTAAGGTCACTATTTCCTGAACACAGCCCAAGTAAAGCTTTGAAGGCCCACCTACAGACTACTTCACTTTCCTCCTCAATTGCTTTTCTCCATGGCTCCATCCCTGCTTATCTCAGAAATGCTCCTCACCTGTCTGAGGCCCAGGGCACTCGCCACTTAACGTCTTGAAGTCGCTCATTAGTGAACTCCTTTTCGCAGAATGTTTGCAATCATTTCAGCGACTGGCAGATTGGCATGCCAAACAGTGGGCAAAACAAGCCTCATTTGGTAACCAGAGGAGGTGGATGATTGACATGGTTGCCCAGCAAGCTCATAAAAAAAAAAGCATGAAGCCTGGCATTGCTGCCAGCAGCATACTGAGGCGGGACTGCCAGAGCTATATAGCAAGACCCTATCTCAAAAACGTCAGAAAAGCAACTTGCGTAGGACCATAGGACCCTGGGGTTGGAGGTAGTTTTTGCTCAGGCTACCCAGAGAGTGAATTAATAAAAGAGCAAGAGAGAATAGCATGCGTGGGAAGCAGTGGGCTGACATTTGAGGTGAGGACTAGAGATGGGAACTTCTAAGTGGTGGAGTTTGACTGGTTCTTCCCCCTGTGCCACATCAGTCACCTAAAGGATCCTACACAGCGTTTGCCCTCAGCTATTTGCATTCCTCCTCTGGCTAAGGGAGCCTAGGGTAGTGGCTTTACTACCTCTACAAAGACCTCAAAGGAAAGCAAATCGCGTCTATAATTGCCAAAGGGCAAAGGTTTTTCTTAAACCCTCCCTGCAGGTCTCCACACCCCCAGCGTGCACACCCCAGGCAGTGCCTGGAACAAGACATTCTATAACTCAGGGTGCTTTTTTTCCCAGGGCTTCCCAGGGGCGAGGAGGAAGAGGAGGAGGAGGAGGAGGAAGAGGAGGAATGAGTAAACACACAGTAGGAGATAAAGCCTGGGGTAGGTGAGAATTTTCCTACATAGTTAGGGGAATGAATTGCCCTCTAGGGAACTTCGGGGAAGCAAGAGACTCCAGTCTGTGCTGGGGTTGGGGAAAGACCTAAACTCAAGAAGGATGCCTCTCCCACCCTCCCTTTCCCCCAACAAGCTACTCACATCTGCCTCATTCCAGAGTCCTGGGATGCAGAAGGACTCCAGCAGGTCACTACCGCACAACAGCAAGATGCGCAGCTCTGAGGAGAAGAGCAGAGTTTGCATCAGAGGAGGCCTAGGAGACAGCTCTCAGCTTTCTTCCCTCTAAAGCACAGATGTCTGCACCATTAGAACTGTGTGGCCCAGGTCCCCCAGACAATCTCACACCAGGGCGTCTGTAGTTCAACACCCCCATCCCCTCCTCCACCTCCAGTGGGATTTCCACATGAAGGGAGCGGTGCACGGAGGGTGGCCAACTGTCCTGCCTGCCCAAGACATAGACACAGCCCTTGAGGGCCAAAGCGGGATGGCTGGGCTTTCTAGCAGGCTTTGCTTAAGGGCTCAGAGCCCCCATCCCCAACTCTGTAGCCTAGGCTGGTCTGTAGCTGACGCTTGAACACTGGAACCTGCTCTCCCAGCGCTGGATAACAGGAACTTAGTTCTGTCTCCTCTCCCTTTCGAGTGTGTCTCCCCTGACAGGTGCCAACATGGTAGGGATGGGATGGACAGAGACCACGGACTGCCAATGAAGTATCTGAGTTGATCAACTGTGCCCTCTCTCTGAGGCTTGAGAAGCAAGGCTGGAACCTCCTCCCCTTTACCCGTGGTGCTTCCTGCCTGACAGTTGTTTCCCTTCCCTCATTAAACCTAATTTGAGTTTTCCCAGCGAGGCCCATTGTCATTTAAAACCACCATCAAACAGTCGCTTATTACAAAAGCGGGGGGGGGGGGGGGGGGGTCTAAAGATTTCTTACATTCCACGCCAGGATTGCACACACATCCCAGGCTGCCCAGGTTTCGGCTTCACCCAGTGTGTCTGAGACCACGATTGCACCTGTGCAGAGCTGACCAGCAGTCCTCCAGACACAGCCGCTACCACGGCCCCTGATGCAGAGAGCCTGACTTACACCCCAGGACCGGGCAAGGACTTTCAGAGGCTGAGCTTGCCCCTGTTCAACAGAGAGTCTCCAGACAGGAATGAAGCAGGCAGAGAAAACAGCCAGCATCTCACTGTCCAGATGTCTGGACAGTGTCTGCACTGGACCGGGGTCTGCACACCAGCCCCCGGCAGGGGAAGCCAATTGGATTTTGAGAGCGTATATGAACTAATGATCTTTTCAGGTACAGAACCTTAATTTGTCTTTCTGTTCCAGGGCTTGGCAGTGACTGGCACACGGAGGGAACTCAAGACATCGTGAGTAGTTAAGCCAGCAGATGATATGGTTACAGAGCCACACAGGCTGCCTGAGAGCCCCTGGGCAGTTTAGGGGCATTTTTACAGGGTCTGGTTTTCATGCCTGGGGAGCAGAGAAGTGTGTCACTGGCATCTGGCAGATGGGACGCTGCTAAGCCAGCATCCCACGGTGCACAGGGCAGCCACCCACACAGAACTATCTGCCCCTAGAAACTGGCAGCACCAAGGCTGAAAACCTTGAACTGGGGTTTCCATTCTCGTGCTAGGACTCACTCTCTTGCCCAGACTTTTTAAACGAGCGGAAGCACAGAAAGGTGGTGTAACTTTTTCCCCCAGGACCAGAGCAGAGGTGTCATTGGTAACAGACAGGTGACCTTGGCTGAGTCTGTGGTCCCACGTGAAGCCACTGGAGGGCAGCAGTAATTTCCACATCTCCCGTCTACAAGACCTTCAACTGGGGTAGCCCCAGGGGAAGCAATAAACTGTTGAAAACTGACACCAAGCAAGTTAGGAGAAGGTGGCTTTTTCTCATGATGTATGCAAGGGGGTTTTGTTAAGGGAGCCTTGTAAGAACCAGGACCTCACAGAGCATAAGGGTCAGGATGCAGGTTAGTTCTTCTGCCTACACTGGGCTCCGCCTCCCTCCCTGGTCATCTTGACCCAGGGCCAGCAGCCAGAATCAGTCCTCTCCCTCTACGCTCCCCGCTCAGGAATTCCAGCTATGTGTAGCCCAGTGGCCCACCCCAGCTCCCACGGTCCACCACGGCAACTGCCACCTGTATCGCTGCAAACCCAGAGTCTATCTGTCAGCAAGGGCCCCGCACCAGTCTCCCTTTCAGAAGCCAAGAATTTTTCATTCCCTGTCTCATTATCCCTTTCTGTCAGATACTGGGGATCCTTTCCCCTTCTAGAGAGCAAAGGGGGTTAGAGGTGGCTCGGCAGATTTAAGAGCCAGAGGGGATATCCCCCCAGTAGGGACAGCATAGCCTGGGTGCTGGGGAGGCAAACAAGTTCCCGGCAGTCCCATACAAAGTCTGTGAAACATGCAAAAGACAAACACACATCGGAGCTCTGCTGGGCAGAGACTGCCAGTGGGGTGACAGTCCCTGAGAGGGAGGACGGCATGGGTGCAGGGCTTTGAGCCCAGTCCTGGCAGCTTTGCCCCATCTCTGCCTGTGGATGCTCTGGGCTTACAGAACCTGCTTTCTTTGTCCAGAAAGCCAGGTGCCCACTTTCCTGCAGACTTCAGAGCAAATAAGCTGACGGATGGAGGCTGTTAAAGTCTACAAAGGTAACTAGGAAGAGAAGCACCTGAATACTCCCTCATCGATTCAGTTTAATGCAATTTGTTTTACTGTGTGCTCCTAGTATTTCGTTTTCACTAATGGCTCTGCTTAGCCGTAGTTGTAAATAGTGGATAAGTCATCACTTCCATATGGCTCGGAACCACAGCAGAAGCCCCCCCCCCCCCCCCCCGCACACTCAGAGGAGCCTGAGGAAGGCATCTAGCAGCTAGAAGTTAAATCCGTGTGGGTTCGAGACCAAGTTGCCTCTCCTAGAGAGCCGCTGACCCTCCTTGCCACCTGTGCCAGCTTCCTTCTGGCCTGCCTCTGTCATCTTTTCCAGCTGCAGGCATTTGGGGTCCCCCTCCATCTCTGGAACCTTGCAAAGTCTTCAGTTTCTGATTTGCTTCAATTATTTACACAGCTGTCACCACCTTCCCAGCAGACAGCTGCTTGTACCAGCTTCTGCCTGCTCTGGATTGAGCACGGGGTCTCACCCAGACCTTAGCCCTCTAGTCAGCCCTTGTGTCTTTCTCTACTTTAAAGCCCTGGAAACTGGACGCTTTCTTGTTTGTGTGCAGTATCGGTGGGTAAACACAACGGTCTCTCTCATTAGCACTGATGCTTGGCTTTCGTTCTTTTAGATGAGGGAGGGGAGGCTGTGAGGGGAAGATTGCCAGTTGATCCACTGCTACTGGAAGTGAGTCTAGTTAGGGGATGTTAAATGGCATCTAAGTAAGATTATCTGTAGAAGGATGATTTTAGTACTAGACCCAGTTGCAAAGAGACTCCAGAGGTTTCAAGCCTCCACCCTCCCTGACATTGCTGCTTCCATGTGATTGGAGGCCAGCGGCTCCAAATGTTCCCCCTTCCATAGCTCAACTCACCAATCTCTTCATACCGCATCACTGTGCCCAGGTTGGCATTCTCATCTGGGGAGAGAGAGTGGGGGGCATTAGGGAGCTGAGAGCCTCAGTGAGAGTGGCTGGGGGGCAGCGGGCGGATGGGGAAAGATCAGAGGGCAGGGAACATCCCCTCCCTTCCCAGGGCAGAGCTTCATATTTCTGGGATTTTCATAGATTATCTCACCGGGGAACCCAATGACAGACACACTCATGCTGAGGGTCTTCTATTTTTGTGTCCACCAGAACAGTGCCCTTAGAACCCGGGACACAGGATTTGGGGTCACAGGAGATGGCCTCCTCTCCTTCCATTGCTCCCTGGTTTAAAGACCCAGCAAAAGTGGGATGTTGAGCCCTTTCCTCGGTGGGATGTAGCAGAAGCTGGCAGGAAGAACGAAAGGCCAGAGCCTCTGGCACATGATCCTGGTGTGCACTGTCTGCATGGAGGTGTACAAGGTACACGTAAGTGCACACACAAATCGACAGCCAAGCTGCCTCATCCCTGCCTCTGCCTCCTCAACTGTCTCTTAGTTCCCTATCAATAAGCCCCAAACTGGAAACCTCCATTGGGTCAAAAGGAAGCCCCAAAGGAAAAAAGAAACAAGTTCTTTTGGCTTTTAGGGGGCTCTTTTTTAGAGTAAATTAGAGGTGAGCAGGGGAAGATGTTCTAGAGCCTGTGGTGTTCTCATCCATGAGTCTTTGAGGAACACCCGAAGGACAGAGGGGCCTAGGGACAGAGGCTGGAGGACAGACACTGTCTGAGCCAGGAGCCAGGCCCACGGCAAACATCCGGTGTGTAGACATATGGAGTGCAAGGTGAGGAACAAACACAGACTGGTGGAGGGAGAGGACCACGAAAGGCCTCGCAGGACCATGGCACCCTCTCGCTCCCATCGCCTCGTAGGCCTGCACATCCCTTCTTGTCTGGTTTCTTCAACTGCTGCTCTACAAGTGATCACCCCACTAGGGTATCCTAATCCATTCAAGCGTTACAACAAATACCATGGGCGGGGTGACTTCCAAACAACAGGAATTTATTCCTGAATGTTCTGGAAGTTGGAAGCCTAAGGTGAAGGAGCCAACATGGGTAGCATCATCTCCATGTGCCTTCAGATGGCAGAAGGGGTGGGCTAGTTCTGCAGGGTCTTTTCTTTATAAACCATTTTTAATTACATTTCATTTATTTTGTTTGTGTGCAATTTGCCTTCACGATTTAATTATCTCTCAAAGACCCTGGCTCCTAATACTATCCCCTGGGGGATTAACAATTCAATCTATGAATTTCAGGAGGTGGGGCTCTTTGCTGATGAATTCAGAGAGGTGAGGAGGAAGAAGAAAGATGGGCCCCCTTACCTACAAAGGTGAAGCGCTCCACGGGAGGGCGGACACAGCAGATCCGGGTGAGGCTTTCTCCCACCTTTCCCAGGATCTTGGCTATGGGAGAGAAGAAGACAGACGGAGACAGAGGGAAGGGACCACTCACAGCTGACACTCAGGTCAGCACAGCACCGGGGCCACTTTAAACCACAGGGTGTACCGGGGAGGGGTGTACTGGAAAGTGGAAGGCGGGCAGGAGGGTGGAGAGAAAGGTCAGAACAAGGACAGCCAGTTCTTTCTTCTCCTCCAGAGTTCGAGGCACAAGCACCGTGAGCCACCGTCTACTTTCTCGTCATGGTTATTGTGGAAAAGTGGAAGACAGAGGCAGAGAGAAGGGAGCTACACAAAGAGAAAAGGACACAGCACGCACAACCCTACATCTAGCTGGATCCACACCTTAGCATCTCAGTGTGTTATTTAGTTTCTTCCATTTTAATGAGTATAAATGCATGTGTGTTGGGTCAGACTGCAAATTTAATATGCATTTATACTGCTGCTCTCCCAATTCCATTTATATTTATTTATTTATTTATTTATTTATTTATTTATTTATTTATTTATTATTTCTCCCCAAGACAGGGTTTCCCTGTGTAGCCCTGGCTGTGCTGGAACTTGCTCTGTAGACCAGGTTGGTCTTGAACTCACAGAGGTCTTCCTGCCTCTGCCTCCCAAGTGCTGGGTTTAAAGGCGTGCATCACCTCTCCCAATTCTTAACACTCTGGTTTGAATCTTAAATGTCCCCCAAAGGCACGTGTTGAAGTTTGGTCCCCAGCAGGTGATACTGTGGGGAGCAGTAGAAGTCTTAGGAGGAGGAGTCTAACGAAAGAGAATTAGGTCACTGGATGTGGGTCCTGGTTTCTCCCTTCATCCCCTTTTGCTTCTGACCACCACAAAGTGAGCTACCTCCCCTGCCACTCACTCCCATGATGCTGTATGCTTCCACAGCATCAAAGAAACATGGTCAAGTGCTCCTGAACAAAAACTTCTGGAACTTGAGCCAAATACATCTTTGTTCCTTTAAGGTTGATTTTTCTCAGGCATTTGTTACAACAATGGGAAGCCGCTGTCACTAACACATTTCTCATGAGCTTCTCCGTGGATTTGTCCCAAGCCTGTCATTAGCCACTCGTCCCACTAGACAGTAGCACCCAAATCCAAGGGACCTCAGCCTGTGGCAGACTCCACACCGGAGTCACCTCTGCTGGGCTAAAGAGAGCATGCCTGTCCATGCAGGTGGTCTTCACAGTAATCAGGCACCCTAGCTGGCTGAGAGGTGGCCTCTGTGGCTCTTCTGTGATCAATCTCTCCAGGTCCTAGTCCCCAAACTTGCTTAGTGTAACTCCATGCAAACTATGGAATCCTAGATCTTCTGTATAAATTACTATGTTTATAAAAAGCCAGTAATATAATAGTATGTGGTTTCTCGGCTTGAAAAGCAGTGGGCATCTCTCTCTGAATTTGTATCCAGCCGTCATGTTTGTTTAAAACAACATTTCATGTAGACCAAGCTGCCCTTAAACTCCTGATCCTTCCGTTTCTCCCTCCCAAGTTCTGGGATACAGGCATCTGCCAGTACACCCAGTGTCATCTGTTGGAACTGACCTGGGAGAATCCCTTAGAGCATGTCCCTCGGACCTGACAGCTCTTCTACTTTTGAGCTGTTCAACTTAGACTAACCACAAACCATTTCTAGATCTTCGTTGTTTTATTTGTCAAAGGAAAGACATCATCTACATCACAGAATCGCTGCGTTTAACGAGAACAGAAGTAAAGACTGAGCACACAGCACCGTAAGGCACACAGTACTAGCGCGGAGGAGAAAGTGTTGGTGGCTTTGCTCTTTGTTGTCGAGGAGGTGGCTAAGAGTATGGGCATTATGTATGCAATGTGACTCATGGCCCTGCTACTTCCTCACTGTGACCCTGGGTGAGACCCTCAACCTCTCTGGAGGAGGCAAAGAAAAATGCTCCCTTTCATATATTAAGTCCCTATTAAGGCAATTATATTTATATTTCAATACATAAGAAGGCACACTGTCCTCTCCTCCCTCTCTTCTGCTCCCCCACCCCTCCCTCCTCCCTTCTCTTTCCTATGCTTTACCCTCCCCCTGCTCTTCCTCTTTCTAGATTGACTAACTCAAATGCTGGGTGGGCCCTCTAGGTGATTCTGGGTAAAGGAGATCTTTACCCAGTGTCTCTTACCTGCAGTGGGCTTGCTGGACACATTGCTGTTCTGATAAATGGGCTGGGTGTTCTCGTGTTGTGGCTGTCCAATCACGGGTGTCATGGAAGGTGTGTTGACGTTGGAGAGGATGCAGCCAGTCACCCTCTGGGAAAAGGGAGAAGCATTGAGTCAGTGTCCTTAAGCAAGTGAAGATGCTGAGAATCATGGCCCAGTTGTTGCCATGGACATCTGTCTGCCCAGCAGAGTAAGGCAGTCTCAAGCCTAGGGATGGTCTACAGTGGCAGGAAACAGGGTAACTCAGCAAGAAAACTTGGGACATGATATCCAGCAGCCCTGGGTCCCAGTTAAGGCTCTCCCTGAACCTTAATTCAAATATGATAATACAATTTGCTTTTTTTTTTTTTTTTGAGATGAGTTTCTCTGTGTAGCTCTTGCTGTCCTGGAACATGCTCTGTAGACAAGACTGGCCTCAAATTCAGAGATCTAGCTGCCTCTCCTCCTGAGTGCTGGGATTAAAGGTCACTACCACCCACAACCTTAAATTTTCTATCCACCCGTCTCTACTTCATGAGTATTAAGATTACAGGCTTTAGCCACCCTTTATAGTAAAACACACACACACACACACACACACACACAAAGTGGGGTGTGTATGTGTATCTATATCTAGGTGGAAATCAGCCAATCTCCTCTCTTAGGAGTTAGCCCAGTTGGGCACATCAGTCTCCTGGCCAAGGGACTGTCCCTCAGGAATGCAGGCTCACCTTAAGCCATTTTGACTGTGGCAGAATTATCTGAGCAAGTCCATGCAAAGTGTCTCTGGAGTGTCTGACACTGGCAGGGCTTTGTGTAACCTTCTGCATGCCATGACTATCTGTGAGCCCTGCCTACTTCTTGGGGCTCAAAAGAGATCATCTCATGAGGGAGCTCAGCAGGCATGGGAAAGGTCAGCCCAACCATAGGCATCATCGGCCGGCCGCCTCAGCCTCTAGAGGCCAGACACGTCAATACCACGGCCAGCCAGAGACCAGTGCCAGGCAGAGCAGGATGTATCTGTGTCACAGGAAGTGTGGGGTGAGTTCCAAGTCCCCTGGGGCCTGCTCATCACACTTCAGAGCCACACAGTGTCTTGAGATACATTATTCATTAACCTGTGTTATCAGGACCCACTGCTCCCTCCAGTGACGTAGAAAATAGAATGTAGCCTCAGGGGAGCCATAAGCAACTCCCTTCACCCAGGGTCAGAGAATGGCAGAGAACCACGGGACTAAGTGCATATTCAAGGTTCCTTCCCAAAAGCCAGCATCTCTGGGGTGATGGTGCCCATTGCATTTCCAGGATTGACGTCCTGCTGTGAGAGGACCCTCAAGCCCCAGGGATGGCCAGGAAGCCCCTCTGGGAACAGTTTCTATAAGCCACACGGCAGGCGGAATGCCTGGACTCCGTCTGAGCTCCAGAAAAGCAGGCGTTTGTTTTGTGGCTTAATCCATCCTTCCATCTGCTCCTGTCATAAGAAGGTCGCAGCGACATCCAGTTTCCTCTGCGAGGCAGCGTCCCAGCCTGCTCTATGGGCTCCTCTGACCCGCTTGGCTGACAGAATAGAAGGGTGATCTGCCCTTTTATTATTTTATCACCAAAAAAGACAGTGCCACATTGTCCCTTAATGGCTGCTCTGCGGCTGAGGGATTTCTCTTGCTGCATCCTTAGCTCTATTTGACTTGCTCTGACCAGGGAGAAATGATTGGTCACATACACTACCCTTGCCTGTGTCCTGCTCAGTCCCCCATAATTCTCCTGTCCTCAGCAGTTTTTACAAACCCAACTTTGAATGGCCAGCCCCCTGGCAAGTTTATCCTCCAAGCCAGGCACACCAGCCTTATGCCAGGACCGGGCAAGGAGGGGTTATGAGGAAGCAGCTCTGCTCTGGCTGTGAGGCTGGGGACCATCTGTAACCTCTACAATCAGCCAGCCTCTGCCAGGCACTATTACAGCTGGAGCTTGCGAGTGCACTTCTCGGGCTCAGGCTCAAGCTTGGGTATGAGTGTAAGAGGAAGAGCCCAGGAAGACTGGGCATTTGGACAACCAAACAATAGCCAGGTTCTGTGGTCATTATAACCAGGCCAGCATTCAGAGATGTTCCAAGGGTTCCCGACTCTCCCCTTGGCATGGAGCTGAAAGCCTCAGTGAGACTAAAAAAGAACACAGTGGCAGGTGACAGTCCCCTCCCCAGCTCATGTGGCAAGTGTGAGAGATAAACTGATGTGAGCCACTGATAATTTTGCTTGTTGTCACACCACATCTTCACCCATCCTGACTGACCCATCCTTACACAGGAAGTGAGGTGTCTCTTCGTAAACGGTTGCGACACTCATTCTATGCGTGCCTGTGTGTCTGTGTAGGGTGGGTGTGTAGGAGAGCAGTGCCCACAGGGGCAAGAGGCATCCGATCCCCTGACCTCTGGTTCTCTGCAAGAGCAGTTAGCGCTTTTAACTGCTGAGCCATCTAGTCGGCTCCAAGATGTCTTCTGTCAATCTGCTGCAGCAAGAGTAGAGGAACCCAGTCTCACTGTCCCTTCAAGAGGACCACAAAGAAATCAGGATAGCTCTGAAGGGTTTTGAAAGACTGGTCGTGTTTAATTCTACAGAGGACCTTAATAGATTGGATTAATAGATTGGCCAGCAGCAGTCCGTTGGCCCTCCATGCTCCTCTTGCTCCTGGTCTCCTTTGGAATCTAAATCACACGTGGTAAAATGAAGCCCAGCTGTGTGGTTGGTACAGCGTGTATCACTCTGTCAGAGACTGCGTCATTAAGAGAGGATGACGACAGTCTCTCCAGCAGCCACGGAGACAGGTGGGATGCAGGTCTCCTGGGATCAGAACAATGCTGCTTAGTTTACTTAGGGCTGGGGACTCTCCACACAGAGTGTAGGGTAATGTCCACGGAAGACGGCTTGCTATGTCTGCCAGCCTGTCAGTCAGGGGTTTGGCCACAGATAGTGCTTTTCTCATCCTGCCACCACTGACTCCATGAGCTATGTTGATCTGCGGAGGGCGCTCTGCCCACACTGTGGCTGGTACTGCTGGGTAAGCAGCCGGCCGTTGGTCACTGCAGGTTTTAGACTGCAGTGGGGAACATAGGCGCTCTCCTTCATCCTGGATCAATAAATGTCACTGTGTGTCCTCAGACGCAGGCTCCTCTCTGTGCTTCCTGTTACCCGCTAGCAAAGCTGGGATCAGCCACCTTCATCCAAAAGGTTTTTGTTTGGAGGGATGTGTGGGAATGAGGGAGCTTTGATCCTTAGGTGTGACATCCTGTCCTGGAGTGGGAACTTTTGGGTCCCTAATAGATGTGGAGGGAACCTGGCAACTTATACCAACTCTAAGAGGACATTGTTTTGTTTTAATTTTTATCTTTATATACATTACATACCAACTGTAGTTTTGTCTACCTCCTCTCCTCCCAGCCCCATCTTCCCCCACTCCACATCCACTCCTTCTCTGTTTCCCTTCCAAGAAAGAGAGAAAGGAAGGAAGGAAGGAAGGAAGGAAGGAAGGAAGGAAGGAAGGAAGGAAGGAAAGAGAGGGAAGCAGGGAGGGAGGAAGGAAGAAAGAAAAAGAAAGAAAGAAAGAAAGAAAGAAAGAAAGAAAGAAAGAAAGAAAGAAAGAAAGAAAGAAGAGCAAGCCTCTCAGGAATATCAACTGAACATGGCATAACAAATTACAATAAGGCTAGGCACAAACTTTATCAAGGCTGGACAAGGCGACCCAGCAGGAGGAAGAGGGCCCCAAGCTCAGGGAAAAGCATCAGAGACACCCCACACTCCCAATAATAGGAGTCCCACAAGAATAAACTATACAACCATACCATATAATAACGTATACACAGAGGACCTAGCACAGACCCATGCAGGGTTCGTGTTTGTCGCTTCAGTCTCTCTGAGCCCCTGTGAACCCTGCTTAGCTGATGCTGTGGGTTCTCATGGTGAGGACATATTTTTTTTAACCCTGGCTAATGACATTGAATTTCTGATCCTCCTACCCCTACCTCCCAATAGAAGGGTGCACATCCCCGTTTTTATTTGGTGCTGGGGATCAAACTCAAAGGGGTTCACAATACTAAGCACTCTAGTAACTGAGCTACATCCTCAGCCCGAAGGGCATCTCTGTCCCTTGCCTAGCCGGCCCCCTCCTCACTGAAGCCTCACAACTCTAGTCTATTCTTCGTCCCTCTTTGAATTTGCTTCTCCAGCTGATGACAGCCGCCATGTCAAGTCCAGCCCCAACAACACCCTATCAACCCCCAATGGGAGGACAAGTCAGAGAGTGGAAGGTAAGGGAGCAAGGCCGGTGCTGCTCCAGGGGCCTAATCCACTATCTTCCCCGGAGCCATACACAGACTGGTCCACCTAACAACTGGCAGGGAATCAGGAAGCGGATGCCAGGGCAGCAGGGCACCAGACCAGCTGCCTCTTTCTCCCACCCCTCTCCTGCACCTGGCTCACCCACCCACCCTTGGCTACGGCCTGGCTCACCTTCATGAGGTCTCGATGGTGTTCCAATACACTGCAGGTCGTCTGCCAGGTGTCTTGGTAGCACTCCCATGGGTCCACTCTGCCGTCACAAGAGAGGCTGTCCTTAGTCTCCATTGTACACCTTCTCTCCCCAGTGCTTCCTTTCATGGCTCAGAGAGCTTAACAGGCCTGGCTGTATTGTGTGCTTAGATCTCAAGTTAGGTTAAACCAGCTGTGAAATAGGCTCCTGAGCCTCAGTTTCCCTCTCTGTAAAATGAGAAGTATCTAGCATAGGGAGGTGAGGAAGATGCTGGAGTGAATCTCCCTGAGTTTAACCCCAGCTCAGCACTCTTTCTAGTGTGAGGACTCGGGAAATTTTATATTCAAAGTGCCTAGCAGGATGGCTCGTGCTTATTTTCACATGGAAAGGGGAAATCTTCAGGCTCTTGCAGGATTGTGATAAGGATTAAATGAACCAGGGGCTCAGCAAGCAGGGACGGAGCAAGACCTGGAAAAGCAGCCCTACGGGCCTCAGCTGGGTGAAGCAGTGCCCAGAGGCTGGAAGTAAGGCATGAAAGCTAGACTAGAGGGTACAAACCCACAGGCCAGCCAACTCCTCCCGCACAGTAGGCTGGGAAGTGAGCAGGGATCCTGCCCCAGACTGATGCCTCACTTGGCCTCAATTGCCAACTTAATGAGCTGCTAAATTGAGCTATTTCTAAAATGTTCTCTTCGTGGTTGAGCATCCCTGCCCATTGCCTGCCAGGCGCCCTGGGTTTCCTGAGTCGAGGTCTTACTAAGTGAAAGTGAAGGGGGTCTGCCTGCCCTTGCCTGGTTCCTCCTGCCCTGTCCCTGTGCACACGAGTGTGGGAGGTGAGCAAACCCATGGACTCGCCAAATGGGTACCCAGAGTCAGGGCTAGCTACTCAGCTTCCCTCCCCAGAGCTCACCCTCAGGCTCCTTAGATGCCTCAGTTCTGATCTTCCACATGGGGTAGGTGGCAGTCACTCAGTAACTATCTATCCATCAGAGCAATGAAGGGGATTATTCCAGAATGTTTTTAAAGAAACTATTGCAGCAGGAACAGCTTCTGCCCAGTATGTTCTCTGGATTCATTTCCCATAGGCAATTAGACAGTCGTTTAAGCAGCAAGAGATGTGGTTTCTGACATGACCTGATCATAGATGGACTGTCTTCCAGCATTTTGACTTCTCCAGGCCTGTTTCTCATCTGAGAAAAAGCAGCCATTCTCTACCCAACCACGCCTTTTTTGAAAAAAAATTATTTTTATTTATGCATGTGAGGGTGCCATCGGCTCCGCTGGAGCTGGAGTTACAGGCAGTAGTAAGCTGCCCGAGGTGGGTGTGGGAACTGAACTCCTGTCCTCTGGAAGAACAACCAGAGCTCTTAACTGCTGAGCCATCTTTCCAGTCCTCAAGCCAAAAGAAAGTCCCTTGAGGGCTGGGCTTTACAAATCACCCCGCAGGGCCACGTGGACGTGCTTTCCTTGACTGCCTTCAGCCCTGCAGGCCCATCCCTCCAGGGTTAACTGCATCCCTCACTCTGAGGTTGAGGCCCCTCCCCTCATGGAAACTTCTAGGTGCTGCTTATTTTTCCACTGTACGAAATTAAAGCGCAAATGATGTGCCATTATTTTTTTAAACACCATCTTCTCATGCAAATTATAACGGTAGGAACTTGGGGGACATAATTAGCATAATTAGTGGAAGCTTGCTTTAATTACACTGCCGGCTCAGAGCATGGGAAGCGCTGCCATCTTAGCGTCTTAGTGGCACAGCTAGTCTAACGATGTGCGTGGGGGGGGGGGACACGGCTGTGATCAGGGTCTGAGTTGGAAGAGGTACCCTAGAGAGCACTGCTCAGCGGCCCCATACCTTTGTCTGGGAGTCGGTGTGGACCCCTGAGGGACCCTGAGGTCAGAAGTCGGCAGTAATCAAGGGCCACAGACTTTCTCTGAAAGGAAGGGAGTTGTGGCTGAGAGTTCATGGAAGTTGGTAGGAATGTGAATGAGAGGCATTTAGGATTTGGGACCAGGCTCCTCCCTGCCGTGATGTTTTTAGAAACTCTAAGAATCACACCCGGACCCACAAGATACAAAACTCTCTAAGATAACTCTTTAATTTTGATTGTTTGCTTCAAAAATAAACAAAGTTATCAATTGGGCCACCACTTGAGATCTACCTAATTATGACCGGTATGGGGCTAATCTCTCTCCGACTTCCTCACCCTTGTGGGTTCCAAATTACTGACTCTTCCTCTTCCCACTCCATCCCAGGAAGCCCCAGGACCATCTGCTTCTGGCATCACCATCGCAGCCCTACCTGATCCAGTCGGAATTCTGGACAGCCAGCTGACACATGATGAGACGATGCCGGCTCGACACAAGGCCCTGGGAAGCAACCACGCCGTGAGTAGGAGGTGGCCTCAGTCTCCCACAGCGCCCCAAACACCAGCGTAAGCCGCCCCATTACAAAGTGTAGCCACGTTTGATGGTAAGAGGAAATGAGAGTTGTGACCCCTTGGCTTGTACCTTTGCCACACACACAGACCTTGAGTGACTCAGGAAAAGGAAAGGAATGAAGGATGCGCCGTGGAATCCACTGCATCAGAGTCCAAACCAGCCAATGCCTAACCTACTAAGGTTTGGCCTGGTTTAAGCTCAGTTAGCCTGGTTTGGTGATTAGAGCATCTGTGGGACAGACAGAAATGACTGGGCAAGTTCCCACATTTTGGGAGACCTGTGGCAAATTACAAGAGGCACTGGGATGCTTTTTCCAAAATAAAAATTTCAGGAACTATTTGTCCAGCGTAGCTCAACTCATAACCCACTGCCAATCTGGAGCCCAGCACAGATCCATGGAGCAGGGTACTTAACCCACTGCCAATCTGGAGCCCAGCACAGTTCCATGAAACAGGCGTACTTAACTGGCTGCCAATCTGGAGCCCAGCACAGTCACACGGAGCAGGCGCACTCACTCCTCTCTGTGAGCATCTGGCTGTGGTGGGCACCTGGCCCTTCAGCATGGCCAGACACACAAGTCTGACTGTGGTCCAGGAATGAAAGTCAGATGCTTATTGTTAGGCGTTTTGCATTTCCAGGAATCTCAGGGACCACAATGGGTCAATTTCATCCAGGGGAGCAGTCATGGGGAGGGAGGGTGAAAGGAGAAGGACAAAGGAAGTGACCCACCTGTTTTCCATAGGAATCGTGGACTGGAGAGACAATCCCACCAATCACAATGAATCTTCCAGTCTTGTGCAGATAATCCCTGGCTCTTTCTAATTAAGAGAAGAAAACCACATATTACAAGAGAGGAGAGGTGTGGATTAAAGGTGATAATTGAAATCAATCTGTTCGGCCCTGAACCCACTAAGGTTTGGTGCTTGCTATTTAAATAGAAGGTGTCAACTTTCAAAGCTAATGGTGGTGACTCAAAGGTCCGGGAGGCAGACCTTAGCCCCAGAAGTGAAAGGAGTAAGAATTTAATCTTAATTCAAGGCTTAATCCAGTGGTAAGGGGTCTGAGCTGGAGGAGCCACGGGAGCTGGAGGGGTTTAAAACAAGAACCTCATTAAGGAGCACTAAGAGATGCTGATTGGAAGCTGCTCCAATTGTCTCTTGCAGAAATTCCAATGAACAGAAAAAGGAAGCCTCCTTAGAATATGAAAGATGTGCCGATTGCCTCACCCAATTACCCAGAAAGAAGAAACAGCAAAACAAACGTAAAGGGCCTTGTATATAACCATAGAGAGTTAACCGCCAGCCTAGCAAGTCTGCTTCGTTACAGTTGCTTGAGAAAAAAGGCCTGGCCAAACAAAAGCCTCCTTAGGAGAGTCCCGTTCCTTACCCAAATTGATCAGGTAAGCCCAGGCTCACGTTCGTACAAAAACTACTAAACCAGAAAAGCTTTAAAGTCTAGTAGTTCGTTTCCGCCCCCGCAGCAGCCTGCCTCAGCCGCCGAGGCAGTTAAGTCACCATCTGCTGCCAGGAGCCGTTCTGCCGTCAGCTGTGGGACACCTGCATACTCTAAAAGTGCCAGTGGGTCATAGTCCCCTCCTTCTCTTCTTGCCGTTCTTCCTCTTATCTCTTCCCTGTTCTGTCTGTCTGGCCGGTTGTCTACCTGACTCTCTCACGTCCCCACTCCGAGGAGTCCTTCCTCACACCCCACCCCAAACCTCATGCACTAACTTTGTTGTGGATGCCGTTTCCATTTAGTGGTGAACCTCGGCAGGGCCCACCGAAAGGTACTCACTTCTGTAATGGTCTGTCCTGTCCCTTAAAGAGACAAACCCAGCCGCCTATCTCCCGGCTGAGGCAGGCAGATCTTCCTTCTGCTTATAGCCTTAGTGGTCCAACTTCACTCTGCATGGCATACCTATCTGTCTTTCACCTACCACTCGGAGGCTCCCTGCCTGGGACCCGGTTGCCTTCGTGGCCCACCGTAGTCTCGGGACTTGCTGCCCGCTGCCTGCCATGGCTTGGGGACCTGCAGTGTTCCTGCCACTGCGCCCCTCGGGGAACAACGGCATTTTACTTAAACCATAACAACTTTGCTTTTCTAAAATCCTTTCACTAGTCCTGTTTTATTTCCCAGGGAGCCCATCGAGCAAACTCTATCAGGCTGTATTATTTTTAAGTTTTTTATTTTTGTATATGTGTATACATATTCTTGCAGAGGCGGAAATTGATTTCCTCATTTACTTTTTACCTTACTTTTACAAAAGATTTACTTTATAATTGTGAGTGTGTGTGTGTGTGTGTGTGTGCACGCTCACGCGTGCGCCCTCATGCATGTGCCAAAGTAGTCCAGAAAAGGGTGTCAGATCCCTTGGAGCTACAGTTATAGGAGCTTATGAGCTCCATGTGGATGCTGGGAAGTGAACTTAGGTCTTCTGGAAGAGCGGTGCTCATTCTTAGTCCCTGAGCCAGCTCTCAAGCCCCCTCTACTTTTTTGAGACAAGATCTCTCACTGAACCTAGAGTTTATTGACTGTCCAAACTTGCTGGCCGGTGAACTTTTTTTTTTTAATCTTTTATTTTGTATTTATTATTTATTTATTTGGTTTTTCAAGACAGAATTTTTCTGCACAACAACTCTATCTGTTCTGGAACTTGCTTTGTAGAGCAGGCCAGCCTCAAACTTGCAGAGATCCGCCTTTCTCTACCTCAGTGCTGAGATTAAAGGCGCTCCACCACACCTGGCTTTTTGCCATGCTTTTTATATGTATGAGTGTTTTGCCTACATGTATGTATGCATATCATGTGTGTATGCCTGATGCCCTTAGAGGCCAGAAGAGGGCTTCATGTCCCCTGGACCTGGAGTTACAGATGGTTGCTAGCTGCATGCGGGCCTGGGGAACTAAACCTGTGTCCTTTGTGAGAGAGAGAAGCATGTGCTCTGAAGCACTGAGCCACATCTCCATGCCATCTAAGTGGATGCTGCAGATCAAAGTCAGGCCCCTCCAGCTTGAGGCAAACCCTCCACGATTGAGCCATGCCTGAAGCCCTGAGGTATGAATTGGGGGATGGGGAAAATCTGTGAGTGGAAGGGGGAGGAAACAGTAAGCCTGGGTGTAGGTTCTCAGCCAAGCTTGTTTGACCTCGTGACTCTCTCTGCATTTAAAAATAATGCTCACCACAGCTGCTTCTTCTATCCCTTCAATGTAAAATCTTCTTTTTAAAAATTGACATTTTTTTAACATTTTAGATTTAATTTTTGGAGTAATGGGAAGATGGTGCCTATAACTCTGTAAGCAGCATTGTTGCTCTGACCTTTCTCCCACATAGCTTCCCCGGTCCAAGCACAGCCTTGCACCCATGTCCCACAGTTGCTCCACTTGATAAACTGTTGTGCACGGTCTACATTATGATTCATTCTGTGCTGTAGGATTCTCTAGGTTTTGATGAGTGTGGGACAGAAGCCCATTGAGAAGTACTACACAGAGGACTTCGCTGCCTGAAGTCTAGAGTGCTCTACCTGTTCACTTCCCCTTCTTACCTTGACCTCTGTCAGCCATAGCTCTTTTTGCTATTGCTTGAGATTTGCCGCGGGTAGTGGTCAGAAGGCTGTGGCACGCAGTCTCCTTAGACTGGGTCCTGTCATTAAGCACTATACACTTAAGTTCTTCATAGCTCTCTGTGCTGGCTAGTTTTATGTCAAACTGACACAAGCTATAGTCTTCTGAGAGGAGGGAATCTCCACTAAGAAATGCCTCCATAAGATAAGGCTGTAGGCAAGGCTATAAGGCATTTTCTTAATTAGTGATTGATGGGGAAGGGCCCAATCCATTGTGGGTGGTGCCATCCCTGAGCTGTGGTGCTGAGTTCTATATGAAAGCAGGCTGAGTAAGCCATGAGAAGCAAGCCAGTAAGCAGCGCCCCTCCTGGCCTCTGCATCAGCTCCTGCTTCCAGGTTCCTGCCCTGCTTCAATTGTCCTGATTTCCTTTGATTGTGAACAGCAATAAGGAGGTGAAAGCCAAATAAACCCTTTCCTCCCCAAGTTTCTTTAGTCATGGTGTTTCATTACGGCCATAGCAACCCAGATGAAGATGCTTACCATGGCTAAACAGTTGATTTATCTTTATCAGTGAAGAACATTCCATAATCTAGCTGATTCTCAATTTGCTGTTCTGTCTGCCTGCTGAAATACATTGTCATTGCTCCCTGGTGATTATAAACAAAGCTGATGTAAGAAGGCACCAGATCTCATTACAGATGGTTATAAGCCTCCATGTGGGTGCTGGGAGTTGAACTCAGGACCACTGAACAGCCAGTGTACTTAACTGCTGAGCCGTCTTGCCAGCCCCTCATGAAGGTGTTTGTATAATTATGTTCTCACTCATTTAGGTCAATATATAGAAGTGAGATCACTAGATCATATGGTAAGAATGTGTTTAGTGCTATAATAAACTGCCATTGTCTTCTAAAATGGCTGTACCATTGTGCATTCTCACCAGCAGCAGGAAATGAGAATGACTATTGCTCCACATCCTTGCCAACACTTGCTACTGTTGAGTTAGTGCATTTAGTCATCCAATAGTGGTATTACTTTGTTATCTGTTTATTTAAGACTTATTTTACTTTTGTATTTTTTCAAGATTTATTTCCTTTCATGTGCATTGGATTTTACCTGCATGTGTGTCTGTGTGAGGGTGTTGGATCCCTTGGACCTGGAGTTACAGACGGTTGTGAGCTTCCATGTGGGTTCATGAAAATATATATTTGCTTTCTTATCACTATGATAAAAAACACGAGCAAAACCAACGTTTAAAATAAAGGTTTTATTTTGGCTTATAATTAGAGAAGGCTGCAGTTGATAACAGTGGGAATGTCATGGCAACAGGTAGTCATAGACAAGGACAGGAAGATTAGAGCTCACATCTCATCCCCACACAGGAATCAGAGAATGAACTGGAAGTGGGACAAAACTATACTCTCAAAGTCACCCCCCCCGTGACATACTTTCTCCATCAAGGCTTTGTAGACCAGGCTGGCCTCAGACTTGGAGATCCACCTGCCTCTGCCTCCTGAGTGCTGGGATTAAAGGTGTGTGCCACCACTTCCTGGCTGCAATAAGCACTCTTAAGTATTATGCCTTCTCTCCAGCCCCTAACTTTTTTTTAATGATTTATTTATTTATTGTATACACAATGTTAAGCCTCCTTGTATGCATGCAGGCCAGAAGAGGGCACCAGATCATATTACAGATGGTTGTGAGCCACCATGCGGTTGCTGGGAATTGAACTCAGGACCTCTGGAAGATCAGCCAGTGCTCTTAACCTCTGAGCCACCTCTCCAGCCCCTCCAGCCCCTAACTTTGATTTTGAAAGAAGCACTATTAGTTCACCTGCTAAGTCTTATTTTGATATTTGAATGAATTTCATGGCCTGTGTCCCATCCCCCCACCCTGTCTCTTAGTTCTTCGCTCCTGTCTTTCTTGGAATTAGATCCTTCTGGTCCTCTGGCCCTTGGCCGTCCCAGACACAGACCTGCAGCTGCAATGAGCCAACTCTTCCTTACTCTCGCCATTTTTCCAACAAGTGTTTGTTTACTCTTTCCTTGTCCATGTATTTCATTAAAAGCCCAGCTCTCTCTCGAGTCCAACATGTCTGGTCTGTCTAGCATGCTTCACTCCTGGACTTGCTTTCCTAACAATGTACTGTGTATCCAGCTCAAGGGACCTGGCATTCTCTCCTGCTTTATAGATTCCTCAAAGACGGACACACTACTCTAGAGTCCCATGTGCACAGCCAGAGTGGGCGTGAGGTTAACATATGTTATCATATGACAGACAAACTGGGCCAAAGACGATTCACACTAAGATGCATGTAGGCCAAACAATGTTGCCATTGCCTTTGGACCACTGTGTGGGTCCCGTTGTGCTCTAGTCTGACTCCCACCACTGTCGCTTGACAGAGTGTCATCAGTGTAGTGAGTACACAGGGCAGGGAAATAAAGCTCAGCAGTCCAAGAAGAAAAATTAAGAACTGTAGATGACATGACAGTCTTCCTAGAAATCTCAAGAATTCTGTAAAGCGGCTCCTAGAACTAACGGATGTGCTGAGCTCAGCCGAGTTAAATGACAAGATCCACAGAGAAAACTAAGTTACTTTTTTACTTTCTGTTCATTTATTTGAGACAGGGTTTCTTTGTGTAGCTCAACTGTCCTGGAACTCAATCTGTAGACCCAGCTGGCCTTGAACTCACAGAGATCTGCCTGCCTCTGCCTCCCAAGTGCTGGGATTAAAGGCTTGCGCAACCACCACCCAACAGAAAACTAAGTTATTTCTATACAATAGCAATGAAAATATAAATACAAAGTAATTTGCACAGGTCTCACACAATAAAGTTTCTTTTCCCAAAATTATATGTAAATGTAATGCAATTCCTATCAAAATCCCTGCAAGACTTTTAAAAGTGAAAATATAAAATTTACTTGAAAAGGCATGGAACTAGAATAATTCATAGAGATTTTAAGGACCAATTAGAAGAAAAAGCCAAAATATGCTACAATCTGAAAGTGGCTAACACATCATTTCAAACAGCAATCTATACATACCACCGAGTACTAGCCATCAGTAACAGGAGATGATAGCAATACACTCAATAATTTGGGTGTGCTTGAGTCAAAGTCAACCACACTTCATATCCAAACCAGAAGAGGTGCTCAGAGGAACAATCTTAAGCTTAGTGAGGAAAAAGGAACCTCAAAGACTGGAGATGCACAATTCAATGGTTATTACATTGTCAAAAAAATTAGTATTTGCAGCGAGTAGGGCAGGGAGGGAGGGTGGGTGTGGCTTAGAGCTCCAGTGACATCTTTGTATAACGGACCAGGTTTCATTTGTTTTGCTTTATTTTAAACTTTGTATGTGTGTGTGATTATGGGTGTGTGCATGTGAGTGGGTGTCCACAGAGGCCAGAGACATCGGATCCCCGGAGCTGGAGATCAAGGTGTTTGTGAATCACTTTCCATGACACTAAGACTCAAACTGGGGTCTTCTTTAAGAACTGTTCATACCCTTAACCACTGAGCCATCTCTCCAACTTCATGAACCAGTTTGTGTTGTATCTAAATCTATACATGTGGTAAAATGGCACATACTGGATGCCAATTACACATATACATTATGTCAACGTCGAGGTCCTCATGCTGACACTGTACTATAGGTAACAAAATGTAAACACTAGCCACTGAGTGATTGTGACCCTCCCAAATTCATTTGTTGAATCGTTGGGAGGTGACTAATTAATTGTAAGAATGGAGCGCTCAGGAATGCCTGTGCCAGAGGGGGATCATTTACTCCTCTGCTGCCCTCCCACCTTGTGAGTCTGTAAAGGAGGTGCCACCTAGGAAGAATGGATTCTCACCAGACATTGACTCTGCTGGTTCCTTGACTTGGGTCTTCCCACCCTCCAGCAAGTATTATGCCGTTTGCATAATTAATAATTATTTCAAAACAAACCATTATTTTAAAGTTCATTGGAAACCACCAGATGTTAACACTTTTAGGATAGTCCTGAGCAGACCCAGGCAAATGGCCAGCAAGCTAGCTCCATTTGAGTACATCTGGGAGGTTCCATTTTGTTGCTGTTTGGATTCCAGCGTTTGGAGCTATAACAGGACAGCACGGTGCCTCTCAAATTCCCATGTGCGCATTGAGGGTACCTGTGGAGCCAATGTCTGGTGAGGCTCCTCTTCCTGTGTGGCACCTTCTGGATGGTCTCGCGCTGTGGAAGGGCGACAGAGGAGCGAACGGTCTCCCTTGAGCACGAGCACTCTGAGCTTGGCTCTCACAACTAACCAGTTCCCAGGGCCTCATCTCCCAACCCCAGGACAGCAGAGATCAGGAGTCAATGTGTGGATTTCAGAAAGAGCACATTCAGCTCATAGCAGACCCATTTTGTGGGACTATAGTACAGTACCCCTTTGGCGGGTCTTGTTCGAATCTAGATTCTGATTCTGTGGGTTGGGTGGGACCTGGGATCATAGTGGAGGTAAGAATAAGGTGACAAGGGCTTCTCCAGGTCCAGGATCAGATCCTGCCTTTATGTAAAGTGTTGCTATTTTGTTCATCTGAACGTGAATTTTTTGTGAATTAATTTTGATGTTTAAAAGTACTGTTTATCTACTGGTGAGACAGCTCAGCAGGTGGAGGTGCTTACTGCAAGCCTGATGACCTGACTGTGAGTCCAAGACCCACACCGTGAAAGAAGAGAACCAGAGAACCAGCTCGCTAAAGTTGTCCTCTGAGCTGGGCATAGTGGCGCGTGTCTTTAATCCTAGCACTTGAGAAGCAGAGGCAGGCGGATCTCTGTAAGTTTGAGGTCAGCCTGGTCTACAGAGTGAATTCCAGGACAGCTAAAGCTACTTGATGAGACCCTGTCTTGATTTAAAAAATAAATAAGTAAAAATAAAGCTATCCTTCTATCTGAACACACACACACATACACACACGTTATGTTTATATATAAACACACAATAAATAAATACAAAAAATATTGTTTCTCTTTAACTGTCGAGTATAATGGTGTCCCTTAAAGGTTGCATTGTTCCCACCTAGTTTTAGCATGTCTGACAAGCTCCCAAGCAGACAACACCACTGGCCTACAGACTACACACTTGGGTGTGCGTGGCAGTGGGGCAAGCCACTGTAAGGTTAAGGCACACCCTGCCACATGCACACAAAGCTGTCTACTTTCTTCCACTCCTCCACTACCTTGCATAACAAGGGCCTTTCTGGGTCTTAGTAGGAAGCCAGCCCATTGGCAAAGATGTAGCTAGGGCTCTGGGGATTTAATTTCATGCCAGGCCTCCCAAAATGCATTCTATTTTCATCCATATACCCCAGGGAAGGAGCCAAATTGCTCTAAACTTTACACTCTGTGCTGACAGCTCTTCTGCTCTCATGGAGAAGGAGGATCAGAGTCAACGGCTCCATTGTCCTTTCTGTCCTCAGGACCCTGAAGACCCACCATGGCCCCTGGCTTATTTCAGGCCACTGAGACTGACCTGGCTCAATCTCTGTCCTGATAGGATTGCCAGATTGACCTGAGCACAAGCACAGCACAGCACAGCACAGGTGATCTTCCTATTATTAAAAATTCAAAAGACAGACCAGCCCGCTGGCTTCTCAGTGAGCCTGGCTGACATTGTGGTCTGCTCTGTTCTTCCAGGCAGGGGTTCATGGAGGGGAACACTGCATTCAGGGTGTCAATACTAACTCAAAATTTCCTTTTTGGGTTGCAATTAGAAATGACCCCAGCTTGTATTCACAGCCGGAGCTGCCTACATTTTCCTTGTTTGTGAATTGCACAGAGACTGTCTGGATTTTTAAACATTCTAAATTGCAGAAAGATCAAAAATTGGGCAATCAAGGAAGGACTAGAGCTATGAGTCCCTTTAGGCAGAGTTATTTCTGCTTAAGGATTATGAAAAATAATTCTTTTTTTTTAAAATTTATTTATTTATTTATTATGTATACAATACTCTGTTTGTGTCTGCAGACCAGAAGAGGGCAGCAGACCTCATTACAGATGGTTGTGAGCCACCATGTGGTTGCTGAGAATTGAACTCATGACCTTTGGAAGAGCAGGCAATGCTCTTAACCCCTGAGCCATCTCTCCAGCCCTGAAAAATAATTCTTAAAGGAGCCGTCTCTACGGCCTTCCAGACTGAACCTTGAGCATTCTCCAGCAAAATATGATGAGATCTTACTTTGCCCAAGGCTCTGTGCCAGCTGCTGGGAGGAAGCTGGAGAAACACGACACAATCACCATCACCAAGGAATCTGGAGGGTTTGCGGAGCAGAACAGCACTGATAACAGCAAAAGAAACAAGTCACTTAGGTGACAAAGGATTTTACAGGGGAGTCATCCCAGTGGACGGGGTATGGTGGCTAATGTAGCCTTCTGAGAACACATGACCTCGGGCAGGAAACTGACCGCAGGAAAGAGCTTGCTAGCTCATACATGAGCATAGTAACTCATCACAGCACCTGGAAGGCTGAGGAAGGAGAGTGCCCTGAATTTGAGACAAGCCTGGGCTGCAAGGTGAATTCTGGCCAGTCTGGGCTATAGAGTGAAGCTCTGTCTAAAACAAACGAACGTCTTTATTTTCTGTGTTCTGTGCTCTGACATGGAAGTCTTTCAGATCCTGAACAGACAGTTGTCTCAAGAGTTGGCCAGTTCCTAAAGGTCTCAAACAGTGGGCCTTTGGGCGCATCTTTAAATGCAGTCTCCATCCACAGCACCCTAATATTGTGGTATACCCCTGCAATCCCAGTATTCTGGAAGCTGAGGCAGAAGGATCACAAAATTCATGAGTTAGAAACCAATCTAAAGTACATAGTAAGATCCTGTCTCTAAGCAAGTGAGCCCAAAAGCAGTGGGCAGACGGACCCTCATTCCAGGGAAGAGGCAATCAAGCAGATGAACTGAGATCTTCGCTTGCTTTCTTTGTCAATCAGTAATCCATGAAAAGACAGAGGTTCCAGCTCCTCTGAGCTGATCGTTGCACACTGTGTGTGTAACAGGTTACCACAGTGCGTCCTACAAATACACACAACTGCTGTCTCAGTTAAAAATGCTTGAGGGGCTGCAGGAGGAGCTGAGGGAGCTGGGAGGTCACATTCACCTGGTAGATGAAATAGATGCTCAAACCAGACACCCGCCCCCATGAATTTGTCCATCCTGTTAGGTTTCAAGTGACATTCCTACTCAAATCTGAAATAAGCTTTGGGCAGGGAAGGAGTCTAAGAACGGAGCTGATTGGGAGAGTTCTTGTCTAGCATGTCATAGGTCTTGGGTTCAATCCCAGCAAGTTATGGGTTTAAGCTTCACAGGGAGCCACCGAGTTTCCTCTTCCTCTCTCCTGGATTGCCACAGACCATTGCTCATCATCTAGTTGGATGCACAAGCACAGTGCCCTGCCACCTGCCCCATGGCCTCCACCATAGCTGTAGACAAAGTCATGGAATATGGAGCCTTTGAAGTAAAAAGCCTTTTATTTTTCTTCAGAGTGAGAGTTTTTTGTTTTGTTTTGTTTTGCTTTGCTTTGCTTTGGACCCAGGGCCTTGAGTGCTAAGCAAGAGCTCTACTCCCGCGCTATATCCCCAGACCTCCGTCTACTCCCGCGCTAAATCCCCAGACCTCCATCTACTCCTGCGCTATATCCCCAGACCTCTGTTTACCTTTTATTTTGAAGTAGGATCTCACTAAGTTACCCAGTCTGAGCACGACATTACTCTGTAGTCCAGCTAAGGCTTGTGCTTTCAATTCTCCTGCCTTGGCCTCCTGAGTGCTGGAATTACCCTGCCCAGCTGAAATGGTTCTTGGTCCTATTTCTCTGACTCAGGAAAGCAAGGGATGGAAGCTGGTCTCCTGAGAATGTAACGGGGTGCTCAGACCTGGTACGTTTTCTGCAGCCATTGCTGGAGCGGAGGGGTGGTCCAGATCTGGACGGAGATGAGGACCAGGCTGAGGTGTCCGTTCAGAGAGCAGCCTTCCAGGAAGCGCCTCTGAAGACAGAACCTCTGTCTTGCTGTCTTTGTCTCCTTCCAACTCCCCCACCCATGCAACTCATGCATAGCATGAGTAATAAAAACCCAGAGGCAGATATTGGGGTTCAAACTGAAGATCAGAAAAGCAAATCAGCCAGCCACTAGAGAGATCTTACCTCTACTAAGGCTCAGACAAACAAAGGGTGATCCTGCCTCAACGAATCCTCAGATTGAGACGGAGAGTGAGACCTGTCTCCTCCTGTTTTATATTCCTCTCTAGTGCTGGGATTAAAGGTGTGCACCACCATTGCCCGGGCTCTATGGCTATCTAGTGTGGCTGCTGAAATTAAAAGTGTGTGCCACCACTGCCCAGCCTGTATGGCTGACTAGTGTGGCTGCTTTGCACTGATCTTCAGGCAGGCTGTGTTTATTAAAACAGATAATACACCACTACACTTATGGGAGAGAATAAGAGGTGCTTCCCAGAAGCCCTCGCCTGCCTGCCTGTGGTCCACTTCCTGATTTCCACTTATCCGTTAGCTTTGGCAGCTGCTCCCTGCGTCCCTGCGCTGACTGTGGGTGACACAGACGGCACTGGGGCTCCCTGGCTGCTGCTGACCTTTGGTTGCTGCGCTGGCTCTAGCCCGGTAGCTGAGCCCTTTGCCTTCACTGCGGGGATGATTTAGGGCTCTCACTCTTCACAGACCTCAGTGAGTGAAGTCTCCTCGGTCCCCACCAGCAGGAGCCATCCTAGAGGTCTGGCCCCATTTAGAACGTTTCCCAGACGCCATTCCCCAAAACCCCTCTAAATCAGGCTCTTAGCTAGTCATGGCCGCCCATTCCTGTCGTCCCAGCACTAAGAGGCAGAAGCAGGAGGAACAGCGTAAGTTTGAACCCAGCCTGGCTGATCCAGTCAGCTTTAGACCAGCCAGGCCACAGAGTGAGGCCCTATAGTATAAACACAAATTAACAAACAAAACAATCGAAATAGCGGAAACAATAAACAAAGAAGTAAATAAGTAACCCCGGCACTTGGCTGGGATCCAGCCGTTTGACTTATTCTGGAGACAGGGTCTCTGTAGCCCAGGCGAGTCTCAGACTCATGACCCCTCTGCCTCAGCCTCCAGAGTGTTGGGATTCCAGCCGACTATCACCATGCACCTTTCATGCAAATTTCAAGAAAGATTTAGAAATGTTTTTTCTTCAGAGGTAGAAAGCTAAATGTGTGTGTCTTTACATAACTCCAAAGCTAAATATATATAGTTTGTATCATATATATGACACAAACTAAATATAAACGTAAAAATGTGACAAAAATTAAAAAGCTCTCTCTTTAGTGAAACCCTAAAACACCTGAGAGAATGATTTTAGAATCTCACAGACTAAAACATAGAGGGTGTGAGGGCTGGGCT
Source organism: Arvicola amphibius (assembly GCF_903992535.2). NCBI lineage: Eukaryota > Metazoa > Chordata > Mammalia > Rodentia > Cricetidae > Arvicola > Arvicola amphibius. The sequence goes on from NC_052058.2 coordinate 68,432,679, forward strand.
GGGACTGAAAACAGATGAAGAGAGAGACCAAAGACAGGAAGCCTCCAGGTTCCACATTAGGGATCCAGTCCTTGTCATTTGCATGGACTGGGGTTCTACTTTAAACTACTAGTCTGTCAGCCTACACCTTACTGACCTCTGAGTACAGCTCACCCTGCAGGCTTCCAGTGTAGGCTCTGATTGGGTTTACCTGGGGAATAGCTTTGTTCCTGCCAGGTGCTGCAGGCAGACTCTACTTAACCCCCCTTTTAGTGGGGATGTGGTCATGCTGACGTGGTGATGGGGCCTAAAGGTTCTTTTTGCCCTAAAGAATACTGTTGGAGGGCTGAGGAGATGCCCAGCAGTTAGAGCTTGCTACACAAGCCTGGCAACCCGCACCCAATCCCTGCATAAAGGTGGAACGGGAATGAACTCCACAAAGTTGCCCTCTGACCTCTACACAAGTGCTATGGCATTGAGACCTGCCACATAGACAATAATAATAACAAACAAAAGATGTTTTAGAGGATGCTCCTGGCAAGCATCATTTCCTTCATTGCTTTATTACTGATAGGAGTCTTCTCTCTACGTACCCGAGTGGAGCTGTCTTCCTTGTCCAGTAGCTCCCTTCTACAGGGACTATCAAGGAACTGACCAGGCTGGCTGGGCAATCTTTTTGGCTCTCACACTAAAATCCCCATGTTTCAGGAAAGTTTTGTTTCCAACAGACAGAAGGGTTATATGGTAGGCTGAACAATGGCCCTCTAAGAATACCCACCAGCAACCTATGACGTGGAAAGGGGGACTTGGCTGATGTCACGTGAAGATCTTGAGAAGAGGAAATGATCCTGTTTTTAATCTGGGGGGATCCCATGTAATTCTGAAGGTCTTAGGGAGGGCCAGGCTCTGAGGAGAGCGATGGCAGAAGCAGAGAGGATGAGACTGAAGGGCGCCATGAGAACACAGATGGCAGGGAAGGCAGAGGAGGGGCCAGAGACGAGGAACACGGATGGGCTCTGGATTTTGGAAGAAACAGAATCTTGCCCGGGGCTTCCCAGAAAGAACACACCTTCATTTTAAGACTTCCTGCAGTGCAGGACCACAGAAATGCTGGGCCCGTGGCAAGGACAGCGGAAGGATTTAGCAAGTTGCGAGCTGAGAAATCTGTGCTGTAAGCAAGCACACTTCTGGCAGCACCAGCACATCTAGCTGGTCACCCCGTCTGTCCCCAGATCAGAGTGTCCTGTGACCAGTGAGCTACTCATGCCCAGAACCAGAGTTTTCTGTGCTCAGCACAAGAACTAACCACAGCAGATGCGGAGAGAGGAAGTCGGCTCACAGGAAGTGTGCCGTGAGGGGGGGGGGCGATCTTACAAGGACACAAAGAACACAATTTTAGGATCATTCCACTGTTATTTTTATATTCCTCTGGGAAAAACAAAACAACTTAGCAGCCCCAAATAAAACCTTCGCAATTCTTTCAGACCAGCTCCCTCCTGGGGCAGCTGAGCATAATCTAATTGACCGAGGTTCAAATCCTGCTTCTGGTATTACTAGTCAGGTAACTGCCAGTATTCGGGCATCTGTACTGACCTGCCTTTAGGGTCCTGACAGGATCCGTCCTCAGCTGTAGCCACTAAGAGCACCTTCTGTGCACATTTGCTACTTTCCCTTTTACAAGGTGGCCTTGCCCGCCTCCTGTCTCTTCCCCCTCTCTTTCCCATCACTCTTGTCCCCAGGGACTGGTCTCTGCCCACCTCTCTGTCTCCCTTTCTCTCCTCTTCCAATAAACCTCCTTTATGAGCCCTGTTGCACGGTGTGACTTCTCTTCGAGGCATTTTTTTTTTTTAAATTACAACAGTAACCGTGGTTACCTACCAGTTGCACAGCTGCTCTGACTGCCACACCTCTCAAGTTGGAGACCATATATTGGACTTAGAGAGTTGTGATTTCTGTTTTTTTTTTGTTGTTGTTGTTGTTTTGTTTGAGACAGGGTTTCTCTGTGTAGCCCTGGCTGTCCTAGAACTCACTCTGTAGACCAGGTGAGCCTTGAGCCTTGAACTCACAGAGATCCCGAGTGCTGGGATTAAAGGTATGCATCACCACCCAGTGGCTTGAGGGTTGTGATGTTAATAAAAAGAGCTCAGCAAGGTGCTGGGGTGGCATAGCTCATTGGTATAGCACTTACCTGACATCACAAGGCTCTGCCTGAGTGTAGTCCCAGCGCTACATAACAAAACCAAACCAAACCCCCTGAACAGCTTGCCAGCACTCGGGGATCGTAGGCCCTATCTTTAGTTTCTGGGACAGGTCCAGTTATATCTCTGGAGAGGAAGGCAGAAAGGGAACAAGGAAAACTAAAAAACTCCTTTAAATAGTTTATCAGTGCATGGTGGTGCACAGTTTTAATCTCTGAACCCGAGAGGCAGTGGCAGGTGGAGCTGTGAGAGCCTGAGGCCAGCCTGGCCTATGAAGTAAGACGCTGTCTCAGTCAATAAACAGACAAGTCACCAGCAGCAGCGGACACACCGTATGCAGCCTGTGTGTGAGAGAGGGGCTCCAGTCCTGGCAGTCTCCCTTTGGGCCAAGAGAGCTTACGGTTTGCCCCGAAGAGATGCTTGTCCTATGTCCCTCGCCTCTTTTGTCAGCCTACCCACCTACCAACGAAGGAGTTGTTCCCAGATGGAACTGGGAAGCCACATGCGTTTCACCAGACCCGCTCTTGACTGTTCTTTCATCGAAAGGAAACGAAGGGTTCTGAGTAAGCCCAGAACAGACACCCTCGGAGGTGGTGGCAGGTTGTGCTTGGGTAGCCTGTTGTGTCTGTGCGCCTCAGCGGGCAGCTGAGCTACCAAGTGTGTTTGGATGACGGATGGGTAAGGGAGCAGTAGGCAGGCCAAGTCAGCCTGGACCACACTAGCCAGGCTGTTGGTGGCGTTCTGTTGGCGCAGAGCGTGAGAGGTTTCTGCTTCGATGGATGAGGTGACTTTGGGAGATGTGATTTGTCCTCTGAAAGTCTCCCAGAGGCTTCGTTGCTTCTCTCCCAGTCCACCTAAGGCAGACCCAGGAGACACGATGAGAAAAGCTTTCGAACAGCCTGGCCTGTTAGGACCGTGAGGTGGAACTAGGTGTCCCTCAGCAGTATTACTTAAGGCAAGTCTTTAGAATGATGCTACTGAGTGTCACTGAGGAGGAGGGTGGAGTTCACGTGCTACCCCAGAGCTGCTGGGAGGATAAATTGATGAAGCCTTTTAGGAAAGCAATAGGGCACCCGGCATCTATCAAAATGACAAATGGGTATAACCTTTGACCTGGCAATTCCATTTCCAGGAATCTATACTACGGGAAAAACTGGCACATGGGCAGAGATGTGTTCAAGAGGATATTTTACTTCAAGTGTGATTTGTGATAATTAAAAGTCTAAACCAGTCAAACAAAACTCAAAAGTAAGAAAGAAAGCAGTTAGAATATCATACTACATACATTCAAAGGAATATTATGTGTCTATTAAAAAGAAGGAGGTAAAACTATCTGGTATGGCGTGAGAAGGTCTCCGAGTCACATTGTTAGGTGGGAGGAAAAAACTAAGTCACAAAAAAAATGCAGACTGGGCCATTTAGATACAACTGTGTGAGTATGGAGTAGCTTCAGATGGTAATAATATAAACAGAGGGGGAATCAGAGCTAGGGGACAGACCGGTGGCATGGGTCAACTCCAGTGACTCACACTTGAACAGAAGGGAAAATGTGCAGAGCTTAGGGCAGCTGACACAGAGTCCCGGGGGAGAGCCAGGCCAGGTGGCTGCCGCACAGCGAGGACAACCAGTGGTGACTGTCAGGACGGCTTAAGGAAAGGACAGGAAGGAAGAAGCTTGGGACTGTGGGGTAAGCCTTTGAGCAAGAGTTTTAAGGAGAGTGCTCTGAGTTTTGCTTCCGAAAATGAATTGTAGGAAATAAGGGCAGAAGCAGTGAGTGCAATTAATTAAGAGAGGATTCCAGGAATCAGCACGGAAATGACAGAAGCGAACCTAGCTAATCTCTATGCCTCATGCCACTTACCTTTAAATTAGATATGCTAATATGGAAAGGAGTGGCTAATAAGATATTTTTTTTTTTAAAGTAAGAAAGCCTACAGCCCTGCACTAAACGGTAAAATTGTATAGTGCAGAGCCACCAGCGGTGGGACACACCTACCATCCCAACACTCTGGAGACAGAGGTAGGAGGATCAACCGAAATTCATTGTCAACTTGGTCTACACAGTGAGTTCCAGTCCGGCTAGGGCTACATAGTAATAACCTGTTTCAAAACACCCAAACAAACAAAAAACTAGTCAAGGAAATTGCATAGCACAGTGTTGGCTTAGCTGTTTTAGTTTATATTAGTATACTCTGTGACGTTTGCACGGCACAAAGTCACAACGATGTGTGGCTTTTAGACTGTGACCCCATTAAATGATATAAGACTACATTACAATAGAATTCAACTTTTCAATAGCTCATTACTTATGCAGATTTGCTTTGTTGTGATTGCATGTGATCTGGGTACACTGTGTTTGCAAAACAAGGTAGTTCATTCCACAGCCTGGCGTGACGGTGGCAGTGTGTGAAATAAGAGAGAAGCATCCCTGTCTCACCAACCTCAAAAGGCAAGAGGAGACCCCAGGAGGTACAGCCTTCTGCGCAAAATTCAGTGGGAAGCAGCGTGGTCCCAGAAGCTAAAGTTGCAGCAGGTCAGGCCATTTTCAGTCTAATTTAAACTATTGCAGAAATCATCAATCAAGTGAACCCTCTCAGCGTTTTCTTAAAGTAAGGTGGGTACCTTTGACCTGGTAATCTTGAGCATTCTCCCCATGTGGCCCATGTTCCATTCTTCAAATGTAAAGAAGAGCCCTATGACCTTTTGCCTAACAGAGGTTTTAATTAGGAGAGGAAGATGGAGGGACTAGGTAAATCTGGAGACTCAACCCAGGTGGGGCTCAGACAGATGCTCCAAAAACATTCTTAGGATGCCAAATTCTTCCTTCTGATTGGTTAACGACAGCCTGGCAAGCCAGATTTCCATCTCTTTCGTTTTTTGTACTTCAGGATCCTAGCTCTGCTCTCAAATATCCTTACACAAAGCTGGGTTTGGGGTTCCGGCACTCAGGAGAGGGCTGTGGGTTTGAGACCTAACTGGACTGACTATATAGTGTGTTTGAGACCAGCCTGAGCCACACATCAGGACCCTGACTCAAAAGTTAACAAACAAGCCAGGCATATGGCACACACCTTTAATCCTAGCACTCAGGAGGCAAAGACCAGTGCATCTCTGTGAGTTCAAGGCCAACCTGATCTACAGAGTGAGTTCCAGGACGGCTAGGGTTACACAGAGAAATCCTGTCTCCTCAACAACAACAACAACAACAACAACAACAAAATAAAAGGTAACAAATGGGACAGCAATAGAATGTTGGAAGCTCCGGAAGAGCCAGTGTGGTAGACCCTCTGGTCCCAACACTCTGCTAAGCTGTCATCTAGCTATCATCTAGCAAACTGAATCGTCAGAATGCCTTAGCCATGGAATCTTACCCACTTCTCCCTGCATTAGGCCAGGCTGAATCAAGTACCTTCAGTCTGGTCCCCTCCTACCTCCGGTATTTTTCCTAAGACAGGAAAGACTGTCATAAGCGATTTCAGACCCAGCATCCTTAGCCAGGCCTGACTGGTGACATTTGCAGTTGTTTTGGGTTGTGACAACCAAAATGGGTAAGTCCTGACGTCTAACAGGTCATGGTCAGAGATGCTATTAAATACCCATAATAATACACTGGCTAGCACCCATGGCAAAGAATCATCTGTTCCCAAGTGGGCCTGGTGTCAGAGACCTGTAATCCCAGCTCTTCTGGAAGCCAAGCTGGGAAGATCTGAAGTTCAAGGCCAGGCTGAACCATTTACAGAAACTCTTCTCAAAAATCATCTTTTGTAAGTAAAGGAGGGCCTGGGAACACCATGCATGAGGCTCTGGGTTCAGTCCTAGATACCTCCCACTCTCCAAGAGTTCTGGTATGTTGATAGTGTAGTTGCTTTGGACAGGATCCTCTGCTGGGCCCCACTGACTAGACTTTAAGTCCAGTCATGCACAGCAAAGTTCCAAGTTCCATATCCTTTGTGTTGAAACGAGGTTGTTTATTTGGCCTGAGAAGGCAGGGACTGACAGACCAGCTACATTCTCACACAGGAGGTTTGCAGGCACAGTGATGGCCTTTTGTCCCAATCCCCTCACAAAAAAGGAAGTAACTGATACCTGTCTGTCTTGATTCTATTTCTCTGTCCACCTGCATCCGTGCTACATTGAAATGATCCACCTATCAGCTTTTCTTTCTTTCTTTTTAGTAATGGTTTCTACCTTCTTCCAGCTTTTTTTTTTTTTTTTTCTGTCTGTAATCCAACCTCATCTACTTGGCTCGTTGTGGAGGCCCAAAAATGTGTGCCTATTTCTACCTGTCTGAAGGTCAGAGTTTCAGCTTGCTCAAAGTTGTTACCGTTCCACCCTGATCAAAGGTCAGAGAGTTGGAACTTCTATTCCTTCAAGGTTATTGTCTGTTTCCACCTCAAACAAAAGTCCCACCAAGATTCAGAACAGAGAGTTCTGCTCTCTCAAGGTTATTGTCAACAGATGCGGCTAATATCCAGACATTGTATTTCAGGAATAGAGAGGTAGATGTGTTTCTACCCCAAACAAAAGTCTAAGGGTCCTACTAAGTTCCTACACCCTTATGGCGATAACAATGGATTCCACCCAGGGAGTGGTTTGGCTACAGAATGTGTGAGCATTACTTATCTTGTTCTAGCAACAAAATTTTTAACTAAGAATGTAGCCTGCAACCTTCAACTGGTATGTTCATTTCCTTGTATCATGTTAAGGCATTTTTTTTTTTTTAAAAATCTTACTCCTATCTTTTGGGGTCAGGGATATTTTAAGCAAATGGAAATTAAGCATGGACAATTTCAGTACTCACTAGAACTCCCTCCTGGTACTATCCTATGTTTCTGTTTTATTATTTTCATTTGCATCTTCGTCCTCTTTACTATTTTTCTAATCCCCACACTCCTACCCTGGTAAGAGGCTGGTCCCCGCCAGCTCATCAGAATATCTCTTCTATTTTGTGGAACAAAGTGTCACTGGGTTCAGGAACTGAAACAAGGCCAAGATCTGTGAATCGGGGCTAGTAAGATGGCTCACTGGGTAGAGGCTCTTGCAGCCAGGTCCGAGGACCCATGCAGTAGGAGGACCCACGCGGTAGGAGGAGAAAACTCCTCCCACAAGGCATATTGCCCTCTGACTTCCGCGAGCTGCTGTAGTACGCATGCGTCCTCCACCCCCAAGCACACAGTAAAAATAAATAAAACATAGTGATAAAATGTCACAAGAAAGATTCTTAAATTGTTTTAAATCTGTCCTTTGACAGATCCCAGGTTGATGAAACCTGTTCTAGACCCAGGAAGTAAAGCCCCCATCTGAAAGATTCAGCGGTAAATAATGTTACTTCAGGCGGAAGAATTATGGCCCCCGAGGAAGGGAATCAAGGGACCAGTATTTCATATTGCCCTGTTTCTAGCACAAGACAACACTAATGGAAGAAACAACCAAGCCAAGAACCAGGGTGACAGATGCTTGCCTGGTAAAGGCGGCTCCTTTACAGGGAGGCTGCATGAGCTAAGGCCTAAGGTCCCCATTTAGCCTTCCAGCTCAGCCTGCTTCCTTCCCTGTTTTACAAAGGTCAGTCTCCCATCGGGCATCTAATGCTTCAAAAAATCCTCCTGCTCCAACAGAGGAGTGGTTTCTGTGGCCAGTAGTCAGAGTTCAGGCTTTTGGAATGAGCAGCTCAGGCCCTTGCAGGGGAATTCCTGGCTGAGGATCAAGAGAGACCCTTTCTCCTCACAAGTCCTAATTAATTAATTGGTTCTTTATGAAGAGCTGTAAGGAAATAATTACTACCACCAGCCGGGAAAGGGTTTTTAAGCAGTCTTGTATTTTCAAATCCAGAATAATGTCACACAATAACCAGGCAGAATGTACTGCTCTGGCCCCTTGCCACTCGACTGGCAGGGGTTTTTCTTCCTCCTGGAAGTTCAAACAGCAAGGAGCTCTTTGTACTTCTCCGCAGGGGGTGGACAAAGAGACTCCTCCCAAGGCAGCTCTAGGCAGGACGTCCTTCCTCTTGCTTCTCAGAGGGATCTCCTTTACAGCCCAGGTGACTGACAGCCTTGAAATCTAGCTTTGTTCCCAGTGCCTGAGAAATGGGCCTCCTCTAAGGACCCACCCCACGCATGCACACATCTCTCCCCATGTTCTGTCAAATTTAGCCAGGATAAATTTAGAAATTTATAAACACCACAAGATAGAAAAAGCAGACTTTTTTTTTTTCTTAGGCATATTAGTCACAGGCTTGGGTGGGTTTTTGTTTGTTGTTAGAATGGATGTTAAGGAAAAATGAAAATGAAGTCCTGTGATTGGAAGGGGCTCAAAGGCAGAGAAGTCAAAAACTTATGGTTTTAAAATTTCAGACTTGGGGGGCTGGAGAGATGGCTCAGAGGTTAGGAGCAATCACTGTCTGTTCTTCCAGAGGTCCTGAGTTCAATTCCCAGCAACCACAAGGTGGCTCACAACCATCTATAATGAGATATAGTGCCCTCTTCTGGCTTATAGAGATATATGCAGGCAGAATACTGTATACATAGTAAATAAACAAATCTTTTTTAAAAAAAAAGTTAAACTCGGGCCAGGCAGTGGTGGCATGTGCTTTTCTTTAATCCTAGTACTCAGGAAGCAGAGGCAGGCAGATCTCTGTGAGTTCGAGGCCAGCCTGATCTATAAGAGCTACAAGCTCCAGGATGGGTTCCAAAGCTACAGAGAAAATCCTATCTTGAAAAACAAACAACAAAAGGCCTCTGAGGTGGCTCTACAAATGAAAATGTTTGCTATAAGCCAGCAGCCTGAGCTGGATCCCTGGGAGCCACACAGTGGTAGGAGAGAACTGACTCCTACAAACTGTCTTCCTACACACATGTACACTGTACACAAAACACATACAACATGTGTAATACAAATATAAAATTTTTAAAATTTCACTTACAAATAAGTTACAGAAATTATAGTTTTCTGAGTCCATTCTTTCCGCCCCTCCCCCTAATATACCATCCCTTATTTACTTATTTTGATTGCATGTGGGGTGGGGACACTCAGGCACATCACTGGAGCAGAGGTCAGAGGACAGCCTGCCTTGTGGGGATTGGTTCTCTTCTTCCACCTTTCGTGCCTTAGGGGTGGAATTCGGGTCAGCAGACTTGGCCATAGGGACCGTCACTCCCTTGAGCCACGTAGACAGCCCAGCATTGACAGCTTGTTGATATCTTACCACATTTACTTTATCATTTCTGTTCTTGTATCTTCATATTAAATTATTTGGTAATGAGATATGCTTTTTTTTTTTTTTTTAATGCGGCAGTGTGTATTTCCTGAGGGAAAAGACACATGACAGTTTATCAAACTCTTATGTCTCTCACTAAAGAAAGGGTCAACATTTGGCATATGGCTTAAAGTTTGGGCTAACAGGGTAAAATCCTGCCAAGGTTCTCCCAATAAAACGGGATCAAATCTCGACTCCACTGCCTTTGGAACCTCATGGAGATGATGATAATACTTACTGCCTTACTCCAGGGTCACTGTGAGGACAAAGTGAGCTAAGTCACGTATGACTGTGCCTGATATCAACACAGCTTCACCACTAGGATTCCCTCCGACCTGTTTTATTTTATCTTATTTTTTATATTTTGAGGCAGGGTCTCCTGTCGCACACACTAGCCTCACACCTGAGGATGGTCTTGAACTCCTGATTCTCTGTCGTCCACTCCCTGGATGCTGGAATTACAGGTGTGTGCATCCACACCCGGCTTTCTTTTCATTTTATTGTTATTCTGCGGGCCTGTTAGATTTCAGCATTTCTCCAACCAGGGTTCTCTCCAGTAAGGCCAGGTCAGTTTTCAATGTCAGATTCGTCACAAAATACAAGCCCCCAACTTCTCGTTCCCACTGCCAGTCTCTGCTGCCTCCCATCCCTAACACACAGACATTGTGGTATTCTGGGATGTTGACAAGCATATGGAATAGAGAAGGATGGAGCATCATTGAAGTACCCATGCTTTACCGCACGAAGCCATGGAGAGTCCGGTGTGCCTGACGTCACACACTTCATAACAGTGAAGGAACTGTAAACAGAGTATTCCCTTCAACCCTGAAGAGAAGGAGGACTTTGGCTTCCAGTATTTGGGCCAACCAGCTAAACTCTCTTCCCAGGCATGGGTGTTTGGTTAGTAAGGAACAAGAAAACATACGTTTAATAGCAACTTGTCAATATTCCTGGCAGTCTGCCCAGATGTTTAGAGATTTTTCTATTTTAAGCATTTCTTTTTTGACAGATAGGCCTCTTCAAATCTGACATCAATGGCATGTAATAATTAATCCCTAATTATTATGACGGGGGCCCCAAAGGGGAAGGCTGGCACAAAGGGCCTGGAGCAGGAGCGCTGACGTCAAAAGCCCCAGCTTCCGCTGGTTTTTCTTCTCCAGGCACCGGCTAGGTGTGCAACTGTAGGAGCAGAGGGCTTTTGACGAGTGACAGCTTCATGCCACACATTTGGGGAGCAGCCCAGCTAGCAGTGGTCACAGCTGGACAAACCAGGCAATCTCCCGCATGGAACCTTCTGTGCAGCTCCAGAATCCTCTCTCGGGGGCTTGCAAACCTTCCACAATCCCTCGCCTGTAGGCAAAGGCCAAGCTCCGAGTACACCATGAGTGTGTGTGTGTTGGGGGGGGGGAGCGTTCTTCTCATCAGAGCCCTTCAGCGTCTCCCCTCACCTCTGACCCTATCTCCCAGGGACACACGCCTTTTCTTCTAATTTCTTCTGCTTCAGCTGCACTTCCCCCCCCCCCCGTAACACCCACCAGCCCTTCAAAATCCACCTGCCATGCCAAATCTTCAAGGGCGGGATGCTATCCTTCCCCATCTCTGCATGTACCACCAGGATCAGGCTGACCACGCGTTCCCACAAGGGAAGCAGCATGGTTAACTTTCCTTCGTCACTTCAAGTCCTTGACCAGGGTCTGGACCTACTCAGTGCTCAACTAGGCTTGAAAGAGTTAAACTGAAGGGCAAAGGGATGGAGGATGGGGTACACTGGGACAGGGGTGGAGCTGTGTCATCCCTTCCTTCATAACTAGGCATTTATTAGTAGTCACGATGTGTGTATCCCTGTGCTGAGCGTGTGTGCAAAAGGATGGGCCTCTTAAAACCTGGGTTCCCAGGATAAAGGTGAATTTTGCTCTTACAGCTGCAGTCTCTCCTGGGGGAGGGGAGGGGAGGACGCGGTGTGTGTGCTGCTTTTAAGAATTTAAATTCTTGCCAGGTTGTGGTGGTGAATGTCTTCCATCTTAGCACTTAGGAGGCAGAGGCAGGCAGATCTCTGAGTTTGAGGTCAGTCTGGTCTACAGACCAAGTTCCAGGACAGAGAAACCCTGTTTCAAAAAAAAAAAAAAAAAACCCAACTAAATAAATCAATAAAATTCCCAATACCACCTCATGCAGACTTTAAGAAAAGAATGAAATAATGGGGGAAAAAATAATTTGGCATGGTGGTGCACGCTTTTAATCCCAGCACTGGGAAGGCAGAGGCAGATGGATCTCTCCGAGTTCTGGGCCAGCCAGAGCTATACCATGAGACCCTGTCTCAAAATAAACTAACGAATGATAAACAAGCAACAATAAATTTGGCAGAGTGTGGTGGTGCATACCTGATATTTCAACCACTCGGGAGACCAAGGCAGCAGAATGGCAAGTTCAAGTCCAGCCAAGTCAACAGAGTAAGTCTTGTTTTAAAAAAAAAAATTTAAAAATGTCTAACTTGCATTTTACTTACCTTGGGTATGTGGGGGAGCGGGGTGCACTGGGGCACCACGTGTGTGAATGTCAGAGGACAGCTTTGTAGACTTGGGTCATTCCTTCCAGCATGTGGGTCCTGGGCATTGAACTCAGGTCACCAAGCCTGGTGGCAGCCCCTTTGCCCACTAGGCCATCTCAGTAGGCCTGCTCCCACCCCACACTTTCTTCTCTTTTAAGGCTCGCAATGCATTCTGATTCTTCCCTAGCACATGGGAATCTCTGAGTTCAGACAAGGATTTCAAAAACAAACAAAACAAAACAAAACACAAGTTTAGAAAAACAGGTGCAGGGTGCGCTCCTGTGATCTAATACTCCTAATACTTAGGAGGCTGAGGCAAAAAAAGATTGCTGTGAGTTCAAGGCCAACCTGGGCTACACGGATTGAAGCCCTATAAAAGAAAAACGAAAAGCTTAAACTGACATTGTGTCTGAGTATTTCAATCAAATATGTATGTTTTCTCTTATGGTTTACCTCTCCCAAATTGTACTGCTGACAATTAGAAAAAAAAAATAGGAGCATGGTCATTTGGCTGTCCAGTACGCTGTGGTGGCCCCAGGCTCCGAAGCTTTTGAACAGCCTCCTGTTGTCTTAACAAGATGAAAAATAAGCACAGTCACCCGCCGCCAAGTGTCCCCACACTCTGAACACCCAGACAGGCTTCCCGAGTGTTGAGGGAGATGCTCGGCAATTAGTTCTAGATCCTTCACAGGGTGCCATCCACAGAGAACACCCCAGCGTGTAATTCAACCCAGTTAAAGCATCACAGCCAAAACAGTTTTAAAACATCACAGTAGCCTGGGGACTGAGCAAACCCCCAGACTCAGAGGCTTCGGAGTCTATCTTCCTAACAACCGCTGAAACAATTTGCCCCCCTAGGGGATGGGCGAGCTTGGCTTCCTCTCCTTGGGCTGTTTCTGATCTACACACAGCATGTGCACGTTGGATTATTTCTTAGAAGAGGTGGTGACATCACAGGAGTCCCCTCCAGCCCCACAGGTTCTGGTTCCCAGGAACATTCTTTCCTGGAATCTGGTATTCATTTTGGCACAGGTCACAGGAATCATGTGAACAATGAAGAGGGAGTGGGTGGCAAGCCAAGGGTCTGTGTCACTGGGGGTCTGCGGCTGTGACTCCTTCCTGAGATCACTGGCTGCTTGCTCTGTGTGATGTGAGCAGGAGAGGGCTGGCCCCTTCCTCCCCTCCAGGACCTCCATCTCGAAAAGGGAGTAGATTCATCCCGCATACCACATGCGTGTGCATGTGTGCACGCGTGAGTATGCTCGCTCACACCTCCCCCCAGACTACGTCTCTTTCTTGTCTATGGAGATCATAGACTGAGCCGGACAACAACCCCAGGCTACCTCCAAAGGCCACTGTAGCACCCAGCATCCTGGGCCTCAGAGCTGGCCAGGCGTGGGTGTGTGAAGGACTGTCTAGGGGTGTGGGGGTACTACTAGTTTTCTGGGGGACAGGGACTGTACCTCCTCCAGTTTATTGCTTTACTGACGCTCCCCCACCCCCGCAGTTAGCAGAACACTGCAGATATTGTTGACACCCCAGAAAACACTGATTAGCTGACCGAGTCTGAGCAGTTTCTCACAGGCCATGTTGTGTATCAAGCAAGATCCCATGGAAGTCACAGTTAGCTGGTTCTCTCCACATTTAGAGTCGGGGGTCCTTCTTCAGCAGTGCAGAGTCCTGCTGCTGGGCTCTGGCCTTCACTCTGGAGCTCAGATTTGGCATCTAGGCAGCGTCCATCTCTGTGCCCGGGAGATTGGCGCTTAATTGTTGCTGCTTTGTCATCCAACGCTAACCACAGCAGACGTGTGTGTATATGGCAAGTCTTACCTGACAAACATACTTGGTTTTTGTTTTTTTAAGAGTCTCAAGTCGCTCGGGCTGGCCTCAAACTTGCTCTGTCACTTAACTCCTGGTCTTCTTGCCTTTCCCTCCCACGTGTGGATTGTAGACATCTACCATCTTACCCAGCTTTGGGCAAGTCTCAGGAAGTGAAGAAAACAGGGAAAGTTGACTCCATTTTCCTCTCACTTCATTGGAAGAGAAGCGAAGGCCCAGAAACTAAGAAAATCTAAGCTAGAAGAAGAAACAAGAGGATCTCTGGAGCTTGTTCCAGGTTCATTATATATATTATATATGTATATAAAATTATATATATGTATATATATTGGAGATTAACTGAGAAAGACACCAGAGTTCACCCTCTGACTTCCTCAGACACTTGCATATACATGTACCCGTACACATACGTGTATGTGTGTGTGGGTGTGTGTGTGTGTGTATGTGTGTGTCAGAATTAATTAGAAATGGCATAACAACAAAAGAAATTCCCGAGTCTTTTAATGAGTCAGACATTGTTCCCTGGGCCTTAAGGACAGTGGGTAGCCTAGCTATGTTCCTGTGTTCTGGAAACTCTGAGTTTAGCTGGCAGAGTGGTAAATTGAGTTCCCTACATCAGTTGCTAGCTGGAGACCATCTTTGTCTCCCTTCCCTATCAGGTCAGGGACTCTGACAGATCTGAGCCCGCTCCCCTCTGGGCTCCCTGGGTCAGTCTGAGGCTCCACCCTGATGCTTCTTCTTGTTTGCAGCCCCCACACAAGTCTGAGGGAAAGCATCCAGGTCAGAAGGTAGCCCCGGCCTGTGTGGCTGGGGGTGGAGAAGGAGCTGCAGAGGCGAGCCCAGCAGGGAAGAAAGATCCATTGGAGTTCTGTACTTAGAGTCAGGTCAGCTCTGGGAGACTTGTTCCCAGGCAGCTTTGAAAAACCAAAGAGAGGTCATTTTGTTCTCCCTGAGAAAGGAAATCCCCTAAAGAGGGTGGTGGGAGGAATTTCTGAGGGCATAGAGTCTCTAGAAGCCAAAGGGAGGGTCAGGGAGGCCAAGGCAGTGGAATCATTACACAACCCCCTTTCCCTGGGAAAAGTCCAAAAGTTCTTCCTGCCTGGAATGAGCCAGAGGTCACGGGCTCCATCTGCTGTGGCTTGATGAGACACACACCAAGGAAGCCCGGACTACTGATCTTCATCTAGTCTGTCCCTGTTAGATGCCCAGCAGAGGGTGCCTGAGACCCAGATACACACGCACACACACGGGGGGTGTCTGAGACCCAGATACACACACACACACACACACACGCACACACACACACACGCACACACACACACACACGCACACACACACACATACACACACACATACACACACACAACACCCGGGGGAGGGTGTCTGAGACCCAGATACACACACTCACACTCACACACACACAAGAGAGGAGGTGTCTGAGACCCAGATACACACGCACACACACACACGGAGGGGGTCTGAGACCCAGATACACACACACACACACGGGGGGGGTCTGAGACCCAGATACACACACACACGCACACACACACACACATACACACACATACACACACACAACACCCGGGGGAGGGTGTCTGAGACCCAGATACACACACTCACACTCACACACACACAAGAGAGGAGGTGTCTGAGACCCAGACACACACACACACACACACACACACACACACACAAGAGGGGGGCTGTCTGAGACCCAGATACACACACACATACATGCACACACGCACGCACACACACACACATATACACACACACACACACAACACTTGGGGGAGGGTGTCTGAGACCCAAATACACACATACATAAGAGGGGAGTGTCTGAGACCCAGATACACACACACACACAAGAGGGGCGGTGTCTGAGACCCAGATACACACGCACACACGCACACATGCACACATACACACCCGGGGAGAGCATGGCCAGGGAGGCTGAGGCTGGGAGGGAAGAAGGGAAAGAGTACAAAAGAGCAGAGAGATTTTTCACCCACTCCTGCCACTGTGACCCCAACTGTCACCACCACCATCACATCAACAGCATGGGGTTGGTGGCACTAAGCACAGCTCCCAGGACAGGCTTGCTCTTTCCCTTTGCTCTCTTTCCTCCCCATCTTCCTCGCCTCTTCCATTTTCCTCCTATTCTTATTCTTCTAAAAATTATGTCTAGCCAGGCCTGGTAACATACGCCTTTAGTCCCAGCACTCAGAGCAGAGGCAGGCGGATGGATCTCGGTGAGTCATAGGCCAGCCAGAGTTACGTGGTATCTCAAACAGCAAACAAACAAAAAGTTATGACTCTATGAGTGTGGGTGGGTGAATGTCGTGCATGTAAGTTCAGGTACCCATTGTGCTGGCTAGTTTTATGTCAACTTGACACAGGCTAGAGTTATCTGAAAGGAGGAAATATCAGTTGAGAAAATGTCTTCATAAGATCCACCTGTATGGCATTTTCTTAATTAGTGATTGGTAGGGAGGGCCCAGCCCATTGTGGATGATGCTATCCCTGGGCTGGTGGTCCTGGGCACTATAAGAAAGCAGGCTGATAGATATAGTGGTGAGGGCCTTGATCCTCCCTCAAAGCAATGTGCTAGGCTTTGTTGACTTCCCATGGGAGTGGATGTGGGGACGGTGGAGGGAGTGGGAACTGGGATTGGTACGTAAAAGTTTTTTTAATAAGAAAAGAGAGAGGGGGGAAGGGAGAGAGAGAGAGAGAGAGAGAGAGAGAGAGAGAGAGAGGGAGAAAGAGAGACGAGCAACCCATGGTGAGCAAACCAGTAAGCAACACCCCTCCATGACCTCTGCATCATCAGCTCCTGCCTCTAGGTTCCTTCCATGTTTGAATTCCTGTCCTGACTTCCTTCAGTGATGAGCAGCAATGTGGAAGTGTAAGCCAAATAAACCCCATTTCTTCCCAACTAGCTTTTTGGTCGTGGTGTTTAGTCACAACAATAGAAACACTAAGACACCCTTATAAAGCCAGAAGAAGGGTCAGGTCCTCTGGAACTGTAGTTAAAGGCAGCTGTGAGCCCTCTGATGTCAGTGCTGGGAACTGAACCTGGGTCTTCCACAAAAACAGTGCTAGCTCTCTTCCCTCCCTCCCTTTCTCACCCTCCTTCTTTCTCCCCTAATCCCTCCTACTCTCTTTTCTATCTTTCATTGATTGATTGATTGATTGATTGATTGTCCCACTATTCTATGAGGGAGTCCACAGCAGGGGAACAACAAAACTTTCCTGTCCCATCAGTCACTGGGACTGAGGATGAGATGGGAGTGACCCCCACCTTTCTAACTCCCAAATCTGCTGCTGGAAAGTTCCTTTGCTCTCCTTTGGGTCCCCCTATTTTCCACCTCCACTAACAGCGTCTGTCTTTTCTGTCCACTGCAGGCATGCTGGGATAGCTTTCATCCAGCCAAATGACTAAAAGAAAGGGGAGATGAGAAACCCAAGACCAGCAGGACTCGTCCGTGGAGAGCAACTCTGAGTTCCTAGTTGAGGGGAAGGAGACAGACCCCAAGAGTGCAGTGGGAGAAGAAGAGGAGAACCTTCTGAGGCTTTTGGGAACTGGAAAGAAGTGGCAGTATTCAAGAAGGAGAAGGGGCAGGATTAAGTTTTGTCATGGTTTGAATAGATTCCTTTGGTGTTTGGCAGTCTGAATATCAATGAGAGAGTCCTCTAATGAATTCTGAGGCTGATTTGGAAGCAGAGGCCCCTGCAATGGGAAGATGTGATCTCTGAGGAGCGGGCAGGGGAAGTGTTCAAAGAAGAAAATGAGGAAGCTCACATACAATATTTTTAAACAATAATCCTCTGCTGCAAGAATGGATAACAAGCATGCTATTAGTCTGGGGTTGATCAAGGGGTTCGTGGACAGATGTCCTTATGTACTTTTGGAAGGTTGTGTTGAGCCATCTTCTGTAGTTCTTGTTACCACACAAACTTTTATGAGGATCCCTTTTTCATGACCTACTTCCTTTTCCTCCCTTCCTCTCTTCCTCCCTCCCTTTCTTTCCTCCTTCCTTTCTTCTCTCTCTCTCTCTCTCTCTCTCTCTCTCTCTCTCTCTCTCTCTCTCTCTCATCTTACTCTATAGCTCTGGTTTATGGCAAAGTGAGGCAATCCTGCTTCAGCTGGGATTAGACATGAGCCACCAGACCTAGCTTCTTTTTCTTTCCTTTTCTCCTCCTGCCCTCCTCTTCTCTTCTTCTTTCCTCCTTTACTTCTTCCTTTATCATACTCTCTCTCCATACTTCCTTCCTTTCTTCCTTCTCTCTTTCTGTTTTAGCCAGGGCTTGACAAAAGCGGGTCCATTTCAATGTTGATGACTTTCACGCATTCCTTCAGAGAGTTCAGCAGAGACTGAATCCCCCCCTGTAAGTTACTTTGGGGGGTGTCTGGCAGTGTTTCTCTAAGCACGTGGCCACATCAGCACCCGGTCAGGAAGCAGCTGTGTTTTCCGTGGGTTGTGCCAGCACTCCCAGATTCTGATCTAATGCCATCTGTTCTAGCCTCTGTGTTACAGTAAGGAGACTGGGAGCCAGAACAGCCCTACTTCTTTGTTTGTTACCCAGTTTCCTGAGCAAAGAGCAAGGCTGCCTCTGTCCTGTAGGAAAGGAGGATCGGGGAGAGGGGAGAAGAGGACACGTACTACATCTCACCCACTTTCATGCTGGGGAGCAGATCTTGTCTTCTCTGTTAAAGCACTGTGGCTTTAACACCACGTTTATCTGAATCTTAGGTTACTTCCATTTCAAAGTGGATTCCTAAGAACTTCCTGCAGGACTGGAAACGTCTCATTGAGTGAAGTACTTCCTGCACAAGCACGAGGACTTGAGTTTAGTTCCCCAAAGCCATGTAAAGCTGTGCATGCTAACAGACCTATAATCCCAGCCCTCCTAGGGGAGTTAGAGAAAGGAGACATCTCAGAAGCTTGTGGTCCAGTTAGTCTAGCTTACGCAGCAGCACACAAGAGACGCTGTCTCACACGAGGTGGGCGAGGTCTGACCCCACAGTTGTCCTCTGGCCTCCGTGTACGCATCTGCATTCACACGCGTGAACATGCATGCCCATACAAATGCACACAAAGATTAAAAAAGAACATACTGTAAGATGTGGAAGAGGTGCAAACAAGGCACAGAAGGACAATTTGACTTAACTGGGAGCCGAAGCTAAAATACTCCTCACTTCCATTAATCTTTCTCCCACATAGGATGACATCGCTCCCCCTAACTTTCTTTATTATGTACGGACTGTCCCTGAATTACCAAGGTTCTACTTGTCATTTCTTGGCTTCATGATGACACAAAAGCCACAAGCACTTAGTACAGCTCAAATTGAACCATAATCTGGTCTCTGACCAGCAATTTGTCCCATAGGCTACAAGCATTTTCCAGTTTGTCCGTGATGGCAAAGGCAGTAAAGTACAGTTTATATTGTACTGGGTTGCTAAGCTACCATGTTAGTAGATTAGGGGTATTAAATGCATTTTAAAGTTATCATGTTTTCTAGTTAAAATGGATTTTCAGGATATAACCAAGGAAGTAAACCAAGGAATATCTGTATGCAGAGGCCAAGCCCATATCCATGATAAGGGGAGCAAGGAGATGGGGAGGGAGGAAAGAGGGGGAGAGAGGAAGAAAGGGAGGGTGAAAGGAGGAAAGGGGGCAGGGAGGGAGAGAGGAGGGAGCAAGGGCTGGGGTGGCAGCTGTGTAGGTAAGGGAGGTGGGGCTAAGAAGGAATGGGGTTATTTGGGTAGGGGGTGGCTTTGACACCGGAGCAGCTGGAGGGCCTAAGGTGTGTGGACAAAAGGGGAATAAGAATTGAATTAATGTTACTTTCATACACGTGAATGCCTTTAATGCCCTCGATGAATTCCTTTACATTGTAAGGGAAGACTGAACTGACTTTGCTACGTGCGATGCCTTCTGAGACGGATGCCTATGTCTTTCTGCATTTATAAGGAATACATGTGTGGGATCCTACCACCGGACTCTGAGATCCTCCAGGAGAGAACATGTTCAGGTATATGGTGCCAGGCTCTCCATGGGCCATGAAACTGTGGTCTCGGGGCACTACTTCCTGTACCACACCTCAGCCTTGAAGCCTGAAGAACGCTCAGCACCATCCAGGTCTCAATACCTTGTTCTCACCTGGAAACACTTCCTTCGCCCACTGCATTCAGCTGTGCAGACTCGTCGGCCTCCTACTTATCCAAAGATTGAGCCCATCCTAATTGCTATGCCCAACTGGGAACAGCTATACACCACCAGGCCAATCGAGTCTATAGATTGAGCCGCAGCAGCTATTAGGGGATCCATACTCTACCTGCTGGGCCCTAAGAGCCTCCAGAGCAGCCAGGTGGAGCCCGAGATCTCTTCTTCATCCAGTGCATGGAGTGGGATAGTTTTAGGACCTACGCCCTACCAAAACATTTGAGACTACATGAGGTCCATTTCCATCACTTAGCACCATCTGTCCGCTGACATCTTCCAAACTGATATCACCTTATAGATCTTTCCTCTGAGAACTAAACTCAGAAATTTAATTATCTGCCTGGCATCCTTCCCTAGGAGGTCTCTCACAAGCATCTCGGGACAATACCAAGTCTTGATACTCATCTGTAAGTCTGTACCACACAGTCTCAGTGTACACAATTATACTATGCCGTACTCAGCTGCTGGAGCCGGAACCCAGGGTGTTATCCTTGGTTCCTCTGTCTTCCTTAACATTACATCCCCATCCAACCTCAACCTCTCAGGTCCATGTGACTTCAAGGACCCTGTATCTTACCTGGACAAGGAATAGATTAGAATGTGAGTTTTGCTTACTGCCTCCCCCACCCATCATTCCCGAGGCATAGAATCAAAATTCAAAATGTTTCAGAGCTTGAGAATAGGAAGAACGTGGCCTATTTCTCTCTAGAGCTCTGTAAATGCTTTAATGCAGACAAGCATGTGAGGGAGGAAGGGGCCAAAGGTACCACCTCCCCTCACCAGCCCTGCCTCCTAGGTGCCCTCGGAAAGTGGGTCTAAAAACTGTAGATGTGAAACCCCTGTTTCACTCGTGAAAGGGAAGCATTTTTTTCCATCCTTAGAGGGCCCCAGCTGTGACTTGGGGGATGGGATATAAGAGAGCACAGAGGAGGCTGGGGTAGGAGAGTTTTGTTTTGTTTTTTAAGGATAAGGCCAGAGAAGGAGACAACATGGGACAAGTTTAGCCAAGACTGAGAGGAGCTTGAAGGGCTTCTCAAAATGAGAAGATCACCACAAGATGAGCAAGAGGACCCAGGGTCACAGTAGATGACTCCAAGTGAGGACCCTACCTTAGGAGGCGTAAGAGCTGAGGTGAAGACAGAGTCCGGAAGGCGTTAGCTCACAGACTCCCCCAGAGAAATCGTTCATGTTGTGACGGGCAGGGGAACAGGTGCTAAGGTTTCATGGAAGATTGACAGGAGCAGGTGCCTCTCCTTCAGCACCAGGAAGACATTTAGACCCTGGGAGTTATGAGTGCATGGCGGGAGTGAGGGAGGCAAGGAAGAGCTCTGAAGGTGCTCGGAGGGCTGCAAAAGCAACTGCCCTAACAGCATTGGCAAGCGGAGCTAACCATGAACTAAGTGGAATCTCAGCATGAGAAAACGAAATTAAATGCTTTCATAGTGGACAATAAAGTGACATTCATAATATGAAAATACATTTATACTGTTTCTCTTACTTCATTTCAAGACCCCTAATTTTGACACAGAAGGCCCCGCTACTTCCTGGGTACTAAGCCAGGGTGCTGAAGCTCAGAGATGAACCAAACAGACTCAGTCCCTGCCCCATGGAGTCCACACCATGCTCATCTTTCCCCCAGTGCTGGTGTTTATTTTTAATAGACACATACACATATGAGCGCAAACATGACCGGTGTGTAAGTAGTGAGCAGAATGCCATGATCGGGCACACGGGAGGGAGCTGTATCTCGCTGTCTGTCAGGGAAGATGTAGTGGAATAATTCATTTGACTTGGAGACCTGAATGAATGAGGCTTCAGGAGATGGAGGCTTGGAGGCTGTACCTCCCAAGTGCAAGTGATAGAAGAAGCCAAGACGGGAAGGCAGGAGGTCAGTGAGTTCCAGGACAGGAAGAGTCCAGTGTCATTGGAGCAGGTTTCAGGCTCCGTTTATGGTGGATGTTCTCTAGGAGACACAGGGTGTGTGTGTGTGTGTGTGTGTGTGTGTGTGTACGTTCATGCTTATGTGTCTGTGTGTGAAGCTGCTAGAAAAACCGAGAAAGTGAGAGGCACAATCTTACTGTGTCTTTGTTTTGTTTTGCAAGACAGGGTTTCACTATGTAGCTCTGGTTGTCCTGGACCTCACTCTGTAGATCAAACTGACCTCAAACTCAGCTCTGTTTTCCTCTGCCTCCCATGTGCTGGGATTAAAGGAGGGCACCACCACTTCCTGTCTGTTTATGCCTTAGGGAAAGCACCTGGGCTATGAGGAGAACAGATTGAGAAGCCAGAGAAACAAAATCATCACGACCACGATGAGAAGTCGTTGGCTGGAGAGGAAAGAAAGGACTCTGGATAAGCATTACAAGCTGTCAGAACTATAGTTCTGATGTGGAGCAACCAGAAAACAAGGGGTCAAGGAGAGGACGATGGGGAAACTGAAGTCATTTGGCCCAGTCCCAACCGTATGAACCAGGAGTGAGAGCAGGGATGGCAAATACCAGTCATTTCCCAAGATGCGCAGAACTCTCTCTTTTTTTTTTTTTTTAAATAGAAAAGTGGAGACAGAAACTGGGAAGGAGCTCTCTGTCAGCTCACACAGCACATTATGGAGATGTGTTGACGGAGCACTACCGCGCCAACAAGCCCATGGGCCATGTTGGCATGCATCCCTTCTCAGCACAGCCACAGCTTCCTCACTCCGGTGCTGCTTGCTGTCCGCGGTCCAACAACGCTTCCAAACCTCAAATATCTTTGAGCCATTCAGGGACTGGTACTTTCCAGAACATTCATTTGCCATGGGTGAGTGGAAGGAGTGAGAGGCTGAGGAAGAGTGAAACTGTTCATTCAACAGCACGGAGTTCTCTGCACCCACGTGCCGGGTGACTTCTCATTGCCACAAGGACATTTCTGAGTGGCTCAAGCAGCTCTCTGGGGAGCGGTGCCTGGAGAGATGGAAATAAAAATAATCTTTGCATGCTGGTCTTTTTCTTGTGCCCTGGATAGACCCTTGTTTGTCTTGCTCCTCTGCTCCCTGGCTTTCCTATTTTAGAGGTGCTGGCTGTCAATGCCACACGTCCTCACTGATATCCTCTTCAATTCGGCAAGCAGCTTTCCTGCCAAGCCTCTTAGAGGTTGGAGCTCATCGCATCAGCTGTCCCTGTAGCTCCCAGGCAGTCAGGGAGATGGCTACAGCTAACTCTCCAGCCAGAGGGAAGAGAGAAGGGCGTTCTTGGAGAACACCGGTGTCCGAATTACAGACCACACAGAGCTGTGTCTGGACTCCAGCCGTGAGAGCACACAGTGTAGTCAGGGCAACTAGAGGTAAGGGGTCAGATGTCACAGGTCAGGACCTCACTCCCATCACCCTGCTCTACTCCTTCTCACCTCCAGAGGTCCTAAAGGTTCTGCTTTCTTCCCACATAGTCTGAAGTTGAGAGCAGCAGACTCAGGATGCTCAAAGAGCATTCTCAAGAGAGAATGGTTGATTGCAGCTATCAGAAAGGTTAACAAGTCTTTCTGCAGAGAGCCCTCTGGTGGAATGCACCATCTCTGCCTCTTTGGGCAATGTCCTTGGACAGTAAATAGGCCTTTGTTCTCTAGACCCTTTGAAGGGGCCTGGAGAGCAGAGCAAAACCCTGGCCAGCCCCAGGCTGAGTCAGCAATGGCATTGTTGACCTGTTCATCAGGCCTGGCATCAGGAGCTGGTGACTCTCCTGGCTCTAGTCCAGGATCCTTGCTTCCCTGTGCCCTACCCACTGACCTCCCCAAGTAACGCTAGTGCCACGTGGCTGCACATCTTTGCCCCCTGTGCAGGAGATCCCGGGAAAGGTCTGCCTGATCTACGGTGGCTTTTGTCGTTGTTTGTGTTTTATGTTGACCTGGGAATCCGCAGTGACATGAAACTGACAGCCAGTTTCACCTTAGCTGAGAGGACCAGAAGCATCAATAGAAATCCTGCCTTGGATATCTGGATGAGAAGACAGCGTGCAAGGGAAGCATGCAGTCAACTCTATGGAGTTCTGCTGGGGCTGCCATGACCATTTTTGAGCTGTCCGTGCGAGGGAAACAACTCGGCAGAAAGAACAATAAATCAGATACAAAGCGAGAGGCAAAGATGAGAGGTCAAATACCTCAGGGGTTCCCCACTGCTTTCTAGGTTGGGGTTTCTGGTTTCCCTGAAGCTCATTTCTACCTGTAGGGTTCATGATTTTTTTCCTTAAATAAAATACGTATTGCTAAAATGATTTTTATCTTGAACACCCCAGATATAAGAGCAGCAGTAACGCTTTCATTGTTCATTATTCCTAACAAGCAGTGCTAATTTAAACCGTGTGTGTGTGTGTGTGTGTGTGTGTGTATACACGTGCGCATGCGTGCACGCACATTTGCGTATAAGGGGTTTTAAACACTGATAGCCAAGTTGGTGGCATATACACATAATCCCAGCACTCAGCGAGCAGAGGCAGAAGGATTGATGAAGCTTAAGGCTAGACAGAGCCCCGTAGAGAGATCTTGTTTCACAAAAACAAAGCACAAGAAACTATTAATGAGACTTATTCCAACTTTAGAAGCGGTCAACACAGAAAGCTTAGACATAGCATTAAGAAAATCGGCTCAGACATAAGCTCCCTGGTTTGCTTGAGTTTTGACGTGGGATTTTATTCTATAGTTCAGACTGGTAGGAGTTCCAGGAGATGCCTGGGCCTCTGCCTCCTGGGAGTCCAAGTGTGTTTTACCATGCCCAGCTATTTCATGACTCTTAAGTAAAATGGTCCATTTTAACCCATTAATTGGGTTATATGTGTCCCTGGATTATTCAGAGGGAGCTGGAGTCTGTTCCCATGAGTATGGGAGGAGACTCACTTCGGTAGCCTCTGCTAGGGAGGAACAGCCCTTAGCAGTCTGTTCCTCTGCTGAGATTATTGCCCAAGGCCTTGCCGTCTCCCTCAAGGAAGGACACAACCACAGCCAACTGGGCTATGCTCCTTTCCAACGTGCCCTCTCTCTCCATTACCTTTCTGCTGAGTGTCTGCCTTCCTCCCTCCTCCATCTCCCATGGCGATCCTCGAGGTGGCATCCAGGCAGCTACAGTGACAGCTGGGCCCAAGCTTGGCTAAGAGGCTCTGGAGCGTCCCGAGCATGCATTACTGCAGAGAGGCAAGCTCATCTATCTAGCGCCTCCTCTGAAAGATGTGGAGCTGGCCTCTGAAAACAGACAGCACAGGGGCCCTAGGCGATAGCACACCAGAACAGGATCATGCTTATTCACCTCCAAACTGGCCTCCAGTGATGCTGTCAGAGTTCCTCTTTACCATCAGATATCAGGGTTCAGAGGGCACCAGGAAGGCTTCCAGGAACAAGGAACTGAGCAGACACAGAGTCGAAGCAGTTTATTAAGGGATACTAACCTTCAAGTGACCAGAGCAAAGATACAACTCAGCACAGTGCACAAATGACGGGTGCTTTTACGTCACGTTGCAGAGGCTTTGGGGACCCTTTGCTTTCTTATGTCTGCTCAACAGGTTACATTAGTTCTACATACAACTGCATTACACACCTCATTATCATACTAAGTCTACACCCTGGGTGTTGGTTTTAGTGTTCTAATGAGCCATAGGTACCTTGTGCCCTAGCCACCTGTTTTCTTTCATATGTTAATTTGAAACCGCTACTCAAGGACCTCCAGAACCTCAACTCCAACCCAATGTGCCCGCGCCTGTGAGAGAGAGAGAGAGAGAGAGAGAGAGAGAGAGAGAGAGAGAGACAGAGACAGAGACAGAGACAGAGAGAGCATTTGTGCATGTGTGTGGTGTGTGTGTGTGTGAGTGTGTGTGTGTGTGTGTGTGTGTGACTTGCCTGACAAAGAAACTAAGGGACAAAGGGAGCCCTGGTGAGATGCAGCATGACAGTGACTGAGAACCTGGGTCTGAAGCCACACCAGGTTCAAATTCAGATCTACCACTCTCCAGCTGTCTGGATGTAGACCGGGTACTTAACCCTTTGATGCCTCTATTGCCTTCCATAGAACATAGTCTGTCACACAGGATTAGCACAAGCATTGCCTTAACGAGGAATCCCGACACAGAGTCAACAAAACCAGCAGAGCTGGGCTTGGTGGCTCGTGTTTGTAATGCCAGCGACTCAGGGGCTGAGCCAGAAGGATGGGAAGTTCAAATAGGTCAGTGCTCATGCATATGCCTAGGATGCTGAATGTCTAAGCCCCAGAATTGAAAAGAAAGAAAGAAGGGAAGAAAAAAGGGAGGAAGAAAAAAGTGAACCTTCTCTGAAGCTCCTGATTTGGAGAGGGGTGTAGCAGCACCCTGGAACATAGGCTGAAAGGAATCTCAGTGCCAATCTGTCAGCCATGTTACAAAAGGCAGACAATGGAACAAAGAGGGTGGGACAGATGCTGTCTGGCAGCTTGGGCTTCTCCGGCATGCTTCCTCACTGTGTTCCCTCCCCTGGAACCTTCCATATGTCTCCTCAGCTTCGCTTCAGCTAGTGGACCTTTGGGAACAACATAGTTGGTAGTATGGCCACATTCCACTGACATCCCACAGAAGGAAGGCCTGGTAGGAGAGGCTGGGGTCCCCTGCAGGAAGAGTCAACCCCCTCGATGTGGAGCTGGGTCACAAAGGCAGCCTGAGGGAAATTCTAGAGCAACGAGGCATTTCTTACTAACCTGAAAGCAAGTATTTTCTTTTCCCAACGTGCATCTTTAAGGGTTAATTCAAGTAGGGTTTGTAAGGGGAAGTCTGTTCCAATCAGCAGTTCCTCTCCTTTCAGGAGCTCACAGACAGAAATGGTTCCCCCTCCTCCGGGGCTCAGAAGTCCCCACCCCGTCTAAAGGAGCCCAGTGTCTCCAGCTTTTCGCACACCGGCTCTCTTGTGCTCCTTTCTCTCCTCCCACTCCCCCTGAGTTTCTTCAAGGTCCACGCTAGATTTCCAGGCTACATCTCAGCTGGGATTCCCCTTGCTCTTACAGCCCTTGCCGGGAAAGCACAGAGGCGTGCAAAAGTGTGGGGGCCGGTGAGGGTGGGCTGCGGGTGCCGAGATGTACCGGAGCCCTGAAACTGGAGAGGGGGCAGCCATCAATCACAACTGCCTGCATAGAATATGCATGAGAGCCAGGGGACCGGGGAGGACTTTGAAACCGATTTTTCAGCCCACAGCTGGGGACTTGAGGAGGAGGAGGGGGGCTGATGGAGAGGCACGGGAAGAGATAGAAAGCAGGAGGGGGAGGGAGTAGCTGGCAGAGCGCCCCGAGAAGAAGCAAGATGAAAGACGAGAAGCAACCTGGAGCTGCTGAGTGGCAGAGAGAGACAGAGACAGGTTTGGCCTCTAGGGGCAGACAAGAGGTCTAGGGAGCCTGGAAAGTAAACACCGTTTTCTCCTGGTGAAAAGCCCCCAGGTTTTCTTTGTGAATTACCTTCCTTCGGTGCTCTCTGTCAGGGAGCTGTGACAGACTCCCTCAGGCCAGCTTCAGGCCTCTGGCTGGAGCCTTCCAGAGAGAATCAACCTTCCTGCTGGTAACTCAGAGCTCCCCCCACTTCCCACAGGTGACCTCTGGTCCCGGTAGTTCCCACTGCTCCCCCTTCCTAATTCTGCAGACCAAACTTGCATCCTTAGATAGGCCGACGTAATAACACAAGGTCTGGGATCTTCAAGGCGTGTGGGCTCAAAGTGACATTCAACCAGAGGCTGTCACCAGCCAGCCCAGCACTAGAAAGACAAGAGAGGTTCTTAAAAAGTAAAAGACATCGAAGTGTCTTTCAGTCTAAAATGACAGACGCTAGCTGCCATGCCATAGATGTGAACTGTCCCCCACAGGCTCATGTGTCCAAACACTTAGTTCCCAGCTGGAGGTCATGGAATAGCTAGGAAGCAAGGTCTGGCTGGAGAAACTGGGTACTGGGGGGTGGGGGCGAGAGTGGCTTCTGTCTGGTTCCAGTTTGACCTGGTTCTGCTTTCTGGACAAGCCCCCTCATGCTATACCAGCAAGCTGAGAGTCAGTTCTGCCGCCACACCTTCCCCACTGTGATGGGCAGCACCCCTTAAACTAGAAATCTTTCCTCCCTTAATTTCTGTCTGGTGTCCTGTCACAACAAGGAAAATAACCAAGGTGCTATATATATATATATATATATAACCAAGGCCAGGAAGATCACCTCAGAGTTGCTTTCAAACTGTGCCAGAGCAGAAGAAAATTCCACAGCTTCCTTGGATACAGACTGTGGCAGTTTGAAAGAAAATGCTCCCCAAAGAGAGTGGCACTATTAGGAAGTGCGGCCTTGTTGGAGTAGGTGTGGTCTTGTTAGAGGAAGTGTGTCACTGTGGAGACAGGCTTTGAGGTCTTATATGCTCAAAATACCACCCAATGTCTTAGTTTACTTCCTGTTGCCTTTGGATCAAGATGCAGAATTCTCCAGCACCATGTCTGCCTGCGCATTGCCATGCTCCTTACCATGATGACAATGGACTAAATCTCTAAAACTATAAGCCACCATCTCAATTAATTGTTTTCATTGTAAGAGTCGCTGTGGTCGTGATGTCTCTTGACAACAATAGAAACCCAAACTAAGACAGACTATAGAGAGTTCCCAGCCTCACTCAGGCCTGTGCAGCTCTTCTGCCATCTCCTCTGCTGGTTCCCTCCCCTCTCCTGGTTTACTTTGCTGCAGTTCTGTGTGTTATAAGATCTTCTGGGAACTCAGAGACAATGGGGGAAGGTCCAGATTGCAGTGTCAATGTCCCTGGTAATGGCACAGACTCTGGCGCGGAGCCAGAATGCATCTGGCTCCGCTTGAAAACCCCAGTGGGCTACACAAATCCTTTGGGGTGGGTAGGAGCAAGACCCAGGAGGAACCCTAAGAACCCTCTAGTGGATACTCAAAGCATGGAGAGGTATTTCCTAGGTGCAAGCGAGGGCCCAGGGAAACCACCTAACCCACTCTGTGGGCTGAAAGAAAGATTTGGGAAATTCAAATTGTCTAGGCGATCTGAGGGGGTGGGGGACAGAGAGAACAGCAAAATGGCAGACAGGTTTGCGGTGGGAGGAGGTGTGTAAGCTAGCACAGCCTGGGAACCAGAGCAGTGGGAGTGGGGCTCGTGGACAGAACAGCCTGGGAACTAGCGTGGAGTCTTTGATCTGCTTCAGGTTTGTTTGCCTTAATGGGGAGTGAGGTGCCCATTGCCATGGTAGCTGGCTATATGGGCAGACGAGGGAAGCAGTGGTTTTTCTGGACAAACAGGAACCTGTTTCTGAGGAATGCTGTTTCTAAGCTTTTGTTTATCCTCTAGCAATCCTTCTGCTTTCCAGTCCAGTCCAGCATGGGCTGAGCCCAGGCTGTCGTTCACAGCGTGTCAGCCGCACTCCCATTTTGAAGGCCTGTTTTGGACCTAACACTGGGCGTCTTCAGACAGGACCCCAGACAGAGGTGTAGGTTAAAAAAAATTCAAGCCAGATATGGATTGAAAGGGTCACTGTACTGACAGAATAATACCCTCTCCACAAGGTGTCCAAAAAGATCCAAACTCCACAGTCTGTGAGTACACACTGATATGATTAGGGGAGTTACCCTGGCTTTGTATCCAATGTCACATGCAGGTCCTCGCTAGAAGAGAGGGAGGCAGGGGTGCTAACCAGAACCCACGTGACAGGGAAGCCGAGGTCAGAGTCAGGCAGGGCTAGCAGCCTTTAGAGCAAGTGTGCCCCATGTAGCCCATGGGCTCCACGCATCCCAGGATAGTAATGAATGTGGCCCAACACATTTACAGATAACCACATCCCACACTGTGTCATAATGCCAAAGGGTTGGACATCCCTGTAGTCTACGAACAGACTGAGCAAGGAAACAGACCTCTCTCTTCCTAGAGGCTCCGAAAAGAAGAGCCGCCCACCGAACTCACGGCACACTTCTGACCCCCAAAACTACAATGTGATAACTTTATATTGATTTAGGTTTGTGGCAATTTGTTAAAGCGGCAACAGGAAACACCCACGTGACCTGTCTCCCCCGTGGCTTGAGCTGTTTCTGGGCAAGCCTATAGCATGGCGCCCTTCGTGGCTTTTAAACTTCTCCCTCCTGACATCAATGCCTCCATTAGCACTGTCATTTCTGACTGTGAACTGGCCCTTCCGGGCCATCTCAGGGACCTGCCAGTTCAGTTTAATGGTTTCCACAAGCACAAATGTTGAAGGAGGAAATGATGCTCACAGATACTGAGGGGCTGGAGCACCTGCAGGGCCTTGTCCTCACAGGATAACGAGGATGCGAGGAAGGACCTCCTCAGCTGGGAACAGCTTCTCTACCATCCCTCCCAGCCATCCTCAGGAACACAGCATATGTCCAAGCATGCCATGGAGATTGTCCTTGCAGATGGGCGTGGTTGGGGCTGCCCCTCATAGATGTGCTGCAGTGTCAGGCAGGTTGTGTGACTCTGGGCTCCCAATCACCATGGCCACCTGAGCTTTGTAGTTAAACAGGCATCAAAGGAGACCTTTCTGAGCCTCCGGAGCCTCCTGAAGGGAACAAGGC
Organism: Arvicola amphibius; assembly: GCF_903992535.2. Classification (NCBI taxonomy): domain Eukaryota; kingdom Metazoa; phylum Chordata; class Mammalia; order Rodentia; family Cricetidae; genus Arvicola; species Arvicola amphibius. The sequence continues at coordinate 68,463,264 of NC_052058.2, forward strand.
AGGTCTCTATCCCACTCGGCAGAGGCTGGAGCCCGTTTCAAACGTTTCTGAGCTCACCTGATGAAAGCCACTCTCTACTCCCATGTTCCCATCACAGGCAACCGCTCTCAACCCTGAGGGCCCCACTAACAGTTGCTCCTGCGGCAGACAACCCACCATGCTTAGGGGCAGAGGAGACGGCTCAGTGCATGAAGTACTTGCAAACGTGAGGGCCTGAGTTTGATACCTAGAGCCCATGTGAAAAAGCCCAGGGTGGTGACATGCATTTTTCATCCAACACTGGAGGCAGAGATGCACAGAGAGAGCCAGCAAACCTACCTACTCGCTGGCTGCTTATCCTGCCTACTTAGTGAATGAGAGACTCTACCTCAGGCACCTGAGGAAGGCTGCCACTTGAAGTTATCTTCTCTCCACATGCACATGTATGTGCATATCATGTATACTTGCACACACACACACACACACACACACACACACACACACACACACCTACTGAGGTCCAAATTTGCCTGAATTCGTTTCAAGACTCAAATCCCTCTGTGTTTGTCTGACATGGACCAGCCGAGGCGAATCCTACAAGACCACCCATTCATCAGCTCCTAACTCTGTCATCCTGGACAACTGCACGTCGATGCTTGAGAGACGGCAGGGCGTCCTCCTAAGGAAGGTCTGGGCTTACTTCTGCCTACTCGAGTCAGCAGGTCAGGAAGAGGTCACAGGATGTTGTCCTAGTGGAGACAATCACGGGACTAGGGCACAGTTTGGGAGCGGGCTGGACAAACGTCTGATTCAGACAGGCCTCCCTGCTCCTCGTGCGCTGATGGATATGACTGTGAAGTGTGAAGTGCCAGATGCTTTGCAGGTGTCTTCCTAATCCGCTCAACTATCCCATCACTCCGATTCTCCAGGGCTTCAGTGGAAAGTCACTGAACAGCGACGGCTCCACGTCAGGCTGACCACTTGCTGCAAGGGTTCCAGCAGCTAAGGGCAGCAGAGCCTGAGTCCTGCCTGGCATCCTCAGCCAGTTCCAGGCCAGCTGGGCAACATAGCAAGACCGTCTCAGAAACAAAAACGGCTCCCCAAATGACAGGTTTCACCTTCTTCCTTAGGCCTCACACTGTTAATGGCCGCCCTCTCCACTCAAAAGCCCTGCTTAGAAATGCGGGTGAGAGGGGGCTGGAGAGATGGCTCAGTGGTTAAGAGCATTGCTTGCTCTTCCCAAGGCCCTGAGTTCAATTCCTGGCAACCACATGGTGGCTCACAACCATCTGTAATGAGGTCTGGTCCCCTCTTCTGGCCTGCAGACAGACAAAATATTGTATACATAATAAATAAATATTTAAAAAATGCGGGTGAGAAACTGTGGTCTGACTTACACTGCATTTCTATATTCCATTGTCAGTCTGGAAAACTGACACGTGCAGGTGAAAAGACAGCCCTTTAGTCCTTAGTATAAGATGTGAAAGAGTGACTGGCATGTTCCCCATATTATGTATTTGGGAACTTGATCCCAGCTGGTGACGCTGTTTGGGGGTTACCTATAGGATAGAGAGGTGGCACTAGACGTGCCCGCCCGCCCCTGGTTCTGTCTTAGCTTCTTTGGTTTCCCTGTCAGCGGCCCAGTCTTTCATAAGTCAGGATCATTACTAATTGTTTTTAACCCCCGGCCTCACCAATGGCTTGCACGTCATAGATATTCATCAGACTCTGTTGAGTAAATGATGTGTGTATACAAACTAGTCTGTTCTTTAGGCATAGGATGATAGGGAAGCAGACAAGTCTGAACTCGGTGAAATTCCCTTCTGGGTATGACTGGAGCAAAGTAGAATATTGTGCCCTGGATTTATGTAATTTCTTCTTATACCAACTTAATCCCCTGAAACAGACATCGCTGGCTTCCTGATTCAGCACCATGACTGACCTTGGTTGGGTTTAAGTGCTGCTGTAGTGTTCCCACAGCCGACTCTATAACAGACCAGCTTAGGAATGAAGCCACGGTAACTGCGCGAAACAAGGTAACTGGTAACCCGGCCAGTCACTGGCCCCTTCCAGATTCACATAATCCTCATTCTAGACTCCGGTACTCATGGAAGACTGAGCATGTTTGATCATTTCCACTCTGTTGAGTTGCCGCTAAAAATGGCAAAGGCATTTATTTGAAATGAGGAAAGATGACAGACACAATGAGAGAAGATCACTCTAGACAGAAGATGCCTGCACAGTTCCAGGAAGTGGACAATGGAGACATGAGTGATAATTGACTTGGCAGAGTATAGAAAGTAAAAAGGAAGCGCTAAAGACAGGGAAGCTGATAATAAACATGCTAATTTGCAGCATCAAATCCCAGAAGGCTTAGGATTGGAAGCGGGGAGCTGACTATAGAGCAATGTGTAAAACGGGACTCTTAGACCCCACCATTCCTCTTTACCCACAGTGGGTTTGTTGCTCCTCCTTGACGCTGGCATAAAATGGCAATATTATTGTCTGGAGCAAATAATCCCAAGAGGTTCTAGACCCAACGAAACCGGATGAGAAGCCAAGAGTAAGTACTTTTAGCAACATGATGGGGATTAAACGAAAGCTACCCCCCCCCCCCATGACAGTGAGAGTCACAGTCCCTTCTCCATGAGGCTCCTAGGCTTAAGCAGACTGATTTATGTTCCTCAGTCAGAAAGCTGAAGGTACCACTTTAAGGAAATGGAAAAGCTCAAGAGAAAATACAGGTGGATATTTATGGAAACACTTCTCCATATTCATATTGCTCCCTAGTAACCAAGTCCGTCTGTGATTCCACAGTGAGCCAACAGCCTAGGACCCCCTGTCAATCAAAGAAAGCCACCAACATAAAGAGCAATACTAAGCAAATGGGAAGAGGGACCCTGAGAACAGAGGAAACGGAGAATGCAGAAGTTCTTTCTTAAATCCTTGTATTCTGAGAGGTGTAGGGAGATCTTCTGGAGGAACCAGAGAGGTGGCGCAGCGGGTAAAGAGCTGGCTGTGCACGAGGCCCTGGGGACCAGAACCCCAGCGCCAATGTGGCAGGTGGCTATAGCCCCAGAACTGGAGGGCAGAGGCAAGCAGATCTCAGGGACTTGCTGGCCAGCCAGTTTAGACAACTGGTGAGCTCCCAGATCGGGGAGAGACCATCTCACATAAAGAAAGATAAAGTGGGCAGCAATACAGTGTACACAGGTGAATAAACCCTCCTCATACACTCACGTGGGGGTGCGCACACACACGCGCAAATACAGGTCTTGTGCCCATTTTGCTGTAAGGAAGAAATAATTATTTGATAACTCATTCATTAGACATTTACTATACCTCTTTGTACCAGGCTTGCACTATTCCAGGTGATAGAAACGCAGGCGTTAATAACTAGGGTACAAAACAGACATCCTACATCCATGAAACAGTTCTGGCGGGCACCACTAGACAACATGTAAAGAAATAAGTTAGATATAACATGGAAGATTATGGTCCATGCTAAGAAAATCTGGGAGAACAAGAAATGGAGACAGGCAGAGCTAACAGGCAAGATTTAAATTTTTTTAACTTTTAATTTTAATAATTTTTTGTTTTTTGAGACAGGGTTTCTCTGTTGCTTTGGAGCCTGTCCTGGAACTCCCTCTGTAGACCAGGCTGGCCTCAAACTCACAGAGATCCACCTGTCTCTGCCTCCTGAGTGCTGGGATTAAAGGCGTGCACCCCCATGGCCCAACCAGATAAGATTTTATAAATTTAACTCAGTGATTAAAGGAGACCTCACCGGCAACTTGACCCTCACACATAGACACAATGGAGACTAAGAACAAGTAGAAGAACAAGAACTTGTCAATTAAATCTATTACAGCCAAACTTGAATATACTCTAAGAACATCTGGAAACACATGAAGCTGAACGTGTAAAAGGTGGGGAAACACGAGTCAAATAATCCCAAACTGACTCTGAAATGGTGCATTCTAAGGCCTTTTTTTTAATAAGGGGGAAAACTCAAGGAATAGGAACGGGGGTCCAACCTCAAGGTGTGGAGCCAGGGAGGGGGGAGAAGAGAGGGGAGCTGGGTGGGACAGCAGTTTTATGAGAACCCAAAAGTCAAGCCCCCACCTGGTCCAGCCTCTTAAAGGCCATTGGCTGAAGGAGGTTTTCTAACACCTCCCCCTTTTGTCTAAATAAGACAAAACTATATACACTAAGAACAGATATCAAGTAAAAAATTAGAATTACAACCAGCTTAAACAATATTAAGCAAGGAGCATATGCCAAATGTTTTAATAATCATTCTATTCTAAGGAGTCTAAGTCTTGTGTTAGAAATGACTTGGCTATATCATAAGAGGAAGGTAACTATGACTATCTAATCTTTAACCCCATCGAAGGCCTGAGAAGGGAGATAATATTACTTGAGTAGGCATAAACTGTGTGTATGTGTGTGGGGGGGTATAGTATATGTGTGTATGTGTGTGTGTACATGTGTGTGTAACTCAAGACCTATCTAAAATGTAACTCTTACAATTAGACAATAAAATATAATAGCCCAACTGAAAGACAATATATGAAAACTGGGCAGACATTCCGCAGAGGAAGATAAACAAGAGGCCAAAACTACATGAAAAAGTCTTAAAATTATTAGAAAGCAGGGAAATGTGACATAAAAGAGTAATGAAATACATTTTGCATCAGTTTCTAAAAACAATATCATCCGGGCATGGTGGCATGATGCCTTTAATTCAGCACCCTAGAGGCAGAAGCAGGCAGAAATTGAAGGCCAGCCTGGTCTACATAGGGAGTTCCAGGGCAGTCTTAAGAAAAATAGAGAGACCCTATCTCAAGCAACCACAACCAAATCCAGAGAGAGAGAGAGAGAGAGAGAGAGAGAGAGAGAGAGAGAGAGAGAGAGAGAGAGAGAGAGAGAGGGAGGGAGGGAGGGAAGGAGGGAGGGAGAGGGAGAACGAGGGAGGGAGGGAGGGATCTTTGAAAAACTTTAAAATTTTTATTTTTATTTATTTAGGGGTGGGCCTGTGTGACACACGTGTGGAGGTCAAAGGACAACTTGATGAGTCAGGACTCTCTCCTTCCCACATGGATCTCAAGGATTGAACTCAGGTCGTCAGGGTTGGCAGCAGATGCCCTTACCCACTGAGCCGTCTCATCAGTCCTGAACAACGTTCTAAGTTGTAAATAATTACAGATTTACTGGGAGTTGCAATGAGAGCAGATAGTGCTCTTCCTAGTTTCCCCTTCCTATTGCATCTGTTTGCTGTTTGTGTTGAGACAGGTTCTCCTGCACTGTCCGAGCCAGATCCGCAGGCCATCTGGTTCCATCTCCCAGTCTTTCCACCCAACATCCCACTAAAGACACCGACAGTTCTGCTGTTGATATGGAGGGAGCAGGACACCCGTTCTGATGATGAGATGGGAAAATGGCTCCTTCTTTGGAAGCCACGCCGGCGACTTGATGATTCTGTTTCTAAATGTATACAAAATGGAATGAAAGAGAAATGAAAAGAAGATCTCCATAAAAATGCTTCCGCAAAAATCTTCTACGTTGTGTGTTCACATTAGCCCCAAACTAGAAACAACCAGGTCCCCATTAAAAGAAACACAGACAAACAATAGTGGCCTCATAAAGTGAAACACAGCTCAGTGGTAAGAAAGGACTGTTCTGTGCCTCGAGAACACTGATAAGGGCTGGGCATGTGGCTCCGCTAGAGGAGAGAGTGCTTGCCTAGCATATTAGAGGCCATGGGTTCTAGCTACAGCGCCATGTAAAACCAGTCATAGCAGCACACGCCTTGTAATCCCAGCACTGGGCATGAGGGAACAGAGGATCAAAAGTTCAAGATCATCCTTGGCTACATAGTGAGCTCAAGGCCAGTAATGGGCTTACTGGAGATCCGGTCTCAAACCAAACCAAACCAAACCAAACCAAAATGACTACAAAACTTATGACTCTCTAAAACATTATGCTCATACAGGAACTCAGGAGGAAACTGTCTGTACTGTGTGTTTTCATTCTTCTTGAGTTCATGAATGCATAATGAACCCGAATGACAATAACCAGAACAATGTCTGCCTGTCAGGAACAAGGACTTCTGGGAAAAGCCATCCTCCCCCCACCAAAAAAAAACCTCTTTGAGATGATGGGACCACTCCAGACCATATCTGGAGCTGGTTATATGGGTGAATATATTCATCCAATTAAGTGTATATTTAAGACCTGTGCCTGCTATTTTATGTACTTTTTGTCATCATTTAAAAATATAAAATGTATTCCATGGTGAGAAGATAATGAGATAATGTGGGGAAAATTGAGAGAGAGGGAATGCTTCTTACCTGCCAATGATATTATACTTTTAAAATTGTAAATATGTTTTACTTGGATGAAAACACAAATTTAATTCTAAAGTCTTTATGCCATTACTTGACATTTTAGTTTATTATTATTATTATTACAATACTGATTTTATAAATAAAAAGCCCAGAAGAGTAAGTCACTTACTGAAAATTAAGATCCCGAGTGTAGCCTGCCAATCATCTTAACCAGCTGCTCTGTGAGCAGCCACACGGTGTACTTGAGAAGCATTGGTGAGAGCAGCCCTCAGTCAAGGGGCTTTTATGATTCTGACCTCAAGGATAATGGAGCGGGGAGTCGGGGAAGCTTCCCTCTGCCAGAAGCAGTCATTTCCTGCCTCCCATTTAAATTCTTAATCACTTGATACCTTGCGCCACCAATATTCTCCAACCATTTGTGCTATTACTTCCATTTTCCAGGAGTCTAATGCCATGGATAATGCCTGCCGGAAGATGCCACAAGCTTGGCTTTTTACGTAAAGAATTTTGGTGCTTCAATATTTAATGCTCCAACAGTGGAGATGCAGGGGATACATGGGCTCATAGAGCTGGTCCTTTATTTGCTAGAGGAGACTAAGAAATAAACCAGTCTCTTCCATCTCCTCTCTCTCTCTCTCTCTGACAGTCTTATGTAGCCCATGCTGGCCTTTTGTAGCTGAAGGTGGGCAGCAGCTTTGGATCCACCTCCCTAGAGCTAGGTCTCTATGATCTGTGTTTGCTGGGACTGAATCCCGGGCTTCACGCATGCTGGACAAGCACTCTACTTAACTGAGCCATGCCCCCAGCCAAACAAAAAGTTCTCATCACAGATTTCAAACAGGTTTCCTATTCCCCCAATGAGATGTGTGCAGAGGACGAGAAAGATGGAAATGTCACAGAATGCAGATGGGAGATGGAAATGACCCTAGAGATCACAGTCCTAGAACAGGGGTCCTAAGTGAGCGTTCTTGAGGTGAATATGATTATTGGAAAGCCGCATTATACTCTCTCTGAGAGCTACAAGGGACCACAATGACCTCTTGTTCCAAATGCTTTCACTTTACATATGAAGGGGGAGGGGTCAACACTGTGAACATAGAGTTGGGATTTCTATTTTAACAGCCTTGGTCTTTGTGCTGCCTGGATTTTGCTTATTAGAGGGACAGTCTTGATCACGGGCTTAATCTGAGCTCTTTTGTAAAACAGAAATAGAGACTCAGTCTCCATCACTTCCAATCTGATAAGACTCAAATGAAATAAAGGTTTGGAAGCTGTTTTGTTAACTCTCTATTAATGCTGACTTTTACTGTTGTCCAAGCTATTAAATGGGAAGACTTTTAAAACCAGTAGTCAGGTCTCCCAAGGCAGCCCCATCAGTCTGAAAATGCAGCGGCTCCCAGGTAGAAGTCCATTTTCACCAAGGACAACACCGTGACTAGGGTTTCTGGCTTCTGGGGGAGCTGGAAACAAGTAGAAACTGGGATGTGTTCAGAGGGTTAGCCAGAAGTTAGACATGACAATGCAGACTGCATTCCCAGCACTCAGGAGACTGAGGCAGGAAGGTAGTGAGTTCAAGGCCAGTGTGAGCTACAGTAAGATGAGAGGTGGTAGGAGAAGAGGAGGAGAAGGAAGAGATCGGGAAGCGGGGGAGAGAAGGAGGAGAGATTGGGGAAATGGGAGGAGGAGAGGGAGAGGAAGAAGAGGAGGGAAGGGAAGGAGGAGAGGGAGGAAGAAGGGGAGGAAAGGGAGAGGAGGGGAGAGGATGAAAGGGAAGGGGAGGGGAGGCTGGAGAGTGCCCACTTGGTCTCAGACTAGAGCTGGAGCGGAGAAGGCAGGAAAAACAGGACTAAAAGACCAGGAGAAGGAGGTGTCAGAGCCAAGCACCTCTATTCACTGTTGGCTGGATTCACATGTCCTGCAGTGGGCTGTCTTCAATGGCTCCCAGGGACAAGTGCCCCATCATGGTTAGACATGGCAGCTGCAGTTCCTGGGATCTTAAATCCTCAGGGATGAGAGCCTGTTCAGAGCAGGCTGGGAAAGCACTCTTGTAGTCCCTTCGGAGGTTGGAAGAGGGTTGCAGGTGACCAGCTCTTGTGTGGGAGGCCGTCTAGCTATGAGCACTCACAGGTTAAAGGTCCTTGGGCTGGAGATGTCCCTGACTGAGCTCCACAGAAAGAAATCATTTAAAACTGGGGTGGTAATAATAATAGCTTCTTTATAAGATTATCATGAGAGGGGTGATAGCAATGGCTGGTGTTAATGGAATGCTGTCTGCTGCGGACTGTTCAAAGCTCTTGACCCCTGTTATCTTGTTTAAATCATCACACAACACGGTTTTGGTTGTTAACTGTCTTGGCAGCTGGGAGGGACAATGTGTAATCTTAAAATTAAGTTCCTTTTGAGCAAACTCTTTTATCTCTACCTTCAGGGTGGCCTAGCAAGAGGTTCTAACAGAGGCATGTCTGTTCAAGGGTGCTGGAAGCATTCATTAATGCCTAAAGAACACAGGCAGGTCCTGGAGTCAGGGCAGTGCTTATTAAAGACCAAAGCCCTGAGAAAGCGAGGACGTGAGGGCAGGATTGGCTGTTCTAGACCCTTGAACACAGAGCCCTTTGGGCTAATTACCATGATTACCATGAGCAGAGAGCTCGGTTCCATCACATTCCTTAGGTCAACTGCCAACCAGCCTGGCAAGGGTTCCAGGCTACAGAACTTGCCCCTCTCCAGTGGGCCAAAGCATCTGTCCTGATCAACTGAGATTCTCACACTTCCTTCACTAGAGATGGAACTCAAGAAGCTGGTACCTGGGGATAAAGTGGTTGGTGATCTTTAGGGATGCTTTATTTTGTTTTGTTAGTTGAGGCAAGGTCTCACTGGGCCAGGCTGTACTTTAAATTATTATGTAGCCAGTGATGACCTCGAACTTCTTTTTTAAAATTTTTAGGTGGGGTAGAAGAGATGACTCAGTGGTTAAGAAGGTGTATCCTTCTTCCAGAGGTTGCAAGTTTGGTTCCCAGCACCCACATCAAGCAGCTCACAACCATCTGTAACTTCAGCTCTAGAGAACCCAACATCCTCTTTTGGTGTCCATGAACAACTGCAACCAAATGTGCATACACGTACATAGAAACATACACACTAAAACTTTGTTCAAATAAAATTTTGTACTCATGGGTGTTAGTGTGTACAAGTGTCTGTATGTCTGTCCATCTGTCTGTGTGTCTGTGTGTGTCTATTTATGTGTGAGACCATGGAGCATGGAGGACAATTCCAGGTGCCATCTTCAGGAATGTAATCCATCTCATTGGTCTAAGAGTCACCATTTTGACTAGGTTGGCTGGTCAGGGAAGTCCAGGGATTCTCCGGTCTCTGCATTTGCAATGTTAGAATTCATAAGTGTATTATAAACACTTTACCTACTGAGCAATCTCACCAGCCCAGCTGTGAATTTCTTAACCTTGTGCTTCTACCTTTCTTATGCTGAGTGTGCACCCGCTTATGTAATGCTGGGCAATGAACCCAAGGCTTTGTGCGTGCTAGCAAACGTACTAGCTGGGTTACATCCTTAGCCCCTAATGGTCCCTTTGGATGCTGACAACTATTTTCGCTGATTGGCTGCTTCTCATTGGCAGCCAGACCGGGAACCTGTTTGACTTCAGTGTGAACATACCTGGCTGGATGATGAGAGGTAGCTGTCCTCCCATGCCTGCCAAGCTGGGCTCAAGAGGCAGAAGCCAAAGATGACTTGCTGAGCTGCCAGCTTATTTAATTATCGTATCCATCCAGTGGCCAGATGTTGGGAGTGTTCTTGACCCACGGCTCCTCCTAACAACCTGGATTTGCACTAGGGTGAGGTAATGACTCCCACACAAATATTTTTTACTTAAAGGCATGTTGGAGTGAGCAGAGGTGTTAAACAATTAGAGCTGACAAGCTGTAAATGAAGGCCAGATATGTCCTCATTCTACCAAGCAGACCAAGGTCTGACAGGCTCCGTGACTACTCCATGTCTGCTAATGCCTGGTCCTTGGATCTCAAATGGCTGGCAGGATAGCACACTGTGACTTGCAGGTGGGCACTTCCCTGAGGCTCACTTCAAGATCTGGAGAGCACTGGGTCTCTATCATATACTTGTGAAATGGCAGCCACGAGACTATGAAGCAATGGAATCACAAGCCTTTTGGACAGTGGGTCATGCATAATAGGTGCCCCTATTATGTAACACCCAAATGCTGGTTGTGCTTAGCTCTGGAAAACTGCTTCCTCCAGTTCAGGTTAATTTCAGACTCTGTGCTTAAGACTCTTTTAATTCCATTAACTGCTTCCACTCTCAGAAACAGGCAGAAAAACATCAAAATACTTAGGTCCTCTCTGCTTTGATACTGTTTAATTTGGACGCATGATAACCAAATTATTGGGAAAATCTGGGTTCCATTCCTTTCCAAAGGCTTTTTCTTTGGGGTAAGTTCTTGTCTATAGGCTCTTTTGAGGAAGGGGTCTCAAGGGTACATCTAATGATGTGACTGTCCTACCATCCGTCCTCATTGCCACCCTCCTGTTTCCTAGGGGTCCCTGCCTGCTGCTCCTGTTGTGGGCCAGATCACAGCAGAAAAACCTCAGCAGTGGCTCCTACCTCTCAGGCCAGCGCTTCACAAGCCCTAAGCAGAGCCACAGAATGAACTCTCTAAGTGGGCTGGAGAACATCTGGACCTGCTAGGAAGAAGCCACAGCACACACCCTCCTTTCTGCAAGAGCGGTGGGGCTGAAGGATTCCCTTGGAAGGACTCTGGTCCTTCATCTCACCAGCTGGGTACTTCCGTATGCACTCATCCGTGGTGGAAGGAGAGAATGAATTCCCCAAGTTGTCCTCTGACCTACACACACAATGTGACATATGCCCATGTGTGTGAGTGTGTGCATGCACAAAGGTGTGAGTGTGTGTGCATGCACAAAGGTGTGAGTGTGTGTGCATGCACAAAGGTGTGTGTGTGTGTGTGCATGCACAAAGGTGTGTGTGTGAGTGTATGCATGCACAAAGGTGTGTGTGTGAGTGTGTGCATGCACAAAGGTATGTGTGTGAGTGTGTGCATGCACAAAGCACACTAAGTGCAATTTGCAAAAAACTGCTAAAGGCTTCAGATGGCTTCATCGTCCTCCCAACCCTCCTATCTTGTTCATCACTAATTCTATCCCCAGACAACAGCCCAAGCTTTGTTTCTGGTTTTGCTGCAGACTGTAGCTGTAGCTCTTCACAGAAGTCGTGATAAGTCCTTTTTCGGGGTCCGGGCCCAGTAGTCTGGGTTTGACAGCCATTCCCTTGCGACTCATCTAGTACAAGTCTACTCATCCTTCAACCCTTAGCTGAATTGTTGTCTGCCCTGAAGTTTCCCCAAATCCCAGGTAAGCAAGCAGTGTCGTCACCATCAGAAGCAGCCTCGTCACGATTACTTCTGTGTTAGTGCTGCTGTGGTAAGTTTATTGACTCCTCACACATGAGCACACAGTGGAGTAAACACACAATATGTGTGCTAGATGAGATGCTGAAGTTGATAGGGGTTAAGTAGCCCACCCCAGACAATACAGGAAGGAGCACACCAGGGGTTCAAACCCAAGGCTGTCTATCTCAAACAAGCTGCTTTCAACCACCGAGTCAGGCTTCTCTTTGTGGTACCATTGGCTCTGTTTTTATTTTGGAATCAAGGTCTTACTGTATAGCTCTGGCTGGTCTGGAACTCATTATGTAGACCAGGTTGACCTTGAACACACAGAGATCCAACTGATTCTGTCTCTTGATTGTTAGGATTAAAGGTGTGAGCTAGGATGCCTAACTCCAATTTCTCTTACATGTACTTCCATGATAGCATCTAGCTTATTGCCATGTAATTGTCTGATTGCATGTTATGGTGGTTGGAAAGAAAATGGCCCCCAAAGGGAGTAGCACTATGAGGTGTGGCCTTGTTGGAGGAAGTATGTCACTATGCAAGTAGGCTTTCAGGTCTCATATATGCTCAAGTCTTACCCATTGTCTCAGTTCGCTTCTTGTTGCCTGCATATCAAGATGTAAAAGTCTCAACTCCTTCTCCAGCACCCTGTCTGCCTGCATGCCACCATGCCATGATGATAATGGACTGAACCTCTGAACTGTGAGCCAGCCCCAATTAAATGTTTTCCTTATAAGAGTTGCCATGGTCACGGTGTCTCTTCACAGCGATAGAAACCCTAACTAAGACACGTCTTTCTCCTCACAATACTTCCAGAGTACCAATTTTCCTTTTCTTCACATTTTTCAACACTCTACTTAGAACTGGTACTAAGTAGGTGGTTTATAACAAGTGAGGGTTGGTAAAGGCACTTGCCACCAAACTGGACACCTGAGTTCTATCCCTAGAACACATGACAGAAAGAATTGTCCTCTGACCTTTCTACATATACCATGGCATGTTTCTCTTCTCCCTTGCCATATACACACTTAAAGTTAAAATTTTAAATATAAATAAATTAACAAATAAGTGGATTAACAAAGGTTTTTTCAACATCTGTACTATTAACATGTTGGATCAGATAGTTCTTTGTGTGGGGACTATTGTGTGTATCATAGGCTGTTTGAAACATCCCTGACCCCTATCCACCATATACCAGTGGCTCCCCTACCCTAGTTGTGATAACAAAAACTGTTCCAGATATTGTCAAAGGCCATCAGGGAGAACCCCCAGTTGAGAAGGGCTGGTTAAGGAAGATAAGCAGTCAACTGAGAGCCCAAACCTCATCTGAGTACCTTCTGTCTGATGCCCACATGGTCATGAGCTAACCATGATCTGAAAAGACATCTTGTAATTGGGAAACAATTCTCTCCTTACTTCCATGCAAAGCCCAATACTAATGTCAATAAGATGGATTCTCTCATTTAATCCTGGTATGCTACACCATTAGTAAAGCTAAACTCCACTTCGTCTGACTGTGCTGTTAGTGGAGAGGTCCGGCAAGGCTGGGAATGGAAGTCCTTGCATCCGCTTGTATTTCCCTCTGGGACAGAGAGGAAGTCTTAGCTCTGCAAACACTTCTAGATAATGTTGAAAGGAGTATGTAGAGCCTCCGCCAATGGCTAAACACATTCTATGTGGTCTTAAGTCCTATTTTGCAAATGTGAAAGTGGAAGCTGGAAAAGGTGGAGGTCTTTTCCTGTAGGGCACTGTTAGACAGTGGAACTTGGAACTTGGACTGAGCACCTGTAGAGAGGCTTCCTCCCCTCCCTACAGCCCTGGAGACTCCCGGCTACTCTGTTGTCAACTGATTCAGAGCACCGTGCCCAATCGCGGCCTTTCATTCTAAACACATCTCCGTTCTACCTTTTGGAAATCTCTCTGCATGGCTTGTTGTCGACTAAATTTCCTCTGCCAACACACAATCCTGTCTTTTCACCCATCCTACACTGCTCCTGGCTGACTTCTATTAAAAGCATCACATCCTCTTTTAAGTTACTAACCCTTGCTGCCACCTGCTGTGGCTTCAACATCAAGTGTCCATTACATTTCAAGTCTCGGTGTGTTTGAATGCTTGACCTTGAACAGCTGATGCTGTTTGCAAGGGTTTGGGGGATCTCTTCGAGCATGTCCAATCCCCTCCTCCCCCTGCCCAAGGGTGGCACGAATCCCAGGAAAGCTCTGAATGGTGACCCAACACAAAATTATAAACTTATTTAAAATGCATGGATTATTTGCAATGATTCTTTCAATCATTTGCCTTGAATTTCATTGTTCCAGTGTGAACTTTGTAGATGACAGCATCTCCTGTGAGGATGTCAGAAGCTCGGGAGGAGTCTTGCAGGAGGAAGTCAGTCCCTAGGGGAGGGAGTTGAGGTAGATAGCCCAGCTCCACTTCCCATCAGCTCTTGCGTTTCCAGCTCTCCCTGTGATCAGCTGCCTCATGCTCCCGTTGCCCTGCCTTCCTCACCACGATGAGTTATGCCCCCTTTTAACTGGAAGACAGCATAGCCTTTCCTCCTTGAAGTCAAAAATTTGGTTACAGCAATGAATGAGAAAATTAACTAATACATTGTTTTGAACCCTTTCTATCCACTTTTTTTCTTTCCAGCATAATCATTTGTCACCTCTATCCATGTTGCCAATGTCCAGCCTCAAATCTGCTGCTCACTGGCTCTCTTGGCCTCTCAGACTCCTAACAGTCCTGCTTTGTGGACTGTTTCTAGCTTTCAAGACTCAGGCTCAGATGCCACCTGCTGCACTTGGTGAAGCCCTAGAGGACCCTGGCTGGGGAGTGACTTACCCTTCCTGTAAGCAGCTCCAGCACGGATACTTCTTCACATTCTCCTATGAGTATCCTGTCCTTATGTAGAACCTGGGTCACTTAGTCACAATCTCTAAATGAGTATGCTGATTGTACCTCCAGCCCTGGGCTGCTGAGATGAAAGTCTATAGGAAATGCTTGAGGAAGAGCTTGGTACACAATGAACATTACAGAAGCCTTTGCTGTCAGTAGTCTTGTGTTGATATCACTTATTAATTTCCTGAAAATATTCTTGATTCTATGAGTGGCCAAAGAAGAAGCACAATACTAAAGATGCAGTCGCATCTCTGCACTTCCATTGCATTTTAAAATGTGTTATCCAAACGTGGGAAGTGTGAGGGGAAGGAGGAACCAGGAATCTTCTTGGAGAAGCCTTTCTGTGTGTGTGCTATTGTTCATGTAAGAGTAAGTATGTAAGTGGACATGCTGAGCTTAGTGAGGATGGAAATCACTTACTCTGGGAATGCTGGGAGAGGTACTGCTAAACTATTTATCCCTCCTTCCCTGACTTAGTTAGGGTTTCTATTGCTGTGAAGAGACACCATGACCACTGCAACGCTCATAAAGAAAACATTTAATTGGGGTGGTTCGCATACAGTTTCAGAGGTCCAGTCTGTTATCGTCATGGCTGGGAGCATAGCAGCATGCAAGCAGGCATGGTGCTGGAGAAGTGGCTGAGAGTTCTACATCTTGCAGGCAACAGGAAGTCAAGTTACTCCCTTGGTGCTATCCTGAGCATAGGAAACCTCAAAGCCCGCCCCCACAGTGACACACTTCCTCCAAGTAGGCTATGCCCACTTCAGCAAAGCCACATCCCCTCATAGTACCATTCTCTATGAGATTATGGGGGCCAATTGCACTCAAACTACCACACTCCCCATCAGTGGCTATTCATCAGTTTCCTTGTGTTCAAGGAACTGCACCACGTGGGCACAGAATCTTCACACCCCTGGGTATTGATGTTCTTCTCCACTAAGACCTTTGTACTGACCTCAATACACTGGTAACAAAATGAGGGTTGGGTAATGTCTGAAGGGGTACAGGGAGTAATTGAGAAAAGATAAATGCTTGCATATGATGGAACAAGCCAGTCTTGAAGTCGGATGTACTGGAATAAATATACATGCTAAGAAGCATTTTAGGCAAGGTCTTTGCTTAGCAAGATAAAGCTCCAAATCCCTCTCTTTCCTCAATCCTCCAGTCCACGGCAGACATGAGCAAGGATCACACTTGCTAAGGTCTTGGCTTCAGATGAACTCCCAATGTCTGCTCTATTGAATTTAGCACTTCGCTTCTGATCCTTCCATTAGCTAGTAGGCAGGACTCCCTGAAATCACAGGAGAAGTCTTTTCCAGCCATTTGGAAGCAAAGCCTTGCAAGTTACAGCAGCCCTTTCCCATAGCGCTTAGGGAAGACAGAACTCTAGAGGAGGTCATTGACAAGAGAAGCGACACCAAAGCAAATCCTGGGCACACTCAGCACACCAGGCTACCCCAATCTTGTCTGTCAGAGCATCATCTATGAAATCCAGCCCAGGTGGCAGGACTTGGCTGGTTTGCAGGACCTGGTCACCTGTCCACAGTCTATACTATCCAATGGATTGCCTCTGCACTTCAGACATAGCCCAGGTGCAAGCCGCCACATGGATTATGTTTCCTCAGAGGACAGAGCTGTGCTGGTTTGCAATCTCAAATCATCAATTTAATAGCTGCATTCTTTGTGTTAGGATGGCAAGCAGACTTGGAAATGTTCACTGCCAAACTTAAGAGCCTCTACTCCTCCGGGCTGCCTGGGAGAAGCTTTCCACATTCACACCCAACCCCAGGAAGCCTGTGCCTGCTCACAAAAGGACCAGTCAGCCATCCTTAAACAGCCACACCCACAGAGAAAAGGCTGGACCACTCTCAGGCAGCTTCAGTCCTGAAGGCAAGGGAAGAAGCTGAAATGAGGAGATGTTAAAGGCCTCTTTCAGCCCTGCCTGAGGATTTTAAACACCCTCTCCTCTGGCATATTTGAAGTCTGTGTGTTATTGTTTGTTTAACTTACATTCCCCTCTCATCCCCACAAACCTCTGAGATCAGGAGAGCTGAGTCTTTGCATGTCTGTGCGGAATGCTGAGTGTGCTTTTGGTACTTAGAGCATCAGGAAACAACACTGCTAAAATCAGCTGCCAAGGTGGCCTGGGGCCAGAAGGCAGAAGCCAAGGGGGCAATGTCCTCTAGAGTGTGTGAAAGGGCACCATGTCGCCAGAGCTAGAAAGCCATGCTGGAGGAGGAAGGGAATATGAGCTACAGATGTCTTCCTAGAAATGAGCACTGGCCACACACTGGGAGAGTCTAGGAGGGAGAGCCAGGAGGTTCAGCCTTCGGGGAGAAAAACTCAGGAGCCATCCTGCTGTTGATGTTACCATAAAACACATGTGTCAGGACCAGGTAGGAGGGTCCCTTGCTGCCACCGGAGGAGCGGAAACGCCAGAGTTGGATGTGTATGCCAGGCAAGCCCTCCAGCACCCCAGCACTCTCCACCCATTCCGTGGCTTAGATGCTCTGAGTCCAGCTCTGTACCCAGCACGAGGAGGCACGTGTGGGATATTTAAAGATGTACAAGATCTACTCGCCACCCGGGCAATGGAACAGGAGGCGAAGAGTTATGAAGTGAATTAACTGAGGGACCTGAGAGGGTTCTTCCTTCCCCTTCTGTCATACATCAAACAAGAGTGATTTCGAGTATCCAAGAAGAAGATCAGGAAACTTTCTTGCTCAGGTTTAGAAAAAGAATCGAGCTAATCACTCAAAGATCCTACAGGCTGATACAGGAAAAATGGGGGTGGGAGTAAAGAGGACAAAGGAAAAAGAAACTGAGGTCTTCTTCAGAAAGAAGACGTATTATCAGTATGTGTTTACCATCCATGTGAGTTATCTTTAGTAAGCAATGGGGGGGTAGGCTTCTTTGTCTATTAGAACTTGAAAGACAAGCAAGAGGGCAGCTGCCCAGCAGAGGAATATGTGGATGAGGGAGGGTAGGGGGACTCATGCCTTTGCGGTTAGTGTCTGAAAAGCAAATGGGGTTGGGGGGTAATTGAGAATCCTTCACAGAGGGAATGAGGATGTCCTCGGTGTTGGCATGCTTAGGATTCAGTGTCGGAGGAGACAGAAAGAGGGGGAAAGAAGTTACATGCTTTTAGTTAGAACCGGGAACCGTGAACTGGCCACAGAGGGGCGCTCTGGAAATACCACGGGTCTGACTTATAAAGGCAACACTGCTGGCGCTCATTACTGAGGATAGTCAGCTCTTAGCCGGCTTAGCGGCTTATGTCTGAAATCCCAGCACAGGGGAGGTGGAGACAGGAGGTTTAACTCAAGTTTGAAGCCAGCCTGGGCTACAAAGTGAATCCTGCTTCCACGACAGCAAAATCAGCTCCAAGAACACTTGTGGGAATCATTTTATATTTCTATGTGACCCCTTGGGAGCGGAAAAGATTCTTTACGGATAGGGTTAGGGACGCTACTACCGGCACCCAACTTCCACTCCACATCTGTCACGTGCTATACCTTCCAGGTCCATTCAATTAGTCTTCACAGTAGCCCTGCTGAGTGGGCAGGCATTATCTGAGGCAGGTATATCTCTGAGCAGGTGGACCACTCCCCCCACCCCTTACTGTTAGGTAAACTAAGGCTAAGAAAACGAAGTGATTCGGTCTAAAGCCACTAAGGGGTTGAGCTGGACTTTGAATCATCAGTGGGGATGGACTGTGGGGGAGAGCTCCCCAGTTCCAGGTTTGTGCTGGTAAAATGGCAAGAGAACCTCACCATGGGATCTGGCAATAGGGATTGGGGGGCATCCTTGGTAGCCATGTGTCTTAGTTAGGATTTTATTGCTGTGAAGAGACACCGTGACCAGGGCAACTTTATGAAGGAAAACATTTAATTGGGGCTGACTTACAGTTCAGAGGTTCAGTCCATTATCATCATGGCGGGACAAGGTGGCATGCAGGCAGATATAGTGTCGGAGAAGGAAGTGAGACTTTTACGTCTTGATATGCAGGTAACAGCAAGTGAACTGAGACACTGGGTGTGACTTGAGTACATATGAGACCTGAAAGCCCACTCCCACAGTGGCACACTTCCTCCAACAAGGCCACACTTCCTAATAGTGCCATTCCCTATGAGCTTATGGGGGCCAATTACATTCAAACTACCACACCATTCCTAGTACAATCTCTAGCCAGCCCCCACAGTTCCAACTCTCCTGGGCCCTGTTTTCTTAATACCATTCTTTTTGCTCGGTTGTTTATATCTTCCTGTTACTAATTTAATGGGAAATTATTTGCCTTCTGAGTTCACGTGTCAGCTGATCCCAAGCCTGATGATTATGAGTCAGTCTATGAGACTAGACCCAGGGAGTGCTGTGACCATCCCGACACTTTTCCTGCAGGGAGGACCTCACCTGATGAGAATGAGTACAGCCTCAGGCACCTCCGTGTTCACCTCTCCCTGTGGTGAAGCGCTATCTAGCTCTGAGATGTTTTGAATTCTCCAGAATAGAGCACAAGGGTGTCTGAGTGGCCTGGGCCCTGCATGTGGCAAGATCAGTGAGGGATCTGAAGAGAGGGGTGGGAAAGGAGGCCCTGTCCTTTTCTGAATACATCCTAAGGAGAGAGAAGAACCAATGCAAACACTCCAGAGATCTTTGGGGACCAGAGGGATTTCCCCTTTCATCCTTGCCATTCACATATATAAAAACTGGAAGGTTTTTGAAAAACTCTGAGCAAGTTTCAAGCCAGTAGGAGATCTCACGATATTAGAGCCTTAAGGTAGCCACTCTCTGTGGCTTACACAGAGAACTAGGGTGAGTTGGTACTGCCTTGCTTCCCTCCCTAGCCCAACTCACCACGTGGAAAACCATTGGATGCTCCATCGAACGCCAAGTACTCAGTCATTTTAGATACTTGCATTTCTAGTAACTGAGGAAATGCTAGAGGTTTTCAAAACTACACTTGACTTGCCTCCATATTTCTGGGTTGTTTGGTCTCAAAAAAGAGGTGGCATTCCCATTTCCATGGGAACGTCTACTTTGATTCACCAGCATTCAAACCTCCAGCTGGGAACATCCTGGCCTGGTTGCAGCTCATGACCTACTTCTTGTTTGAGCAGGAGCTGCGGTGAGACACCTGGGAGATGAGGCGCCTCAAGTCCAGTACATGTAGCCTGGGATTGTCTCTTTCCCTTTCTAGTGGGGAGCAAGGCATGTCGCTCCATCCATTGCTGCCATGGCTAAACCGGATGATAATGTGGGATCCTCTCTGGTGAGCAGAGTGTGAGTTTAGCACATAGAGGACTGTGTGTGAGGTTCAGTTGGTAGAGAACTTGCCTATCATAGAGGCCTGGGTTATTCCCCAGCACTGCGTAAGCCAGGCCTAGTTGTGCACACCCGTAATTCCAGCATGTGGAAAGTAGAGACGAGGGATTGGAAATGTAAGATTGGTTTGGAATACACGAGGCTCTGTTGTAAAAAGGAAGAAAACAGTTAAGGAGAATAGAAAAGACAGTGCCTGGACAGCCCCGCTTCCATGGTTTATCAGGTCAGGAGGCCTTTCTCAGACTTGCCAGATGGAGCCTTGCTCTTATCTCTGGAAGCTTATTACCCCAGCAAACAGCACAATTAGCCCAAAGAAAAAAGACAGAGCAAATAGGCTGGCTTAAAGACAGAGATAAAGAGAGGGGAAAGTGAGGGTTACAGCTGACTGACATCTAGGGTGGATGAGTACTGGCATACTTACCTTCTCAGGGGGGGTCTTCACAACTGGTCTACAGCTGTAATTCTATCCTATTCCCCAAGAACCATCTTTAACTTTCTTTTCCCCTTTCTTCCCGCTGTCCAGTCCATCCCTAAATTCTATCAATTTTATCTCTAAACTCTATGCTTCTCTCAACCACTGCAGCCAAATCACTACCCAGGCCAGCACTTCCGCGAAGGCTTCATGGCCACTCTCCCACCCCTCCGCCATTTCTGCCTTCCTCCGACCCATCTTCTGCACAGTGCCAACAAGCTGCATTTGAAAAGATAAATCAGAGCAATGTTTCTCTGCTTAGTGAGGGCTCCCTGCTGGACACGCGCACAACCACAGCCCCCTGCGGGACTCTGGGCCCTGCACGGTCCATTCAGCCACACCCTGTTGATGTCACAGTCCTGCTTGCCCGGTCCTTACCGTACTGTTACAGAGCCACTGGCCACCATTCTCCCAGCCACTCTCTGTTCCTCACTTCATCTGCCCTTAATTCTTTCCCACTTACAACATCCTCAGAGCGCATGTTAGAGGCTGTTTATTCAGAGAGGCCTTCGGCCTTCTGAGACTTTGTTCCATAAGAGTAAGACCCATCTCACCTGTCCAGAGTTCTTCATTCCCTGCCCCCACTCCCTGGACCTATCACAGTCTATTACTAGACACTGATGGTTTCTCAACTTTGGCTCTTCAAGCAGCAGCCTCATTATCACTGGAGACCCAGGAATGCAATGATGAGGCCCCATGTCAGATCCATGGCATCAGAAGTCAAGTGTTGGCTATCATCTGGGCTCTAGCTGACCCTCTGGATCTATCTGAAGCCCCCAAGTGTTTGGGGACCAGTGCCATCACCTGGGGAAGTTTAGCTGGCATCTGACCCTCTAACTTGAAAGTAGTCAATTTCATAAATCCTCAAAATAATGCCATAAATAGGCTATCTCTCTACTTTATAGATTTATGTATATTATTTAAATTCTGAGGCCGTCTCTCACTGTGTAGCCCGGGTTGGCCTTAAACTCTTGATCTTCCTACCCTAGCCCCTCAAGTGCTGGGATTACAAGCATGTGCCACCACATCCAGCCAGATTTTAAAATTATATTTATCAAGTTGCTACTTAGCTGAGGATAACGTTGAACCTCTGATCCTCTGGTTTCCAATTCCCAAGTGCTAGGATTACAAGTGTGCCCCAGATGTTTTCCTCAATGAGACATAAAGAGTATTTTGTCTTACATGACTCTTTCAGTCGTGGCAAAGCCAAGAATTTTAGCCTGGTTTTGTCCAAATAGAACTCATTGTAACCTCAAACCTATACTGTTCCGCCTCTATTAGAAAGAGCCACAGCGTTGTAAGCCATCTCTGGTGTACAACCGGTGTGTCGGGGTGCATCTAAGCAGATCACTGGTTCTTGGAGACTTTACAGTGGGCAGTACTAGGAATGACCCAGGGTTTCTGGTACCTCCCAGTCCAGCTAGGTAGTCTAGCACGTACCTGCTAAACATCAGAGCATGAAAATGCATTATCACCCCCATGCACATCTGTTCTGGATCACACGTGTTTTTGTTTCGACTTGGGCTTGGCCAGGCTCCCCCTTCCCACATAGATCATAGATCCCCACTGATTCACTAACATCATGCCAGATACAGGACCAGCTAAATAAAATGTAGGTTCCGCACAATTGGTTTTGACAGTGTGTTTGTGTTTATATAAATGAGCTGAGTTAACTAGTAAGGAGGTGAAAGGATAACCCCTGAAAGACAAAGAACTGTTTCTAGCAGTGGAGGATGGAAGTTTCTGGATCACATTAGCTATATCCGAGACTGAGCCTCTTAAAACCCAAACAACATCTCACCAACAGGGTCAGGTCTGCCATTAGTATTCATAGCCCAAATTTAGGTTTTAGTGCTGGCAGCAGTCTGAGTCTGCGTTGTATTTTACAGATTATAAAAATGAGGGCTGGGCATGCCACTATAGCAAGTTCAAGACTGGAAGAGACCTATCCTCCTCTCCCCCCCAAAAAAAGGCAAAATGGGTAGGACACAGGCACTTTCCTCAAAAAGCTTACGTTTACGACACGAGGTGAGGGAAAAGTATAGACAATGTTGGCGAGGTACAGAGGTGGAATATAAGTCACAAGAACAAGAGCTTAGGGGGCTGGGAGAAAAGAGATACTGAATTCAACAGAACACTCTGAAGGACAGTGAGAAAAGAGAGAAGGCCCAAGCAAAGGTGCACCACCGGCAAATACATCCCACAATACCGTGACCCGAGTTCAGATGGAGACAGAGAACTGAAGAGCGAGTCAGAAGAGATACAAAAAACAGCAGCTAGGGAGGGAACACGGGGTGCTTGATTTATCACTCCTGAGCCTCCACCCCAACCCAGCCGTCATCTGACCTATCAAATTCAGGTTCCTAAGCCTACACATTCCTAAATGTTCCAAAAATCTTGAGGCTGGCCAAGAGCACGCAGCGTTTCTCTTCTGCCTTCTCACTTTCGTTTTGTTACCAGAAGGCAGCAAGCCAAGAGGTCCAAGGTGCACCTAGCGCTGCTGCGCAGGGAGGCACCCTGCAGAGCCATTTCTCATTCACTCCGGCTGAGCTGCAGGTGTGCTCCAGGCAGCAAGAACATCCTTATGACTCAGAGCTAAGAAAGTGAATTGGCTTTGCTTGGTGATTTGTTCGAACAAACTTGATAAGATTTCTTTTGTATTACTGTTGCTTTAACCAAAATCCAGACAAGAAGCTTAAGGGAGGGAGGCTTAGTTTGGTCACAGTTTGAGGACACGGTCCAGGTCCATCATGGCAGAGCTCGTGGCAGCGGGAACACCCGGCTGAGATTCCTTACCCCTCAGAGGACCGTAAGCAGAGAGCAAGCTTGGCGCCTACCCCATCCTGTGACCCACTTCCTTCAGCTGCCCACTTTCCTGAAGATTCACAGGTTCTCCAAACAGCACCACCCACTGAGGAACAAGGTCCAAACATGGGAGCCTGTGGGGGACATTCCACGTTTAGGTGATAACTTTCTTTCTCGACTTTAAACAAAACAGCCAAAACTTAATACCAAATACAGAACACACA
Organism: Arvicola amphibius; assembly: GCF_903992535.2. Classification (NCBI taxonomy): domain Eukaryota; kingdom Metazoa; phylum Chordata; class Mammalia; order Rodentia; family Cricetidae; genus Arvicola; species Arvicola amphibius. Next base: position 68,486,756 of record NC_052058.2, read on the forward strand.
AAAAGATGTTATTGTGTTTTTAATGAATCTACCACATTTCCCAAAATACTACCTCTTTCTGGAAGTATCAACTTGGATTTACCCTGAGTTCCCTCAGGCTTCCCCAGGGCTGCATTTACCACTGGATTACATGAGTGAAGCCAGAATCTTCTCAGAACCCACGTTCTGTGCTGCTATTAGAGGAACAGAAAAGGGGAAGCCCCCTCTCTGTGTTTTGAGGAGGGGTACTGCTGCCCACCGTGCTGTCTGAGAAGGAGAATAGAGGAGGAGATGCAGGGACCAGGCTCTCTGGACTTTCTGGATCATTCCATAACGTGAGTCAGGTGACCTGAGAATCTACTACTCTTCTGGATGAAGTTGACCAGCCTTGGATACAGGACACAAAGAAGGTGGTATCTGGTCATCTTCGGGGATGTATGAGATGGAGACAGCTCAGGATGTGAAGGTACAGACCTCTGGGCTGCTTGCATTTTGCTACCTTGCCAAAGGCCTGGCTCAGCAGGATGGGTGGGTACTGTTCTTGGAACTGTAACTGGATATAGAATATTCTAGGTCTTTTTGTAGAGAACCCCATAAGATCATGAGGTTTGTTTGCTTATTGTGTGCAACATTCTAGAATGAAAATTCACTGTGTGTCCTTGATGTCTGTTTTGAGCACACTCCTTATATAATATTAAATATATAACTTTTGTGGGGGGGGGTGTACTCTGGAGGCAGCTGGGTCCTTCTGCAAGTTTGGGGATTTCACACGCTTTTGAGTCCCTCTGAGTCTGGCAACCAGTCACTCAACTGTGGTTCTGTTCTTTTCCTTCTCCGTAATGAAAAAGCCCCACATGTGCTCCCAAGGAACCTAGAATAAGTTTCAGGCCAAAGCTAACTAGACTGTCCTCAAACCTTTAAATAAGGGAATATGAAGCCAATTCCATAGATAAGAAAGCCATGTCTTAACCAAAGGAAAATAGCTTTTTAAACCAACTCTGTAACTTGGGGGCCAGGTAAAAGACACTGGATTGAGGCAATTCCTTCCATTACTAGTTGAAATTCTCGGGTTCTCACTCCCCAAGTCCCGTTCTCTCTGCTGCCGCCACCCCCCCACAGACTCCTAGAGAAAGAGCCTGCTGGCAGAGTCCTCCAAATGCCAGATATCTGAGAAAGTACCAGCAGGCAGGCATCTGAGAGGTACCCTGTGCAGAGCTGAGGGTTAGAACATCTGCCAGGCCATCGATCAACATCAAATGACAGCAAATTTGCCCATAATGGAAAACAGGCTGAAGGAGCAGAGAACAAATCTACCGAGCTGGCATCATGCCCTCACTGCAAAGGCTGCTCGGGGGCTCACACAGAGAGGATCCATCACTGCACGACCCTAAAACCTAAGGGAACTTCAGAGTTGGTTTGTCCCAAATGTTCTTTAATTGGTGGAAGCATTTTAATCAGCTGTGTCTTAGGAAGTAATAGATGATTATAAACACTTCCTTTTTTATTTTAATTTTTATTTAAAAGCTTTTTTCTCATTTTACATACCAACCACAGTTGGTTCCCCCTCCCTCTCCTCATCCTGCTCCCCCCCCCCACATCCCTCCCACGCAACCCTCCCCACCCACTTCTCAGAAAGGGTAAGGCATCCCATCCTCTCATGTCTTCAGCCAACAAAGTCTGAAGTCTGGCATACCAAGTTAAGGTATCCCCCCCCCACCTCCATCCCGAGGTTGAGAAAGGTATCCCTCTATAGGGAATGGGCTCCAAAAAGTCATTCAGGCACTAGGAATAAGTCCTGATCCCACTGCCAGTGGGTCCACGGACTGCCCAAGACACAGAACTGTCACCCACATTCAGAGGGGTCTGTTCGGTCCTATGTAGGTTCCCCAGCTATCAGTCCAGAGTGATTATAAACACTTTCATGCCATATAAAGGTGAGAGAGACTGAGAGCTGGGGATATATTTCAGTGGCACATTGTGAGGCCCTGGGTTCACTCCCCAGGATCATAAGGAAAAAGGGCAAGGGTGAAGTCATTCATCTTCTTTATTTATCTTGCCTTTCTTTCAATGCTACCCTCCAGAGCTTCAACTGCAAAACTGAGAGGCTTTTTCATCTTAGTGAGAGTCCCTATCCTTAAAGCCGTAATCTGAAGTATGTGCAGATAATACTAAACTCCCTGCATTGAGCGTCCATCATGTACCTCATGCAATTGCAAGCCTTGCATGCACACGCTTGTTAAATCTGGAGGACATCCGGCTAGGTCACAAAAGTTTCAAACCCAGGCATGTGATCTCAGAGTCTGGGTGGGAGTCCACTCTCCTGTTCCTCCCAGGCCTTTCTCACCCCTTAGCTATGACTTCTGACCAGGCATTTCTCACTACTGAGTGTCTTTTCTGATCCTTCCTCTGGGGTGAGGCAAATCTTGGCACAAATTCTGTCTCTATCACTCACTAGCCTTCAACAACTTTTCAACCTCTCAGAGCCATGGCTTCTTCACCTATGAGATTAAAACTTGGTGAAGCATTTGTGAGGGAATAAATATGAAAACCATTACTGTCAAGAACCCCCTAGATGTCCCACAATCTTTCCAATCATTTTTACATTTATTCATTTGTGTGTGTGTGTGTGTGTGTGTGTGTGTGTGTGTACGTGTACCAAGACACACCTGTGAAGGTCAGAGGACAGCTTGCGGGAGTCATTGCCTTCTTCCACCATGAAGTCAGGTTGTCAGCCTTGACCGCAAATGCCTTTACCTGCTGAACCATCTTGCCAGTTCCATAAATAATTTTTAATTATTATTATTTTTGTTTTACGTATATAAGTGTTTGGCTTGTGCGTATGTCTGTGTACCATGCATGTGCCTGGTGCCCAGGGAGGCCAGAAGAGGGCATTTGGATCCCCAGAACGAGAGTTACAGATGGATGAGAGCTGCCATTTGTTGAGAATCAAACCCAGATCCTCTGGAAGCGCAGCCAGTGCTTAAACTCTGAGCCATCTCTTCAGCCCCCATGAATATTTTTAAGTAAATAAATGTGTAAAAGTGGCAATAGCTGACCTTAGTACTAAAAATACATTACCAGACTGTAAAGTCTGGCTTTGTTTCCTATTAACTGCATGCTCCCCAGCACCTTGATCTTAATAAAGAGTCCTTAATATTATTCATATTGAGGAAAGGGTTTTCAAGAAAAACGATAAGAAGCATTCTTTCTGCTTTTGGGACCTCAACGAAGATGACTTTGTTTCTCTGAACTTCAGATTTATTATCGGTAATGGGGAAAAGGCATCATCGCTTTCCCCAGGCTGTTGTGAGGCAGAATGAGACTTAAAAACATCAAGCACACTTAGGCGCACCTAATAAGCACTCAAAGCTTTAGATGAATATTCCCTCAGGAAGCCAACTGTGACCTTAGCAGGCTAATTTTGGTGTGAGCAGGGAGGGGGCTTGAAGTCTAACAGACAGTGTCCCCAAACAGAAGAGGCCTGTGAGCATATTACAGCACCTCCTCTACAAAATGATGCCTCCACTTTGAAGCAAGGGGCAATATGGCTAGCTGACCTCAGCATGGCGTTGCCCAAACACAACCTCTCAGAAACTCAAAAAGAGGAGGAAAACGATAGTTAGAAGAGAGGGATCCTAACCCTCAGCCAGCACTGCGCCCTGTGCAGTCTTTGTATAGCAAGACGGTAAGAGCGGGGTGGCTTGGGAGGGCTGGGCAACATGACATCAGTCTGGCTTTCCATAACCGTCAGTCTGGCTCTTGCTTATTAAGTCTTGAAATGCCCAGACCTGTCATTTGTTCTTTCTCTAATGAATGGATAGGCTGTTTAATTTCCTGATAGGCAACCTAGTAATTTTAGTCTCCCACTCTGAGCCTTTGTCTGGCTTATTCCATGTGTATAAAAGCAACTTTCTTCCTCCTGTTATGGGCTGCCAGCTTTCTTTCCATTGCGGCTCAGCTCCGAGGACATTCCCTCTAAGGCTTGAGTAGTCTCTCTTATTAGGCACGTGTAAGCCCCAAGAGAACAGTGAGGCTGATAGCTGCACTCAGTCCTGCAATCTTTAAGCTGGTCCTGTGGGCAGGACACTGCACTGTGTATCAGGAACATTTTAAAGCACACATACACACACACACACACACACACACACACACACACAATACAGTCTTGTGCCTTGAAAGAGCTCATAACATGTTGGGCAAGATGTCTGTGTAAAGAGATATTTACAAATGAAATCATAATTCAATGATTGGTCTACAGCAGGTCTTGTTGTTGGAGTTCACAGAGAAGAACTTGGTAAGATAGCAGACACTTGAAGTCCCATCTCTTTTCAGGTATTGAAGGGTGAGCCCTCCATGTGTGTATAGTCAGTTCCGGGAGGAGTGAGACAGGCATCTCGCTCCTTCAGCCTCCTGTGTTAAAGCACAAGGCACAGAAGGAACCCAAGGGAGAAGAAAGAAAAGGAAAGTCTGGAGATCCAGCTTGTGGGGGGAGCAGAGGCCTTGAGTTTGCTCTCTGGCCCTGGAAAAGAGAGGGAGGAAGGGGTGGGGACTAAGAGGAGAAATGAGAAGAGCAGATTTTCATTTTTATTTCTTTCTAAACAGAAACACAGGTACAATGACAGGCATTAAAATCAGTTTATGCTGGAGAGATGACTCAGAGTACTTGCTGGTTAGTACTTGCTGGTTAGTGCTTGCTGGTTAGTGCTTGCTGGTTAGTGCTTGCTGGTTAGTGCTTGCTGGTTAGTGCTTGCTGGTTAGTGCTTGCTGGTTAGTGCTTGCTGGTTAGTGCTTGCTGGTTAGTACTTGCTGGTTAGTACTTGCTGATTGACACAAGTTCAGGACATCTGGGAAGAGGAAACAACTGAGAAAATGTCTCCATAAGATTGGCCCACAGGCAGGTCTGTGGGATATTTTTTTAATGCTTCATGTGGGAGGGCCCGGCCAGCTGTGGGTGACGCCAACCCTGTGCTGGTGGTCCTGGGTTGTATAAGAAAGGTAGATGAGGGGCAAGCCAGAAGCAGCATTTTTCTATGGTTGCTGCTTCAGTTGCTGCCCTGCCTTCCCTTCATGAAGGTTTATAAATTGAGAGGTGAAAGAAACCATTTCCTACTCAAGCAGCTTTGGGTCATGGTCTTTATCACAATGGAAAGTGAACTAGGACACTGAAATAAAAAGACCAGAGCTTAAATCCCAGCACTCATGACAGCAAGCATCCTTTGAGGGAGACCAAACAGGAAATAGCTTGTTGGCTTTCAGCATAGCTGAGAAAACCTGAATCCCAAAATTCAGGGAGAGACCCTGCATCAAAAGGAATAGGCAGAGAGTAATATAGGAGGACTCAAATATCCTCTTTTGGGCTTCGCCTGACTGTACAGGCGCACACACCTAAGTGTACACACACACACACACACACACACACACACACACAGAATTGTATCTTCTTTTGTTTGTTTGTTGAGACAGGGTTTCTCTGTAGTGTTAGAGCCTGTCCTGGAACTAGCTCTTGTAGACCAGGCTGGCCTCGAACTCACAGAGATTCGCCTGCCTCTGCCTCCTGAGTACTGGGATTAAAGGCATACACCACCACTGCCCGGCAACAAATGTATCTTTTAAGAAATTAGTTTACCGTTCCATTTTGTTAAATAAAATGTCATGAGAAATTTAGGCAGGGGAAAATAAGTCCCATTTCCCTTTCCTCGGAAGGTGACAAGGGACTCCATTTGTTCTGTATCCAACACAAAATCCTCAGCCCCCTCTGCTCTAGACCTCCTTTCGCTCGTGTTTGAAATGAAGACATCAAACCAGCATGTCCCGAAGACTCCTTATGATTCTCACAGCCTGTGGACGAGGGTGGACTGTTTGCATCTTTCTTTCTGGGAGAAAGGAAAGTAGAGCTGTCTTAGTATACCCTGGGCTGTGAAGGGCAGTGAGAGAGAAGGACCCTACAACTGTGTTTCCCGCTCTATGGGGAGGGTAGAACCAGTGGACCATAGTGCTGAGCCCTCCAGCAATGGAGAAGAAGCTGGAGCAGAGTGAGCATCAGCCACCAAGAAGGCAGCAAACAGGCTCAGACAGCTCCATTGCTCTAGACTAGGAAAACACTCAGCATGATAGAAGGATGTAGGTACCAGGAATGGACCCTTTTGTTGTTTTGTTTTGTGTCTTGAGATAGAGTCTGGCCTTGAACTCCCGATTTACTTACCTCTGCTGCCCATGTACTGAGATTATAGGTGAATACCTATGCCAGCTCAAGAATAGATTTTTAAAATAAGGAACATAACAGGTGTTATAGCGCAGCACAAACCCCAGGTATGTGGTTTCCTGGGGACACTTGTCATGATGTTTTTGTAATCAGGGTTGGATGAGGCAAGATGCCAACATCCCTCTGCAGGCACAGACTGCAGAGAAGCCATCCTGACTCATGCCTCCAACCAAAATAGCACCTTGAACCAGTCAGCTTCCTTCCTTTCTTCATCGAGAATGCTTTAACCCTTTCTTTAAAAGATCAATTACATTCAGTGTTAGTGTGTGTGTGTGTGTGTGTGTCGGTATCTGTCTGTCTGTCTGTCTATGTACTGTAATACGGACTAAATTTAAGTGTATGTAACACAGGCTAAGCACTCTGCTACTAGGAATTCCAAAATGACTAAGTCTCCATTCCTACTGTCAGAGAGCATATGGCAGTCAAAAGCAGCACCCTTACAAAATAGCCTTGTTGCTTTATATCAAAAGGAAATTATTTAAGACATAGTAAGAAGGCAAAATCAAACAGAGAGTAACAGAATGCATGGAAGGGCAAGGGAGCAGAGGAGTCTGATGTAGGGACAAGGAAGGGAAGGTGCCATTGATATACTGAGACTTGAAAGGCTGGCAGCTGCACAGATCACCCACGGAACTGGATGATGCCAGTGTGGATATTACTGAAAGGTTAAGCAGTTCCAAGGGAATGAGAGCTGGTGACCAGTATGAAGACCTCGCTGCCTTCTTGGGTGCCAGTATCAAACTAACCCCTCTATCCCCTGCCACACACAGCTTTGCTGCCCCTCAACACTAATCGAGGCAGTGGATCCCCTGGGATGTCTATCTGAGCACCACCCCCCCAGGACAGATGACCTCTCTCTCTTCTAAGTCTCAGAATTGTTCCTTATACACACGTATTTGGTCACGTATTACTAACAGCAGCGATGAGCTCACAAGTGTTTGTCCAGACTTAGACCTGGACTTTGGAAGGAACGGAGCTGAATTCCTCTCCCTGTCCTCGGCATGTTCACAATCTGATGCTGCCTTAGCATCTCATGCTCAGTTGGAATTATCTCTTTCTGCGCCCCCCTTCTCTTTTTCCTTTTCTTTTACATGTAGTCTAGGCTGGCTCAGACTTGTGGCCTTAGCCACCCTAGAATTACAGGCCACGGTTATAGCCACACTTAGCGCAGCTTAATCAATAAGTAAGCATAGTTCTTCAAATAACGGATAATTTTCTTATCATTTTAGTATAGTTTGGATATATAAAATGGTAGTTGTGGGCCGGGTGGTGGTGGCGCACACCTTTAATCCCAGCACTTGGGAGGCAGAGGCAAGTGAATCTCTGTGAGTTCGAAGCCAGCTTGGTCTACAAGAGCTAGTTCCAGGGCAGGCACCAAATGCTATAGAGAAACCCTGTCTCAAAAATAAAAAAATAAAAAGGAAAGAAAAGAAAAGAAAGAAAGAAAAAAGGTAGTTGTGGAGGTAATGACAGATAAGAGATGTCTCAAAGAGGCCCAGCAATAACTTTTTTTTCTAAATCAGTGTGTTCAGAACCAGAGTGGTGGTTAAGAGCACTGGCTGTTCTTGCAGAATATCTGGCTTTGGTTTCCAGCACCTACATGGCAGCTCGCAGCCATCTGTAACTCCAGTTCCAGGGAATCTGATCCTCTTTTCTGACCTCAGTGGCTACTAGACACACATGGTATACATACACACATGCAGGCAAAACACTCATCGCATAAAAAGTTAATCTTTAAAGTGTTTTTTTCAATTAACATGTAGATGTTTCACTATGACTTTTTACCCATTTCTGCCCCTGCGCTTTGCTTAATCGAACACCCATTGCATCAATAACATTTCTATGTGTGGCTGAGGGTAGCCAACTTCACATATTGTTGATCACAGAACTTCTGGTAAAAAGTGCAGCTCACCATATATAATTTACCTGTTATAAACTAAATGTAGGTATTGAGTTACTCTTGAAAACATACATAAAATTTTAAAAGGCAATAACTATAAACAAAAGTGTCATAATTTAAGAACAGTGATCAGTCGGGTGGTGGTGGTGCATGCCTTTAATCCTAGAGCTTGGGAGGCAGAGGCAGGTGGATCTCTGTGAGTTCAAAGCCAGCCTGGTCTACAGAGCAAGTTCCAGGACAGGCTCTAAAGCTACAGAGAAACCCTGTCTTGAAAAACAAACAAAGAAAGAAACAAAAAAGTGCTCTAGAATAAATCCACTCAGAATTTGGTCCCGCAACCAGGCACACGCCATCTTGTTACTGGTCTATTGAACTGTACACACGAACATGACAGTGAGAAGAAAAGCCACCTAGTGACTTCAAGCAATGTAACTGAGTGGGTGCGTGTCTGCTGAATGCAGCAATTGAGTTGGGCACGACAGCTCACACTTGTAATCCCAGGAGGCTGAGAATGGAGGACCACCACAAGTCTGAGGCCAGCCCGGGGTATACAGTAAGTTCCGGATCAGCCTGCCCTGCAGAGTGAAACCCTGTCTCAAAAACAACAAAAGCAAGCAAACAACAGCAAACCATGGTGCTGGGGACTTGGTTCAGTGGTAATATGCTTGCCCTGGAAACCTGAAGACCCCAAGTTGGGCCCCCAGGGCCCATGTAAAAGCCTGGTGTGCCAATATTAGGGATCCAGAGACCAGAGGATCCCTGGAATTTGGTGGCAGCCATTTTAGCGAAATCCATGAACTCCAGGTTTGGCAGAAAAAAGTAGTGGAGAGTGATCAAGGAAGATCATGACTTTTGACCTCTGGCATACCAGCTCACAAAATGCATGACACAAACACATATGAACATGTATACACGCACACACATACACACACATATCTACTCCCCCTTCTTGTACTTTAGACCTGTTTCTTATTTCATTTTGTCCTAACTTGATTTTTTTTTTATCTACTGAAGGAATTTAGTAACTTGTGTCTATCATATAAATGTATTAATCTCACCATGGATTGGAAATAAAACAAACTGGAAATAAGGTCTTTCCCCTCCCGGGCTCCAGCAACACTACAATAGTCCATGAGTCACAAAGAGGGCATCTGAGAGCAAGTTACACAGACGGTTAGGTCCTTGAGGTCCAGCAGCAGAGACTGCCCCAAACCCAAAGTCCCAGAGACCTCAATAGGGGCAGAGGTGTCTCTCCTCCCTGCTCTGCTCCTGGTGGGGCTGTCTGCTTTTCCTGAGCTCCCGGGGCCTTTCTCACAGAAATTGTCTCAGTGTGAATAGAGTTTGGAAGCATTTCCTGCAGCCCTTTTCTAGGCAGCTTTGCTGCCCTTACCTCCTCAGCACCACACCTAGCCAGCTGTAGCTTCTGATCTGACCTCCAGGCACTGCCCACCTTCTCCCCATCCCTACTGACACTCCATAAATATGGTCAGCAAGGACGCTGAAAACATTCACACCCCTTCTCTTCTCAGACACGCTGTGCTGAAATCACTTCACTGAGTGCATTCCGAAGTGAGTCTGCAACTCTTTTATTCTAGCATTAGCCACGAAGTTCAGCTGTTGTTCAGAAAAGGCAGCTCATGGAGTGAGTCTGTGCCAAAAAGGGTAATTTAGGCAGCGGTGGTCCGTTTACGAGCTTCGTGTTTGCCATGGCAGTGGGCAATCCTGCATGGAAATGCACACTTACCAGCCTGTCCTGACTGACAGCTGTCTCTTCACAGGAACAGGGAACTGTTCCAGACGCTCCTGTGAAACCCCCTTCTGAAGGTAACCTCAGCCAAGGGGCAGGCGGGTGCTACAAAGTCCTGCCAACTTTCTGGCCTTCTGTGGGAGGGGTCAAGACTGGGGCTTGCAGGAGCTCAAGTTCAAGGAGCCTTGGCTGCATTCAGGCCCATCTCTAAGATGCAGTAGCTCAATCTGGCCTCCCCAGACCTCCTGAGGAAGTCATTCTGGTTCCTTAAATTACAAAGTACTTTTATCACAAAATTCAACTTCTGGGACACAAGTGTGTGTGCATGCATATGTGCATGTGTGTGTGTGTGTGTGTGTGTGTGTGTGTGTGTCCTCGTGTCCCAAGGTGGCCTTAAATTTGGGATCCTCCTGACATTGGCTCTCAAGTGTTGGTTTTGCAGGTATGTACCACCATGGCGACATTGGAAAGCCGTGGCTTGGTGGTCTTGAGGACATGAACATTGTTGATCTGCTATCACCACTGTCCATCTTCAGAACATTTTTGTCTTTCCAGGCTGAACCTCTGCACTCAGGAAATGTAAGTGCTAGTTTTCCCCGCCTCTAGCCTCTGGCAACCACCACTCTACTTCCAGTTTCTTTGATTTGATTACTGGAAATGAGTGGAGAATCTCCATTACAGAAAAGGAAGCTGGGGCGGTGTCTATAACTTGTCCAAGGGAAGACCACTAACAAAAGAAAAGCTTAGATTGGAACTCAGGAACTCTGGCTCTGGAGTCTATAGGGCATGCTGAAGGAAAGGGCATGTTAGCAAAAAGGAGCTAGCTGCTTATTCCCTTAGGATGTCACAAGTCCCCACACCCGGCTGCTGTGATATATTAAGTGTCTCTCCTTGGAGAACTTGGCTGTGCCTTTTGGGCCTTTCATTTTTTTTCTTTTTCTTCCTCTATATGAGAATAAAATGATCTACCTCCCAGGTATGCTGAGAATATGGGCAGAGTGTGCACACTGAGCAGAAACCCCACAGTGTGTGCTCCCACCCACCTTCTCCACGCCTGCTGCCCTGGGAGGAAAACTGAAAACCCACCCTGACAAACAGGACCCAGGCAGCCTGCAAGCTGCTCCCCACAACCAGTGTGCTGGAAAGTGAGGAATGAGGAAGGGGAAGGGCATGGTTTGGGGGAGAACTGACCGAGAATGGAATAAAAGCCCTGGAACTGAACTCGTAGCCTTGGCGTGTCAACACTAGCAAGAGAACTGCAAGTGAACCTTGGTGGTTCCTGGTAATGAAGAGCCAACCCTCTGCAGGAGGGCAGTGTCTGCCTGTCTGCAACCTCAGTGTAAACAAACAGTGGGCTCCTGATTGAATGCAGAGCACTGGACCACACAGTGCTGTGGGTTTTCCTACTTAGGAAATAAACTACCTGGATATACATTCAGCTGTGATTCCCCACACTCTCCACAGAAAATAAAAAGCATGAGGGATTGATTGTGTGTCATTGGATGTCTCTGTCTCACCCAGTCCTATAACCATACAGTCCCAAAGAAACACACAGAGGCTTATATTAATTATAAAGTGCTCGGCCTATTAGCTCAGGCTTACTATTGACTAGCTCTTGCAACTTAAATTAATTCATAATTTTTGTCTATGTTGAACCATGTGGCTTGGTACCTTTTCTCAGTACAGCATTTTCATTGTGCTTCCTCTGCATCTGGCTAGTGACTGCACACTGAGCCTTTCCTCTTTCCAGAATTCTCCTAGTCTTGTTGTCCCACCTACACTTTCTGCCTGACTAATGGCCAATCAGCATTTTATTAAACCAATACAAGTGGCAAATCTTGTATTGATTTAACGGAGTACAAGAGCATTATCCCACAGCAATTATGATTGACACTTTTGGCCATCTTGGGTATGAGGCAAATTTCCACATTGCAAATCCTAGGAGTTTAGATCCCAGTGAAAGAAGCCAACTGAAAATGGGCTGCCTCAGTGATTTGAAGATGGTTTGTCCTTTGGAGACTCATGGCCAAGGTCAGTCCCCACTGAGCCACAAGGAAGGTGAAAACTTTATCCAACTATGATGTGCAAGGTGAGGCCTTTGGATGGTGACTAGAGCTATATGGTTAGTCTAGGGTCCACAGCTGTGTCTGGTTGGGTTTATCAGAAGAGGTTAGGGTCTGAGTATGTACCCACATGCTCCCAGTCTCTCGGGGTGATGCTGTGTGTCCCCATGAAACTCTATCAATAAGAAGTTCACCACCAAATGCAGTCCCTTGACTTTTGACCTCAAGAACCATAAGCCAATCTAAACTTTCACCACAATGGGGTGGAACTCCAAACACCACAAATGCTAGGCAGGCGCTCTCCCACTGAGCCACACCCCCAGTCTGTACTGCATTATTAACATCAGAAAAACCACCTGGGACAGTTACACACTGTGTGTCTACCTACTGTTGAGTCAAACTCTTAGACATTCTGGAAAAACTCCAAAGTGACAACACTAGAAAATCACTAGTTGCCAGGGTTGGAAGGAGGCAAGGATGACAGAGTGGAGCCAGCATGGTGATACTATAATGGTGGCTATGTGTCATTGCTATGCTACATTGCCCAAGGACCTAAAATGTGCACATTAAGAGTGAGCCTGAATATACACTATGGTCTTTCCAGGTATTGATTATGTATGGATATAGGCTTAGCAAATTTAACAAGTGTGTCCTTCTGGTGGAGGGTGTTGCTATGAGAAGGCTATGGGAGGAAGGGCAGGGGATGTAAAAGAAATCTCTGTACCTTCCTCAATTTATAGTGAGCCTGCAATTGCTCTAAAGAAGAAAAATTCTTTTGTTTTCTAAAAGGAGTGTGATGGGGCCCAGCGGACGTCTGTAATTGCAACATTTAGGAAGTAGAGGGTAGAGGACCATGAGTTCAAGGTTACCTTCGGCTACACAGTGGGTGTGAGGCCAGTCTGAGCTACCGAAAATCCTGTCAATAAAGAAAGAAAGAAAGAAAGAAAGAAAGAAAGAAAGAAAGAAAGAAAGAAAGAAAGAAGGAAGATAAGATGAGATGAGATAAGATGAGGGTGGGACCAGAACCCAAGGTGTTGTGAACTCCGCTGGTAACTGGGGGGCAAGGAAAGAGACCAGCTACATTTTGCAAACCGCTTCTCTCCTTTGTAAGAAACATATTAAAGTTTTCTGGTTTTCAGGGGGAAAAGGGGAACAAGAGGCAGCTTCATGAGTACTCTTGAAACAATTAGGAAGTTCCTGGAAGAAAGATATGCCTACAAGAAACTGGCCCACTGAACTTTGGTAGGTGAAAAAATATGGTGATAGCATGAAGAGTGGAAGATACCACCCCAAGGGGGCACAGCTACAGAAAGATGAACTCAGATGCAGCAGCACTGCAGGGCAGGGAGGGGAGACAAAGGAGAGAATGGTTGTGCCAGCAGAGGCCCAACCCAAGGGAAAGTAAAGGCGACCAAGAACTAGCCTTGGCTTTAGTGACAAATGATTAGCTGTCATTTGCATAGGGCCACCTGTACAGAATGGCAGATGGAGCCCCAGGTCCTAACAGTTCCTCATCATAAAATAGATTCTCATTTGCATGAAATTAATGTTCAGACCCATTGCAAAACGGCTTCGTTTATTGTCTGCTACTTCAGCAAGCAAGCAAACAAACAAAATGCCTCTTTCTCTTTCATTTCATGGTAGATAATTTTCAAGGGGCTTTGGCAAATCAAAATCCCAAAGTGAGCCTGGAGAGTGACCAAACTGAGCAGCTGCGCTTAAAGAGATGTGGTTACAGGGACAAGATACTCTGCCACAGCAAAAAGAATTTGGGCCTGGTGTCATGTGGCCAGCTCAGCCAGGAAGTTGAACTTGGTAGAGGAATGAATATTGAAAGTTAATCCCTATGGCCTGCAGGTGGGAGACACTCTCCATGGAATCTCTGTGGATCAGAAGCCTAGATGTCTCTTGTTTTCTGTATTCCACATGAGAAGTACCAGCTCCCTCGTGGAGCCATGAAGTCAGGCCTGGCTATCTCACTCCTGAACAGGAAGACTCCAACAGCTGTAAGCTCGCTAGTTTTATGTCGACTTGACACAAGCTACAGTCATTTGAGAGGAGGGAAGCTCAGCTGAGAAAATGTCTCCATAAGATCAGGGTGTAATTAGAACTATAGAGCATTTTTAAATTAGTTCTCAATGAGGAAGAGCTCCATTGTGGGTGGAGCCATCCTTGGGCTGGTGGTCCTGGGTTCTATAAAAGCAGTCATGAGGAGCAAGCTGGCCAATGACTCAGGCATATTTTCAGCTAGCTCTTACATCTTGAATTAACCCATTTCTAAAAATCTGTGTATCGCCATGAGGCTGTGGCTTACTGGTAAAGATTCGGGGCATCTGTCTCCTTTGGCAGCTACAAGGCGTCTCCCTGACTCCACCTACTCTATCCCTGCATCTTCGGTTTTCCTGCCTGGCTCTATTCTGCCATAGGCCGAAGCAGCTTTATTCATCAACCAATAAAGCAGCACACACACAGAAGGACGTCCCACAGCAGGGTGCTCTACCAGTGCTCTGCTTTGGCTCTAAAAGTGGAAGGCGAAGTCAGGACTCTCCTTCCTTCCAGTTATTTCCTAGCCATTTTAAGCAGGAAAAAGGTCAGACAACATCGCCAAACAAAGCATCCGAGTCTCCTTAAAAGATTAGCCTTGTCTTAGCTATGTAGCTCAAGCTGGCCTCAAACTTGGGATCCCCTCAATTCAGTCTCCAGGGTGCTGGAGTTATAGGCGTGTACCACCAGACCTGACCAAGAATACTGACTTTTAAGTCAGATATGATGTGCATGGTTTTAATTTCAACTCTGGATACCAAGTTCCAGAACAGCTTAGGTTACATAGTGAGACTCTGTCTCAAGAAGGGGCAGTATTCCCTAGGAAACTCAAGTATCTAATTAATGTCTGATCTGTGGGGCCTGGTTGCAAAAGGGAAGTTTGTGTGGGTTGTAGCAATAATTACAGGTACACAGAGTCTGATCGTGGGCAGTACCAAGTCTCCTCTGGCTCCTTCTATGACAACATAAAGCTTAGGAACATCACAGAGTTCCACAGTCAGGGAAGGAACTGGTGTTCAGAACAAAGGGTCTACACCCCTCTGTAAAGAGGGCTGAGCTTTACTCTAAACGATGAAGAGGAATGATCCTATACAGAGTTCTCACTGTGTATCTCTGTGATATATATATATATATATATATATATATATATATATATATATAGTGACCCGGAGGCTGGGTTCTATTGTCCCAAAACTCTAGAATTAAGAGTGGAGTTAGGCCGGGCGGTGGTGGCGCACGCCTTTAATCCCAGCACTCGGGAGGCAGAGGCAGGCGGATCTCTGTGAGTTCGAGGCCAGCCTGGTCTACAAGAGCTAGTTCCAGGACAGGCTCTAAAAAAACTGCAGAGAAACCCTGTCTCGAAAAACCAAAAAAAGAAAAAAGAAAAAAAAAGAGTGGAGTTAGGCTAACTGTTCCCAAGGCCACAGCTCCAGGGAGGAGGGCTTGAACTGGTTCTAAGCCAGTATTTAGCCAGTCCACTATCATGTCATTTAAGAACTTTGAGAAGTCAGGGTGGTGGCGCACGCCTTCAATCCCAGCACTCGGAAGACAGAGGCAGGCAGATCTCTGTGAGTTCAGCCTGGTCTACAAAGAGAGTTTCAGGACAACCAGGACTACACAGAGAGATTCTGTCTCAACAAACAAACAAAAGAGGAACTTTAAAAAGCATAAATTAATCTTCATAAGCACAGCTGAGCATTCATCACATAGAAAGAAACTCCGGAGATCAGTTTTCTTCTCTCTGGCTCTGGGTAACCTCACCTGGGTGATTCCAGACCCGTCTGTGTGTCCCAAAGAGACTGCTCACCCCTGTATCTCCTAGCCTATAGAGGACAGCCTTTTCCTAAGTGAGGACAGAGTTGTAATCAAGTCCCCTCCAGAAGGGGCTGTGATTCACATCTGAGCTCCAGGAAACAGTGTTCATTTAATTTAAAGGGGAGAGAAAACAAAAAGCGTATGGGTGCTAACAGATTTCTCCAGACCTTAATTTGCATTCATTTTGCTTCCCGTACATTTGATTTGTTTTTATTTTCAAACTGTGTTGTACCACATGCTAAGGAAATAGATTTACTTAATCTGGGTCCTGTGATTTCATTGTTTATCAATGTCAATACCAAGGAGATGAGGGAAGCTAAGAGAAGCATCAGATGCTTCCCTCTGGAAAGCAAAAATGAGACTCACCAAAGCCCAAGACTTACCAAAGCTGGGACAGCCATCATGGCCAACAGCCACACCAAATGTCAGCTCTCAAGATATTCCCATGCAGCCAGGCTGACCTTGGCACAAATGCAATCGAGCACCCTCAGCTCCTTCCCTAAAAATAGGATATGTGTTGATGTTCCCAGCGTGTGTCTAAACTTGCCCTGTGTTTAGCTCGAGGACTGACATTCACTGACCCACAAACATTTCAAAAGAGGGAAGAATTCCAGCCTGGCTTTCATGGAGGCAGAGAATTTGGAACTGCACGACTGGACCACAGAGGTCTTCGTTAGATTTCTCATCACAGTGCCCAAATACTGGACAAAAGAACCTTAAGGGATGGAGGAGGCAGGCTCAGAATTTTAGGAGAGCCATGGCAAGGCAGCCTCGCAGCAGCAGCAGAAGGTGTCTGGTTAAAGCTGCCTCTACGGGAACCGCAGCTCATCATCGGGCTTTCTCCTTCCCTTCCCTTTATTCATTCTGGGCTCCCATCCCTTGTGTTGGTGCTGTCCACATCAAGGTGGGGCTTCTCTCCTTACTTAAACTTCTCAGGAAACACTACCACAGACAGGCCCAGAGGTGAGGCAGTGAGGTGGTTCTCAATCTAAGTTGACAATGGGGAGTAATCATCATTGAGGTCATTTGGAGCGATTCTCATAGCTTCCCACCTCCTGCGCCTGTACTTCTTCAGCCTTACTTCTTCATACTTCACAAAGCTCCTCCATGATATGATTATCCAACGTCTCTACTCAGGCTACCAAAACAAAATACCAAAAACCTTTGTCCAAGACCTTCATTTATTTATCCAGTCAGCTATGTTCAGTCGCTCTGTGCTGCCTCCTTTGGTTCTGACCACCCTCCCATCCTCCCCAACTGCGCTGCCCACACAGTTCCCCCTTCCCACTGAGATTTCACTAATTTCCATTTTTCATTTATTCATGTATTTTTGAAACAACCTCTCATTGTGTAGCCCTAGCTAGCTTGGAACTAGCTCTGCAGACCACATTGGTCTTGAACTCACAGAGATGACTTGCCCCTAACTCCTGGGTGCTGGGATTCAGGATCAGTGCCCCCATACTGGGCACGTTCCTTCCTCTGTGCCTTTGCCTAGGCTATTGCCTGTGACTGTTTCTCTTCCTGTACATTTGTGTATTAGAGTTCTGCCCGGTCACGGGAACACAATTCAACTATCTCTTTTCCTATAAAACATCTTCAGATTTTCTCAGGTCTGTGTTAATCGTTTCTTTGCCTAGCTGCCACTGTCTTATTCTCCGGAAGGGGCTGTTCCCTTTTTTGAACTGCCTGATACTGTCTCACAAGCCTCTGTTACTTCCTTATATTTCAGTGGTATCATTTTATTACCATTCATTCACAGTCCATCTTCTCCACCCTCCACTGATGTCCAGAAAACAACAGCCACTTGGAGTATTTGTGGGAATGCAGGCATATGAACCCTCTCTCTTCTGTTCTCGTGGTCCTCGGTGTTCTTAATTGATGTCTTGCTTCATGTTTTAAACATAATGTGTATAAACGACTCAATAAAAATTTGTCTTTATATTTGTCTTATGAATCTTTAAAATATCTGTGGTAGTATCAAACAGTAGGCACCCACTAATTACTATTAAGATGGAAGATAATAAAATTAAATTCTCTTCTTTTCAGGTAGCTCTTGGGAGAGAATCAGTGGAGAGCTGGGGGGTGGGGACATGCCAGTCAATACTTATTTAATCTGGCTAACATTATTAGGAAAATTTATTATTAAATTAATTAAACATTGCTAAATTAATGGTAAGAATGAACTGAAGATTGGCCCATTATTTGCTGAGTGTCCACTAATAGAACACATTTGAGAGTTAAGTTAAAGAAGAAAAGATAAATACAGTGTAATCTGGATTTCCATAAGGTCACTGCAGGAATACTGAAGACAAAGTCACATGAAAAGTCACCTATGTGGCTGGGCATGATGGTCCCATCTGTACAGCCAGCACTTGGGAGGCTGTGACAGAACTGCCATCAGTGTCACGCCATTCATGCCAACCTGGCTACATAGTGAACTCCAGGCTATCCAGGGCTATATATGTCAAAATTATATCTTCAAAAAAACAAAAGAAAAGAAAGGAAGAAAAAAAGTCTACTACAGGTAGTGACTCAAGACCTGAAGCGATCCATAACTATGACAAGAGGAAGGGAAAATTAAGCTCACTTAAAAAATTAAGTATGCTGAATTTAGCCTTAGCTAAATATACACCAAGGGAAGGACTGTTGGCTGTGCTGACAGCATGTCCTGTACTCGGGTGGGTGTGGGTGGGTGTGGGTGGGTGTATTCAGTGTCCCTTTATATGGGAATGATGTGTGAGCTGGTGGGTAGCTCTAGTCTGCTAATGAAAGGTTGAGAAAATAATGTGGATCCTCTCAATTTAACACAGTTTGTTAAAACAGGTTCATGTACCCCAAACGTGTCTCAAATTCTCTTTCAGCCAAAGCTGGCCTTCCTGCCGTACCTTCCCAGTGCTGGGATTGCTGGCGCACACTGTGTACCCAATTTTCCTTTTCTTTCCCCTAAAGCCCAAACATAGGGTCCACTGTTCCTTTGTGTAGAACTTGAACTTGAGGGTGTATTTCTTTGTGTGATCAAGAGAGTGAAAACAAGCCTTTTGGTCAAGAAATACAACCCACAGGAGCTACAGCAGCCCCTTCATACAGAGCCAGAGTGGCCATCTCTCCAAGCCTGGAATGTTCAGGAACCTCAGCTTCCATGAGCTGAGTCCACCCCACTCAATGGATGTCAACACCCACACCGAGGCTGTGTTTACAGACTGTTCCTTTAGGGTTCAATCACTGGCTTCTAGGGGATCAGGTTCTTGTGGCTCTGGGTAGCATAGCCCCTGATGGGAATCCACCTAAGGAAGGAAGCATGATGGGCAACACAACTCCATAGGAGCAACACTTAAGAATTCCCACAGAAGCCTTGTAAGCAAGACAATAATGGAATGACTTTCTGTGATGTGTTCTGCTTTGGTTTCCTTTTGGGTTTGGTGCTCTGGAGATTGAACTTGGGGCTTTGAGACACAGTCTTGCTGTGTTACCCAGACTGGTTGCTTACTTGTATGCTCAAGTGATTCTCTTGATTCAGCCTCGCAAGTATCTAGGACTGCAAGTGTATACATACCACTGTGCTCATGCTAAGAGGGCCATTCATAAAGGCAAGAAGAGAGAGAAGAAAGGAAGGAGGAAAATAAGAAAGGGAAGAAAGGGAAGGAGGTAAGGAGGGAGAGAATTTGGGGAGGAATAGGTAGATAGATGGAGGAAGAAAGGGAGGGAAATAAGAAGAAAGGGAGGAAGACGGGAGGAAAGGAGGAAGGAAATATTGCTTAATCCAGAGATCTAAAACCAGAAGACATAGCTCTCAAAGTAAGGGAGAAAGACACTTCCTCTGAACAACAAAGCCAGGTTACTCATTGTGGTGGTTTGAATGAACATGGCTCCATAGACTCCTAGATTTGAAGACTTTGTCATTAGGGGGTGGTACTATTTGAGAAGAATTAGGGGATGTGGTCATATTTGGAGGAAGTGTGTCACTGGGGGTGGACTTTGATGTTTCAAGAGCCCAAGCCAGGCCCAGTGGCTCTCTTTTCCTGCTCCCATTGGATCTGGATGTAGAACTTTCAGCTACTTCTCCAGTACCATATCTGCCTTGTGCCGCTGTGCTTCCCACCATCATGATAATGGACCAAACCTCTAAAACTGTAAGCCAATTCCAATTAAATCCTTTCTTTTGTAAGAGTTGCCATGGTCATGGTGTCTCTTCACAAAAATAGAACACTGACTTGCATTACCAACAGATCTATCCTGTAGGAAATATAGGAAGTTCATCAAGCAGAAGAAATATAAGACAAAAATAACAAAAAAAATGAACAAAGAAAAATAAACTTTTTTCTTAGTTTTAATTATTCTAAAATACACCTGTTTAAAGCAGAGATAATAACAATGTGTTATATGTTCACAGTATAAACAAAAGTAAACTATAATGCAATAGTCCCATAGGAGGTAGGCAAGGTGGATACGAATACGAATTATAAAATCCTTAGTGAACCCCCAGATCCTGAATTTCTTGTAAACAACTTGTTTTCCCCTGCTCTGAGACAGCCTGCAGCTACTCTGAGCATGAGACCCTCAGGAGTTCCTGATGGCAGGAGAGTGGTTTCTTGTGGGTTTGGCTGGAGCATGGCTATCAGTTAAGGATCACTATATAAGTGGCTCTGGTATACAATAAAGGGGGCATTCTTGGGGCATTCTTGTTTCAAAAATGACTCGTGTCTCTTCTGTGTGTCTTTGTGTGTTTAAATCACCAGGCCCTTGCCTGGCACACGAACTGTATGGTAGCACATAGAGCTCAGATGGGCATGGTGCACTACATACTTAAAGGGATATGGTGTTAAGGAAAACTCAAATTTAAAATAAGTATTATAGGACCTTGAGTAATTCTAGTATACATTGAAAGTCAATAAAGAATATAAAAATAGAACCCTAAAAATTTCTCAAGCTGGATATAGTAGTGGGTGACTATAACCCCAGCACTCAGGAGGTGGTAGCAGGAGGATCACGTCAGGAGTTCAAGGTCAGCCTTAACTACATGGAGAGTTTGAACATGAGATCCTGTTCTTGTCCCCAAGACTCACATCCACACACACCTGAACACACAAGTATATGCATACACATATACACACAAATATATACACACATATGTAGATGTAGAGACATACATGTTTAGATGTACACACACACATATACATATACATACACACAAACATATAGGTATATACACATAAACACACACACATATATGTACACATGATGTAGGTGTGTCTTCTATCTATCTGATGATTTCATTGGATAATTAATAAAGAAACTGCCTGGCCCATCTGATAGACCAGCCCTTAGGTGGGTGGAGTAGACAGAACAGGAAGAAGGAAGTGAGGTAGATGGCTCAGTCAGATGCCACGCCTCTCCTAAGTCAGTCAGACTGCCGTGCCTCTCCTCAGAGAGATGCCAGATGTGATGAAGCCAGCCACCAGGTCAGATGTGCTGAATCTTTCCCGGTAAGACACCATTCGTGGTGTTACAAAGATTATTAGATATGGGTTAGTCAAGATGTGAGTAAGAGGCTGGAAATAATGGGCCAGGCAGTATTTAAAAGAATACAATTTGTGTGTTGTTATTTCGGGGCATAAGCTAGCAGGTGGCCGGGAGCCGGGCAGGATGAAAATCAGGCCTGCCCGCAGCCCCTCACTACATACACATAGACACACAAATATACATATACACACAGGTACACATATATACACACATATGTATACACACACACATATAAATACATACAGAAACACACATACAGGTACACACATTTTATGTATACATATAGATACATACATAAAGATGCACATGCATATATATACACACAGACACATACACATATATACATATACATAGACATACAAATATTCACACATACAAACACATGCATATATATACACAAATACATACATATAGACACATATATGAACAAATACACATAGACACAGAGTTCTCAGTTAAACCTAGAAAAGACAGAAAAAGAGCAACCAGAGCAAATAAAAACTACTGACAAAATGGTAAATCTTAATGCAATCTTATCAATAATTATATTAAATGTAAATGACCCACTAAAACCAGGTTAGATTTTGAAAATAACCTAATTCTATACAATCTTCAGGAACCTTTTTTATTTTTAAATTTTTGTTCATCATCATCATTATATACTCTGTGTGTGTGCATGCCACTGCACACATGTGGAGGAAGCCAGAAGAGAACTTTCTGGAGTCAGTTCCCTCCACCCATGTTGGTTTCCTGGAACTAAACAAGTTGTCACACTTATCCTTGAGCCATCTTGCCAGCCCAAGAACCTTATTTTTACTGTAAGACATAACTAGGTTAACAGTAAACAGATGAAAAGGGGAACACTAACTAAAAGAAACCTGAAGTAGCCATGTTAATTTTGGATGAACATGGACTTCAGTCCAAGGGATATAATCAGAAATAAATGATGTGGGAGGTCCTTCTGTATATATGTTGCTTTTATTGGTTAATGAATAAAGAAGCTGCTTTGGCCTATGACAGGGCAGAATAGAGCTAGACTGGGTGGGGGGAGGGGGAACTAAACTGAATGCTGGGAGAAAGAAGGTGGAGTCAGTGAGACGCCATGTAGCTGACAGAGAAGAGAGATGTGCTGGAAACTTGCTGGTAAACTATGAGCCTCATGGTAAAATATAAAATAATAGAAATGCGCTAATTTAAGAATAAAAGCTAGCTAGCAATACACTTAAGTGATTGGCCAAGTAGTGATTTAATTAATATAATTTCTGTGTGGTTATTTCAAATCTGAGCAGCCAGGAACAAACAAGAAGCCTCTGCCTACAGATTGGTGCCAACGTGGCCAACTATAGTTACGTAAAACCTGAGAGAGCTTGGTAAAAGTTCTAGACACAAAATAAACAGGGTTTAGCACAGTTTCTTGGTAGCCACAAATTTTTTTTTCCTCTATGGGCTTGCGGCTCCTTTGAGACAGGTGCAGTAAAAACCATGCAGCTTCTTTAAAAACAGTGGCTTCCTGGTTCACCAGCACAAATGGCTCTGACTCTTTTGGGAGGCTCAGCTGCAGAACATTTAAATGGGGTTTGTGAGCAGAGTGCTACAACTTACTTAATGGCAATATAGACTGCTGTGTGTCTGAAAATGGGGCTGTGAGCATGGCTTGCAGCGGCAAACAGACCTCCTCCATGTTGGACTGGGCAGAGTCAAAAGGCAAAGCAGCCTTAGTCCTAGCCACGCCCACTTAGCATTTAAAAAACTAAGCGCTCCTTATCATAAAATAACAGATTCAGATAAAAAAGACCTCTTAATAGGTCACAATGTTGGATAAATATATGTAGGCTTGTGAGAGAGAAGAAATAGTTATAAAAGGAAGTAAATGGGTTGAAAAATAAAGTCTTCAAAGAGACAGAGTACAGACAATCATAGATTAAAGGAATAAAGAAAAATAAGCCACATAAAGACATAGAGTCTGGATTATGCATATTATTGTTTTATTTGAATTTTTTACTGTGAATGAGCTAAGTACAGAGAGACATTCCTTTGTATAAGCTGCTAAGCTAAACATTACACACACATTATATATATATATATATATATGTATATATATATATACATATATATATATATAAAAAAATCTTGATTTCAAAATTTGGGTCTAAGGGTATGTTGCTTTGAAAAAGAGGTTCTGCTTTTGTTTTCACAGAAAATAAGAACCTGTGGATTCCTTACAGACTAATGTGGTTTGATGAACCAAAGTCCCCCAAAAGGTCTCCATGAATTCCCCAAAAGAAAATACTTCACCTAATAAAAAGCAAGAAGCAGTTTGGAGAGAACTACACCCAGTTTCCCAAATATTGTTTATAAATGTTGTTTACACTTAAAGGGGGATATGTTATAGAGATTTGCATTGGTATGGATCTTGGTTTATTGATAAAAATTTAAGGTCAATTTTGTTATATGTGTATTTCTGCTCTTATTTAAGGTATTGTGTTTGTGCAGCTCATTTAAAAGATGTAATATATAATTAAAAAATAGAGGTTAATAGATAGTTATCTATAATAATCAAGTTTGTAGTCATGTTAATTAGATTTTCTAGATATAGAGATATATTTCAGTTAGATAATGTTCAATACTTTCAAAAGCCTACAGAATATAGCATTTAAAATGTTTTACATAATTGAGACTTTTCATGACAATGAGACACATTGGCTCCTGGTAGCACCATTCTATTTCAAGAGGATGATAGGCATCAAAGAGGCTCCTTATGGAGTTGGTTAGCCATTTGGGCAAGAAACTGTTCTTGTCTGTACTGCTTGATGGTATGCTGTATGAACTGAACATGCAGAACTCAGTGAAAAATAACTGCGGAAGCTGCCTGAAGGTGAGACGGTCCTTCAGGGTTCCTGCTTCATGAAAGAGCCTGCAAGACATTCTGTAGGACATAGAAAAAAGTGACTGACAAACTGCCAATATAGCTGGAACTGTCTTTGAAATTTCCTGCTTCATGGAAAACTCTGTCAGATACTATGGGCCTGTGGGCTGAAGGTAGATGCTCCAAAGTTACAGAAGAAGTATGGGTGACTGTCCAGGCAGTGAGATAGATGTCTCTGTCAATTCTAGAGTTTTGGAAGTTGCTTACAATGCAATTCCTATTAACTTTAGGTAATATTATATCTTTCTGGGGTTTTTGATGGAGTTAAAGAATAGAAAGTTATAATTATAGTTGTCCTTAGTTATGATAACAGATAAAGTAGATATAAATATTGTAACTGTCTTGCTTGATATCTTTGTTATATGCAATTTTACTACGTTAAAGTTAAAACCTTTCTTTTTATTTAGACAGAACAGGGGAGATGATGTAGAATGTCCTTTTGTATGTGTGTTGTTTTTATTGGTTAATGAATAAAGAAGCTGCTTAGGCTTATGACAGGGCAGAATAGAGCTAGGCAGGAAAACTAAACTGAATGCTGGGAGAAAGAAGATGGAGTCAGTGAGAAACCATGTAGCTATCATGCCAGAAACTTGCCAGTAAACCACGAGCCATGTGGTAAAATATAAAATAATAGAAATAGGTTAATTTAAGATATAAGAGCTATCTAGTAATATGATTAAGCTATTGTCTAAGCAATGTTTTAAATAATATAGTTTCTGTGAAATTATTTCAGAAGTCTGGGCAGTTGGGAACAAACAAGCATCCTTTGCCAACAAATAAAGAGACACATTATGTAATGATCAAGGGGTCAACTAGAAGACATAACAGTTTTGAGCATATTGTACCTAACAATAGAGCCACAAAACCAATGTCTACTCTTGATTTGTAACAGCAATAGTAACTGCACTAGAGGACATGGCCACAGACTTAAGCGTTCTCAAACAGTAGCAGGTATATTCACCTTAGTCAGTAATACAAAGGATTACTTGAAAGATAAACAGTCTACCCCTTTTATACTGATTTTAAATTGCATTTCCTAATCTAGTCAAGCCATTAGAAAGCCATGCATGTGAACTGTGCTATTTAGGGCCTCACGGGACTGTTTTCTTAATTGCACCTTGATATTCTGCCAATGACTTAAGCAAAAAAAAAAAAAATGCTGTAAGAAAAGCCGTACAACTCCTTATTGGTTGTACACAGGCTTATTGTTGGGAAACAGTCAATAGATCACACAATGTTCTCTTCATAAGAGAACCTATGAGAGAGATTTTTCTCAGGTTTCAAAACCTTGGAACATCTCATTTTCTTTGATCATAATTCTCCATTTCCTTTGGCAGATGGGAAAATCAGAGGGAAGTTTCCAGTCCACAGAAACTGTACAACGCAAGTTCTATACTAATCTTAGCCCTGATTTCCTTTTACTTTTCTGTCCTTTTCGTTCAAATTTTCCTATCTGTTCATTTTCATTCTGTTGAGCGTTTGCCATGTCTTTTGTTTTGAACAAAATTTTTAGAAGGCATAATTTGCATGAAATAAATGAACAGTGTATGGCTTAATGTGTTTGGGCAAATATTACCCTATCAAATTTGCTAACCATCTAAAAAGCAGTTGGCAAGATGGAAGAGTAAATATAAATGCCATAAGACAGTCTGAACAAAGCACTCTTGGGGAGAAGCAAATGTCCATGGGAGTATATGGAGAGACAAAAAATCCTGAATAGAAAGGTAACTGGCTCAGAAAAAAACACCGAGGCAGAAACTTTATATTAAAAAATAAAATCTTGGGCTGGAGAAATGCCTCAGTGGTTAAGGGCACTTGTTGCTCTTTTAGACACCAATGTTTTGTTCCCAGCACTCATGTTGGGTAGCTCACAACACCTGTAACTCCAGCCCTAAGGGACCCAATGCTCTCATCTGATCTCCAGAGCTACCCACACACACATGGCATACACAGACACAGAAATACAAAATACATGAGCCAGGACTTCAAGGCCAGCCTGGTCAACACAGCAAGTTCCAGTCCAGTTAGATCCTGTCTTAAACGAAACAAAGACAGAAATAAATAAATCTTTAAAATATTATCAGCCATATATGGTAGTGCATACTTTTAACCTCAGCACTCAAGAGGCAGAAGTAGGTGATCCCTGAGTTCAAGGCCAGCCTGGCCACATAGTAAGACCATGTCTCAGACATCCAAACAACAGCAAAAACACCCTAGCTAGGCATGATAGATATGCCTATAATCCCAGCACTTGGGAGAATGTGGAGTTCACGATCATCCTCAACTACAAGAGAGTTGGAGGCCAGGCTGGGACAAAAGAGACTTTGTCTCAAAACCTTAGCAACAACTAATAATAATAATAATAATAATAATAATAATAGTGATAGTAATAATGGTCTCTCTCTAAAATTTTGAGATAGAAATTAATTCAATTAAAGTGGCTGAAGAGGGAATTTGGAAAAGAATAGGCAGCAAGTTGGAGTGTGGGGAAATGAGCTCTTGACATAGGGTAGGAGGATCTCAGAGCTAAAAGAGCTTTTCTTATATTACTGGGAAGGCACTAGGGTGGCAGTGTTAACTTTCAACAGAGAAGCAAAATGGATGATGTGGGCAGGGCTAGGAAGACTACTTAGGAGGCAGCGTGAGAGCTGGATGGGATGCTGGTGAGGCTAGGGGGGTAGAGAGCAGAGAGTCAGGGGTATCTTCTTCAATGGTTCAGCAGTAATGTAATGACCTGAATCAACGGGCTACTGTGAAAATGGGGGGAATGAGACAGGATGCACTGCGGCAGGGAGTCTCTAGGGTCAGTCAGTGCCTGGGAGGATGTCTGAGAAGCAGTGGGATGATTTACAGAGCCGGGAAGGTGGGCAGCATCGGGATTGGCTGTCAGGGTGGAAGATAGACAGGACCTGGGTCTTCCCTCTGCCAACATTCGCCAAGCATAGAAAGCCTAAGTTACCGAGCACACTCTCTTTCCTAGGCAGGGAAGGAAAAACTCAGTTTAGCTGGTCATGATAGTTCCTTCCTAGCAAACCAGAGCCAACAGTACGGTTACTTGTGATCTCAGCTTTTAGAAGGTTGGAACAGGGGGATCTTGAGTTCACTGCTAAGTGGAGCTACACAGTATGACCCCGTCTTCAATCAACTGGTTAGCTTAAAAATGCCAACTAGTGCGGCTGGATAGGCGGCTCCGCAGAAAAGTGTGATGGCTGCTCTTGCAGAGGACCTAGGTTTGGTTCCCAGCATCCAAACGGCTGCTCACGACCTTCTGTAACTCCAGTTCTGAGGGAGTCTGACACCTTCTCGTGCCTTCCATGGCAACAAGTGTGAGTGTGATACACATACATGGAGACAGAACACTTACATACATAAAGATAAATCTTCAAAAATAGTAAATATCAGCTCTATGATACACAACTCCAAGCACTGAACCCCAGTGAGCGGGGAGCTATTATCTACCCAGTCAACTGCAATGCAGACAGGAGTGTGCTACTCTAGACCACACAGATGATAAAGACCAGAAACAAGGGCTGATTTCTCAACTCATCTTCAAGCAGTGTCTCTTGCTGCCTTCCGCTCCCTGGCTTAGAGATGAACATAAATTAGTCCCCGAAAGTGGCTACCCACGGTATTAGTTATTTTCTCTCCTGTCAGTCACTAAGTATGACCAAGCAGCAAGCCATGCCGGATGACATGTACTTACTGTGACCAAGACCATTGCAGAATACAGACACGTTGCCACAAAAAAAAAAAAAAAAAAAAAAAAGCACTGATCCACTGGGGGGATCAGTGCTTATATATGTGCACGTGTGTGCTTGGAAAACGTGAATGGTTGACAACAGCTCAGTAAGGATGAGCATGGCCTAAAATCCACAGCTACCAGAAATTCCTGGAGAAGATATTCACCAACTATCTAACTATCTAAAAATACATCCCTAACAGACAGGCTTGGATGAAGGCAGGCTCAGATCTTGTGAAGATGAAAAAGCCCAAGCAGATTTCCAGGCTACACACATACTGAACTTGCATGTCTCCTCTGAAGACAAGAGGCCTGGCACTTTCACAAAACTGAAGCCTTACGTGTAAACAGACGGAGCCTGGACCCTTTTCAGCAAAGCCCCCACAGCCACGCAGCAGGCCTTCTCTGTCCCCCCCTTCATCGCCTCCAGATTGGGATTTGACCACCCATACATTTAGGCAACAGATGGTGTCTATCTGAATCTGTGTATATAGCTGGAATCAACAAACGTTGAAGTCTGCATACGATACCCATTTGGAATCTGTACCCACTCTCTAAGATGTTGGAATAATTCCTTATCACGTGATGATGTGTGGCTCTTATTCTTTACATTGCTGACTCCGGCTCTGTGCCAGGGACTGAGGTAAAAATCAAGACACAGTGTCTGCCCTCGGGACACCCAGTCTCTTGTCCAGCGGTTCCAACCTTCCTAACACCGCGACCCTTTAATACAGTTCCTCATGTGGTGGTATACCAAACATAAAATTATTTTTGTTGCTTCTTCATAACTGTAATTTTGTTATTGTTGTGAATCATAAGGTAAATATCTGATATACGACCCCTGTGAAAGGGTCATTTGACCCTCCTAAAGGGGTCATGACCCACAGGTTGAGAACCACTGATTTAGACAGTCATAGGAATTCAGGGCATAAGAGGTCAGTTTCTAAGAACTACCAGGGCCCAGGCAGTGGTGGCGCACGCCTTTAATCCCAGCACTCAGGAGGTAGAGGCAGGAGGATCTCTGTGAGTTTGAGGCCAGCTTGGTCTATAACAGCTAGTTCCAGGACAGGTTCCAAAGCAACACGGAGAAACCCTGTCTCAAAACAAACAAACAACAAGAGCCACCAGGGGACAGGTCCTAGGTACTGAACATACAGGACAGAACTAAGCCACATGTCAGGAAAAATGGAGAAGAGACATTAAAGAACCAAGATCTGATGTCCATTAGAAAGACGGCACTAGGGATTAAAGTTTTGTGGGTTTGTTTTCATTTGCTTATTCGACTCTAGCATTTTGTTTCTTGAAGCATTGCCATTCAAGCAAAATTACACCCACTTTGGACAGGGAGTGCATTTCAGTGAGAGAGCGTTTGCCTAGTGTGAGCAAGCTGCGTCTTCAATCCCAGCATTATCACACACACAGTTAGACACACTTTAGATGGTCAAGGCTGGATGTAAAGGGGACACAAGATTGTTCACTGTCAATAGGAGAAAGGAGACCATATATGTCTAAATATAATTCCCAGCCTCCCAAAATATTCTTCAGGAAAATTATCTCCCATACAAAGCTTCATAGAACTGGGAGCCAGTGAGATGTCTCAGTGGGCAAAGGGGCTCGCCACCAAGCAAGACGGCCTGAGCTTAATCCCCGCACAGTGGAAGGAGAGAAAAAGCAACTTCCACAAACTGTTATCTCACTTCCACTAGCACAGGTGCACATGCACTCATGCACACATGCACACACAATGTCCTCTCACTTCCACTAGCACAGGTGCACATGCACGCGTGCACACATGCACACACAATGTCCTCTCCCTTCCACTGGCACAGGTGCACATGCACTCATGCACACACAATAAATAATTTAAAAATTAAATATTTATAAAAACACATTTTTAAGTATTTTTTGATTACAGCTACATACTCCTTGGCAGATATAACATGACTTCAGACACCTCTCTTTCCATTTAGGCATCTGTCTTAGGGTTTCTGTAACTATGAAGAGACCACCATGACCACAGCAACTCTTATAAAGGAAAACACCTATTCGGGGCTGGCTTACAGTTGCAGAGGTTTAGTCCTTATTGTCGTGGCTGGAAGCATGGTGGCAGGCAGACATAGCGCTGGAGCAGAAGCTGGAGTTAAGACATCTTGACTTGCAGGCAACAGGAAGTGGTCTGCCTCACTGGGCGTGGCTTGAGCATATATGAGACCTCAAACTCTGTCTCCACAGTGACACACTTCCTCCAATAAGGCCACACCTCTTAAAAGTGCTACTCCTTACGATTCAAGGATTCAAACACATGAGTCTATGGGGGCAACACCTATTCTAACCACTAAAATATCTGTAGATAACATCTGATGATATTAACAAAAGGGAAAATCAGACAAATCTATCACAGCAGTGGTGATTGCTCCTGAGCCCTAAACTCACAAAGGAAGGAAGGGTGGGCATTGAATACAAGATTTTTAAAAAGAAAAGTAACTGTTTGGGAGGTTTCCTATAACTGAAGTTATGTGATCTCTCTATAAATAGGTATCCTGCCTTTTCCACTTCAAGTCACTGTGCCAATATTTTGCACAAAATGAAAAATTCTTTAGTAATGAAAAAGACACAGTGTGACATGTAGTTTTACGGTAGGCATCACATGTATAGCAAAATTTTACCCTCAACTACAATTATTCATTTATGCAAATTTTCATTTATCCTAAATTTTCCTTAAAAAAATTATCCTAAAGCTAATTTTTGTTTTTTATTGCTGTTTTTGAGACTGCGTAGCCCATGTAGGTCTCTAACTCATGGTGATCCTCCTGGCTTAAATCCCCAAAGGCTGGTATTACAGGCATGTACCACAACGCCTTGCAAAAAGTATCTTGTGTTAGACAACTTAGACATGAAGGCAGCTACTTATGCAGCTCTGCAGAACTATTCAAAAATCTTCTGATGATTCAAAGAGCCACTTTGCCATTGACAAAGGCACTGATTTTGAGACTGTCTCTGATGAGTTTGAATAAAGCATGTACAAGAAGAAGAGCAATATTTAAGGCTGGGGGTGTAGCTTGGTGTTAGAGAGCTTTCCGAGCACGCGTGAAGCTCTGGTTCGTTTCCTCAGTACTATGAAAAAGGGAGGGCGATGTTTAAAAACTAATAATTATTTCATAGAATTTACCATTCTCTAAATCTTTGCAAATAATACTACTCATACATTATATTTACTTAAATGCCTTTTTTATGCCCTGAAAATTCATAGATATGTGATGAAAACCTCTATCTTTTTTTCTTGTTTTTTTTTTAAATTATGGAGTGGCTTAATTTAGAATATATAATTAATTCATTTGTTTTCTTGGCCAAATCCTGCAGAATATCTAATAGATACGTAAAACTAGCTAAATAATAACTTGGAGAAGTTTTTTCAAAATTACATAGCTTCAAGTCATCCCGCTTTGGGGTAATCAACCCCTACACCTGCACACGGCACTATAACAGCGAACAAGTCAGGATCCCCCCAGTCCACAATAGTTCCTCATTTGCCCATCAAGTCTAACACAGCATCCTTAATATCCACCTGCTTCCGCAGTTTGTGAAACTGCTTCCCATGCTCCCGTATTTATCGCGTAGTCGTGACTCTGTGCGTCCAACGTTCAGTGAAAACAAAGCAGTGTCTCAGTGGAAGCCCAGCTCCAGGACCTCAGCCCTTCCGGCCACAGCGTGAGCGGCTTTCTCCTCCCTTCTCCCCCAAGTGCCTGTATCCTCCCCATCTTCAGGCCCAACTCAAATCCACTTCATTTCAATTGCATTTGTCCCGGGGAGAAAAATGTCTTTTTCATAGCCCTAACTCAACACTGGCCTAGAAGTTCGGGTGTGAAGTGGGGGTTCCCATCAAGGAGAGCCTTGATGAGACTGGCTAACACCAGAACAGAAGCAACCAGCTCTAGTTAAAAAGTTGCTGTGCCCAGTAATCCTCTAATCACTTTAAGTATATTATTGAATTTTGGTCTTCACAAGAACTTCATGGATTAGGTTTCGCATTAAGGTCTCTAGATAAGGAAGCTACAGAAAAGGAAGTGGTTTCCCACGGTGGCTCAGCTGTAAGTGCCCAAGCGGAGAAACTGGGCCTAGCCATGATGCTCCCTGCCTCCCTTAGTGGAGACTAACAGAAAGATGAGGAGCTGCGAGAAGGGAGACAGATGTGGAGGCCTGCGGGTTTAGTGGGGGGTGGTGATGGGGAAGCACTAAGCAGATAGAGATTGAACCAAGAACGTGGAGGAGGGTAAAGATGGGCTCTGAGGCTTTCCCCCTACCCCGGGCCAATTTCAAGAAATGCACCTTGGCCAAATACAGTATGACGTTCATTCATTGTGGGTTCTTCGCCTCTTTCTAAACAATAATAACATGCCTGCCGCATCTTCCCCATTGACCAGGTACACTTTGAAGAATGTCCAGTTCGCTTACTGTACTGTCAGGACTGGACTTCGCACATGACCAATAAAACTCTATTAAACAAATGTCCGCAAACCATTAGTCCTCGAATAAGCCAATACTTGTCAAAGATACTTAAGGAAACATTTATCCAGCATTTAAGAATTAAGTGTCCATTATAATTTCTTTATAACACTTTGATGTATTGTTTTTAACTTGCCCATCCCCCTCAGTTAGGAGATAAACAATACTAAGGGAAGAGACTTTATTCTTGTTTTAGCATAATGTTTCTGACCTTAAACAATGCCTAGCACGTAGAAACAATGGAGTAAATATTCATGAAGTGAAGATTTGGAAAAAGCACCTGCTTTAAGGACATTCACCAGACCATTGTGGGTTGCCCGCCTCCCGAGTGCTGGATTAAAGGTGTGTGCCCACTGCCCAGCCACTAAGTCACATTTTAAAACCAGTATGCCAGTTCTAAGAGCTGTGAAGTCCGAAATCCTGTAGTGTGATGTACTGGTGAATCTGACACAAAATGTGTGCCCTAAGCTTGCATCAGGAACTGATCTGAAGAGTCCCTTCCCAGAGTGGAGCCTGGAGCACTCATGGAGGTCCTGCCAGCACTAACCACTTGAACTCTGTCTCCGCCGCGTTTACATACTTCCTCCTCTTCTTGCTTTCAATCCCGATGCCTCCTCCACACATCCATTCTCTCTCTTCAGGGTGACCCTTCTCCCTGTTTCATTGAGAGAACAGACGCTCTCGGGAGAGAAAACCCCACCCTGCCCCACTATATCTGTCTTCCTATTTGCACGTGACCACACCTCTCCTTTCGTCTGGTTGGATTCATTGCCAGCGCTGGCAGGCAGGGTTGACTCACCTACCCATTCTGCTTAGAGGCAGCTCCTGTCACCTACTCAAAGGTATTTTTCCAGGAATGGGCTTTCTCCATGTCCTCTACTGTTGGGTTTTCCATATCTGTTGGATGGTTCCTATCATCACGCTAATGAGTTATTTCTCCCATCTTGAAAAATAAGCAACAACGACAGCAGCAAAACAACCTGTGGCCCTGCCCAGCCCACTCTTCTCTGCTCACTTTCCAGTTAACACTCCTTAATAGAGTGTCTAAAATACGCTCTCTCCAATTATGGCCCTCTTGCTAGCTTACACGCAGGCTGGACCAGTTTCTGTCCCCCACTTCTCTAGCAATATCTCTCTTCTCTCTGACTGTCTCTGTCTGTCTGTCTGTCTGACGTCTGTTTCTCTCTCATTCACTCATCTTCTGAAACAGGGTCTCACTATGTAGCCTTGGCTGTCCTGGAACTCACTATGGAGACCATGCTGGCTTTGAACTCACAGAGATCCACCTGTCTTCTTCTGCCAGAATTAAAGGAGTGCATCCCTTTGTTTTTAAAGACAATCCACAGCTAGAAAATAGTGTGAGGGGTGGAAAGTACTGTGGAAGGGAGGAATAGAAATTGGTGACGAGCAGGGCAGAAGCCATGTCGGATATCTTGAAATAAGTTACAGACACACTACTCACATATCTGTGTCTGATAAAGGCGTAGATGGTACTTCAGACAACGGGTGGGGAAAGCCACAACATAGACTTTTATACATTTGGTTCTCAGAATGTTTACGTTATGGGTCCCAGTATGACTGGTCAGGATTAGGCAATGTTAAAGCTAAGTAAAACAGTCTGGTTGGCCGTCCCAGAGGCAACACAACCGACGTTGCAAGGCAACAAGTGTTCAGGAGCACAAACGTTTTCACAACTTCGGGTGAGCTTTCTAACAAACAAAGCTGCCCGGCAATGGAAGACAGGAAGTGAGCTCGAGCTGTGTAAAGGATCCAGTAAATACAACGAAAGACCTCTGGCCTGTCTTCCAACTGCAGGTCTTCCTAGTTTCTGTTTCCGCGGAGCCTCTCTCCAGCCTTCTATCATCCGCTCCAGTGAGAAGACACAGAAGAATGAGGAGAGGTGATGGGTTGAGGACAGGCACAGGAATCTGGCACAGGGCACAGCTCTCTTGCCAGCACTCAGAGAGGATGGGAAGGCACGTGACGCTGCCCCCAGATCCTTCCAGCAAGTAGCAAGACCTGCATCTGCTGTGAGATCTGCCAAAGCCTTCCCTGCAGGACCCAACAAAAGCTTGAAGTTAATCCAGGTTCTCTGCCCACGGGGCACAGACAATATCTTTTCTTATCCCTCTGTTCTGACAGTTAAGCCCACAGTAACAGCAAAAGGAAGAGCCACCTGCCCTGCGCAGGAAGCTCCTCCTTTGGTGACTTCAGGAGGCTCAGTGACAATGTAGACATGTCTACAGGCCTTCTGAGGTCCGGGCCAGCTTGCAGCATGCTGAATGGCAATCAGCAATCCTTCTTTGCCTTTCGTCCCTCTTCTGCAACTGTCTATTCACCTGGGCAATTAGACCTCCGCTGTGACAGTGTGCTGGCCCAGGCATGACATCAGATCACAGATATTGGCCACAACTGCTAATATTGCCTCCATTTATCAAGCGCTTACTGTGAACCAGTCACTAACGCAGTGTGCTTAGGAATGCCATATATGAAATGATGGGCTTTGACCCTAACATGTATGGCAGGAATATGCCTGAAGAGCTATATAGCTAGGCAGTTTCACATGCTCAGTGGCTTCTGATTACTGCAATGAAGCGGGCAAGCTAAGGGATTTAAAGAGGTGGCAGAGGTGACAGGGGAGATGAGCTGGGGAAGATGGAGGGGGTGTAGGAAAAGCAGTGTGCACGTTATTTCATTAACGTCTTACATGGGCCAGTGAGGTAGGTGTTATACTCCGCTTCTGGGGCATGTGGAAAGGCGGGTTATTGAATCCTTCTCTGTGGCTCCTCTTGCCTCTTGCAGTGTAAAAAAGGGCTGGGAATGGTAGCTCGGTGAACATTTTGTCAGGCACATCCTTGTTTCTTAGCCCCTTTACCACCTTCTAACTTTGTAATGACTGAAGAAATAAATTTGGTTTTTTTTTTTTCATTTCTTTAAATGAAATGTTCACAAATCACAACAGACTGAAATAAACCAATCTGCATCTCAAAGAACTTGTGTGTGTTAAGCCCATGGATGCACTTGACCGGGGGGTCAGGGGCAAGTGGAGAGTCCCAGTTAAAGGAGCTGGGTTCTTATCTACCAACCACTATTGCCTCTCCATCCATTGCCAGAGTTCAGATCCCGAAGAAAACCACAGCCAACCTGAACAAAGCCTAGAGGAGTCGGCAAGTCGACTCAATGAATATTCAAAGCCATATGATTTACTGGGAAACTGGGGTAGAGAGAGGGCTTAACCCCCGCCCCCAATCTGGGCTCTGGGGAAAAGTTCTTTATGCACTATATTTAAATGCAAATGTTAACAAAACAGATGACAATACACTGAGAAGTTCATTTAAAGCAGCGGAAAGGGAGGATTAAGGGACAGACAAAAGGATTTTATTTTAATTTTATACGGAGTTTAGTCAAGCCAAACAAGCCCAGAGCTGAAATGCTTCTACAAGCGCCAATTTGGCCTCCGAACAGGGTTTGTTTAATTATTTTCCTTCTCTTGTGAGGAAATGTTGCCTTCATTTATCAAGGGCACCTACAGGCAAGAAGCCCCGAGCTGGATCTAGGCGCCACGTAAACCTGTATGGTGGTGCATTGCTATAATCTGGCCCTCGGTTGTGAGAAGCAGGAGGACCAAAAGTTTAAGGTCATCCTCTGCTACACTAACAAGCTTGAAGCCAGGGTGGGTGTCATAGTAACGTATCATTAAAGGGAAACAAAAGAGAAAAAGGTACTTTGGGGGTTATTGGAGTCAGTCAGGTCCTAGACTGGCCCCTTATTCCGAGTGTGTGAGAATGCATGGCTGTTTCGGCCCCAGGCTGAGAACCCATGGCACAGGACAGCCTCACTACTCCTAGAATAAAGACAACGGGTAAAGGCTCAATGGTTTGTGTCAAAGAAGAATAGTCTCTTGTGTCCAGTGGGGGTTGCACTGGGAGGAGGCCTCAGAGACTGCCCATGATGGGAGAAAGGGAAGAGCCATAAATCCTGTGCTCTCAAAGCCTTGCTTGTGATAAAATGTCACCCCTGCCAACGAAAGGAGGCATTACGTTGTCTGTGCAAAGACTATCCCCATACCAGCCCTGTCTGCAGCCCAAAGCATCTAGCAAGCAAATAAAACAGCAAGAGGAGAGCCTGGCTGGGAGAAGGCGTCAGACACCAGCAGTTCTGTTGCAGTGGGAAGGATCTCCCCTTGAAATAACACAAAGCAAGACTGATGGCATTAATAAATCAGGAACGGCGATAAATTGATCATTACGAACCCCAGGCAAGCTGATAGCCACAACAGCATCCTGTTCAGTTTTCCATCTGTGTCGAAATTTACACAATGGCCTTTAAAAAAGTTTTCTAGACAGGGTCTCACTATGTAGTCCCGGCTGGTCTTAAACTCATGGCGATCCACCTGCTTCTGCCTCCCTAATACTGGCTTTATTCCTTTGTTATCTTGTATGTTTTTTATTCTTTTTCTCTTTGTAAGAGTCTGCCTTAATTACTTAAATGTGACACAGGACTTTTGTGTTGGAACCAACTCACTGCTGCAGAGAACAAGGGCATTTTTTTCTGCTACCATTAAAGACTTACGAATTGGGTGGTGTTTCAGACACAGCCGGGAGGGATGTAACTTGGTAAGTCAGGGTGCTTCAACGTGGACAAGAGTGAGCTGACTTGGAATCTCACAAAGCCCATTTTTAAATAACCACCTTTTTGGTGAAATTCCAGGAAAGGTGATACGTCTAAGCCTGCCATGGTAGTGCACACCTATAATCTTAGCACTGTGGGGAAGT
The DNA here is from genome assembly GCF_903992535.2 of Arvicola amphibius. Classification (NCBI taxonomy): domain Eukaryota; kingdom Metazoa; phylum Chordata; class Mammalia; order Rodentia; family Cricetidae; genus Arvicola; species Arvicola amphibius. The sequence goes on from NC_052058.2 coordinate 68,524,028, forward strand.
GGAGGCAGGAGAATCAAGAGATCAAGACCACCTTCAACTATACAGTGCTGCATGTAGCCAATCTGAATAAAAAAGAAAGAAAGAGCCGGGCGGTGGTGGTGCAAGCCTTTAATCCCAGCACTCGGGAGGCAGAGGCAGGCGGATCTCTGAGTTCGAGGCCAGCCTGGTCTACAAGAGCTAGTTCCAGGACAGGATCTAGAAACTACAGGGAAACCCTGTCTCAAAAAAAACCAAAAAAAAAAAAAAAAGAAAGAAAGAAAGAAAGAAAGAAAAGAAAAGAAAAAGAAAGAAAACAAAATTGGTAATTTCAGAATTCAGAAAGTTCTACTCTGGATGCTAGTAGACTTGACTCAGTGACAATAAAAAATGAAATTGAGGGGGCAGCAAGGTGGCTCAGCAGCCTGCCAACAAGCATGATGACCTAATTGTGATACCAAAGGACACACATGATGGAAGGAGAGAAAAGGCTTCTGAAAGTTGTTCTCTGGCCTCACAGGCACACAATACTGACAGGAGTCAGGCTTTTTATGGGGTTTCTGTGTTAGGCAGGTCTGGTAATTTTCCAAGAGTCATGACTCTAATATTTATAAAGAAGATTGTTTCTTTCTTTCTTTTTTTTTTTTTTTGTTTTTCGAGACAGGGTTTCTCTGCAGCTTTAGAGCCTGTCCTGGAGCTAGCTCTTGTAGACCAGGCTGGTCTCGAACTCACAGAGATCCGCCTGCCTCTGCCTCCCGAGTGCTGGGATTAAAGGCGTGCGCCACCACCGCCCGGCAAGAAGATTGTTTCTTATGTGAGACAGAGATCAGTGGTGAGTTTGTCCTTGGGGCCACCATGGTCATTATAGCACATCTGGTCACCCTGGTCCCTGCAATGGAAGTAGGACGGTTGGGAAATGCAAGTACTATACACTACTGAAAGGCTAAGAGAGGAAGGAAATAATAGCTGTAGATTAAGCTCCCAGAATTTATCAACTCTTTGTCCCTGTGGTGGTCCCTGACTATCTAGTCTCAGCCCTAAGACTCTGTAAGACATCTTTCTTACTGAACATCTTTCTTGGAATATGGCTGACAAATTCATAGTACTAAATATATAAATGCTGCCTTGCAAAGTTCCAAAGATGATATCTCTTAAATTACAGATCAGTCTCACTCGTGATTTGATGCAAAAATACTCAATAAAATACTGGCAAACCAAATCCAAGAACACATCAGAAAAATCATCCACCATGACTAAGTAGGCTTCAACCCAGAGATACAGGGATGATTCAACATACAAAAATCTGTCAATGTAATCTACCATATAAACAAACTAAAAAAAAAAAACATGATCATCTCATTAGATGATGAAAAAGCCTTCAACAAAATACAGCATCCCTTCATGATGAAGGTCTTAGAGAGAGCAAAGATACCTACCTACACATAACAAAGGCAATATACAGCAAACCAACAGCCAACATCAAACTAAATGGAGACAAACTCCCAGCAATCCCACTGAAATCAGAAACAAGACAAGGTTGTCCATTCTCTCCATATCTATTCAATATAGTACTTGAGTTTCTAGCTAGAGCAATAGACAACAAAGGGAAATCAAGGGGATACAAATCAGAAAAGAAGTCAAACTTTCACTATTTGCTGTTGATATGATAGCTTACATAAGTGACCCTAAAAATTCTACCAAGGAACTTCTACAACTCATAAACAACTTCAGTAATGTAGCAAGAGATAAGATTAACTAAAAAAAAAAATCAGTAGCCCTCCTTTGTAAACAAGATAAATGGACTGAGAAAGAAATCAGAGAAACATCACCCTTAACAACAGCCACAAATAACATAAAATATCTTGGAGTAACTCTAACCAAACAAGTTTAAGACCTGTATGGCAAGAGCTTTAAATCTTTGAAGAAAGAAACTGAAGAAGACACCAGAAGATGAAAAGATCTTCCATGCTCTTAGGTAGGTAGGATTAACATAGTAAAAATGGCAATCTTACCAGAAGCAATCTACAGATTCAATGCAATACTCATGAAAATCTTGTAAAATTCTTCACAGACCTCAAAAGAACAATACTTAATTATATATGGAAAAATAAAAAACCCAGGATAGGCAAAAACAATCCTGTTACAATAAAGCAACTTCTGGAGGCATCACAATCCCTAACTTCAAACTCTACTACAGAGCTACAGTACTGAAAACAGCCTGGTATTGGCATAAAAACAGACAGGAGGACCAATGGAACCAAATTGAAGACCTGGATGTGAATTCACATACCTACAAACACCTGATATTTGACAAAGAAGCAAAAAATATAAAATGGAAAAAAGAAAGAATATTCAACAAATGGTGCTGGCATAACTGGATATCAACATGTAGAAGAAAAATAGATCCATCTCTAGAACCATGCACAAAACTCAAGTCCAAATGGATCAAAGACTGCAACATAAAACCAACCACATTGAACCTCATAGAAGAAAAAGTAGGAAGTACACTTGAACGCATTGGCACAGAAGACCACTTCCTAAATATAACCCCAGCAGCACAGACACTGAGAGAAACAATTAATAAATGGGACCTTCTGAAACTGAGAAGCTTCTGTAAAGCAAATGACATGGTCAACAAGACAAAATGGCAGCCTACAGAATAGGAAAAGATCTTCACCAAGCCCATATCGGACAGAGGTCTGATCTCCAAAATACACAAAGAACTCAAGAAATTAGTTATCAAAAGAACAAATAATCCAATAAAAAGACTGGGTACAGACCTAAACAGAGAACTCCCAACAGAGGAATCTAAAATTCTTAAGAAAATGCTCAGCATCCTTAGCCATCAGAGAAATGCAAATCAAAACAACTCTGAGATTCCATCTTACACCTGTAAGAATGGCCAAGATCAAAAACACTGATGACAACTTATGCTGGAGAGGATGTGGAGTAAAGGGAACACTCTTCCATTGCTGGTGGGAGTGCAAACTGGTACAGCCCCTTTGAATATCAGTATGGTGATTTCTCAGAAAATTAGGAAACAACCTACCTCAAGACCCAGCAATACCATTTTTGGGTATATTTCCAAAGGATGCTCAATCATACCAAAAGGACATGTGCTCAACTATGTTCATAGCAGCATCGTTTGTCATAGCCTGAACTTGGAAACAACCTAAATGCCCCTCAATTGAAGAATAGATAAGAAAAATGTGGTACATTTGCACAATGGAGTACTAGACAGCAGAAAAAAATAATGTCATTTTGAAATTTGCAGGTAAATGGATTGGTCTAGAAAACATTATATTAAGTAAAGTAACCCAGATCCAGAATGTCAAATATCATATGTACTCACTCTTAAGTGACTTTTAGACATAAAACAAAGAAAAGCCAGCCTACAATTCACAATCCTAGAGATCCTCGACAACAAAGAGGACCCTAAGGGAGACACACATGGATCTAATCTACATGGGAAATAGAAAAAGACAAGATCTCCTGAGTAAATTGGTAGCATGGGAATCATGGGAGAGGGTAGAAGGGGATGGAGAAGGAGGGAAGGGGGAAGGAGAAACATATATAGCTCAAAAAAAAACAGTTTAAAAAAAAGCACAATAAAAGATAACATATCTTAAAAACATGCCAGTTAGACTGTTTAAATAAATTGGAGTTGGTTAGCAGTTTAATCTACCAAACTAGCCAAACAGTCATGATGCTTTAGCCTGCAGGTATTCATAGAATGCCTAACCTGACGCAATGAGAAAGAGACAACCACATCACAAATAAAGGAAATCACCAAACTCAGTAGTAGGTCTCCCAGCACACATCATGCCCTGTCAGAATGCTGCAGGATGAACTGGGTGTGTCATTTCCAAAGGGATATAGACAATAAGGAAAAGTTAAAAGATTAGCCAAGGCACCACGAAAACTAGACATGTGGCTATCAGTGGAAGGAAGCCTAAAGAGAAGGCTGGGGCAGATAGAGTAGCTGGCGTTGGTTGTCTGGATGTCTCACAAGTAGAAGGCATCCTAGACTCGCTGCTTGGAAGTCAAGAAAACGAAATATGGCTAACAGGTGGGAGCCCCAGTTAACCAGCAGCAGTCTGGAGGAACATTTCTGAAAAGGTAAAGTTGTGCCAAGTGCTGTTCAGTGTTGTGTAATAGTTCTCTCCGAGACTGAACGTTCTACCCTGCAAGGAAGCTCCTTAAGCAGAAAGATAAACAACTCAAGAGAGCTTCAGGAAGTTTCTGAAACTGACCAGACTCTCTAGGCCCCTCCCTGCCAGAGTAAGCAGTAAAAGCTGAGAGTCCCTCTCAGATGTAGGAAGCCAGGTGCAAAGAAGACAGCTACCTGAAAGAAGCAGAAACCAGAGGACTGGAAGAGGTTAGACCAACTGAGGCATCACAAAGAATCTGCTCCAACCTGTTGAGCTGCCTGCAGACTGTGCAGTGTGCCCTGGGTTTCCAGCTTTGTGAGCTGTCACTCATGCTGGGGTGGGCTTTGATGATGCACCTGTCATTGAGTTATTTCTGTCACATATTCCCGTAAGTGGCCCCAATAAAACTCATTGGTTCACCAACCCGGACTTTGGGGGCATTTGTATTTTAGCCTGTCGTAGGCTCCTTATCTAGGGTGAGTAGACATGTGTGTAGCATCTCCCCAGGAATAGTTTTGTCACACAGTATTTGGTTACTTGGAAAATCAGCATTTTCCCTGAAACTAACCAACCTTGAGTAGAGAAAGGACAGACACTTGGGAAGCTGTTTTCCAGAGGATTCCAGAACTAGATGCATGGATGCTGTGGGATAATGCTCTTGTACCCTGTAAAGATTTGTCACTTGTATTGGTTTTATAAAATGCTGATTGGCTAGTAGCCAGGCAGGAAGTATAGGTGGGGCGACCAGACTAGGAGTATTCTGGGACGAGGAAAAGCTCAGTGTGCAGTCACAAAGGAAGCAACGTGAGAATGGCTCACTGAGAAAAGGTACTAAGCCACATGGCTAAACATAGACAAGAATTATGGGTTAATTTAAGTTGTAAGAGGTAGTTAATAATAAGCCTGAGCTAATAAGCCAAACAGTTTATAATTAACAAAACCCTCTATGTGTTTCTTTGAGACTGAATGGCTGTGGAACTGGGTGGGACAGAAACTCCATTTACACATAGCCTCATTGTTTTTGCAGTCTTCCAAGAGACCGTCCATAAGTTCCAAAGATGAAAACTTACAAATGAAGAGTCATGGGGCATTGTTATTACCGTTGTTTGTCTTGTTCATTTGTCTGAAGTCGAGTAAATAATTTACAAAGCTTCTTTTTGCCTGGCGCTGTGTACATAAAACCTTTTTCAAACTGTGAATAAATCAAATCCCACTCCTTTCTCCTACTCAAACCCTCTTCTACCATGATGTGCACCGATGCCTGATGAACAGTGCATCTGCCTAAGACATCCAGGGGACAGTATCAGCATTCGACTCTACCCTTAGCACCGTGTTTTCACTCCTACCAGTTACATCCAGGACCTTCCCGCCCCACCCACCCTCCATACAGGGGGAGACTGTATTCTGTGGACGTGCTTCCTCTTCCTGGGAGCCTTTTTGTCTTTCTATAATTACATTTATTTGGGGGCACATACGCATGAGAAGGCTGGAGGATAACTGTTGTCTCCTTCTATCATGAGGGTCCTGGTGGAGGTGAATTCAGGTTGACAGGAGGCAGCAAGAGCTCTTATTTTTTTATTTTTTATTTTTTGGTTTTTTCGAGACAGGGTTTCCCTGTAGTTTCTAGAGCCTGTCCTGGAACTAGCTCTTGTAGACCAGGCTGGCCTCGAACTCAGAGATCCGCCTGCCTCTGCCTCCCGAGTGCTGGGATTAAAGGCGTGCGCCACCACCGCCCAGCTCCTCAGCTCTTGTTTTTGTGGTTTGTTTGCTGACAGTTTCACACTGTAGTTTAGGTTATTGTCAAATTGACTATGTAGCCGGTCTGGTGTCAAACTCATGGCAACCCTCCCACCTCAGCCTCCCAAGTGATAGAATTACAGCCATGAGTCAACAAACCAATAGGAGCGTTCTTATTTTGCACCAAGAGTTATCTAATCTTTGAAGTCCTTAAGTCCTTGGCACCTTGTATATATTGGCGGTCTTGTTTTCTAACGTGGTCTTACTTGGATCCCTGCTTTCCTGTAATTTCTTTGTTCCCAAATAACTATCTTCTCTCTAATCACCTGTTTTACCTAGGTATTGAGATTCTGAATTTCTTTTACAGTTTAATGATTCATCCATTCATTTGCTAAATATTTGTTATATATTCCCTGTGCTCAGGGCAATGTGTTAGGCACCTCAGAGACATAAAAAGTCAGAAGGCCCTGGCAAGGCCCCAAGTCTGATAGGGAAATTGAAGTAGAGGCATAAATAGCTGCAACCAACAGCAAGATGTGCTAAGTGTTATAAGAGAGGTACAAACCAAGTGCTGTCAAGGTCCAGAGGGAGGTGAGACACAGACGCCTGTGCCAGAGGAGTCTGCAGACTCATGATGCAAAGGATGCTGTGTTTTCAGCCTCCAGCGTAAGGGATGCCAGCACTGAGTTTAAAAAAGGAGGAACTGAGCATCGAGGAAGGTGGGACTGTGTTCTGGGAAAACACACCCGTGTTCAGTGGCAGATGGATGACTGACAAGGGCCGGAGCTAATCTAGGTCCAGCATAAGCCAAAAGCAACAGAATTATCCCCACTGTACACATGAACATTGGCCCAGTTGGCCAGAAAAATTACAGTCGGTCATTGAAACCACACTTGCTGCTTAAATGAGTCATTTTAGATTCAGTTAGACTGAAAATTGTTCACTAGACGGATCCTCTAGGCCATGGGCTTCGGCAGCACGGCCTATTTAAGGACCCTTCAGACTAGCTGTCATTCCAAGCCCCTCAGGTAGACAACCTATTTCAACAAACGTCCATTTTAGATTTCTGTATTTTTTATTTTATAAATTGTTTATTGTAACTGCTCAATTCTGCTGTTTTAATGCAAAAATGTCCATAAATAATGCACATGGGAACCTGGCTTTGTGCTATTAAAACTTCATTAGTGAATACTAAAATTTTAATTTCAAAAATTTTTCACACATCACAAGAGTATCCTTATTTTATATTTTTTCAACCATTAAAAGAAAAAGTAAGCCATTCTTAACTTTCATACCTTACAAAAGCAGGTGGTAAGCCCCATTTGATCACAGGCCACTGTGTGCCAACCTCTAAGTTACACTGATCAACCAATGTTAAGATGAGAAAAATAAGGATCTGAGAAAGTAAATATATTTACAAACCAATTATTAGGCACCCTGTTAGGTTGAAGGAAGAAAATGCCTCTGGGAGGTAGTTCAGTCAGTAAAGTGCTCGGCCTGCAAGCATGAGTCCTGGGCTCAACTCCTAAAACTCAAATAAATAAGCAAGGCAAGGGAGAAAGGCAAGCAGATGTCTGGGACTTACTAGCCAGGAAGTTCGTCTAGTCTACTTAGCAAGCTCCAGACCAAGAGGAGACAACACTGCAAAGAACAAGACCAATGATGGCACCCAAGAACGACACTTGAGGTCGTCTTCTGATGTCTACACTTATGCACACAAACACATGCATCTATACACACATGAAAACACATGCATAATACATATACATTATATATGTGTATACATTCACAGACATACGTACACACAAAGAAAAGGCATTTTAATAAAGGAGAAAAATGGCATATTTACCCACTTTTTAATCAACATTGTTCACAGCAGGGGAAAAAATCATATATTATACATCATCATTGACTCCCTGGAGCAAAACGAGTAAATAACTTTTTAATGATGTTTAGCAAGATTGGTTCATAGTAAATAAAGTAATTATGACTTGAATTTGTATGTACAAGATTTTATAGTCCTAGTTTCAGTTGATAATGGATGCCACTCTCTAAATCCTAAAACACTGCTTTATTTTAAAGACCTTGCAGTTTATAGTCATGTGCTACTAAATATCCATCAGCACATAAATACCTTCAAAACCAGTGGGGATAGTTATTGGTGTGGCTTAATCTCGGTGCTCCATGGATGAATATTGTGCTTCTCTGTGGGTACCAAGATGAAGGGTTAGGGAAATGAAGCACTGGAAAGTCCAAACCCTCCCTGGAGTGTCATTTAGTTGAGACTTTGAAGGGGTATAATAATAATTTTCAGCCATAGAAAATGAGTCTTATACCAAGGATGGAAATGTATTATTTGTTTAAGGCCTCCAGGACAAATTAAAACAAGCATCCAAAGAAAGGCCTTCAAACTATTTACTTTTCAATTAAGCAGGGACAAGAGAAGTTGCATAGCCAAATTCTTCAAAATTATAGATGTAACTAAGGTGACAAGGACCCTGGGAATAGCAGAACAGCAGGCACATCCTGAAGGGATGGAGGAGACAGACTGAGTGCCTAGGGAAGTGAGACTTTTGTTTATTAATGTTTGAGATGGTTGTATCGCAGTGTAGTTCTTCCATAGAATGGTTTGTACAATGCACAATGGTTTCATTTCAGAAAAATCAATAAATAAAATCACGATAAAAAGAAAAACAAAATCCTATTTCAGAAAGCAACACTGAGAAAATAACATTACAGTATTGTTATGATGTCCTCTATCTCTAACAGGAGGCTAGTAGAGGAAATGCTTATATATGCCAGTCTCCACCCTAACCCCTGGGCAGCTCCAACTTTCAAACTCATATTTTCATAGCTATTCTGAGCCACATGTGGCCCCCAGGCTGAGGATGAACATTCCTGGACAAGATTCTTCTCTGGCAGCCAATACCAGGGATTCTATCCAGCAGGGAAAACCTTATTTCTAGAGATCATTCACAAGATGATCTTCCTGAGGCACCATGGGGAGTGTTGTGGATTTCTGTATCTCTCTTTTTTTAAAGATATATTTATTTATTATGTATAGTGTTCTGTCTGCATGTATGCCTTCAGGCCAGAAGAGGGCACCCGATTTCATTATAGATGGTTGTGGGCCACCATGTGGTTGCTGGGAATTGAACTCCAAGAAGAGTCAGTGCTCTTGACCTCTGAGCCATCTCTCCAGCCCAAATTTTCACATTTCTAAGGTCTAGTGCAGTGTCTGGAGCACATTCAAAATTCAATACTTATACACAGTACAAATCAGTGAGTGCAGAACCTTGCAGGGACCCCACCCTTGCTCACCACAAATCTACTACAGTCTTGAGATGGGGTGGAGAGATGGCGCAGTAGTTAAGAGCACTTGTTGCTCTTGCTCAGGACTGGGGCTCAGTTCTCAGGACCCACACAGTGGCTCACAACCATCAGTAACTCTAATCCCAGGGGCTCTGAAGCCCTTTTCTGGTCTCTGAGGTTTCCAGGAACACTTATGGACACAGGCATGTACTCAGGCAAAACATTCAGACACCTCATTTTCCTTAAAAGACAGACTAGAATGTAGATGGTACTAATACTTCATCCATTTACTCATTCGGTAAACATTGGCTGAACACACACGGTACTAGGCACTGTTCTGGGAGCCCCATGCATTGGAAACTGGCATTAAGTGAATATTGATTCCATGCCTCTGGGGCTTCAATTTTTTTCTAGAGAAGTAGGCATTAAATAAACATGCCAAAGAAGAAAAAGCGTTGTGAAAAGTGATGAGAGACTCGGGAAAGGAGACATAAGTAATGAGGTTAGGGGAACCGAGAGGTGTGAGGTCAGATGCCCTGTCTGGGGAGGAGGACTTGCCCAGCCGAGGGGCAGCAAATTAGACATGGCTCCTCCAGGCAGAATTGAGCATGGCTAAGAATGAGGTAGAGCAGGACTTTAGGGTGCATTGGCTGGAGGAGGGATAATGCAGTGGGCAGATCCTTCCAGCTTTTGCTCTGCATGAAACAGGAAACCCCTGGAGGAGAACACTACCTCGCTTAGAGTTGGCATACATTTTTTAAAGGCTCTCTTTGACTCTTTGCTAAAAAATAAGTGTTGAAACCAACCCCAACTCCAACCCCACAACATAAATAAATGAATAAATGCAAAAAGACAGAGGGGGAAATTAAGTATCGACGGCCAAAGACAGAAGTAGGGAGTCCAGTTAAGAGGACAGCAAGCTGAGAACGTAGTTCAGTTGGTAGAGTGCTTGCATGGTGTGTGTGTAGATCTGGGTTCAACACTCACACAGCACGAGCTGGACATGGGGGCTGGTGCCTGGAAACTCACAGGAGATTCAGAAGTTCAACGTCATCATGAGTTCAAGGCCAGTCTGGGCTACATGAGACTCTGTCTCCCAGAAAATAAAAATCACTTTTTAAAAAAGGCTGCTGCACTCACTTGGAAGAGCAGCAGCAGTGGCTTGGGATGGGATTGTAGGTGAGGTGAGGTGGTTAATCCTACTGATCCTAGTTACACGACAAAGACATAAAGATCCCCAAAGATCTGCTGACCTTGCTAGGGTCTGAAAGAGGGAAGAATTGAGCCCTAGTCCAAGAGTCTTAGTCTAAGCAAGCAACAAGTGAGACACCATGAGCGCTTACTTTTACTTGGGGACAGTCCCCTGTTCCCACTTCTGTGGTGTGGTAAATGTTTTTTGTTGTTGTTGTTGTTGTTGTTTGTTTGTTTTTAATTTGTTTTCTTTTGGCTTTTCAAGGCGGGGTTTCACTGTGTTGCCACGGCTGTCCTGGAACTAACTCTGTAGACCAACTTGGTCTCGAACTTAGAGATCTACCTGCGTCCTGCAGTATCAAACATTCAGTCAAGATTTAACACTTTGGCCGGGCGGTGGTGGCGCATGCCTTTAATTCCAGCACTCAGGAGGCAGAGGCAGGCGGATCTCTGAGTTCGAGGCCAGCCTGGTCTACAAGAGCTAGCTCCAGGACAGGCTCTAGAAACTACAGGGAAACCCTGTCTCGAAAAACAAAAAACAAAAAACAAAACAAAAAAAAAGATTTAACACTTTGTTTCTGTTTGGCTTAGGGATTTCGTTTTATTTTGTTTTTCAGACTGGCTTCATTCAGACTTGGTTTGTAACCGAGAATGACCTTGAACCTCTTCTGATCCTCTCCCATCTATTTCCTGATGAGTGCCCACCAAAGTAGGTTATTTGGAGATGAAATAATCTCAGGAATGGTAAGCAGATACTCTACCAAAGGAAAGACATCTCTAGCCTCAAGCCTTGATTCTTTATGTAAAACTAGAGTAATACATCTATCTCATTGGCGTGCAAATTTGCTTTCATCTTTAATAAATGATAAAGGTATATGTATACCAAAGAGTTGTTTTAGAATAAATTATTTTATGATTTATTATCATTAAATGTTTTGTTTATATACCTATTTTTGTATATTTATATAACCAGGGTTGAGTAAAAACTGTCTTAAGGTAAAAAATGGATGTAAACAGAAGAAACTTCAGAAGTCCTGTTCTAGACTGTTCTTGGTTTGGGATGAATTCTGGGTGGGCTATTTGCCTCTTACAGTGAGCTCCTGTCCCTGTGAGGGCGGCCAGCCAGTTCAGCAAGAGAAAGTATGTTTGCACCAGCTCAGTTTTCCCATGTCATGAGCGCACACAGAGAAGCAACCATGAGAGGCCCAAGTATAAGCATCATAGAGACCTTCAACTTAGCAATGTGTTTGGTGGGATTCCCCAACCCTGCTTGACGGTGTTAACACAGCCACCATCTTGGGGAAAGTTTTATGAACTGTATGATATCAGTTGCTTCCATTTCACAGCCTCCACATTAAGGAAAGAATGGTCAGTTTAAGATCTTGACTAGCTTCCTAGTTCATATTTTTATCTTTTTAATTTCTGTAATACTGATGAACTTCAGCAATATTCATGTGCGAAGAACTTTGAAGAATGTACCTGGAGCCTCCTGGGGGCTTTCCACACAGCACTCAGGTATGCCAGGCTGCCAAGAGACTTGGACCTTAGCTATTTACTTCTCCTGCTTCAATGCTTGCTAAGAATACGTAGTTCCTAAAATTTGGAGCAAAACCCACTCATATTCACTTTGTCCACCAGCTAAAACCTGCTTCTCCTCTGGTGTCCTCTATTATCTGTCCTGGTCAGGAACTTACAAATCAGCAAATATGGGCCTCTTTTTACTTCCCCAGTGACTTTCAGATACATTCATTGCCCTTTCCAAGTAACAGCAGCCCAGCCAGATGGCCATTGTCTGTCTTGACTTTGTATTGCTGAAATGCGTGCCTAAGAAATCACCACGTTCTTCCCCTTCACCAGCCTCCGCCTACGTTGAACAGTCAATTACAAGGGCTAGAGAAGACTCAGAGGTTCGGAGCGCTTGCTGATTTTCCAGAAGACCTGAGTTTGGTTCCCAGTCCCCACCTCAGGCAGCTCACAACCACCTGAAACTTCAAGTCTAGGGTAACCTGTGCCTTCTTCTGGCCTCCAAGGCACACACATACCCATAAATAAAGATAATAGACTCTTAAAAATCCAATTAGGTATTAATTTTAAAGATATGGCTATTTTACTTCTTTACTTAAAAACAACGCAATATCTCCTCACTGCCATTGGGATAAAGTCCCCTTACCAGCAGTCGGAAGACTTCACAGTTGATAAGACCTCACCTGCCTCGCCAGCAGCTCTCCTCTCTGTACTCTCTTCCTTGAGGCAATAGAGGTTCTGATAGCTGCTCACTCTGCTTCATTGTGCTCAGTTCTCTTGTCATTTATTTCCTATTGATTTAGCAAATGTGGTAGGGCACCTACTCTATGCTAGGTATTAGGAAATCGTGATGAAGCCACACATTGTTTCTCTCCTTATAGAAATTCAACTGTAGCGTGGAAAATGGAATTTGAGATGAAATGCGAGTTGGGAGTGAACTGAGAGTTACGTCACAGACGCATTTTCAGATGGTGTGTGGAAGCCAATGTCAGGGAAGCCAGGCTTATTTGGGAGTCAGCGGGGGTTCTCTTGAGAAAGTACTGTTGAGGAGAAAAATCTAAATAAAGGTGTCAGTTGAAGTAAAGAGTGGGAAGGGAAGAGAATATTGGGGGAGGTGGCAGAAACGTTTCGAGAGCACAGTAAAATAGGAAAAGGTGAATACTAACAAAAACAAAGCCTCTTCTTGGCATGAGCAGAAGATGTCTCTGTTGAATATACTTTGTTGGTGGCTGTGTTATCAAAGGGGAATAGCTGCGAGGTTCTCCTTACCCTCCTCAGTGCCAATGGCTCGCCTTTTAGCAACGCTAGTGAAAATATCATCCTTGCAATCATAAAGATGGGTATGAAAGGCTACCGTGAATTTGAGTCTGGTTTTATGAAAATCAGGTTCCTTCCTGATTTTCACGTATGTTCTTGTTCAAATGACACACTGTCCTTCAACTTTGCCAAAGGAGGCACTACTGTGTTGTAGCTCAGCCAGACAAGGTGGCACACAGCTGTTAGTCCCAGCACTCGGGATGTTGAGGCAGGAGGATGGTAAGTTCAAGGCTACCCTGGGCTATATAGCAAGTTGTAGCACGGTCTATGCTACATAATGAGAACTTGACTCAAACTCTCCCACTTCTGCCCTCCGCTTTACCCCCAGTCCATTCTTCTCATAGAATAGCAGGCAAATGCATGGTATGGAACACTATGTTATGTTTATTGACCTTTCAACAATATAAGTATTTCAAGCATGTTAAGCCGCCCCCCCCCCACACACACACACAGATAAGGGCTTGTGTGTACCTCTGGCTGGCCTGGAACTCTCCATGTAGACAAGGATAGTGCCTTAAATGCTTTCTTACTTCCTGGCAGTTCCCTGTCATTGACCTCCATTACCAGCTATAACTACAGAGGCTACATTCCATCTGCTCCCAGATGAAAGCCCAGAGAGCTGTCTCGCCACCCTTCAGAAGGACCGGAATCAGACCATGTCTCTTTTCAAACGACCTAATTGCTCAAAGTAAAGGCATATTGAAATAGAAACACTGGGAAATCTAGTTATTTTACAGTCATCAAAAGCAGGATATATTTCAACTCCAATTAAATCTTTTCATTTTTCTATCATTTATGCCCAAACTAATCAATCAGTCTTTTTTCCTTTTCTATTTCAACTTTCTGTTTTTCTACTAATGGTAGACTTATAAATATCTATTATTATTAATTTTTAAGTAGAGATTATACATTAGTATGCTAGAAATGGTATTTCAGTATAATTTTCTTTAAAGTTATGAAAGCTAAGAATTTACATAAAAATCCTTCAAGCGCCACATTGCCCTTTTATGCAATGAGGTTGACCCATGAAATGCGACATCTTTAGTTCATGGGTTTACTTTGCCAAAAGCTTTTAATTTATCCCTAACAACATTTTACATACAAAATTGTCAATTATTTCAGTCACAAACACTATGTTTTCCTCTGTTTCTGTAGTCCACAAATTGGATGAATAGGTTCATCTCTCCCTTCAGAGTAAAGAAAGGGTTCATTCTAAAATATTTTATAAATATCCAAGCTAGTACTTGGTGTAATTTATAAAAATGAAGAATTTGGCTTGGGAGAGGACTTAATTAGTACTTTCTTCTAAAAGACCTGAGTTCGACCTCTAGAACCCACATTTTAAATAAACCTTGTGGTCCCCGCACCGAGGAGGTGGAGACAAGTGGGTCCCCGAGAGGCCAGCCAGAGGCCCTGTCTTTAAAAAGGTGGACGGTTCCTAAGGATAACACTCAAAGTTGTCCCATATCCTTCATGTACACCTGCTTACACACATCTCCCCTTACACATACGTGTTCCTGCACATACATGAACATACCCACATACATTTCAAAAAGGAAAAATGAGTTCTTAAGTTCTAAGAGCTGATTCTGTTTGTTTATATTCTTCCCTTTTCCCTCTAGTAAACAACTGGATTTTAAAAAGTACAGGCCCTCTACTAAAGGAATTTAAGGTTTTCTTGAGGCGGTGTCTCATGTAACTAGCCTTAACCTATGTAGGAAAGGCTGCCCTTGCATTCCTGATCCTCCTACTTTTGCATCTCAAATTCTGGGTTATAAGCATGTGCCTCCAAATTTCACACATCTAAAGAAAGTTTGATAATTTAGTTATGTTAAATACTTAGGTGTTCGTGGGAGAACATCTTAACATCGCTTTTAAAAGGAAATAGTTCATGGATAACTTGTCTCTCTTGCAATGAGAAAAAGCTCTTAAGGAAATGCATCACCTCTAGTGCAGTCAGCTGATGGTCAATTCCATTCTAATTAGCATATGTCTAGAGGAAATAGTGTTCAATAGACAACCCGACCAGATTAACCGAGCACTTCTTCCTGGATCATGCAGTGCAGCAGTGTCTGTAAGAGGGGTCTGAAATGTAAGGCTCCAGACAGCCCAGTCAAGGGAGTGGTGGTGTACTCGTGCAATCCTGGCCTTCAGGAGGCAGAAACAAACAGGAGAGTCAAGAGCTCAAGGTCATCCTTGGCAGCACAGCTGTGCTGAGGCCAGCCTGGGGTACTTGAGGCTCTGTCTCAAGATCAGATCACTTTGCTACCTGTTCAGTCTCTGAATACCAGTTTCCCCTCTCGCAAAAGAGATGGTGATATTTGTCTTTTAATATTGTGAATATGAACAAGTTCAAAACATACATGAGAAGTTTTTAACTAGAAACTGCCATACATGTTATTTATTTATTTATTTATTGAGACAGGGTTTCTCTGTGTAACCGTGCTGATTGTCCTGGAACTTGCTTTGTAGACCAGGCTAGCTTCAAATTTACAGAGATCTGCCTTCCTCTGCCTCCTGAGTGCTGGGATTAAAGGCTTGTGCCACCACTGCCCAGGCAAAAGTAATTTATAAATCTAAGCAAGGTGGTTTGTGCCTGTTCCAACACTTGCAATGCTGAGGCAGGAGAAATACTATAACTTTGAAACCAGCTTGGGCTAAGAGTGAGACCCACTATCAAGAAATATAAAATGAGATAAAATCAATTCAGGCCTATAATCCCAGTACTCAAAAGGCAAAGGCAGGTAGGTCTCTGCGAGTTCACGACTGACCAGATCTACATAGTAGATTCTAGGCCATGCAGGGTGATACAATTAAGACAGGGTCTCCAATAGCTAAATAAGAAAACAAAAACGTGATTTACAGGGCTGTTAAGATGGCTCAGAAAGCAAAGGTGTTTGCCACCAAAGCTGACAACCTGAGTTCAGTGCCCACTACACACAGTAGAAGAGCAACAACTCTCTTAAGTTGTCCTCTGACCCCCCCCCCCATGAACGTTGTGGGACATGCATGAACACACACATAAGAAGAGGAAAATAAGATACCAAATGTATATCAAAGATACCAGTAAGAGATTCCACAACATCTAGTTTATCTTCCTCTCCTTGCTTCCTTGTCACATGTTTATGTACTTCTAGAAGAGCCTCCATTAGTAGAAAGCTCCCTAGATCTATTGTGAGCACATCACAGCTTTTTCCTGTGTTGCTCTCTAGGTTACACTAAATAGAACCTCAGGAGGCTTTGTTGACAGATCTCAATTGGTCCTCGACGCCAATGGGAAGTGAATAACGGCCACGGTCAAAAGTCTCCTTTCACTTATTCTAAATGTAAAACCTTCTGCTGCAACCCATGCCTGCTTTCACAGTCTATCCCCAAAGCTCCTGGAGAACTGGCAGGTTAGCATCCCTGCCCCCCCTTATCGCTGCTACCAACCTCTCCAGCTGCAAGACAGTGTTCTTGTGCTCAATCAACATCTAACCCACTTCTGATCCTACAGCAAATGGGATTTCCCACATCCTTAGTTCAAAGAAAGGAGGAGCACCCACTGGCCCACTAAAGATTCCTAGAGCTAAGGAGCTTCCAAGGAAGCGCAATCCTTCCTGGCCAAGGGAGAGGGAAACAGTATCAACACAAGACTGCCAAAGGAAGAGTGGACTACGCGGACAAATAATACAAGAGAAAAGACGCTGGACTCACAGGAAAGTAAAAAGTGGGGAATGCCTGAGTTTTGCTACTTCAGAAGACTGAGAAGGTGGCCCACCCCGCGGCTGGTCTACCTTGATGCTGTAACAAAGACCTCTGTTTAACAGGCAAGTTGGCGCCATCTCTGAATAAACACTTTTAAAAGCTTACAGAATAATGCTGAAGGGATGGCTACTAATTAGACGCCCTCTTCCCAGTCTGTAAGGTGGCTACCGGATCTACCCTGTGCAGGGTAGTTTTGTAACCTTGTCATTAATTTTGTTTTTTGGGTTTTTTTTAATTTTTAATCGTCGGGCCAAGTGAAGATTCATCTTTTAGGTTTAGAGACGGGTATTTTTAGCTTGAGCATTTGGGGTCGTCTTTATGGGTACGTTGTGGCTTTCATTAAACAGCCTAGGAAAGCTCTGGCCGTCCTCCAGCCCTGGGCAAACACGTGTGCCCGCAGCCAGTGGCAGTGCGCTGCGTTTCAGCACCGCCGCCTGTGGAGAGCGCCTCACCGCAGGGCTGGGTCAGGGCCTCTCACCCGTTCCTTCTCCCATCTCCAGCGCACTTTCCCTGAGTCCCAGAAAAAAGCACCCCCAACTTCTAACTTCTCAATTCCTGTTTTTAAAGTGACCCCCGCGTACCTCTCTCAGGGCTCTAAACGCGCACACACCCTGCAAGCAGCTTCCGAGCCGCGTGGCTTCCTACCGGTGGCGAGAAATCTCCATACTGCGTGGACAATCATCTGCTGGACCTTACACACGCACCCAGACGCTGGGGCTCCATCCCTCTCGCTGTACGCCCCAAACCTCAAAAACAAACTCGTGAAGACGCGTCCATACCCCACTCTCACGCACTTCTACACTTCCATCCTCACGATCAAGCCGTAAGGCTGCCGAGTACCATCGCCGCCCTAGACAGAACGTTGGCCAACTTGGACCCGGATCCATCTCGCCAGCTCATGGACCACCTCCCGCAGCAGCCGCCCCGCCCCCTCCTCTTCCTAGGCAGCCAGAGCCAAACCTGGGCTGGTCAAGGGGTACCCCTCGCCATCAGTCAGGATTCACCGCTCCGGGCCACACACAACCACAACCCCCAAACATTTGTCCCTGTGCCTCCAGGAATCGCCGGCCAAACCCGGTAGTCGTCTCCTTGAAACCCCAGTCCCTGTCACTGGTGTGTCGTGTGCGAGTGTTTGTGTCTCCGAGGCACATTTAACTCCTTCAAGATTTCTGTCTATCCTAAACAAATAGCACGTTATCTCCAACCCTCTCCTCCTTCGCACCCCAACCACTGCCCCCATCCCTACCCTCGCCCGCCAAGTAGTCAAATCTCCGCACCGCCGCGCTCCAGGGCTATAACTCGGAGCCCCCACCCCACCCCAGAGGACATTCACCCCCCACCCCGAGCCCGGCACCTCCCCCACCCCTGGCCCTCGGCTAGGCGATCTGGCCCCAAGCTAGAAAAGCCTGGAAAAACGCAGCGTGTGTTCGCTCTCGCTAGCGGTGATCGCAGGGGCTGACCTGGCACTAGACAGATCAGCAGGCGCACCCCTACGGAGGGGCGCACGCCTTCCTGCCCAGTCGCCCTGGAAAATCCTGATATTGGCGAGAGTAGGGCAGCGGAAGCAGCCTCCGGGGTGGGCGGGAGGACTCACCGAACATCTGAATGTGCCCTTTAGTGATGGGATTGAAGCTGCCGCAGGCCAGCAGGATAACGTGGGTCTTTGTGGTCTCGGTCATGATGGGAGTAGGTCCCTCGCACTGGTCTGGAGGTTGCCTCTTTTTGTGTCTCGATACGTCTGCAGACGGAGAAAGGAAGGCGAGGCTCCGGCGGTGGATGCTGTGGACTCCAAGGAGCCGCTCTAGACGCAAACCGCGTCACTCCCCGCCTCCCTTTAACGCTTGCAACTCCGGCAAGATCCGAAGCTGCTTTTGTATTGCTCTCCTCTCGGTGCTCAGTCCCACTTCTTCCCAGCTTCTTTCGCGTCACTGGTCCTGATGCCTGACCCTATCATTTCTATCCTCCCCATCCCACTTCACTGTATCACTCCATCTTAGTTTATCTACATGGCAAGAAGTGGTAGCAAACCCAGCATGGTGTGTGGGCTATGTCCTGCCTCTTTCAGATTTTGTTATCCTATCTCACTTCTTTTCTCTCCCTGTCTACATTCCCTACCATATCTAACTCCAAAAATGGTTGAACTTATGAACTTTCCTTCTCACGGCCTCAATATCTTAAGTGACAAATAACAGTTGTTCTTTTCAATAGTCTTCATTTCGGACGTTTTTCTCCCTTACTCAGTGATTCTAAACTATTGAAAGGAGTCCAGGTCTTGACCCGTGGCTACTAAGAAATAGTGAGGGTTGAGAGCCCTTCTGTTCACACTGGTTCTTTGTGTGGATTGAAGCAATGACGGATTTGAGCAAATATGAATGAGAAAATCAAAACCACCAAGGCTAGGTCTTAGGAAACTTATGTTCCGTCATCACTTTATCCAAACTGAGACGGTTAAGAAAGAGTCCAACCTTATTCCTGGAGTGTTCACTTTCTAATAGATGCTGTTTTGAACTCCTCTGATAATAATGCTTCTTCATTAAGTTTATGTTCTACCGGAGGGAGGTTGATAATAACCAGAAAGAAAAATAATAGGTGCAATTGTGCAAAACATAATAAATGAATTAACTCATTCTCTTACAGAACAGATTGGACAAAGGGGTGGTCTGAGAAAGCCTCTCTGGGTGCATGGCATTTAAGGTGGGCCCATATGCCCAAGGAGTTGCTAGTATGGATATTTAGGGACAGGATAGGGCTTCCTGTGCTCATGAACCTGAAAGGAAACCCATGGAACCAGAAGTCCTGAGCAGGCTGGAAACGAGTAGAGAAGTGTGTGCCGGTCATCACACGGGGGTAGGATAATGGGTCAGAAGTTTTTCTGAATAACTAACTTGTAGTGGAATAACAAAAAGAAGCCTTGGAAACCTTTAGGCAGAAAAGCGCTGGATGATTTACATTTTTATGAGATTTCTGGTTGTTGGGAAGAAAGCAAATGGGAAGATGGGAGTGTGAGAGGAGGCTGGCAGCCATAGACAGATAGTACTGCCCTGAAACTTAGGGGGCTGGCAAGGGATGAGGCTAGGCAGTGGCGTGACAGACAGGGTAGATTTTGTAGTTTTTAATCTTTGTAGATGGATGGGATATAGAGAAGTTTGGGAATATGCCTTAAAATAGGGGGAAAGGAAAGGTTTGAAGGATGGTTAAATGTTCTGTTTGGATGCAATATAGAACCAATAATTAGCTTAGTGATTCAGAAGCAAAAGTATTGCTTTCCCAGGCTTCAAGTTTCTAACAATTCATTGCAAGAGTCTGTGCTCTCCTTCCATGTGTAGGCTCCAGGGGTTGAACCCAGGCCATGAGACTCTGTAATAAGTACCTCTGCCTGCTCTGCCATCTCTCTAGCCCTTAGATAAGAAATAAAGATTTCTTATTTTCTGCTGAATAGTAGATCAACCTCAACTATGGAGAAATTTTCCAGTTTATTACTTTGTACATATGCACATGTGTATACACACAAGTGTTACAGGATTACTATAGAGCTCAGAGGACAACTTACAGTAAAAGATTCTCTCTTCCCTTCCTCAATGTGGGTCTTGGAACTCAGGTCATTAGCTTTGGTGACAAGTGCCTGACAAGCCATATTACCCGCCCCAAAGTTCAATATAAGAGTCTTAAGAACTAATATAATTCACAAAGAAGTTTGTAACTTCTCTAGCATAAGACGCAAATTAGTTGGGTGGAAAGAGCAAGAGATTTTATAAACTGGGCAATTAACATAATTATAGTTAAGCAATAAATATTTATTGAATGCTTGCCATATACCAAGCACTGATTTAGGGGTTGTGAACAAAATGAAGTTCCTGCTTTAATTCAGTTCACACTCTTGGCAAAAAAACAACAGACCATTAGAAAATGAATAGATGCATTAGTAACCAGATCATATAGAAATGTAAAGCGAGGGGAAGGAACAGAAAAGGAAAGAGTCTTCTCTCAGAGGGGCTGAGGATAGACAGGCTCTTTGATGAGATAGCACTGGAGCAGGAACTTCAATCACACAAGAGGTCATGTTGCATGAGCCTTCGGGGATGCACATACAAAGCAGAACGGGAAGTAGAAAGGGGTGCTCAGCACACAGCAGCAGTGTGCCTGAGAAAGGAAAACTGTGGAAAGGGTGGGGAATGATCAGTAAAGTAGGACAGGGGGCCTAGAGCCCCGCGGGCTTTCAGTGGGGCTCTGGTTGCTTCGGCAAGAGAGATGGGAAGCCTCCGCAGTGATTCTTAGTAGAGAAATGACATGAGCTGGCTCACATTGGGAGAGATCTGTTTGGCAGGAGACATATATTTTAGAGTCGTTAGTCTAGAGTATTTTTAAAGTCATGGGATTGAATGAGGTCACCTAGGGAGGAGCAGATAAAAAGACAGGAGACCCGATCCCTGATCCTGTGCCCTGACATTCCATCTGAACTGAACCTCCACCTGACGATAGATGAAGAAAATGACAGAGCCCCACATTGGAGCACTGGACTGAGCTCCCAAGGTCCTGATGAGGAGCAGAAGGAGCGAGAACATGAGAGAGAAAGCCAGGAACGTGAGGGGTGCGTTCACTCATGGAGACGGTGGGACAGAACTAATGGGATATCACCAACTCCAGTTGGAATGGGACTGATGGATCATGCGACCAAACCCGTCTCTCTGAATGTGGCCAACAGCGGGGGCTGACTGAGAAGCAAAGGACAATGGCGCTGGGCTGTGATTCTTCTGCATGGACGGGCTCTGTGGGAGCCTTCTCAGCTTGGTCGATCACCTTCCTGGACCTGGGGGGAGTTGGGAGGACCTTGGTCTTAGCATAGAGTAGGGAACCCTGATGGCTCCTTGGCCTTGAGAGGGAGGGAGGGGAGGTATGGGTGGAGGGGAGGGGAGGGAAGGGGGAGAAGGAGGGAAGGGAAGGGGGAGGAGGAGGGGAGGGAGGGGGGAGGAGGAGGGGAGGGAGGGGGGAGGAGGAGGGGAGGAGATGGAAATTTTTAAATATAAAAAAAATAAACCATGAGAAAAAAAAAAGACAGGAGACCCTCAGATTCAGCCCAGAGCACAAGTGAATAACAGTAGCCACATCCATTGCTCATTCAGAAACCCTGGGACTATGCACTGTTTAATTTACTTCACATTTTATGTGTCTCTAAGTGCATCCCATTTCAGGGAGGAGCATATAGAAGCAGAGAAATGAGCGATCTGGGTTCAGACAGCTGTTATGTTCAAAGCCAGTTGCACACACTGGTCATTTTGATCAAAGGCTCCGCTCTGCAGCCAGCATTACTCTCTGTTTGCTTTGCTTTTATGCCAGAGCAACCACATTTGGACATTTATTTAGTTTAGCTTTATTTTTGCTTGTTTTTCCCCTTATCCGCCTTTTTTCCTTTCTTTTTTTGTGGGGGGAGAGGTGGAAGAATAGGGTCTTGTGCAATTCAAGCTTACCTTAAACTGTCATGGAGCTGAGGATAACCTTGACTCCTGAATCTTCTGCCTCCAGTTCCTAAGTGCTAGGATTACAGGCATGCACTACTATGTCCAGATACCAGCTACTTTTATTTATATTATTATTATGTGTGTGATGTGTGTGTGCACATATTCCATTCATATGGGGATCAAAATTGGTTCTTTCCTTATATCTTTATATGCGTTCAAGGACCAAATTCAAGTTCCCAAGTTTGCATGGCAAGCACCTTTTTTGACTGAGCCATCTCACTGGTCCTTGACCACAAAATAAAAATAATAGCATCTACTAAGACCTGAAGATGTGCTGGTCATTGGTGATGTAGGTAGAACACTGAGCCCATACTGACAGTTAAGGAGAATGCTTAGGAGAGGCAGGAGGGAAGCAGGTTTATAACACAGCTCAGTCTACTTTCTCAGCCTTGTAGGCTATGCCTTAACTAACAGTTTAAATTTTAAATTTAGAGTGTTAACCTAACAGTGTCTCTTTTAAAAGTCCATTTTATTAGCAGTTTACATTTATTTATTGGGGAGGGGTAAGACACACATGCAAAATATCAAAGGACAACTTGTGGGGATGAGTTCTGTCCTTCTGCAGCGTGGGTTCTGGGGATGGACCTCAGATCACCAAGCTTGTGGTACACTCCTTGGCTTACTGAGTCATCAGACTGACTCTGTAACATTGTCTTTCATTCTTCATATTCTTGAACAGATTCATATTTGCCTAAAATGGCTCTGGAGTTAGAATGTGAAGGCACGGTGACCAGGGATAAGAATGTAGCTCAGTTGAGAAGGTTTCCATGCTGCATGCATGAATCTCTGGGTTTGCTCCCCAGCGTGGCATAAACTGGGTGTGGGATACATAGTGAGTGCAAGTTTTAGGCCAGCTTGGGATATATGAAACTGTGTCTAGGGGAAAAAAAGGAAAAGAAAAACATAGAAGGTAGGATGTGGCTTACTGGCTCAGCCACTTGCTAGTTAAGTGGCTTTGGGCAAGTTCTTCATTGCTAAGCCTTTATTTTCTCAAGTGGAATGGTGCCTATTTCTAGGCTGTTAAGATAGCTACTATAACCTGCAGTAAGACTGCCTAGATCGTGCCGGATAATCACATTAAAATTTATTTAGAACTATCATCCATAAGATGCATTCTGTGGTACATGGACTGTTTTGCGATGTGGGTCAAAAAAAGTAAGTGGAGGGCAGTTTGCTTGCTGTTTGTTGATTTAGTTTTGCTTAAGGCATATTGTCAATTCTATGCCAAACTGCTTGATATAAAAAATGCACCCATTGTTTTTAAAGTGTTTTTTTTTCCTTCTGTCAGTAGCAATAAAGGATGTTGCTGAATGAAGCAAGCACAGAAGGGGATGGGTTTGAGGGTGTGCCAGTAATCTGTGTACCAACTAGTGAAAGTAAATAAACAGGGACATTAACACTAATGAAGACTTCAACACTGGTTTATAGGATCCAGAAGTGGGGGAAATTACAGACTTAGGGATACCACTTCTCATATAATGTTTATAGTGCTCTATTTCTAGGGGCGCTTATTTTAACCTAGGTAGTATAATTTGGTCTGATGTTTCAACTTTCCGGCTGCTGGACATTGCTTTAGGCTGAAAGGGAGTCAGTTGCTCTCCCACTGCAGGAACCTTGCAATCTGTTTCAACCAGGTGAGTCTCCAAATGGCTCACGAAGGCCTGTCCCCCCAGCACTTTCCTATGTAAATCCCATCCTGGTAGGGCATATGTACTAGGCTTGATATGAAACATGCATATGTAAAGTCAACTCAGGCATGCTCATTGATCTCCTTATTTATTTAATGAAAAGTATTGTATATTTTCTCTTTGAAATAGATTTTTAGACCTATTTTACTGTTAATCCTATTGGTGTGCACATGAATAGTGGTTCCCCAGGAGGCCAACAGGTGTCATACATCCCCCTAGAGCTGGAGCAACAGGTGGTTAGGAGCTATGTGACACGGGTGCTAGAAACTGAACTCTGGTCCTCTGAGAGCAGCGTGTGCTCTTAACTGCTGTTGAGAGCATCTCTCCAGTCCTATTGCACATTCTCATAACAAATAACTCCACGTTTATGAAGCCAACTTCCAAAACAATACTAGGGGTCATCTCTTGCAATGAGAATAAAAAGGTCCACCCAAAATGGGGCTCCCTTAGCTCTTGGACCAGGTCATATACCAAATGTTTCTGTTTTTCTGGTAGAAAGGAAAATCTGATTCTGAGGAAGCCGTGAGCTCTTGTGGTTCTGGAGTTGCACCCTCTCCTTTGTGCTCTGGACCTCTCTGCACGGAGAAGGCTAACAGGATTGCAATTGTGCTCCTGTTTCTTGATAAGCAAAAACCACTACTTCATTAATGTGATAAAAAATGTTCCTGCTGGATGGTAGTGGTGCATACCTTGAATCCAGGCACTTAGGAGGCTAAGGCAGCCAGATCTCTGTGAGTTCAAGGCCAGCCTGGTCTACAGAGCAAGTTCTAAGACAACCAAGGCTACACAGAGAAACCATGTCTCAAAAACAACAACAACAACAAAAAAAACCAAACCACCAAACAAACAAACAAAAAGTCCACAAGTTCTTACAGCAAGAGTCCCCTTTCTCCAGTTCCCAACTCTGCCTCAGAGCTCACTCAGGCTTGTAATATTTCTAATTGTTCAAATCCCATTTCACAAATAAACAATGTTCCTAAATTTAAAACCTGGCTTTCAGTTAAACACAGCAATATTGCTGGTTCAATAATAAAAGAAGGGAAGTCCTCTGTTCTTTACAACAAGCCCTGTCTGCTAATGAATTTCTTCATTAAATTCGGGTATTTGCCAGTCTTTTCTCCCCTGCGTCTTTCAGATATCTGTGATAGTACAAACATCACTTTGCCAGGAAGCTGAAGATACCAAGACTTCTATTTCTATTTCTTTTTCCCAAGAGCAGAAATGGAGCTAGAGAAATCAGCTCTAAGAGACTTGGAAAGGAGTTTAATTGATTAAGAAGTAAAATTATTCCCTGAAATGTCATCTGAGAATATCTCTGCCTCCTGCCTTTAAGTCACCAAAATGGAAAACACAGACTCTGGGGAGTAGTAAGTCAAGGACAGGGAACTTAAAATACAGAGTATTTTTCCATTAGGTCAATACTTTGTGCTGTTAAGTCAGAACTAACCTATAACTTCACCCAGTGACTGAGCATATTAGAACGCAGCTGCAGCTGCTGAGCTACAGTGGTAACTTGCTGGTAGTAACGAAACCCACTGCAGAGGAAATGGAATAGTAGGAAGACATTGCGTCTCTCAATCATCTTCAAAATTTATACTCATCCTATGCCCTGGAGAGGTAGAATAAGCTTGGCAGCTGCACACTTCCAGATTTTTATGTCTGTTTGTATTACCCAGAACTGTTTCAGAAGCAAATAACAGAAACTCGAGAAAAGGTTTAGTCCTAAGAGGGAATTTTGATCTATGAGACTGAGCAATCTAAAGGGTGTTCTAGCTTTAGGCACAGGGTTCAAATAGCCGTTTATTTTTGTATGTATGTATGTATGTATGTATGCATGTATGTATGCATGTATGTATGTGTGTGTGCATGTGTGATTTTATATGAGGCAAGATCTGACCCTGTGGCCCAGATTAACCTGAAGCTCATGTTATGTAGTTCGGGCTAACCTTGAACTCATGGAGGTACTCCTGCTTCTGCCTCCCAAGTGCCGGGATCTGCTCCTACACTCAGCTGGGATTTACGTATCTCAAGGCTCTATTTCCTTTTCTCAGCATCTCTAGTTTGCTTTCTTCTACAATTGCTTAATTCTCAGATACAAGACCTCCATATCAGAGCCAGATGACTGCTGACAGCCTTGCATAGCATTACCCTTGTGTGGGTCATGATCTCACAGGCCCAGGCAGCATCTTTTCCAAGAAAGAGAGCAAAATGCTCAAGGAAGGTGTAGGTGTGTCTTCTATCTATCTGATGATTTCATTGGATAATTAATAAAGAAACTGCCTGGCCCATCTGATAGACCGGCCCTTAGGTGGGTGGAGTAGACAGAACAGGAAGAAGGAAGTGAGGTAGATGGCTCAGTCAGATGTCACGCCTCTCCTAAGTTAGACAGACCACCGTGCCTCTCCTCAAAGAGAAGCCAGACATGATGAAGCTCCAGCCCAAGATGGACGTATGCTAGAATCTTCCCCGGTAAGACACCACTTGTGGTGTTACAAAGATTATTAGATATGGGTTAGTCAAGATGTGAGTAACAGGCCAGGCAGTGTTTAAAAGAATACAATTTGTGTGTTGTTATTTTGTGTGTAAAGCTAGCCGAGTGGGATCCGGGCGGGATGAAAAGCAGGCCTGCCCACAGCCCCTCACTACAGGAAGGGGCTAGAGGGATGGCTTGGCACTAAGAGCCCTGGCTGGTCTTCCAGAGGACCTGGGTTCAGCTTCCAGCATCCACACGAGGTGGCTCACAACTGCTTATGACTTCAATTTCATGGGGATCTGATGCCTTCTCTGGTTTCTATAAGGAACCTGCACTTATGTGCACATAAACAGACACAGACATACACATAAACAAAAATATTAAGTTTAAAAAGAGACTCAAGAGAAGTTGCTTAGTGTTGACCTGATTATGTGCCATCCCTGGTCAGTTGTTGTGACTATAAAGAGGAAATATTCTAATTGATCAGGCTTATCAAGGAGGAAGGCCAACCCCATCCAAAGAGTTTAGATTGAGCAGTACTGTAAGAGCAGAGTTAAGATGCTTGGCAAAATTATATCCCCAGTGTCACAGAATAAGAAAATATAGCACAAATATCAAAGTATGATCAAACCCAGAAAACACCTTATTGCTATTAATCAGCTCTATTATCAAGCTAGAGAGATGGCTCAGCAATTGCAAGCATGTTCTGCTCTTGCAGAGAACCCACATACAAATCATGTCAGGCAACTCATTGTAACTCCAGCTCCATGGAATCTGACACCATCTTCTGGCATCTCCAGGCACCTGCATTTATGTGCACACACACACGTGTATGTGCATGCATGCACACATACATACACACACACACACACGTAAAATAGATTTTTTAAAAATAATTGGGTTAGTGTTTACAATTTTTAGGTTTATTTTATGTATATGGTTGTTTGGTCTGCATGTGTGGTACCTGGTGTTCTAGGAAGCCAGAAGATGGCATCAGATCCCCTCGAATTGGACTTTCAGATGGTTGTGAGCCATGTGTGTGTGCTGGGAATTGAACACAGGTCCTCTGGAAGAGCAAGCCATGCTCTTAACTGCTGAGCCATCTCTCCAGCCCCAGAATATATGTTTTTAAAAGAACTCTGAAAAAACTGAGACTTTCTGGTTTGGTAGGAGGATAGAAGCTGTTGGAAAAGAAACTAGGCAATTTCAGATAAATGCAGTCATGGACAAGTGGAAATCTATGCTTTACTATAGATTTCAAATATTGAGACAAGTGTTGGAAACACACACAAGGATGCAAGTGTGCCTATCTAGAAGCCCCTATCCCTCTCTCTTGTTATATCTTGTCATAGTCTGTCATCTGGGCCATGTCCTACTGTTCTCTTCTCTGTAAGCTTCTTTGCCCTGCTGCTCCATAAGAAGACGTTGGTTTCTCGTGAATGAGTGTCACTCTCAGAATGAGTGTGACCTCTTTCTTGCTCCATCATTCTGGACTTCTTTTGTGTGCCTTGGTTCATTCTGTGGAGAAAGAATCCTTTTGGTTCGTCTCACATCACAGGAGCATCTTGGTTCATTCAGCAGTGTTCCGAGGTAGGTCTGCCTCTACACATCCCTTGTGTATGTGTAAGGGATTCTGTCCCATCTCTGTTACTCCAAACAAACCAGATTAAACTCTACTGTAAAAAGTAGTTCAGGAACCAGAAGATGAATGTTAGGATTATGTGACATGTTTCTTGTTGCCCTTTAAGATGGCTACTTAACAAAGCTCAGATTGAAGTGTTGTCCTAAAAAGAGAATGAATGGAATGTTTATGAGATTTATTTTATCTTTAGGTGTGTGGGGGGGCGCACACACACACCACGTGCACAGTTACCCATGGGGGCCAGAAGGGAATGTCAGATTCCCCTGAAGCTAGAGTTATAAGCAGTTGTGAGGGACTGGACATGGGTTCTGGGACTTGAACTTGGATCCTATGCAAGAGTAGCACATGTTCTTAACTGCTGAGCCATCTCCCAGCCCTTGTACAGTATCTCTAAGCAACACTGAAGAGCTAGAGAGCCACCAAGGCAAATGCACCATCCTTTTCCCCATCCAAAGCTTGGAATTGAAATAATGTTAAATAACTCTGTGGGCATGTGCTTCCAAAGACCAACAGACCAGACAGCACAGTTGTCCTAAGAAGACAACTGATTAAAAGATTTTTTTTCCTAATTAAAATGCATACACCTGTAATCTTAGATCTGGAGTGAGGCTGAGGTTGGAGAATTTCAAGTCTGGAGTATATACAGAAACTCTGTCTTTAAAAGATCAATAAGATAAGGGCGCAGTGGTGCACACCCTTAATCCAAGCACTCAGGAGGCAGAGGCAGGCAGATTTCTGTGAGTTCGAGGCCAACCTGGTCTACATAATGATTTCCAGGACAGCCAGGGTTACATAGTGAGACAAAAGGAAACAATAAGACAAGATTAGATGAATGAATAATTGTAACAGAGAATAAAGAATGACAAAAAAAAAGAATATATAGATCACAACCAAGAGCATACTTTGTTTTCTAGCCAATTACCTGCTGGATGCTTCAAGAATGATACCACTCTGTCTTTCTACCACTCCCCAGTTCTTTTTATTAAAGTGTGGTTAGACATCTTTACTCTTGGCTATTGCCCACACTCCAGGCAAAGGAATGTCTTCAAAAGGATAAGTGTGATTATTATAACCACTCTCTGACTTTTGGTCTTCCAGGAGCTCAGAAGTATCCTCAGAGTTAAAGTCAAACTCTTTTCAAAGTTTGGAAACCACCTTTACAATCTGGTTCTGCATGGCATCCCACGCACACCTGAACTCCTTTCACCCCAATCATACAGGGAGCTGCTCTCAGTCCTCAAGTGTGACGTAAAGGAGTAAGGTATGGCGGCATATATCTCAAATCCTGTCTGGCGACCATAAACAACTTTGTTCAAGCAATATAGTGATTAAGTGGCAAAGATTGTCCTTGAACCTGAGTAGTAACCAAGCAATTTAATGTTTCATTTTCCCAAACCCTCCACAAATTTTTTCTGTTTTGTTCACTACTGAATCTCTAATATCTATCAAGTTTGACACCTAACAATAGTTCAAAACATTTTATTTAATAAATAAAGGAATTTTTTATTATGACTTGAAATAGTCTCCTGGCACATTTTTAAAAACACCTACTATAGATGTATTAAAACATAAGAAAATGCGGGAATAATCTAATAGTCACAACTATGCAATCCTGAAAACTTCTTTCTTCTGCTGGCAAGTTCTCTGTTGAACCACAGCTCTGTTGTCCCTGATCTATAAGGAATATAGATTATATTTTTATTGCATGGATTGCCATCTGTTCCTAAAGCCTCCTATATGTGTTCTTGAAGGTTAGATGACAAAAAACTTTGAAACTTTGGTTTTTGGCCTCCCTTGCAGCTAGATTTCTGGACACTAACTAGGTTGTATCAGAAAGTTGCCTGTGATGTGATTTAGAAGGTATCCTGAGGTAGAAGTTGTCTTTCTATTGCTGTTGTAGATAAGTGTTTGAGGTCAACATCTATGTGCCAATAACTGCCCAGGTAATGAGCACTGAAAGACAATTTTGACAGTTGACTTCTGTAGCTATTATGGTGTGCCCTTTAATATAATTTCAGTTTCTTTATCCCTTTTATTAGCACTTAATTCCTGTTTTTAATCCCTTTCTTATTAAAATGCCTAGTTGTTCCTGTTTCCTGAACTGATACACCCTCTTGATTGCTGCTTCTACTATATCTACTTTTTACGCAGTGAAGATAAATATGAAAATGGAGTTATTTTGGAAAAGTAAATGTGTGATGAATGAAAAACCATAAATCAGGAATTAGGACAAAGGGCGAAAGAGTTTTAGAGTTTCTGCATATGTGCACTTGTGCATATGCTTCAGGGTCAGGGAATGCAGATGTTGGAAAGGATGGATCAAGTAGGATGATAGAAATGACTGGAAGGAGAGTGAGGAGACGAACAGACCACCCTAGGATTCTACATGAGAATAGCAGAGCTGACTTGGAATTAGTAATAAACTACTATTATCAACAACATGACGGCAGGTGAGATGGCCAGCAGGTCAAAATGCTTGTCACACAAATCTAATGACCAGAATTCGATATCTGGAATTCATGTAAAGATGGAAAAAGAGCACCAGCTCGACGAAGTTGTCCTCTGACCTCCACACATGCAGCACAGTTCAATCATGCCCATATATAAACACATACTATAATACACAATTTAAAACAGAGTGTAGTCCATCACTACTGACATGAGCAGAGATACCATAGCTCACAGCGTTCAAGCACATACGCTAACTTAGTTGACTTTACAGTGACTCGATCTATGAGCCACACCGTCAGGCCCTGTACAGATGCTGCAGATGAAGACAGAGGAAGGCTTGCTTAAGGTTTCACCTGGGTCAGAACCAAGTTCCAGAGCCCTACTGTAACCTACTGGCAACAGAACTTGCTTTTGGTTTTTGAATAAATGAGGTTGGGTGTGGTAATATACACCTCTAATCCTAGTACTCAGGCTGAGGCAGGAGAATTGAGAGTTTGGAGCCAGCCTGAACTGCATGATGAGACTCTGTTTTAGACAAAACAAAACAGTATTAAAAAGAATGTGGGGAGCCGGGCGGTGGTGGCGCACGCCTTTAATCCCAGCACTCGGGAGGCAGAGGCAGGCGGATCTCTGTGAGTTCGAGGCCAGCCTGGTCTACAAGAGCTAGTTCCAGGACAGGCTCTAAAAAAGCTGCAGAGAAACCCTGTCTCGAAAAACAAACAACAACAACAAAAAAAAAGAATGTGGGGAAACTGAGGAATTTAGGCTGTTAAGGACAAGAGGCATGCTGGGTATACAGCCTAAGTACAAAGGCTGCTGGGCCCTAGTGCAAAGACCCTTACTGTTTTTGGGACTAGGAGATACTGTCTTTGTTCTTTTCCTATGTCAAGTCCCAGAGAGGAAGGGCCTAAGTGGTTGGTCATGGAGCTAAGAAGCAAAGTGAGGACAATTTTTGTGTTGGATGACTAAAAAAATTGACACTTTGAAAATAATCTAGGAGGGCAAGTGAATTGATGCCCTATATTAGCAACTTTCTGCTTGAAAATAGGACTGAAAACTTTTTGGCTCATTAAAGAGGAAACTAGGATAAAGTGAGAATAAGCCAGGTTCCAACTGCTACTAACCTAAAGAGGACAAACATACTTTGCAGATTGGAGTTGTTACTCGTGGTGAATAGGACATCTTTCCAAGGACCTGGTACGTATGCTTCTACATGGCTTCCTTGTCATTCCCGCAGGTGTCATCTTGGTCATTCCTGCTTTAAGTATGATCCAGGGAGGAACCTTTTTTGGGGTGGGGAGAAGAGCAAGATGCTAATTGTGTATAACAATCTCCTCTGAATTTAAACTTACAAATTAGAGGGATGCTTACTGAGACTCAGAAAGCAAACAATTTACCAAGCTCTGAAAATAAACAACTCACAAGTATCAGAAAAGTCCTGAAACTTACATGATTCACAAATCCTTTCCTCCAGGTTAAAAGCAGTGAGGATAGCTGGGGAGACTCTCCACCTGTGGGACTTCCTGTGAGGCATTTGGAAGAGCTGGGGGATTCTGCTGTCTGGAGCTGTCACATGCTGAGGTGGGCCTTTGGTAATGTAGGTGATTCTGAGTCATCCATGATCCTGTAACACTTCACCTGTGCTCTGTAAGTAATCCCAATGAGTCCATTAGTTTACCAAATTGGACTTTGGTGAAATTACTTGTTGTCAGTGTCTTGGGTGACCAGATGTTTGTTCTTATCTAGTGAGGAAAAGTCACACAAGTGCCCCCACAAATTCAGCGTCAGAAACAAATAGCCTTTCAAATGTAGTTTGGAGGGGAGAAGAACAAACAATCAGCTATTTAGGAAAACCAAAAAGAGCCGACTGTCGTTCCTATTTCCTCTGTCTGGAAAAGGAAGATAACCCATGACAAACAGGCACAGCAATTCATACCCATGCATCTGGGCCCAGCCTCAGAATTAAGGGAAGATGAAAACACCCCTTTACGGTGATTTATTGCTAGGCCTCCCCCTTCTGTCGGGTCTGCTGCCGTCTGACTTGTACTAGCCTCTTTACCAGCAAACCCAGGTGGCAGTCACTCTTGGTTAATTGAACCTGGAGCTTAGCTAGGCAGAAAAGAAAATACAAGAAGGAAGAAAAAGCTCACTCTGCCAGCAACTTGGAAAAGAAGGTGTAAAGAGGATGTGGTGAACCGGGAGAGTCTGAAATTAAGAGCTACATATGTGTATGCATACAGAGAAATTTCTGACGTATGCTGGACAGAGGGCATGACAGCATATTGGATGGCCACAATATTATGCATATTGTCAGTCTTAAGACAGACAGATGGTTTGTAGTTACTTAAGCTGAAGGCAAAGAGATATTTCAGGCCTGTAAACTCAAAAGTTCCAAGGTTTCCTCTTGCGAAGCAGGTGGGCAGGGGACTTTGGGTTAATGTTTTCCTAAACACCCACCAGCCTGCATAGGAGAGGTGGCCATGCAGTTTTCTCCCCGTGTTTTTCTAGACAGGGCTCATCTCACTCTCCAGACCAGGGCAAGGAAATAAGTTTCCAGGAGCAGAAAATGAAACTGCAGGGAGCCTGAGGGATGAGATGCTTTTTGATTTTTCTCTTTTCTCCCTGCGTGTGTCCAGGAGAGCTTTGCAGAGATTATCATCACAGTTTTCAAGTGAGGAAAGACATCAAGAGTTCAAATAGTTTGCCTAAGGTCATCCAACCACCCTGCATGGCAGAGCCAGGGCCTTAGCTAGGTCCTCCTGAGCCCAGGACTTGTT
Organism: Arvicola amphibius; assembly: GCF_903992535.2. NCBI lineage: Eukaryota > Metazoa > Chordata > Mammalia > Rodentia > Cricetidae > Arvicola > Arvicola amphibius. The sequence continues at coordinate 68,557,530 of NC_052058.2, forward strand.
TATGCCAGGAGGCTGCCGTAGGGAAGGGAGACTTGCCTCAGAGTCTAAGGCTCCTCTTGGGGCCCCAGGACTAGGAATCCAGTGAGGGAGGGTCCTCAACTGTTTGTTACCTTTGAGAGCTCAGGCACGACAACTAGTCTGAAGGGGGACAAAAAAACACTTCTGTTTCAGCCTGATTGACACCTCAATGACTTCAGCTGGAGACCCCCCACCCATAGAGCTCCAGTGGCACAAGAGGAAGGCGGCACAGCACTGGTGTGGAGAGTCAACAGTGCCTCACTCGGCCATGGCCTATCCCCTCACCCACCTCTGCTGAGGCCTCTGTCGCCCACTCAGCTGTGGGACTTAGAAGTTACACAGTAGAAAGACTTCCTAACAGAGGGAAGGGCAGACCATTAGACCATTTGTGCTGACGATGCTTTGAATCTTCCTTTAGGCCAGTAGAGTGGCTTCCAGAATGATCTGAGCAAATTCATCACTACAAAGCCATCATTAATACATAGTAGAGCATTCATTTCCCTATATGAATGCACGGAAAAGGTACTTTGAAGTAATCAAACTTGGCACAATTAGAAATAATGGGACTCTTGCTTTGTCAGTCTCTCTGGAAATAGTGCAGGAGCCAGAATGTGAATTCAAATTAAATACACTACCAAAAGGCCGTGATTTCACAGTGCTGGGGCAAGAAGCTTGCCTTAGCTGCAGCCCTAACACACTGCTCCTCAGGCTCTCACCGTCTTGTTCTTTGGCTCTTCAGGACATGGGGAAGACATGAAGCACTTTTCTCATGAGAATGGCCCAGTGCTGCTGTAATTCATCGTCTAGGAACTGGGGCTTGGCCGTGAGTGTGTGTGTGCCTATGTGTGTGCATGTGCACATGTGTGCTCATACCTGCACCTGAAAGCTCCCTAATAAAGAAAGCAAGCTTGAGCAAGACAAAAGTTTTTCTGGACATAAATAGAGGGGGTTTGGTGTGCACATATGCGTGCTTGCTTTGAACAGAGGGAAGCAGGAAGGGGGTAGGGAGAGAAGAAGGAGAAAGAGGAGGGGGAGGATGAGAGGAGGCTAAGGATGAGAAGAGCAGGAGGAGACCGCTACTTTGGGGATTAAGAGTTCAACATAGGAGGGTTGGAGAAGCAGCTCAACTGTGAAAAGCACTTGCTGCTTTTCAGAGGACCTGGGCTCGATTCCCGGCGCCCACATACATCTCAGCCCTCTGTGAGTGAAACTCCAGGAGATCCAGCACCTTCCAACCTCCATGGAGTCCTGCACACACACTGTACGTACACACACACGCACTGTACGTACACACACATGCACTGTACATACACACACACGCAGGCACACACACACTGTACGTACACATACACGCAGGCACACAGACACTGTACGTACGCACACACTCACTGTAGGTACACACACCTGAAGGCACACAGACACAGGAAATTAATATATTTTTAAGAGATTTCAGCACAGGAAATTTGGAGGTGCACAACCATACCACAGCAATAAGCTTTAATGATTTATTTACCTATTATGACAGAAAAATTCTGGGCAGACAGTTTTTTTTAAAAAAAAATCAGCATAGTCAATTTCAGAATATCTCAATTACACTGTCTTGTCTGTGAACACTGGTTTCCATAGTACCAAAGTAGATGCAGGATTGGGTCAGGGTCAAGATGGTTCACCTGACTTTACTGTGTAGGCTCTAAATTCTCCAACACAGCTGTCTGAGCCTGTGTTTTGAGCTTGTCAATCATCAGAAAACAAACATGTCTAAAAATGTGGCTGCTTGAAATATATGGCAGACATGGACCTTCCCAGCAGAGCCAGCATTAGCCACACCTCTGACTTCAGTAGTGGTCCATACGGTGACGGCTGGGGCAGTAGTGAGTCAGCGTGAGTTATGATGGGCTCCCTGTCAGCTCTTCGCTTTCTCACTGGCACTCCGTTCTAAGTTAAGGTAGCCAGGGTTGCCCCCTCCCTAGAAAATGCCTTGTAGTTCTACCTGGCTGAGCTCTTTCTTCTACGTGGCTTTTGTAGAGCTACGGTGATGTTGCCTTTGCTTATCATTTATGCTTCTACCTTCTTCCAACCCTTCATTCTTCTCCAGACCATCTGTTTCTCTTCTCTGTGAAACCACAGCACTAAATTTGTGACAGCACAATCATTGCCATGGCAACAGGACATGGCCCTCACCATTGGATGCTGATTTCACTCTGACCAAAACCAAGCAACAACAGTATGAGTTACTTTTCTCATTGTTGTGACCAAACACATGACAAGCAGCAACTGAAGGGAAGAATTACTGGTTTAGCCTGTAGTCTGAGGGGGATACAGTTCACCGTGCTGGGAGAAGGTGTGGTACTTGCTCCATGGTGGCAGGACCATGATGTGGGTGACACTGGCTCCAAACTCAAGAAGCAAAGATGGGGCATGTGATAAGAGTGAGCTGTAAAACCTCCAAGTACACCCCAGTTGCCCACTCCCCGTACCCCGTCAAAGTTCCACCTCCTAAAGCAGGGGTTCTCAACCTTCCTAATGCTGCAACCCTTTAATTCGGTTGTGGTGACCCTCAACTGTAAAATTTCCCTTGCTACTTCATAACTGTAATTTTGTTACGGTTATGAATCGTAATATAAATATCTGTGTTTTCTGATGGTCTTAAGCGACCCCTGTGAAAGAGCTGTTTGACCTCCCAAACGGGTCACAACTCACAGGTCGAGAACCATTGTCCTAAAGGTTCCCCAACTCTTAAACAGCGTAAGCAGCTGAAGACCTCAAGTGTTCACATACTTGAGCCGGTGGGGCATATCTCACATTCAGATCACAGCTGAAACTATTATTTTCCATGAGTTTATTTTCTAAGTCTGTTTTTACTTTGCTATTGCTATTGTTCTGTGTTTTGTTTTTGAGACAGGGTCTCAGGTAGCTGAGGTTGGTCTTGAACCCCTGATCCTCTTGTGTCAGTCCCACACATACTGGGACTATAGGTGTGTGCCATTAGCCTCGTTCCTTTTTGTTTTCTCTTTGAAAATCCTCCTACCATTGACTCTGTAATGTTGGACTCAGCCTGAATATATGTTTGAATAATTTAAATGTAAAGTATTTGTTCAGCAAACAATTAGATATGCAGGTCAAAAATAATCACAATTTAGAAAGATCATAGAAAGCTACCCCTTCCCCACTGTGCTATAAAACATGATTGAATGTGCATGACTAGCTCACAGACTTCTGGCTTGGAGAGAAGACAATGAGGAGTCCGTTTAATAGACATGAAACTTCTAAGTCTAAGAAGCAGGCTTTGATGACTGATAAGCAGCGGAAGGCAGCTGACCTAGTTCCTGCTCAATGGTTCTCTTATCGTGCTCAGCACAAGAAAGACACAAAGGGCCTTTTCATCTGAGTTCAGACATCTAACCAGAGGAAGATAGATGGGAAGCTTTGTTCACTTAATTGACCAATACCTGGATATTTTGTTCATTTGCTTTAATCATATATGACTTAATTACTATTTTGAGGGAAACTCTGAATCCATTTGCTATGCTGTGATATTAAATACTGGTATGAATTTTTAAAACGGACTGGTTGCAGGAGCATCAGTAAAAATGTCTTATTGCTGCACTAATTTGTCAGCTCTTTTAAACGGTGAAAAGAGCTGTCTAGTGGCGCCCTGCTGAACTCACAACATAACGCACAGGTAGTACGTACAGAAGGTATCGTTTTGTATAGGATACATACATACATGTATATATTGAATAGCATTCGTAGGTCAGAGACAAGTGTGCTTATAAGAATCAGCCATCTTTGCTCTTCTATTTCTCTCCAGCTTTTTTGAGAAAGGAGCACATGGAGGTCCGGTCACGAAGGGGGAATGATGGTGGGGAAAACAGGAGAAGCGAAAGTAGTTTCTGTTACTGAAGATAAAAGGAAAGGAGGAGGAGGAAGGGGAGGAAGAAGAGAAGGAAGCAGAGGAGGAGGAAGCTAGGTGGGTGACCACACCTGTTATCCCAGCACTGGGGAGGTCGGGAGTTCATGGGCATCCTCTGCAACCCTTTCTCCAATAAAAAAGAGAGGGGGAAATTAAATTCCAGTGGAAAAGATCTGAAGAAAGAAGAAAGGGATGGAAAAGTCAGGAACTGTGAGACGAACACAATGACTGCGAAGCAGAGTCAGGACAGGAGGCAGCTCTGCACTGTGCAGCTTCAGGGGAGTGGACAGGAAAGAAAGACTTTAATTTTAACCTGTTTTTTGTTTGCTATGCACTGTGATTCAGCATCTTACCATTCTTTCCAGAGACAGAAGAAAACAAATTATTTTTCAAACTCTTTTAAGACAACTTCATAATTTTTTTTAAATGGGACAAAATAGTCAGATGGACACTAAGGCTGGAGAAAACCTAAATTCATATATTCTGCCCACTACACACACACACACACACACACACACACGCACGCACGCACGCACACGCACACACACACATGTACACATGTAAACACACAAATATAAGTGTACACCCTCTTTTTGGTGCAGGTTTTTTGGTTTTTTTTGTCAGTTTGATACTAGCTAGAATTGTCTAATGAGGCGCTTCAATTGAGAAAATACCTCTGTCGCCGGGCGGTGGTGGCGCACGCCTTTAATCCCAGCACTCGGGAGGCAGAGGCAGGCGGATCTCTGTGAGTTCGAGGCCAGCCTGGTCTACAAGAGCTAGTTCCAGGACAGGCTCTAAAAAAGCTGCAGAGAAACCCTGTCTCGAAAAACCAAAAAAAAAAAAAAAAAAAAAAAAAAAAAAAAAAAAACAAAAAAAAAAAAAAAAACCTCTGTCAGGCTGGCTGATAGGCAAGTCTGTGGGAGTATTGTCTTGGTTAATGGCTGTTGTGGGAGGGCCCAGATCATGGTGAGTGATGTCACCTTGGGCAAGGGGTTCTAGGTTGTATAAGACAGCATTCTGAGCAAGCCATGAGTAGCAAACCGGTAGGCAGTATTCCTCCATGGCCTCTACCTCAGTTTCAGTTTCTGGATTCTTGCCTTGAGTTCCCCCTGACTTCCCTTCATGATTGTGGTGGTTTGAATAAGTATGGCCCCCACAGAGTCATGTGTTTGAATGCTTAGCCCACAGGGAGTTGTGCTATGATGAGGTGTGGCATTTTTGGTGTGGGTGTGGCCTTGTTGGAAAAAGTATGTCACTGTGGAGGAGGGCTTGAGGTCTTTATGTGACAGTCTCCTTTTGCTGCCTGTGGGTGAAGATGTGGAACCCTCAGTTCCTTCTCCAGCACCATGTCTACCTGCACGCAGCCATTCCCACCATGCTGAGAATGGACTAAGCCTCTGAACTGTAAGCCAGCCCCAATTAAATGTTTTCATTTGTAAGAGTTGCTGTGGTAGGTCATGGGGTTCTCTTCACAGTGATAAAAACCTATGTCAATAATGAACTATAAAGCTATGAGGTCAAATGAACCTTCTCCTCCCCAAGTTGTTTCTGGTCATCATACTTTATCATAGCCATAGATAGCAAACTAAGAAACCTCCCAGCCCACCCCCGCAGACACACGATCAACTTCCATCTCTCACCATTAGAGACTGTTGGCCAGGACTCTCAAATCAGTGTTCTATTGTCTAGAACCTCTAACTCTAGTGAAATTTAATTTTAACCTCACCAGAATTTAAAAATTTTAGGTGAATCAAAGAAAATGAGTGAGGAAAACAATATAATTTCCTTAGGGAACCCTAAGGCCAAAATCCATTTCTTAGGCCAAAGAAGATTAGGATATCATTCCAGAGAGCACCACGGTACCCAAAGGACAGGCTTTCCTGAGATGCAACATGCAAATTTGCTCTAATTTGACACTATTCCGACTCTTATCATAGATTGTAATTGCTTCAGAAGACACAGGACTTAACCAGGTCCAGGCCAGCCTGAAATACCATGAGACTCTTGTTCCCTAAATCCTCAGACCGCAAGCGAGAGCCTCCTGATTGAGCCCATGCACTGAGGTGTCGTTGTTAGTGTTGCAAGTGACCTGGTGTGGCAGTTTCCTCGTCATTTCGCATCATCCGTATCTTCCAGGCTTGAACCACCCTACAGGGTATGTAGTCATTCGGGGAGAGGACGGCAAAACAAGGTAAAAGTGATGATCCAGGGAGAAATGGGAGGTGAGGCCAGAGCAGGAACAGCAGTAAATCCAGTGTTCCCAACAGCAGTCTGAGATATGTTGTCATGAGAAGGAGCTCTGTGGGAAGATACTTTTGGGTACACTGCATATTTTTCCCACTGGGGAGGGTCATACTTCTGTATGGGAGTCCCTGAAATGCCACCAGGAGGAGGAAAGCCTACTTGAACTACTAGAACTAACTTACCCGCTCCTGGGAACACACATCATGACAGCAACATTGCTCATCCAATATGACACCAGTATTTTGAGAATATACATCGACATATATTTGGAGTAGATGACGTATGCAAAAGTTTCATAATTGGCATGCTATTACGACAGGCCCCTCACCCCCACATACATCTGAAATACCCAGGGACCTAGGATTCAATCCCTGTTAGTTTTGACCTTTTTAAGGTTTCAGTGTCGAGCTTATCTTGGCTGTAAGTCCAGGTGAACTTCATAAATCTGCATATCTGACACCCGCTTTAAATTGTATCCTTTCTTTAATTTCTCCTAAATGCTTAGTGCCCCAATAGTGACCATACTACCCAGGAAGTCCTCTGACAGGTATCTAAATATCAAGTTCTTTGTAGGGTTATATGAGTTTTTCATTTTCCTTCCAACATTCTAATTTTGTTTCTCTAGAAACAGCGTACTTCAGAGAACCTGCAAACCTACCCTGATGTTATGAGCCATGTTGAATATCTGCAGGAGAACACAAGCTAATGAGATGCTTTTATAATGAAATGAAATAAAATGAAGCAAGAGCTTCTAGGATTGGTGCAAACAGGAGGAAATATTTTGGGTTAGGTGGTTCCTTGGTAATCCATGAATGGTACCACCTGAAAAGTAGCCTTAGTTGATTAATTGGTTGGTTGGTGGTTAGTTTAGTTTTAGCTTTCTTAGACAGGGTCTTGTGTAGCTCAGACTGGCCTTGAATTCCTCATCCTTCCTACCTCCTGCTTATGAGTACTGTGCACAGGACAGGCATGTCCGGCTAGCCTCTTCTCTTCAGATGAAGGAAATTGAGCCTACAGGATAATGTTCTCTTGGAAGGTTTATGCTTGACTGTGTGGTATATTTCTTCAACTGTCAAAGAATTGCTGTTTCACAATGAATTTAAGTATTCATGTGTTGGGGAATATTATTTTAAGGTGTGTTACTTTTGTTTATGCTGCATTTGGTTAACTCTGTGAAGCTGTGATTCTTTGCCTGTCTAAACACCTGGTGATCCGAATAAAGAGCTGAATGATCAATAGCGAGGCAGGAGCAAGGATAGGCAGGGCTGGCAGGCAGAGAGGATAAATAGAAAGAGAACAAGGTGAGGAAGATATCAGTGTCAGCCACCAGCTACACAGCAAGCCATGGAGAAAGAAGAAAAATAAGATACACAAAAGTAAGAAAGATAAAATCCCAAAGGGAAAAGTAAACAGGATAACTTAAGTAAAACTGGTAAGAAACAAGGCAAGCTAAGGTTGGGCATTCATAACTAAGAATAAGCTTCCATGTGTGATTTATTTGGGAGCTGGGTGGTGCCTCCCCCCAAAATACTAAAAGAATAAAAGAGAAAAAGAACACTCATGTGTGGGCGGGAAATCTATTGTAATTTAATGAATAAGAAAATGGCTATCTCTGACTTCAAGCAGATTTTGCTTTTGAACACGTACAAGTCATACACAAAGGCAGGAAAAGATACGTTATGAAATGTATTTTTTTCCCTATTCTGTCCCTCAGCAAGTCTGTTTTCCTCCCCACGTGTAACCACTATTACCAGTTCCTCGAGTTTCTCTTTAGCAGAGTTCTAGGTGTTCATAAACATGCACGCCTTCTTTTCTTCTCACAGATAACGCAGGGACACACTGTGTTGCTGATTTTCACGTCTTAGATGTCCTCTGCACTAGTAGAGTGAGGGCTTGGCTGTTTGATCAGCCGCCTGGTTCTCACTGAATGCCTGTGGTGTTGTAGTTCACAATTCCATGGGAGGGTACTGCTGCCGTGATATACTATTAGTACTAGGTTTGCCGATAAAGTCTCACGAGTAGAATTTGTGTCCATAGGCACATGTACTTTTAATTTGAAAGATAGTTCCAAATCTTTGTTTATTACATAGCCATCAACTATATATGGCCATTTCCCTAAACCTGTTATCAAACTGGCATTTTACAAAGAAGTTGACTGTATAAGAATAAGCACACACACACGGGGGGGGGGGGGGGGGACTGTCATGGTTAGACTATTAACTATTCCCCGCAGGTTCATGAGGGAAAACACTTTGTCCCTAGCTGAAGATATTTTAGAAGGTGGTGGGAACTTTAGAAGGCGCCATCTAGCTATAGGAAGTAGGTCCCCAAGGGGGCGCTTTTAAAGGTTACATGTAGTCCTTAGTCCCCTCCTCTCTCTCTGTTCCTTGTGCTCCATGAGGCAAGTTTCCTTCTTCACTCATTTCTAGACAACATGGTGTGCAGTCTTACCTCAAGTCCAAAGTAGCGGAGGCAGCCAACTACAGACAGAAACCTCTGAAAGCATGAGCCAACCTATGTGTTCTTCCCTAAGAAGTCCTCTCAGATCTATCGGTCATGGCTAAGAAAGCTAACAGGAGCCAAGAATTTGGGAATTTATAATCCAGCCATTAACTATCTTTCCATTGATATCGAGGGGCAGACTTTCTCATCTGCCGAACTCAAGAGCCTGTACTTGAGAGAATCAGAATTTTAAAAAATTATCAAGGGATCAAAATTAGATGACTTTGAAAAACTACACTTTCTACATTAAGAGCCGTTGCATACACTCGCTTCTGAGTTTGGCAGTTTGGAAGGGGTGGGGAGACCATGGGGTTTTCTAACCTACAGTAAGCAGAACACTTCCATTATCAATGCACCCGTGAGTATAGTGTTTGTAAAATAAGCAAAAGCATTTTAAAATTACTAAATATAAATGAGAAGAAAAAGATCTCTCCAGGTGAAATCTAGTTTAGTTGTCTTCTCTGGTTCTCTCCAGCCTCCCTGCCCTGGGCCATCCTTGGGACTTTATATGAGCTGGAAGCATTGTATAACACAGGTTTCATTTTGTTTTTCTCCTCTCTCTTTCCTTTGTTCCTTCTGTTTCTATTATGTGGAATAATTTGCGGAGTATTGTTATTAGTTCTTCTTTGAAGGTCTTGTAGAATTCTGAGCTGAAACTATCTGGTCCTAGGCGCTTTTTTGTTGTTGTTGTTGGGAGACTTTTGATGACAGTTTCTATTTACTCAGCAGTTATGGTGTTAACTCTTTCTTTACGATGCTTTTGGTCATAGTATTTTATCACAGTAAAGAGAGGAATGAGGTTGTTGCTGGGAAGAAACTGTGTTGCTCTTTGGAAGTCTGGGATAGAACAAGCCTTGAATACTATATGCAGAACTTACCAGACCATTCTGGTGGGATTCTGGGCGGCAACAGTGCTGAGAAAAGTGTGGAGAGTAGCGACTAGAGGCTCAGCACATGATGTTTCATTGAGGAGCGAGGACTTTATTAGCAACAGAGTTAGAGGCCATTCACGAGGTAGTTGACTGTTTTCTGTCCATATTCTAAGCACTTACCTGAGGCTAAATTAAAATGGAATGGACTAATTTCTTTGACACAAGGTAACATAAAACTGAGGCTGTGGCATGGTGTGTGTGTGTGTGTGTGTGTGTGTGTGTGTGTGTGTGTGTGTGTATATATATATATATTACAAAGAGTCACAGTTAAAGAGATTGCCTTGAGTCGTCACAGAAGAGACTTTGGAACTTTGAACAATTGTGGAGACTTGAATATTGTCAGGACTTTTAAAGTCAGACTAAATGCATCCTGCATCATGAGATGGCCGTGAAGCTAAAAGGAGCAAATGTGATGGTTTGAATGAGAACTAACCACTATGGGAGTGTGTATTTGAACACTAAGTTCCAAGTTAGGGGAGATTATGGAAACTTGAGGAGGTGCAGCCTTGCTGGACAAGGTATGTCACTGGGGAACAGCTTTGAGTGTTTATGGCCTTGCCCCACTTCCTGAGCTTTCTATATAGTTCCTGTATACAGATGTAATATAGTCAGCCAGCTTCCTACTCATGCTGTGGCTTCCTGTATACAGATGTAATGTAATCAGCCAGCTTCTTATTCGTGCCATGCCTTCTTGGCTGTTACAGACACGCTGTGCCTGTGGAACCAAAAGCCAAAGCAAACTCTTTCTTCCCTAAGATGATGTTGGTCATGGCATTTATCAGAGCAGCAGAGAAATACCTAACACAACGTGTATGCTAGAATCAACTCCTCTCAGATTGTGGCTTTCTTCTTAGATTCATTTTTGAGGTATTTGGTCAAACAGAAGTACTAAACTTAGGATGTTCAAATTTTTTTGCCATTCCTTTACAATTTGTGCTATTGATGTCAATTTAGGGGACCCTTACTTTTCCTAAGGTCATAATGTGTTCTCTTACAATTTATTATAGGAGTTAACAAAGCTTTGAATTTCTTTCAGGTTTAGACATTTATGTAGCTTTGAATTTGTAGAAGTTGTTTATTTTTAAATTGTAATATGGAGAAATTTGGAGTCCCAAAACATTTTTGCATGGCCAAAGGCATTTTATATTATTAAAATACTGTCCCTTCCATTCTGATTTCTTCATGAGCAGTGGAATCTTCCAGAGGCTGAACAACATGTAATGATGTCATCATTCTGATGACTAATGAAGTGTGTGTTATCTCATCATATGACTTATAAATTTGTTTTCATTTCTAATGTAATAAAGATCAGTGGCTATGATTTACATAAGCAAACAGATGTGGGAATTTCAGTTAATTTTTAGCAAAAAAGTATCCTGAAACAGTTTGAAAATTTCTAGATATGAAAACCCATGTCTCATAAGATTATGAGATATCAATGTAGTTTTTTCTTTTTCCTTTTCTTATTAGGACAGAAATTTTCTTTTTCCTTTTCTTTTTAGGACAGAAAGTCAATGTGCCCTGAACCCACCAGGTTTATGATATATACTTTATCAATTATCCTGTGTCCTACTGTGTTGCTCTTTTTTAATATTGATGCATGGTATCTAATTACCATGATTCTACAATGAACATTCTTCCTTGGGGAAAGGGGAGCAAACTGCACTTCATTCTCTTATACCGTTTCTCTAGGTCATGTCTTTAGTGTCATCTTGTAAAGTCACACACACACACACGGAAAAAACTTGTTGGAATATTGAAAACACAGTGAATTATGCAGAATTATAATCCTTACCCTATTGATTTTCTAGTCCGACAATATTATGTACATTTTACTTTAGTCTTTTTTTGCCTTTTGGTACTCAAAATATTCTTCATGAAGGTTTTGTACATTCTTGGTTAGGTTGCTAAGCATCTAAGATTGTTTCTGTTTTGTCTATAAAGATCTTTGGTGCAGAGGTATATGAATTTCCTGTTACTAGGGAATGAAGAAATGCTATTGATTTTTCATATTGATTCCACATTTAGCAATAACGCTAAGGTAGTTATTTTATTTTTTTCTTGCTGAATCTCTTGTAAGGAATGATATTATCTACATATATTTTCATGTTTCTTTGTTTTTCCTTCAATAGTTTTTTTTCTCTTACTTACAGAGAGTAGAACTTGAGTTATAATGTTTACGCAGCCCACAGCAAGCCTGTGTTGTTGATTCTAGCAAGAATGATTCTATAACCAATTTATGCTTAGTTTTAAACTCTTCATACATTGCTATACCAAGTTAGTCAAGAGATTTTTATGTTTAATTAGGATTCTTAAGTCTTTAATGTTTTACTGCTTTAAATTTTTGTCTACATATTTGTATTTCGTGAGGATGAGGTGTGTGTGCCCCAGTGCACAGGTGGGAGCCAGAGGACAACTAAAGGGGGCTGATTCTTTTCTTCTGCATGTGGATCCCATGCAGGGACTGCATTAATGTGATCAGGCTTGAAGGCAGGTTTCTTACCCACCGGGCCATCCTACCAGTCCATAATTCTTTATTTCTTCCCATTGAGAGAAGCTATGGGTTTCTTAAGTTCTTAAGAATTGTAGTACCATCTTTACATTTGTGGCAAACTATTTGTACTTAATAGATTATTTTATAATCTTTACTGGATATCATAGTTATTCTGTGGCTTTTGTGTTGGGTCTAGGAATGATCTTAAGAAAGCCTTTTTTTTCTTAAATACCAAAACTAGAACTTGTAGTCTTATATTGGTAAAGAAAGACCAAAGCCCTAGGTACAATTCCTAGCACTAAATATGTTGTGGTGTGGACCTGTGATTTTAGCACTCAGAAGGTGGGAATGGGAGGATCAGCATCATCTTCAGTTGCAATAATGAGACACTTTCTCAAGGGGGTGGGGGCACGAGGGGGGAGATGTTCACAGGAGAGATTCATTTTTAAAATTGTAGTGTGTGTGTGTGTGTGTGTGTGTGTGTGTGTGTGTGTGTGTGTGTGTGTGTTTGTAGCCTTCTCACAGGCCTTTTTATAGTCTTTTTATTTTTTTTCTTTTAAGACAAGATCTCATGTAGTTCAGAGCCTAGGCTGGCCTTGAATTTGCATATGGTGGCCAACACCTGTAATCTCAACACTTGGGAAGCTGAGGCAGGAGAACTACCAATGTCTGAGGCCAGCCTAGGCTACACAGTAAATTCTAGGCCAGCCTAGGCTAGAGTGAGAACCTGACTCACAAAAAGAGTAATAATTGGGTAGGCATGGTGATGCACACCTTGAATCCCAGTACTTGGGAGACAGAAGCAAGCCCCATCTACAGAGCAAGACGCAGGCCAGCCAGGACTACATAGTGAGATCTTATCTTTAAAAAAAAAAGCCAGAATCCCCCATTAAAGAGAAGACATAATTTTAAATCATGTCCGCAAACTTTCCAGCACTGTTCCATGGGCCAAGCCCTTCTTCATGCCTGAGTCTGAGTGAGCTTGTGACTAGGAGGGGGAAGGACAACCTATGACTTCTGAAAGTAGATGTCAAAGGGCCACGGAGCTATGTTTGCTGGAACAGTCTCTGTTGGATCCCTGTGCCACCTTGTAAGAAGCCTAATTGCCCTGAAGTCACTTTGATATAATGAGATCCAAATCACTTACTGCAAAGGGAAGATATTATCTTAGAATGGATCTTTTTACCACATAAACCCAGTAAAAAAAATGCAGAGGGAAGATATTAGAATGGATCTTTTTACCACATAAACCCAGTAAAAAATGCAGAGGGAAGATATTAGAATGGATCTTTTTACCACATAAACCAAGTAAAAAATTAAAAACTTACATGGAAAAAGTCTCTGAAGTAATTTAAAAGGAAAAGTGAAACTTTGTTAACTAGCAGGTAGAGACCCAGTAGTGATTATAGTGCCCTTTACTACTGATGGAATTTAAAAATTATGGGAAGACAATGACCCATGGCAAAGAGCTTGTACTAATTTGGGGGGAGAAATTAAAAGCAATTATCCCAAAAGTGATAGAATTAACCTTATAAAGAGAACTACTTAGATTCTTCCCCGAATTGTACATGATGCACCAATAACTGGAGCCCGTACATTTTATACTGATACAAATAAATCAGGAAAGGCAGGTTACAAATCAGCAGATTTAAGCAAGGTGGAACAAAGCCCTTATAATTCTGTCCAAAAGGCAAAGTTATATGCCATTCTCATGGTACTAAGGGATTTTAAAGAACCTCTCAATATACTTACTGATTCTCAATATGCAGAAAGAATTGTCTTGCATATTGAAATTACTAAATTTATACTGGATGATACAGAATTGACTTTGTTATTCATTCAGGTTCAAGACATAATCAGGCTTTGTCCCATATACATAACACACATCCGATCCCATATGGGTCTGCCAGGTCCTCTAGCTCAAGGTAATGCAGAAATTGACCGATTATTGATTGGTAGTGTGCTGAAGGCCTCAGAATTTCATAAGAAACATGTCAATAGCAAAGGTTTAAAGAAAGAGTTTTCTATTACCTGGTAACAAGCTAAGAAGATTATAAAGAGAGGTCCTATTTGCTCTTTCTATAACCAAATACCATTACCTGCAGGGACTAACCCAAAAGGTACTCAAAGGAATGAAATCTGGCAGATGGATGTTTTCCACTTCACAGAATTTGGAAAGTTAAAATATATGCATCACACCATTGACACTTATTCAGATTTTCAATGGGTAACTGCCTTGAGCCCAGAAAAGGCTGACTCAGTAATCACACATTTATTAGAAGTTATGGCTATCATGGGCATACCTGCACAAATAAAGACAGACAATGGTCCAGCTTATGTGTCTAAGAAAATGAAACAGTTTTTTCTGTTTAGTATAATATAAAGCATATTACAGGTACATCAAACAATCCTACAGGTCAGGAAGTTATAGAAAAAGCAAGTCAAACTATAAAGGATATACTAAACAAACAGAAAGGGGTGGAAAATACCCCCAGAAATAGATTACATAATGCTCTATTAACCTTGAATTTTCTTAATGCTAATGAGAAAGGAACAACAGCAGCAGAGAGGCATTGGATAATAGGGAAAAACTCCTGAATTAAATCAGTCAGTATATTTCAAGGATGTGTTGACCTCACAATGGAAACCAGGAGATGTGCTACGTTGGGGAAGGGTTTTCACTCTTGTTTCCACAGGAGAAAAAAAAAGCTATGGATACCATCAAAATTAATAAATGTTCAGTTTGAAAAAGAAAAACCTCTTGAGAAAGAGAAATGACAGCTCATCCACAGAGGTGACAACCATACAGGTAGTAAGACAACAACAACAACAAAAACTCATAAGGGTTGGGTCTGTGTTCTGTTCTTGTCTTTGCAGGAAAATACTCATATTCAAAGAGTCGAGAGACCTTGGACATCTAGATTCCCAAAGATGAAAATATAGCTATCCAGAAAGAAACAACAAACAAAGAGAACCCTGACTTATGATGCTGTATCATCAGTATGGTAAATTTTGATTATTGTCACTCCACCCCCTTGTCTTTTAAAAACTCCCCAGCAATTTCAAGTTAAAGTCTTCTCTGGTGACGTTATGAAATGGAGACAAACTGTGCCTCATGTATCTATCGGAATTCCTGTCCTGTGGGATCTGTGAGCCTAATAACATGGCTGCTGTTTCTTGTGTGTTCTACAGTAAGCATTTCCTTACAGAGCAATACACATAGAACACTCCTAACAGTACTTTCAAGAAACAAACCACACAGCGGTGGCAGTAATGAGCAGAGATGATCCTGAGAATCTTCTAGGGTTCTCAAAATTATATATATGACCAAGAGGGGTACAGGGAATTAACTCCAGTCCTTTGGAAGAAGAACAAGCACTCTTAACTGTTAAGGTATCTCCTCAGCTCCTAAATTTTTTTCTGGAAAAAAAAATGCTAAAGTATGTACTGCAACAAGAAAAGTGAATTTAGAATGAAATTTTTATATAGACAAATGGTAACCATAAAAATTAACAAATTTTGTTTATAAATTGAACCCTCTGTGTAATGGTTATGCTCCCACAAATATGGAATTAACTTTTCAATAAAAATAACTATCTAGATCTAGAAAACATATTGAGTGAGGTACCCCAGAACCAGAAAGACAAATATCATATGTACTCACTCATAAGTGGCTTTTAGACATAAAGCAAAGTAAGCCATCCTACAATTCACAATCCCAGAGAATCTAGACAATAACGAAGACCCTAAGAGAGACATACATGGATCTAAACTAAATGGGAAGTAGAAAAAGACAAGATCTCCTGAGTAATTGGGAGCATGGGGACCATGGGAGATGGTTGAATGGGGGGGAATAAAGAAAAATATATAGCTCAATAAAAAATGTGAAATAAATTTATTGTTTATAATAGTAAAAATAATTGTCTAATACATCAAGCAGCTAAAACATACCCTTTGGAGATGGTAGGATAGTTGTATTTTTTAAATTTTTGAAACTGAGGAAAAAATAATTAGGTATATTATTATCAGAAATTTAGGGTGTCCTTTAAAATTATAGCCAAAACTTAATCTTCAGGGCCAGTCAGATGACTTGTTGAGTAAAGGGCTGTGTCCTTTAACTGAGTTTGATCCTTAATGAAAGGAGAGAATGGGCTTCCGTAGGATGTCCTCTGACCTATGTGGTCTTTCTGCCCACAATAAAAAATAAAAATCCAATAAAAAAAATAGAATCTACAAAGTCCAAATCATCAGAGGAAAGTAAAATGGAATTTTCTAGTTATCAGGCAAAACAAACAGAATTACAAATAAAAAAATCAAAAATACACGAAAGAACCAGCCACAGTAGTGCAAATATTTGATTCTATTGCTTAGGAGACAGAGGCAGGAGAATCCCAGTGAGTTTGTGGCCAGCCTGGTCTACACAAAGAATTCCAGGCCAGCCAGGGCTGCATAGTAAGTCCCTGTCTCCAACCAAACAAACAAATAAAAAGCAAATAAATGAATAAACCTAAATACATGATGGAGAAAACTAGAGACCACCTCAAACTGATTATACTTCTGGGAATTCCAGGTAGAAACAGAAAGTGTCAGGATTTAAATGAAACAAAACCCCAGCTATCTGCTGTTTATAAAAGAGGAGAATATAAAGGAAACAAAGGGAATAGTTCTAAAAGATCATGCTAAAGGAAAGTGTCAGAAGCACAGCAGGAAGCTCCAGAGAAAGTAGGGATGCTCAGCCTGCAGGCTTGTCTTTCCAAAGGAAAAGATGTAGAACCTGTTCTTCCTTCCAGAAAAACTGGGAATTGGAGTATTACAGGCTCAGGCTGTAGCAATCAGCTTTTTGTAGGGTCTGGGGACTTAAACTCAGGGCCCATTTTATTTTTTAAACTCCAGTCCCGGGTAGACTTTGTACCTTTTCCTAAGTCCCAACTTTACACCTCTGAGGATTCAAACTCTCAGCTCACTTCTACTTGATTCCAAACACAGGAGACTATCAGAACCTGACTGTAACCCACTAATCCAGGCATGTTGATTGTTTTGTTGATTGTTTTGTTGATTGTTTTGTTGTTGTTTTGTTTTGTTTTGGCAGAGTCTCATAGATAAGGTATGGATACAACCAGCCTGGAACTCACTACTAGCCAAGTATGACCTTGAACTCCTGGTCCTGCAGTCCCTGCCTCCCACAAACTGGGATTACAGGTGTATGCTGGCCATTACACTAAGTAATTTTTAATTTCTGAAGTTTAGAAATAGAAATAGAATAAATATCATATTAACAAGTCCAGTGATGTTTCTTGACCTTTCAGTATTGGAAACCGAGTATTTGGAAACCGAGAGTGGCGGTTCAATCCTGTAGTCCCAGAATCTGCAAAGGCTGAAGTAGAAAGATGGCCATGAGTTGGGGGCAAGCCTGGGCTACCAGCTGAGACCTGGTCTCGGGATGGAAAGAAGGAAGGAGGAGAGACTGGGAGAGAGGGATGAATTGTGGAGAGAGTGTAGGGATTTCAAGAGCTCACAGCAGTCGCGTTTCTACTGTTTCTCCCTTGCTACTGTGGAGGTAGGAATCTCTTGCTTTACTCAGCATCAAATTCCTTCTACTTTCAGAAGCCAGAAACCTATCAAGAATCTTTGTAAATTTCTCCAGGACATCTGGTTTGAGATAGGTGGCAACATATAAAGCTTTTTGTTGTGTGTTTATGTTTTTTCCCCCTGACTTTCTGTATATACCAATCAGAGGAATTTTTTAAAAATGTATTCTGATGCTAAATTGCTTTTATCGTTCTTGATCCTAAATCTCTTCAATCCATAAAGTTTTGTAACCATAAAGTTTAAAATCATTCACAAAGAATGCAGGCACAATAACATTCCAGTAGAATAAAACTACAGTTTTATCTCATTATTATCCCACCAGAGATTGCCTTTCTGCACCTGCTGTCTGGCACCCATCTCCTCCCTCATTTTCCTCAGAGGCCTCATTCTTGTCTACGAGTGTCTTCTGTCTCTATTTTTCTATGTTGGGTTGTTTCCTTTGCCTTTTAATAAGACAAAGTCCCTCTTCTCTTTCCATTCCTTATATAGGCCATCTCTGGGAAAGTCATTCAAATAATCCTCAATTACAATCTTACATGCTGATGACGATTCCTCTTAAATTTCTCTAGATTCATAAACTCTCTTAATCCAGACAAAAGCAGTGAGTGTGATTGAGACAGACAGCTCAGCGGGTAAATGCTCTTACTGTTTAAGCCTGACATCCGACTTCATCCCAGAACTGACATAAAGGCTAAAGGAGAGAGCTGGCTCTGCGGAGTTACCCTCTGACCGCCACAAGTCCCCCACTGAACAACACACACACACACAAAAAAAAAAAAAATAAAATAAATATGGTTTTTAAGGTTTTAAATGCATCCAAAGTAAATTCATCATCTCTACATCTTGAATGCCTCCAAATCTTCCTTCCCTTTGCCTCTCAATTTTTATCCAGTTTTCCAAGTAGAAACCTGGGAATTTATTAAATTCCTTTCCTTTTTTCTCCACAACCAGCAGGTTATTGGTTATTACATTTCATCTGACAAATATTTGTAATCACAAATTTAGTAAGTACCGTTACACTAAACTAAATTTGGCCTGCAAGAGACTCCATACAGAAGCCCTGATTTATGAACTTAGCCTATGCTAACCCAAAGCTAAACTTTGTATACATTTGCAACAATTAGCTGAATCTTAGCCAATCACAGTTGCCAAATGCAGTGGCTCACTGCTTAAAACATGCTCAGATAAGGCAAAGGCTGACCTTCAACCCATCCACCTGTCTCTGTACCTCACTTCCATTTTCAGTCCACAAATACCGATTGATCACATTGCAGCTCTGAAGCTCTTAAAATCTGTTCTAGATTAGAGGGTGCCTGCTTCTAGAACCATGAATAAGAGCCAATTAAGATCTTTAACTTCATTATAACTTCTAACAGTACATATTGAGCATCCTACACCAGATCTGTAATCCCAGTACTCCCAAGGAAGAAGCAGGATTGCTATGAATTTGAGGCCAGCCTGGGCTATTTTGCTTGGGAGAATATCAGTCTTTGTTGGTTTTTTGAGACAGGGTTTTTTTGTGTAACGGATCTGTCTGTCCTGGAACTCGCTCTGTAGACCACGTTGGGAGAATATTGGTCTTTTAAATGATGATGCCAGCAGCAGTGGGAGGGGGGTAGAGGACACAGCTTCACGCTGCCACCGGAAGCAGCCTGATGAGTTCTGTGCAGAAAAGCCAGGCTGGTGACTTTTCGGTGGAAGAGAATCTCAGGCTGAGTCAGTCGGTATGAAGCAGACTTGGTGTTTATTAGAAAAATGTGCATGTAGATTTAATCAGGGATTGGTAAAAAGGGAGGCACCAAGGGAAAGGACAGTACACACCAAGTGTGGACGTAGGCTCCTCAAGAGAATCACGCTTAAGTGTCCTTACAGTAGCCATTTTTATGATTCTGGTGGCTTCTGAAGTTATACCTCTAAGGGTTCCTGAGGGTGGTCCTTGAGGAGCCTTGGGCAAGGTTACAGGATAAGAACAAACCAAGGTCACAAGAATCACACAAGGACATTAAGATAGAGTTTTACCGCAAATGAAATTTTTAATCTGGTAAAATATCCAGAACACTCCTTTTCCAGATGTGGGCCTGCAGAAAATTATAAACAATAAGTACAATGACTATAAAGAAATATATACAGGCAATAAATACATCAACAATGCCTAGTCCATTTGCATTTGACAAATTCAGAGAAAATACTCCCTGTCTATCCTGTCTTGGCGAGTTCAGTCTTGTACCTAAGTAAGACTTCTCTAGAGGCTTAGCTGCTTTGCTTTTCTGGTTTTCAGGTTGAATCCCAATTTCTGTCTCTGGGTTTTTATTATTTGTGCTACATGTGTCTTACTGATCAAAGAATTGGGTGACTTAGAAGATCATTACAGAAACACCTCAGCCAAAAGTTCAGAGAGCACGCGAGAGGGAATGAAGAAGGCAGTGGGGAGCTGGGATGCATGTGCTAGCCAAGGCCAGCTGGGTGAGCTCCGGCCAAGTTTCCTTGTGCTCTTTAGCTGTCAGGCAGCTCTTCCTCTCATCTCATCACACAAACAGCTAATGAACTGAGACATCCCCCAGCAGTAGATGAAAGCTGGTTTCTGTCTTGGCAGTTTATCCTTGGCGATATGATATAACCGATCTCCTCCTTGAATACAGTTCTACATCGTTTCCTGTTTGTTCTTTGTGAAAACAAGAGTATGTCAGCTCTTCTTCATTCTGTGTATACACTAAGAGTAGCAGCATCTGTTGAGCTTCTATCAAGTTCTGGCGATGTTCCGATATTACATATGTTGGGCACTGTGATTGGAGAGTTTGCCTCCAGAAATTTAATTATCCCATTTGCTTTGAAATCCAAAGTGATTTTTCAAGAATCTTACATCAATTTATTAATTCTATTCCATTACAGAAGAAAAATAACAACGTTAGAAGTTATTAACATTTTCCTGGTGAAAAACAGAGATTCTTGAATTTTTTATCCTAGGCCCTGATGTAACTTTCTTTGTGATTAAATATATTATTAAAACATTACTACTGTGTATGTGAATGCATACTGTGTGTGTGTGAACAGGAGGTCAGAGAACAACTTTGCAGAACTGGTTTTCTCTTTCTCTCTTTATGTAGGCTCCAGGTATTAAACTCAAGCCATCAGGCTAGTGTGGCAGGTGCTTTAATCCATTGAGCTATTTTGTTGGCCCTTTATTTTGATTTCTTTATTATTTTGTTTCATTTTTATTGAGACATGGTCTCAGTCCATAGCCCAGGCTGATTGGACCATATGGTGGCCCTCCTACTTCAGTGCAGTACTGGGATTACATACAAGAGCCACCACTACAGTTCTTCACATCTTAATCCTCAATTTTCTGTACTATTTTCTCACTAGTTAATGGCCTTTCCTCTTGTTTTCTAGAAGAAAGTGTGTGTAGTGAGGAGCGGCGGGCTGCATTCCTGCCGCCCTACTCCCAGCTGTCTGGCTAGCTTATGCCCCGAAATAACCACACACAAACTGTATTCTTTTAAACACTGCCTGGCCCTTAGTTCCAGCCTCTTATTAACTAATTCTCACATCTCTTGACTAACCCATATAGAATAATCTGTGTAACCCCACAAAGTGGTGTCTTACCAGGAAAGGTTCAGCATGTCTGACCTGGCAGCTGGCTTCATCGCATCTGTCTCCCTGAGGAGAGGCATGGCGGTCTGCCCCAGAGAGGAGAGGCGGGGCAATTGTCTGAGCCATCTACCTCACTTCCTTTTTCCTGTTCTGTCTACTCCCCCTATCTAAATCTTGCCCTATCAAAAAGCCAAGGCAGTTTGTTTATTAGCCAATGGGAATCCTCCATCAAGTGTGCATCTTTTTCCTGCTATTTAATGAACTGTTTGGACAATCCCAAATTAGAAATAAATTTAAATCTGTCTATATGGAATGATGGGATTTTGCTGTGAAATAGCCTGAATTTTAAAGGAGTTCTCTTTACTCACTGCCTAAGTAAATTTCATTTAATTAAAACTTTCACTTTGTTAAGTATAAGAGTGGGTTTTGATTACCCACAAGGATTGAGAGACCAGTAGAGTTCTTTTCTAATTGTTTAGAGATTTCCTCTAGACACATACCCGATAAAGTGATGAGGACATTTAAGCATGTTCTTAAAAGTCATGGCTCAAATTTCTACAACATCTTTTAAGCTAGCTGACTTAAGAAGCACACGGGTACACCAGTCACTGTGCCAGAAGAATGGCTGCAGTCAGTACGGAGGAACAGTATCTAGTGCTATGGCGCTACAGCCCAAGGTGACAACCTGAACGCAGAGTGCCAACGTGACAGTCATGTAGAAGGGCAGAGCTCTGCAGGGACCTACAATAAACAGTGTGGCTGCTTCCTTGATGCTGGGGGTGGGAGGCAGTTAAGGCTCCTCTAGGAGTTCAGCTTGAGGTTTGCTGTGTAAGAAAAGAAGTCTGGAGAGAAATGGTATTGAAACAGAAGATATAATTTGTGTCAAAGACTCTGAGGCAAAAAGATCTCTTATCTTTTCAAAGGATCTAAGAGGTCAAGATCATGGCAGCCAGTGTGGTCAGGATCAGAGTGCACTGGGATTGTCTAGAGAATGGAGTTACTTCCTTGGTGCTAACAAAGAATTGGAGACCGAGAAAGACAGAAGAGCACACCATAGAGAAAAGAAAAAGAAACAACTTCATACATTCAGGATTGGTGAAGCCTACGGCTGAAATCTATTAAACAGATGCTGGCTTAAGTATCTTACAGAACCCCAGGGACCGTCCTTTCCCACTAACCCTGGGAAGCTACTCCTGTGCCTTCCTCTTCTTTCTCCCCACAGAGTCTTCTGGGGACAAGAAGCAGCCATCTCTGAGAGCCTGCTTTGAGTTTCTTTGCTTGCCAAAGTCCCCCATAATTCTGCTTCAAGAATGAGAAGGTAGAGGAGTTAGAGAAAAGGGCCAGAACAGAGGTCACCTAAAGACTGGAAACCTTGCTGTAAGGGTAATGAAAAGAAAGCCAATGGAGATGTTAAGCCATGAAAAAAAAATATTCTTTAAAAGCTTCATATGGAGACAATGTGTTTTGGAATGAGCCCATGTCTTATTCCAATGACAATGAGAATCTTTTATAAGTATAGGACAACCTATCCAAGTTTCTATATCCGGAAGTTTTCTGAGCAAGACTCTGGTGCTATGGGACAATGGTTTGTACCCTGTCAACTGTATTTTAACAAAACGCTGATTGGCCAGTAGCCAGACAGGAAGTTTAGGTGGGGTGACCAGGCAGGAAGTAGAGGTGGGGGCAACGAGAATTCTGGGGACAGGACTCTGCTTTCTGCAGTTGTGACCCAGCCACAGAACAAGCAAGATGTGACTGCCTCGCCAAAAAGGTACCGAGCCATGTGACTAACATAGACAAGAATAATGGACTAATATAAGTTATAAGCATTAATAAGAAGCCTGAGCTAATGGGCCAATCAGTTTGTAACTAATGTAGACCTCTGTGTGATTTCTTTGGGACTTAACAACTGCGGGAAATGAGCAGGTCAGAAACCTCAGACAACACTCTGGGGAAACAGGACAAGTAGGAGAGTGCCTGGGTACATAGCCTTGGTTATGTTTCAAAGTGATTTTTAGCACATTTTAACACAAATGGAAATGCTGAAGTACTGATGACAGGAAGAGGGGAAAGGCGCATGTCTGTACGTGTGCATCTACACATGCGTCCCCATGAGTTTGAAGAACAACTGAATGACCATGAGCATCAGTATAACAGTGTTTGTGTTGGGAATAGTATCTACCTTACACTAAGAAAATAGAAAATATTGGTTATGTTCTCATGGTTGGTTAGATGACAGAGGGGCAAGTGACAGTTTTGGTAGTACCACAGACATTGACTAGAAACGAATTCTTTTCAGGTTTGGATCAGAAGATACCTTTGGAGGCCTTGTACTTTGTATACTGAAGTGTTTCATGAACCCTAAGGCTCTCTACCAACAGGGTATGAGAGACTGTTTTTACTCTACTCTTTAATACTTTCCCACCTTCTCTATGAGCATTTATTTATTCCTTTTAGTCTTCTTCATGCTGTCTCTACACTTTTTTTGAGACAGGGTCTGTCTCTATAGCCCTGCTGTCCTGGAACTCACCATGTAGACCAGGCTGGCATCTTGAACTTACAGAGATCTGCCTGCCACTGCTTCCCAAAGCTGGAATTAAAGTCATGTGCCACCATGCCCGGTTCTGTTTCTATACTTTAAATTGGTAGATGTTCTAGTATTGTAATTTCTTAGAGGTATTTGCTTATTGGTACTTATGAAAAATTCTTGAAGATTAAAGTTTTCTCCAGCAAACACTAGAATGGTGGATGTGTGCAGGTGCTTGTGTATGCATGAGTCTGTGCACATGTGTGGAGGACAGAGTTTGATGTCTGCCCAGCTTCTAGAAAGCATATATTATCATTCTTATCATTATATTAGTGCCAGGGATCCAAACTCTGGTCCTCATACTTGTCCAGCAAATGCTTTATCCACTGAGCCATCTCCCCAGGCTCCAAATCCAAAGCATTTTGACCTGGACTTTGGACTATAAAGCTTTGTAACTCTTTTTCAGACTAACTGACTATTGGGAATGAATGGATAAATGCAGGCTTGGTAAGTCCCTTGAGGAAGGCTGCTGATCCTAATCTAAGTAGGCCTGAGTTTAAATGTCAACTTGTCTCTGACTCACTATTTGAAGCGCATGAGTCACATATTTGACCAAATCAGCTCTATGGTTTGAGGTGTAGCCCTCAGCAACACCAGACAGCTTCATGTGTATTGTAAAGGTGGATGTGCAATTGGTAAACTCATCAAAGTAAAAACACATATATCGGTGCCCAATTGTGTGTATATGATTTGGAAGCATTCAGAATATGTAGGCTAAATATTTGAATACATTAGTACTTGTTAAAGTCTCATGCAATGTGTGTGATGTCTATTATTAAAAACAGGGAGGAGGCATGCTATGTATTAATTGTTGGGTTATGGAAGCTCTGGATTTTTCCTATGAAACAGGAATACTAAGGGTAGCTTCTTAAGTCCTTAGTGTTTGGTGAGAAAGTTACTTCTCTGTGTATGTGGGTAAATGGTACTCGGCTGTTTGGTAGTAATAAAGGTTTTTGAGGTTTCAGATATCTAAAGAGGGACTCGCAGTGCCGTGGCGCCATGTTCTTTTCAGCAATCAGAAGCATGGATAACAAAAATCTATATTCTAGCATTGGATAACAATAGATTTGACAGGGTACTCAGCTCTCTGATTATTACAGACAAAAACTAGGGCAGTGTTTTTAAATTACAAGTAATTTTTATGTTGCGTGTCTCTAAGTTACTCATATTATCTTGATATAAAGAAGATGAACATTTCTTAAGGGCCGGTATTGTATATAAGACACTCAGAAAATCACATGTATCATCATTAAAACTTAATAGGAAACCTGTAATGGGCAATGTCTTCAGCAAAATGAAGTTCAGTTACTGAGACAGCAGAGCCATAGGCACACTTATGTCTGTTAGCTTATGAATTTTCCAAGAGATCACTTGGCCAAAAGACAAATGGAATAGCTTTAAGATCGGGTAGGGTTAATGGAATGAGGCAGCTGCTCTTAAACTTTTATTTAGTTTAATGTAATTTATATCTACTAGGGGTCAAGCAAAAATTCTGCAGAATTGTTCTATAATTCTCTAATTCTTTGAGAATGATAATCAAGGCTATTGATTAAAACAATAGGAAGAGAAGTGTGCATTATTAATATGTAAATTCAAAGTAGTGTTTTTTTCTGAATCTGCTGATTTTTGTTTCTGTTGTTCATTTGTATAATTGTTTAGACCGGGTCCCCTTATATAGCCCTGCCTTCCCTGGAACTCATGTAGATAATGTGCTTTCTAGTTTTATGTCAACATGACACAAGTTAGTTATCTGAAAGGAAAAAATTTCAATTGAGAAAATGCCTCCAAAAGATCCAGCTTTAAGACATTTTGTTAATTAGTGATTGATGGGGAAGGATCTAGCCTATTTTTGGTGGTGCTATCCCTGGACTGGTGGTCCTAGGTTCTATAAGGGAGCAGGCTGAGCAAGCCATGTGAGCAAGCCAGTAAGCAGCACCCCTCCATGGCCTCTGCATCAGCTCCTGTCTCTAGGTTCCAGCCCTGCTTGAGTTCCTGTCCTGACTTTGTTCAGTGGTGGACTATGATGTGGAAGTGTAAGCCAAATAAACCTTTTACTTTTCAACGTGATCATGGTGTTCCATTCCAGCAATAGAAAGATCTATCTAAGGCAACCAGGCTGGCTTCAGATTTGTAATGATCTTCCTTTCAATTTTATTGAGTTTTGAAGATTATTTTATTTTATTTTATTTTATTGTTTTTTGAGACAGGGTTTCTCTGTAGCTTTGGAGCCTGTCCTGGAACTAGCTCTTGTAGACCAGGCTGGTCTCGAACTCACAGAGATCCGCCTGCCTCTGCCTCCCGAGTGCTGGGATCAAAGGCGTGCGCCACCACTGCCCGGCTCTTGAAGATAATTTTAAAGATAGAATCAATGTTTTATATTCTGTGAGACATAAATATTACCATTATTTCTATCTACTTAATAGGCATATTGTAAATGGTACCGAAGATCATTGTAAAATCCTTAGGAAAGCTGATATAAATCCAGAGTTTGTTTCTGACTGCATCTGTTTCTGTTTTGTCCTTATCTCAATGGCCACATCCAGCGTTTACATTCTTCTCACTTCTTGTACTGCAGTGTCTCTACCAGAAGGTGAGTTATTCTAAGACAAGTATCATCCTTTTTCACTGTGGTAGCCATGGTAACCTGGACAGTTCTTGCAATATAATAATGCTCAGTAAATGTTTATTAGATCAGCCAGCAGGAATAAAGAATTCATCTTTCTTATCTCATTTTCTGTTTCCAAAAGGAGAAGATAGGTACATTTTCATAGAGTTAGCATCAGAAGTATATGACATGCTTATTATTTACTGGACACACATGCCCCGGATATTAAAAGGTTGTTATGATTATTATTTTATTTAGTATGAGATTGCATTTTTGTTAAAATCTTGAAAGTATCTAACCACTACATTTCAGGAAATAAACAGAATATTTAGCATAGTCTTGAAAATATAGATAGAGCAATAAGACAAGAGAAAGATGAAAAGCTATGTATAAATAGAAAAAATCAAAGGATCTCTACTTGCAGATGGCATGATGCCATACTTAAAAGGCCCTAAAGATTCCACCAGAAAACTCTTAGGCCCCCATTTTCAGCAAAATATTAGGGTACAAAATCTTCACACAATCATCAGTACTACTTATAATGAACTTACTTATGAAAATTACATTCACAATAGCTTTAAAAATACCTTGGAAAAACTCAACTCAGGAACTGCAAGACCTTTACAATGAAAACTTTGAGACACTAAAGAAAACCTCCCCTGATCATGGATTGACCGAATTAAGAGTGTGAAGATGGACATATTACTAAAAGCAACCTATAGAGTCAACACAATCCCAATAAATTCCAATGACTCTCTTCACAAAACATCACCACAACAACAATTTTAAAGTGCATATGGACACGCAAAGGACCTCAAATAGTAAAACCAGCCCTGAGCAGAAAGTGTAACTCTGGAGGTATCACAGCACTTGATCCTCAGATTACACCAAAGCGCCATAATGAGAAAAATTATGTGGTACTGGCAGAAAAAACAAAAACAAAAACCAAAATAACTGTAAGCCAATGGAACAGAATAAGGGATCTACAAGCAAACCTACACAGCAACAAAACTATCAAAATTATACGTCAGGAAAAAGGCTGCTGGAACCATCTATAGAAGAATGAAACTAGAAATGTATTTCTCTACTGTGCAAAAAAATGGAACTAGGGCACTCTAAGACCTAAAACTTCAAACAACTAGAGGAAAACATGGAAAACACATGAAGCTAAAGGCATGGATAAGGGACTCCTGAAAAGGGCTCTGATGACAAAAGGTATAACTCCAAGGGTTAACAAATGGGATTATGTGAAATTTAAAAAGCTTCTCAATAGCAAAGTAAATAGCCACTGGAGTGAAGAGACCGCCTGCAGATGGGGGAAAACTTTGCTAACTACACACAAAAGGGATCAGTACCTAGCACTGGTTCTCAACCTTCCTAATGCTGCAACCCTTAATAGAGTTCCCCATGTTGTGACCCCAACCATAAAATTATTTCATTGCTACTTTATAACTGCAAGTCTGATACTGTTGTGAGTTGTAATGTAAATATCTGATATGCAGAATACCTGATATGTGACCCCTGTGAAAGGGTCGTTCACCCCCAAAGGGGTTGTGACCCATAGGTTGAGAACCCCCAATCTAAATGATTTAAAGAAATGCAAAAGGTAAACACCAAAGTACAAATCTTTAGTAAAAAGATTTAGTAAAAAGATGGGCCAAGAGAATAAAGGTTTTCAAAATAAGAAATTTAAATATTTGAATGTTCAACATTTTCAGCCATCAGGAAAATGCAAATTAAAACTGCTTTGAGAATCTATCTCACCTTTAAGAATGGTTGTCATTAAGAAAACCAATCACCACAAATGCAGGTGAGGATGTGGCAGGGAAAGGAATTCTTATAAACAATAGTGGTGATGCAAGCTGGGCCAGCCTCTGTGGAAGTTCCCCAAGAACCTAAAAATAGAACTGCCCCGTGATAGCTCTGCCACTCGTGGGTATAGACCCTAAGAACTCTAAGTCAATATACCACAGTGATACTGGCACATCCATGTTTATGGCTGCACTATTCCCTACAGCTAAAAAATGGAACCAGCGTATGTATTCACCAACAGATGAAAAAATTGTTACATATATACACAATGGATTTTTCAGCCATAAAAATGAAATTACCGCATAAATTCTTTTTGAAAAGGCAAGGAACTGGATATCAAACATGAAAGAAAATAAGACTATAAAAGACAAACACTACCCTGTCTCGAAAAACCAAAAAAAAGAAAAAAGAATAAAAGACAAACACTACATTTTCTATCATACACAGCATCTAGATTTAAATTGTGTTATGTGTCATGAAAGTTCAAAGAGGACTATGAGAGGGGAAGAAAGGTCTTGAGGGAGGGAAGTCTGGGAAGAGGATGGAATTCAAATCACAAGGGGGGCAGAAGGGAGGACTAAGTGGGGGAGGGCATCAGTAAGAGGGAGAGGAAAGAAATGTGGAGAAAGGCAGAGGGGTGGGGGTGAATAAAAATACGACATATTCGTAAAAAATACCATAATGGAACCCATCACTCTGTATACTAACTTTAAAAAATGACTATTTGAGTGTATATAGTAGTAACTTCCATTCGTTGACACTGTTATGAAAAGTAGAATTCCACGCACCGCAGATGTGAACAGTTTCTCACTAGGTGGCTCTCTTTTCCGTGAGTGGGCGGCGCGTTGGTGCTGGTGGAAGATTGGGTCCATTGTACTTCTGCAATCACCGCACGTCACAGCGCCACAGCGCATCACACTTGGCGCTTGCTTACAGCATGAGGGGGCATAGTTCACTTTCTATTTCGTTAATGACAATCTGTCCTTGAGATTTATTTCCAAGTGGGCTGTACTTTCGTTTCCTGAGAACTCAAACACGTTCCAAATAAACACCGTCCTAGTTTCTAATAGGCATTGGATTCAGGGAAGAATCTGGAAAGCGTTTGTTTAGGTAGCATGAAAAACCAGAAGAAATCAGGGACCCAAACCAAAACCAAGATCCCGTTGAAATACTGATTTGAACTATATAGTGAAGACTGTATTCCTGGGGGATTTTATGGCCTTACATAACTCTAAAACATTTTGGGATAGTTGCTTACATAACTTTTCAATATGAATTGAAAATAAAATCTGTAAAATGCCAATAATTACTTCACTCCATCAGAATGACTTCCTCCGTGATAGACTCTACGTCATTGGGAGGCATTATTTTACCTCTAAACCCGACACAAAAATACGCGAAAATGTTTTTATTTCTCAAAATGGAAAATTATTTTCGTAGATTTCCTCGTGCTGATAAATCCAGGTACCTCTTTTTATACAATTTTTTTCCTAATTAAAAAAGTGGCAAGTTCGAAAACATTGCAGATTTTTAAGGAGGGACGATTTTGGAGATGAGTCTTCGATGATGAAGCGTGATCCCCACTGGGTGCCTCTGGAAGGGATGGCGGTAGTCAACCTTCCCGATCACCCTTAATTCCAAATGCCTAAGAGCAGCGTGTTAGCCTCCCAGGCTGGGTCCCGGCTCTCAGCCAGCCTCTGCCGGGAGGGCTCGCAGGTGACATGGAGTAGCGACTAGAGAAGGGGTTGACCCATTAGGAAAAGTCGAACCTTCCCGACTGCCTGCCAGAGCGGCATCACGGTTGCGGTGTGCAGTTCTCCCTTAGGGACCCCAGTCGGGGGATGAGGGAGGGAGATCCCGCCTGCCGGCCTCAGGCAGTTGTGAAGGACCTTCCAGGTCCCTGCAGCCTGGCGCTGCAGTATCACCGTGGCTTTCCCGCTCCAACCCATTAGCCGCCACCTTCAGACCCCCGCGTTTTCTTCTCAGGCCCGGCCGTCTCCCCACCGGGCTCTAAGAGGAAACTATGGAGGTGGATTCCACCCGCGGGAGGGTGGAAATGCCCTCGGAGAATACCTTGGAAGGGGTATCCCCGCAATTTTTGCTGGGGGGAGGGTGAGGGAAGAGGAAATGGATTTCACTGTCTGGTGATTATCTCGATTCCCAGCCTTTAGAGGGCAGGGAATCCAAGCGCGGAATCCTGGGCGGTTTCCCGGGAACCCGTTCCTCTAGGGGAGGGTCACCCTGTCTACACACACACCGGTTACTATGACAATACAACCACAGCCTCCAGTTTCCATGGCAGCGGCCAGCCCATAGCGATTGGTCTCCTTTCTATTTCTCTCTAGGCTCCACCCTATCCCCCGCGCCCCCCCCCCCCAAGCGTGCATGGGGAGGGGCAGCTGAGAAGAGGGAGGCCTTTTGCGTCACTCTTGGGCGCGCGAGGGAAGACAAGAGTCGAGGAATTGGCGGGCGGAACTGTAGGAGGAAGGGGTGGCGTTTCCGGTGGGGAAAAGTGGAGGAGTGGAAAAAGGAAGCGAGAAGTGGGCGGGCTGAGGGGAGGAAGGCTTTGAGTGTAACTCCCGGCGGATTCGGGCTCGATGTTCGCGGGGAGCGTGGGGTGGCCCCCTCGCACGGGGGGAGAGGCGCGGACCATTAGGAAGCCGCCGAGCGCCACCACCAACCCCCTCAGCGGGCGCGCAGGCGCCACACTGCTTGCTGACCCCAAAAGGGAGCGGTATAGAGAAGCGGAAATCACCCAGAGGGACCGGCACTACTAAAGTCTCGCGAGAGCGAATCCGACTTCCTTCCTCTGGGTCTCCCTCCTCTTCCCCCGCCCCCTTCCCTTCTCCCTCCTCTTCCCCCTCCCGAGCCGGAGCGTCCCTGTGTCCCACAGGCCGCAGCCGCAGCTAGAGCAGCTTTCCCTACTCCCTCCCCCCTCGCCTCACTCACTCTCCCCCCCCTCACCCCGCGCCGAGCGAGGAGGAGTCGGAGGAGAGGAAGATGGCGGCGGCCGCCAGCACCCGCGGGGTTGCGGGGCCGCTCCGAGGAGCCTGAGAGACCCACGGAGGCTTCGCGGAGAGACGCGGCGGCGGAGGATGAGCCTGCAGAGCGCGCAGTATCTCCGGTGAGTGCCGAAGCCCGGCCGAGGCGTTGTGGGCACGGATGGAGGCTTGGGGGCCAGGCACAGCGGACTCCGAGGTGGTGGGGGAGTTCCAGCGTCCTCCTGTCCCCGGGCCTGGGGGCGCGGGCAGCTCCTGGAGGGGGCGGGCACACACATGGCTGCCTGACCCCTGGGCCGCTGAGCTGAGGTCCCGCGAAGCCGGGCGGTGAGCGGAGGGAGGTTGGGGAAGCGTGAAAGAGAACGTGTGTGCGCGCGCGCCTGTGGTCCCAGCCTGCGGGCCAGGGCGGGGAGAGGCACCCCGGGAGCGGGCAGCGACCCGGACTGGAGGTGGGTGTGGAGGGGTCTGCTCCCCACTCCGGGGGAAGCGTGGAGTGTGGGCTGGAGCGATGCGTGCGGAGAGTAGAGGCTGGAAGTCAGCGCACCTGGGGGGTTGGGAGGGCACGGACTGGAGGGCAAATTAGAGGAAGGGGAGGAACCGCAGGGAACCGGAGCCTGTTCTTTTTATCGTGGGTTGGGAGTACGAGAAATAATGCCTTCTGTGGTTAGGTGGAGGGGTTGGGGAGCCCGAAAAGGGGAGAATGGATGGGCGAAATGAGGGAAGAGGGAGGTGCTATGAACAAGGTTATGTTCTCAGAAGAAACTGTCGTTGGAAGATACCATTCTGTGAGTCGTGTGCATCATTAAGTGCGATGTAGGGAACTTGTATGTTGGAGATAGTGACGCATGGGTATTGGTGTGTCTGTGTGTCGGTGTCTGGGGTGAGGGATTTGATTGATGCACGCTTACAGAAGGCACACATGCATTGACATTACCTGACGTCGAGAACATTTTGAATGGAAAGACAGCAGCTGTTAGGGCACACAGAATGGTTTCATGGATTCTGAGTAAAAGCTTGGAGGAAGCTAGAGGGTAAAATGAAGCCTTGATGGCACAGGAAAATAAGGTTAATTGCGGACTTGTGGAGACTTAGAAACCTAAAAACTGGTCTTTTCAGGAACAACTTTCAAAAAGGCATGTCTTATGGGAAGATGCTTTTTAAAGAGTGATTTCATACCTTGTGGAGAAGGGAGTCGAATGGGTAGATAAC
Organism: Arvicola amphibius; assembly: GCF_903992535.2. Taxonomy (NCBI): domain Eukaryota; kingdom Metazoa; phylum Chordata; class Mammalia; order Rodentia; family Cricetidae; genus Arvicola; species Arvicola amphibius. The sequence goes on from NC_052058.2 coordinate 68,590,025, forward strand.
TGAGCGATGAACTTAATTTAACTTAGAGATTAGCAAAGTGAAAGATCGATGTGTGAGGGTGGACCCACATATACTTATATTGCAAGGGAAGGTATGTTGTTAGGTGATACACGAGGTGACTGTTCTGTCCTTGAAAGTAGTTATTCATTATACTGGAGAGGAGAGGAGAGTGGCACCCATGAAGCTTTGATGCATGAATTCCAGAGTTTAGCACAGCGTGTATGCCTGATACTGTAAGTTGACATCCTTTTTTCTTCTCTGCACCCTTGTTACTTATTGTATTAAGGAAACTTTAAATTATGGCTATAGGTGCCATAGTCAGAAACAGAAACTACCAGGGCAGTTCTTAATCTGAAGGAATTTGCAGCCTAATATCCAGGAGGCGAGTAAGTGCACAGCACAGACTGGTGTAGTCATCACTACAAAGGGTGCCATGTTGATGAGTCCCAAGGCAGGAGATGACCCGAGCAACTGGGGGAATCAGGAAAGGCTTCCTTTGTTCATTTGCTCATTTGTATGCTTATGATTCATCAGTTGTTTGGTTGATCACCTGTATGGAAGGCATTGTACCAACTGCTAAGAATAGAAAGAACTCCACCCTCTTACAGACCTTATGAGTTTGCTGGGCTTTAAAAGAAAAGAGCACTTAAACTCTAAGGCCTGAAAGTGAGTCTACAGGAGTTAAGATATTGAGGATCATATATCTGGTGTGTGAAAACATTCACATGCTCTTCTTCAGCTTCAGGTCAGCTTTCTGTGCTCATTCTTTCCCCAAGTATGTATTGGTGGCTTTCTACAGTGTGGGAGCTGAGGCTCCACTGGTGAACATGGACAAATTTATCTTGATAGAAAATCAGTAAACATGAACAGATAAGTACACTAACGGGTCCTTTGAAGTGCTAGAAAGGAAAATAAAATAAGACCATGAATTTTATATAAACAGTAGTTAAGGAAAACCTATTCTGTAACCTGATGCTAAAAGGGCCTTGAATTTTATGATCTTTATAGATAAAATGGGTAAACATTAGAAAATTTGTGATGAGGGGTTTGGGATAAAGCTTCATTTGTAGAATACTCAGTTAACATGCACTACATAAAACTGGGTGTGATGTAGCCAGTCTGTAATCCTGGCATTCTTTAAGTAGGGCGATCAAAAGTTCAAGGTCATCCACTATTTGGCAAGGTCAAGGCCATCCTGCATTTCCAAGAAAGAAATCTGAGATTACTTGTTTAGAGGCAATCTATATGTTCATAGCTATGCTTTGGGAAAATTACTGTGTCATAAAATAGTGGATGTTTAAGGGTTAAAATAAGGTCTTGGCAGTCAGAGGGTGTGATGGCAGATAGATTGGGAAAATGCTGATACTTTTAATGCAAAGAAAGCAGACTTTGAGAAGCTTCTATAGTTATGTTTCCTCTATTTTATAAATCAGCATGGAGGGAAGGATTATCTTTAGGTATGGAACCAGTGACAGCTTGGTGTGAATTTAGCTTAGGAATAGAGAAAACAGAATGAACAGAGTTTAAATGATTGATACATTTCCAGCTGCAATTGACAGACAAAAAGAGGGCAGCCTGGGCTCTAGAATCCCTTCCAATTTCTCAGAGCCAGTTTTACTTTTGTGGATCTGTCCTACATAAAGAAATCAAGTTACAAGTCTGATACTTAGTAGTACAGCTGACTTTGAGAAGCTTCTGTAGTTGTTTCTTCTATTTTATAAATAGGAGGAAGCTGGCCAGTAATAAAGATTTGTATTAGCTTCAGTTACTCTCTGATTTTCATTTAAAGACTACTGAGGGTCTGGGTGGTGGTGGCACATGCCTTTAATCCTAGTACTCAGGAAATAGAGGCAGGTGGGTCTCTGTGAGTTCAAGGGCAGCCTGGTCTACAAAGCTAGTTCCAGGACAGCCCAGGCTGTTACACAGAGAAACCCCGTGTTGAAGAAAAAAAAAGCAAAGAAAAAGACTCCTGAGGGGAGACTGGAGGGTATCTCCAAGGAAGCATTATGTTGAGTTCCTTTGAAAATAAAAGTGATTTTTTTCCAATTTAGTAGATTTATTTCTATTTTTATATATATATAGGTGTTTTGCCTGCATTAATATGCAGTGCCTGTGAAGCTCAGAAGAGGGTGTCAGATGGTTGTGAATAGCAGTGTGGATGCTGGGAATCTGAACTGGGACCTCTGGAAGAAAGGCCAGTGCTCTTAACTGCTGAGCCATCTCTCCAGCCCTCAAAACAGCTGTTTTATAGTAACTTAAGGGGAAGCAGCTTCTGACCTTGACTTTAGGAAGAGTTTTGTTACCTACCTTTGTCAGTGGGAGAAGACCATGACTGAACAGTTTTCAGACTGCATAGCTGCAGATTTTCCCTTGTGTAGAATAGAAATTTGTTTCCACTTAGCTGAATTTTAATTTGTTAGAGTAAGTGAGCTGGGGTGTCTAGCATTGAAATGGTGGGGTAGTGGAAATGTAGGGAGCAAGGTGGCCATTTCAAAGAGTGAGGAATAACGTTATGAAGTAAGACGTCTAGGTAAGAGCAAGAAAGAGTGAACTTAGCATTAAGGGAACTGAATTCATCTCAAGTTAAAGAAATAGCAGAGCTGAAAAGAAAACCCTGTGTAGAGGAAAGAGATGGTACTGTGGATAAGAAAAGACTGCACATTTCTCTCAGCATTATCCTTTCCTCCCCAGCAGTAGGCTGGCCTGACTCCTGCTCAAATGGGTGTTGAAAAGACTTAATTTTTGTAAATTAAGAAATGTCCTTAAAATGAATATTCTAGGTAGGAAACATTAGGAGTATATTACCCAAATCAAAGTTGAAGTCGGGTGTTTCTCTTGATTTTTGACAAAATGAAAGATTTTTTAAAAGACTGACACTTCTGTTGTGTAAAAGAGTGGGTTGAATACAGTTTTTCTGTTGGGGGCAGGAGAGTGAGGATAGGCCATAGATGAGATTTAAGTAAGGCATAATATACATTAAAAGAATGACTTTTTTGAAAGAGTGGAAATTAATATACCAAAGGCACTGACTTGGGTTTCTATTTCTGTGATAAAAGCCGTGATGAAAAAGCAGGTAGGGGAGAAAAGGGTCCATTTCATCTTACACTTTAGAGTCCGCCATCATCCAGGGAAGTCAAGGAGGGAACTTTGGAAGAAGTGATGGAGAGGAGTGCTGTTTGCTGGCTTGCTCAGCCTGCTTTCTCATACCATGAGGACCATCTGTACAAGGAGTGTCATCACCCCCAATTTGCTGAGCCCTCCCACATCAGTTGGTCCAGAAAATACTCTCCCCCCCCACTGTCTTACAGGCAATCTGATGGAGACACTTTCCCACTTGAGGGCCTCTTCCCAGGTGACTTTAATGTGTGTCAAGTTGACAAACTAGCCAGGACATACAGAAAAAATGGGGATGAATGAAGCAGGCTTTAAAATACAAGACAGAGAAGACATTAAAGTTCTTAAATATGAGAAAGAGGAGTAATCATAGCCATAGACAGTACTAGTCAAACAGGTCAAATCTTATTATAAAAGGTGTCAAGAGGTGTTACCAAATAGCATCCGCTGCCATTGCAAGAAGTACTAATTCTATTTTGTATACCTTCCTGCTTTGCTTTCTTCATTCTTTGTCTTAAATGTTCTTCTGTGCTCTGGGTGTTTGAGTGAAAATCAACTTGAAGTTGATTCTCTGGTGTTAGACTCCTTTACAGAAATGTCCATAAATGCCCCCTTGATACCCTCTATTGAAAGGATTTTCCCCTTGATACCCTCTATAGAAAGGACATTCTAGTGTCATATTCCTTGTTAGAAACTTTGGAGCCATAAATGAAGCAGCAGCCAAAGATTAATTGTTTTTTGAGGCAACAGCAAAATGATTGTCATTTGAATTGGAAGGAAAATATATCTTTATTGTTATAAGATAAAATACCTTATGGTAAATCTTGGCTGAGGCTAGATAAAGTAGCAAGCATAATCTTAGCTTGGTGAGAGGAGCAGGGAGGATAGAGTATTAGGAGAAATAGATAATTAACTGGAGTGGGCTCTTCTTTCTAGAACAGTCTGGTAGGACATTAATTTTAATCCTTCTGGTCTATTGTTTCCTCACCCCTTCCCACCACTCTTAGCCTTTCTAGGATGTGAAGTAGCCTCAATTCCAGAAAATCAATCAAACATGGCTGATTGACCAAATATGGCATTTTTTTAAACTAGAGGCTTAGAAGTTTTTGTTATAATAATGTTAACAGTATATTGCCTGCTTCAGTATTGACTGGCTGAATTATTTTGGTTAATTTCTGCTTCCTTTGTGGTTTCAGTTGAATTAAAAATGTATACTTCCTGTCTTAGCTATGCTTCCTTCTTTGCTTTCTCACAGCTGCTGTCATCTGTCTTTATGGTAGAGGAAGCAGTCACTGACTGAGTTTTTTGTTGATGTTTTTATGGATAGGTTATAGAGTAAGATATGAACCCACTCGTATAGCCAGTTTCTCATGAGGCACTTGGGGTGGGGAATGGTTCACACTGTAAAAGGACTAGTTTGTGCTTCACTATGTTAAGTTGTTGAGTCTTCAGCTACATCTCTAACCCTGACTAGACTTTTAGATTTTTATTAGTTGTGTGAATTCATGCCTGAAAGTCTAGATGGGTTAGTTTAACTGATCGTCTTGTTTGAAGATGAGCAGATAGATGTCTTGCAGAAAGAGGGTTGTTCATTTGTATGCACGTTACTGGTGGGTGGGTATCACAACTGTCATTGAAGTTTGCCTTAAAGGTATATTTTATTGTTGTAGCTAGACTTAGCGAAGGGCCTAGGAGGTCGGAATTAAGAGCTAATCATCAGTTACAGGGAAATAAGTGATTTGGCAAACAGGTCACATAGTGAAAACTTGTAACCAACTCCTTGCTGGGTAAAATGCAATGGATCTGCTCAGGGAAGTTGCTTGCAGCCCAGTTTTTAGGCAGAAGGAAGAAGAGGTGACTCTGAAGAAAGCTTTGGAGATCTCAAGACACACTAAGCAACAATTCTGCTTGTCTGGTTTTTCTTGTTTGCTTCATTTTCAAAGGGGATTTTTGCAAATCTTGGCACTTGGTTGACATAGCAGGCTAAATATTCATATGCATGGACATGGTTTGCCTTTTGCACTTTGGGCCGTTAGCAGCCTAACCTCCCTAGTTTGTATCCATCAGATGCTAATATCATTCTCCCCAATTTCTTTTCTTATGACAACCAAAAAATGTCACCATGCATTGTAAGCTGTTGCCTGGAGTGTAAATTCTCTGCCAGTTGAAAATACTGATTTAAAGAATATATATGCATAGTATGTTAGTCAGTTTTACATCATTATAATATACCGACATAATCACCTTACTGAGAGAACAAACTTGGCTGAGTTTCTGGAGGTTTCTGCCCATGCCCAGTTAGCCTTGTTGAGTTTTGGCCTGTGGTGAGGCAGCAGGTATGTCGTGAGTGTGTATTCATGTTATGGTTGACTATGCCCTGTCTCCATTTAGGGTACTCATGTGCTCAGTGACCTCAAGCCTCCTATGAGACCCCACCTCCTGAGAATTCCATAATCTCCCAATAGTACCGATCCAGGCAGGGACTAAGCATTTAGCTCTTGTGCCTTTGGAAGATGCTGTAGTTCCAAATTGTAGACATAGCATGGGTTCCTTTTCCTCTAAGCAATGTATTATTTCTTAAGCTTTGTCATCAGTTTTCCCTTAGGTAGTACTAAGCTAGCTACCGTGTTCCTACTTGTAGACAGATGTAAATATTTCAGTTTGGTTTTTTAAAATTTGAGTTTTGCTCTACTGGTAGTTACTGAATATTATATGTAGAGCACTGTCACAGCTTTTTCCTGGCAAGTTTAAAGTTACTGGAGGTACATGACTGCTTCATTTCTCTGGGATTTTTTTGTTGTTGCTGTTGTTTTTTAATCTGTGAACTAGAAGTAATAATTTGTCTGATGCAGAGTATTGAAGCATAAGGTGCTTAGAATGGTTCTGGTCCATAGTAAGTACTAGATGTTTTAGGTATATACACAACCAGAAAGTTAGCTTGTAGTACTGATTAATCATCTTGTGCCTCTGCCTTCTGGGCATTTGTCTTTGAGAGGTCTTACTGTCTGTCTTTAGTTTATCTCTATTGCTGTAATACAATACCCTGTAAAAGGCAACTTAGGGGGAAAGGGATTTATTTTAGTTCATAGTTCTATACTACAGTCTATTATTTGTGGGGAAGTCAAGGCAGCAATTACTTGAAACAACTAGTCACATCCTATCCATAGTCAAGATGGAAGAGAAATGAATGCATAAATGCTTGCTTGCACTCAACTCATTTTTTCCACTCTTAACGTAGTTCAGTAACCCCTACCTAGAGAACGGTGCTGTCCGTGATGGGCTGGGTCTTCCCAGATGAGTTAATGTAGTTAAGAGGTCACCTACAGACCAGCTCTCTTCCCAGGTGACTGTATAGGTTGTGTCAGATTGTCAGTTAAAGCACTCCATCAACTGTTAATAGTAAACTCAACATGTAAGAGTAAACTCCACAGTAGTGTGAGTTTGAAACCAGCTTGGGATACATGAGACCTTGTCTTATAAGTAAATAAATAAGCTTTATATAATTCCCGTCTTCCCATACAATTCTTTAAGCTTTCTTGTTTTCCTTATTGGAGTTGTTCCTTGTGATTCTGTCCTTCCTCTACCCACCCAGGTTTAAACTTGCAGTCGTCTTTGAGTTGTAGTTTCTTTACCCTCTTGAGTATTTATACCACTCTGAAAATGTTGCTTTCCTCTTGTCTTTCCTTTTTTCTTACTTTTTCTGTCAACGTTTTACTCCTACTGTGGAAATGGCCTTCCAACTGGTACCTTGTTCCCAGATCACAAGAAGTGCTGACTGGGCTTTAAATACTGCTCATCACTGTGTTGTTGGGAAAATGGAATGTGAATAGGAAGAGATGGCTTAGTGTAACAAATTCTGGTTCTCCTTCACACTGAATTCTCCACACCATCTGTCCCACCACAAACATATATTTTGCATTTATTCCAAATTAATATTCTTGAAAAAATACTTTATATGGCTTTCCCTTAATTATACTCCTTAATCTGACATTGTTGACCTCATAAAATAACTCATCTACTTTCGTCAGTGGCATTAGAAACAAAACGATTCAAATAATTTGCTCCTTGTCTCTGAACATATCATATTTATTTCAGATTAAAACTACAGGAAGTTCTATCCTCCTGGCCTAGTTATGCTTGACTTTTTAAATGACTTCCTTTTTTATTCTGTTGATTTCTGCTTTCTTTGGATCCAAACTATTTCTTTTTTGATACTTGTAGTTCTTTTTTTTTTTTTTCCTATTTTCACATTAATGTTAATCATTCTAGCTAGATTGTGGTAAAGAATATGTCTTAACTTTTTAATCTGTCATCCATCCCAGTCATGCATCCATCAACCCACTGCACTCCTGCCTCAGCCTCTTGAGTTCTGGGGTTGCAGGCTAGGGTCTCCACACCTGGTCACATGTATTCACAGACAAGTAGAACCTTTTACCCCTTCAGGATGTAGTGAAAGCTTCCCAGAACCACTTTGGGGATCTGTGTCTTGAGTTCTGGGGTTGCGGGTTAGGGTCTCCACACCTGGTCATATGTATTTTACAGTAGGCATGAGCATTCACAGACAAGTAGAACCTTTTACCCCTTCAGGTTGCAGTGAAAGCTTCCCAGCACCATTTTGGGGATCTGTGTATCACATATATGCAGTGCTTCTTACACAGGCCAGAATAAGGCATTGGATCCTCTGAACTGTAATTATATATGGTTGTGAGCACACATTGGTGCTGGGAATCAAACTCAGGTCCTCCGGAAGAGCAGTCAGTGCTCTTAAATACTGAGCTGCCTCTTTAGCCTCTGGTGGTAGCATTCTTGAAACAGGGTTGTGATACGTTGCTTAGACTGATCTCCAACTCTGAGCTCAAGTGATCTTTCTGCTTCAGAGGTCTCATGTACTAGAGGCATGTGCCATTGTGCAGCCTGAGCATAGTGTTAAAGCAGTAAGTAGCAGAAGTAACCAAGTTAAAAGTTAAAGGGAAAGGAATTGAAGAGAATTCAATTCTTATGCAGTAGTTCTTTGGGACATACAAGACTTGAGTTTTCCTTTTAGTAAGCAGTCTCAACTACGCTTTACTAGTTTTTTAGAACACTTAAATTATTAATGATAATTATTAAATTATACCAAAAGTTTTAGCAAGTTTGTGTAATTCTGAAAGCAAATTTGTATTGCAGGATTTATCTTATTCCTGTGATAAGTAGATAGGGAACAGCAGGAATTCTGTATCATTGGGGAAAGATGATATGCCTTGGTTCTTTAGTTACTGACATTAAGTGAAGCCTCATTGGCTTTAATGCAGGTGTGCTATAAGAAAAAAATACTTTGCAGAATCTTTGATAATGGGCTTCTGAGTTTTGTTCTCATCTGTGCCTATTCCCTACCCCTTGCTGGGGTTGGAACCCTAGAGGTTCATGCATTCTGGGCAAGTGCTCAGCCATTGAATACACCTTAGCTCCTTATTTCAGTTCCCATGGCATTTTGTTTTGTTGCTGTCTACCTTGTGACAGGGTTTTTGTTTTTCAAGACAGGGTTTCTCGGTAGCTTTGGTGCCTGTCTTGGAACTAGCTCTGTAGACTAGGCTGGCTTCAAACTCACAGAGATTCACTTGCCTCTGCCTCCCAAGTGCTGGGATTAAAGGCGTGCGCCACCACCACCCAGCCTAAAAGTCTGTTGTATTTAAATAGCTGTGCTATATATGTGAATAATTTGCATTGGTATGGATCTTGGTTTGTTGATACAAATTTAAGGTCAGTTTTGTTATGCTGTGTATATGTATTTCTGATCTTGATTAAGGTATTGTGTTTGTCCAGCTCATTTAAAAATGTATAATTAAGAAATAGAGGTTGAAGGTGCGTGGTTGATAGAGGTTAATAGACAGTCATCTGTAACAGTCAAACTTGTAGTCATGTTAGTTAGGTTTTCTAGATATATATAGGTAGGCATTCTTCAAATCTTTCAGAGACCTTCAGAATATGGCATTTAAGATGTTTAAGAACTTACAACTTTACAGTACAGTGAGACACATCTCTTCCTGGAGCACCAAGCTATGTCAAGAGAATGATGGGCATTGAAGAGGCTCCTTATGGAGTTTGTTAATCATTTGGACAAGAAACTGATCTTGCCTGGACTGCTTGATGCTATGCTGTGTGAACTGGACTTTCAGGACCCACAGAAAAATGACTGCTGAACTTGCCTCAAGATGAGACTATCCTTCAAGGTTCCTGATTCATGAAAGAGTCTGCCAGACATTCTGCAGGACACAGAAGAAAGTGACTGACAAACTGCCAAAATAGGTGGAACTGTCTTTGAAAATTTCCTGGTTTAGCCAGCGGTGGTGGTGCACACCTTTAATCCCTGTGAGTTCGAGGCCAGCCTAGTCTACAAGAGCTAGTTCCAGGACAGCTAGGGCTGTTACACAGGGAAACCCTGTCTCAAAAAAACCAAAAAGAAATTTTCTACTTTATGGAAAAGTCTGCTGGATACTATGGGCCTGTAGGCTGAACATAGATGCTCCAAAGATACAGAAGAACTTTGGGTGACTGTCCAGACAGTGAGATGTCTCTGTCAATTCTAGAGTATTGAAAGTTGCTTACCATGCACTTGCTGTTTACTGAGGTAATATTATATCCTTCTGAAGTCTTTGATGGAGTTGAAGAATAAATAGTTACAATTTTCCTTAGATATAATAAAAGATAAAATAGATATAAATATTATAACTGTAATTCTTGCTTGATACCTGTTTTGTTCTATATAATTTTTCTATGTTAAAGTTAAAAACTTTCCTTCTTATTTAAACAGAAAAGGGGGAGGTGAGGTGGGATTTCCCTCTGTATACTGTGAATACCATTGGTTAATAATGAAACTGTTTTAGGCCTGTGATAGGGTAGAGTAGAGCTAGGCAGGGAAAACTAAACCAAATGCTGGAAGAAAGAAGGCGGGGTCAGGGAAAAGCCATATAGCCCAACCAGAGACAGACAACAGAACTTTACCCGGTAAGCCACAGCCTTGTGGTGATAAACAGATTAACAGAGATGAATTAGTTTAGGATATAAGAGTTAGCCAGAAATACACATAAGCTATTAGCCAAACAGGATTGCAAATAATAGTTTCTGTGTGGTTATTTTGTTAGTCTGGGCAGCCAGCTTATTAGTGCATCAATTTCCCCAAGCCCAGTGTTTACAGACTACAGAAGTTGTAGTCTTTTTTTTTTCTCTCTCTCTCTCTTCTCAAGACATAGTGTTTCAGGGCAATCATCAGTCATAATGCTGTATATTAGATTCTACTAATGCTTCTTAGGTCATAAATGATTTCATTTCTTAATAGGTTATCACCTAGCTGCATTTTCTTTGATATACTGTACATCAATGAGATATATATAGTGAAATTGAATGAAAAAGTTTGGTCTTTTTTTCCATTCTTTCTTCTTTGGTTTTTTGAGACAGAATTTCTCTGTGTAACAGTGCTGGTTGTCCTGGAACTTGCTCTGTAGACCAGGCTGGCCTCAATCACAGAGATCCATCCACCTGTCTCTGCCTCTCGAGTACTGGGATTAAAGGTATGTGCTATCACCGCCTGGCTTAATATATGATTCTATGAGATTACATTTCTCAAATTTAAATAACTGTAACAAAAATGTCATTCGTTTTTCTGAACCAGTTCTTTAATGAAAAAAAAAAAACAGCATTTTGAGAAACACAATTCAAATGATGAGGTATATTTGTTATAAATTCTGGCTTAAAAACGGATAGGAAAAGAAACCAACATATTTATTTTCTAATTTAAAAATTAGACTAAATTTGTACACAGGAGTTTTGTTTGTTTTGTTTTTGCTTCTTAGAATAGGAGCATAATTTACAAAAATGACTAAAAAGGTCTTTGAATTAAGACCGTCTTAATTTGTATTTGGGTTGTTCTGAGTTCAGGTCCCTGACCTTATATACTAACAGCATAACCGTAAGTCTCCCTAGCTTTAATTTTGCTGCTAGTGATCATGGTAGGTGACTAGAAGAATTTAATGAGAAACTGGACTTCTCGTATAAAGTCCAATAAGTTTTAGATGGGCAAAGAGCCTATTTTCACTGTCGACTTAATTTTATGTATTTTTATTATAGTCTTTTTTTTTTTTTTTTGTTTTTCGAGACAGGGTTTCTCTGTAGCTTTTGAGCCTGTCCTGGAACTAGCTCTTGTAAACCAGGCTGGCCTCAAACTCACAGAGATCCGCCTGTCTCTGCCTCCCCAGTGCTGAGATTAAAGGCGTGCGCCATCACTGCCCAGTTTATATTCTAATCTTCAAAACTTGTGAATATTCGAGGCCAGCCTGGTCTACAAGAGCTAGTTCCAGGACAGGCTCCAAAGCCACAGAGAAACCCTGTCTCAAAACAAAACAAACAAACAAACAAACAAACACCTGTGAATATCTTACTCTTTGTTACTTGAGAGGAAACTAAAGTTTCAGTTGAATTTGCATAGCTAACTGACAGATTTTAAAGTGCCATTATCTACTGGACCCAGTGTACTCACAAGGTCCCATAACTGGAAAAAAGCAGAAAGCTAGAAAAGCCTTTCTTTTGTCTTTGAAGATGGAAGGAGGGCCACAAGTTAAGGGATTCAGGCAGCCACTGGAACCAGGGAAAGGCAAAAATGCTGATTTTTCCCCCCTATACTCTTCAGAAAGCATGCAACCACAGTGACATACTGATTTTAGTGCCCGGGAGATTCTGTTGAACTTCCGATAATGTAGGTTGTTCTAGGCCATTTATTTATAGTAAGCTGTTAAGCAAAATTAGGAACTTAAAACAATATTTTCTTTCATAGAGCATCACGGAGTTGAAGGTGTTGATCTTGGTTCCAGCACTGTTTAAAAGCACCTGTTTTGATACATCGTCATCAGTGCTGATGATGATCTCTCCTCGTAAAGCAGATTCTTTAATATATGTCAAACCTATCCAATGCTGTAGCATACATTAGAATGTGTTCTGCTGGTCAGCATTCTCTGTTATAGATAGACGCTAGGATTATCAGTACTACAAGACAAAATAAGTTTAAAAATAAATTTAAGAGCACCTGATTAAACGATCTTTTGAGGAGCATACAGGATCTTGGTACATAGCCTTGGTTAACCTCGTTCTCACTCTAGCCCATGCTATTCTTAAATTTGTGGCATTCCTTCTACCTCAGCCACTTCTGCAGGGTTACAGACAAGCACCACTCCACCTGACTGTAAAACTGGATTCTTACAACTTTTAATGTGCTAATATGTGTTGTAAGCATCCAGGAAGGAGGTGTAGTTGTTTCTCAAGAGTTTCCTATGACTGGTGTTTCCTTAGGGAAGGAAACGATGTGATACTGTTCTTTAAGCTTTTTGTTTCTTTCACTATATATTGCTCTTGCCATGCCACAGCATGCATTGCTATTCTTATAACTCTGCATCTAAAGTCTTAGATTCGTCCATACCAACCACAACACCCACCCCCCCTCACATTAATCTGCTTCTAGTTTAGACTTCTTATATACTGATTTTTCTTTCTTCCTCCTTTATTAGTCTTTTTTCTATTCATCCTCACCCTATCTTGTCTTTTCCTGTCCTTCTTCTGACATTGGTTTAATATCTTTTTTTTTTTTGGTTTTTCGAGACAGGGTTTTGGTTTAATATCTTAACAGTACCCTATTGCCCTTGCTTACTTGTCTAGAGACATTCCACACTGAATGATTCTGACAGTCTGCTTCTTCGCATATCCTGTCATTTAAAAAGTCTTCTTAACTAGCTGCTTAATGCAGTCTTTAATGTGTATTTTCCCTTACTGACTTGCCTAACTCTTTATGGTAATTATTTTACACTTTTACTATTTCTTGAAGCTTTACTGATGGAGGAAGAGAGATGATTTTTGAGGTTTAATAATACTGCTATATTGCTGTGTTTTGTCAAGCTACACATAGCAGTTTGAATTCATTTAAACTAAAAAAAAGTTAAAATTCAGTTTATCTGTCTCATTAATGCATCAATCTTTTTTTTATCTTTTTCTGTAGTACTTTGGCATTTCACATATGTTAAAATTTTTCCCTGACAAAACAAGTCATGCAAAATGGACTTTATTAATCTTCACTTTTTGGAGGTAAGGCTAGAATCTCATGTAGCACAGGCTGGCCTCGTACTTACTATGTAGTTATGTAGCTGAGGATAATTTTGAATTTTCAGTTTTGCTTTTATCTCTTAAATGGTAAGATTAACAGGCTTAAGACAAACCACACTTGGTTTATTGGTGGGGAGGGGTTTGTGAGTGGGAACATGACTGGGATCAGACTCAGGGTTTTATGCATGCTAGGCCAACTATACCTTATGAACTATGTACCTTGGTCCCTGGAACTTTAATTTGTTTAATTTGAACTTTAAAGATGTGTGCTTAGATCTCTCAAGCACTAAGTATGTTAAACAATTTGGGTGTAAAAATCTACTTTTGGGAGGCTGGAGAGATGGATTAGCAGTTAAGAGTACTAGCTGCTCTTCCAGAGGACTCTGGTTTGGTTCCCACAAGACAGCTCACAACAGTCTGTAACTCAGATCCCAGGGGATCCAGTATCCACTCTGGTCTTTTCAGGCACTGCACATATAGAATGAACAGAAGATGTTCATGCAGACAAAACACTTCTGCACCTAAAAAGGGGGAAAAATTAAATATTTCAGTAGTATATTTTATGAAATCTAAAAATCAGTAATTGAAAATTATGGTATTGAATTTAGACATGGTATATAATTGTGAAATATTAATTAAATTTTGATAATTTAGAGCAAAAAATTTAAAATCTTTAATTGACTTTATGTTGAATATATATTGAAATGGTAATATTTTGGGCACGTGAGGTTAGACTATAGTATTAAAACCAGTTTCATTGTTCCTTTTCAATTTTCAGCATCACTAGAGAACTTGATTATGTATTTCTTTCCATTGGCCAGTAGTAATATAGATCATGAGGAGTTTCCAACGAAGGATTTTTATTAGTAAGTGTTTAAAAAGAGCTTTTTGTGTGAAATTACATTACCTTGATGTTTAAATTACGGTTGTTTGTTTAGATAGGATTTCCTTATGTAGCTATGGTTGTCCTGAACTCTGTAGTCCAGGCTGGCCTCAAACTCAGAGATCCACCTGCCTCTGCCTCCTAAGGACTGGGATCAAAAGTGTGTACCTCCACGCTGGCTAGCCAGTTGTTATCTTTCATTATAGTTTGTCTTATTTTGCTTTATATTGCTTCAATAACCAACATGACCAAAAGCAACTTGGTTAGGAAGGAAAAGCTTTATTTAGCTTACCTTTTATGAGAAGCCAAGACAGAAACCTGGAAACAGAAACTAACGCAGGTACCATGGAGGAATGTTGCTTACTGGCTTGCTTTAACTGCTCACAATGGGCTGGGCCCTCACTACATCAGTCATTAATCAAGAAAATGCTCCACAGGCCTACAGACTAACCTAATGCAGGCATATTCTCAATTGAAATTTCTTCCTCCCAGATGACCGTGACTTGTCAAGTTGACCAAAAAAAAAAAAATCCAATCAGGACAGTAGTCATCTAACATATTTATTCACAAACTATATAAAAAAGCACTATCCTAAAGAGGAATTTGAGTATGAATTATATTTTTGACTTGCAAAGAGCAGAGCGTGGAGTTTAGGAAGGTAGAAACAGAATTGGAAGGTAAGTTGTTGGCATACTGAATGAAAGACTTTATATACTCTGGGTTGTAGATGGAGCAGCGGGCTGTGTCCCACCACCCAGCTAGCTTTACCCAAAATAATTACATGGAAACTGTATTCATTTAAACACTGCTTGGCCCATTAGCTTCAGCCTCTTACTGGCTAACTCTCACATATTGATGAACCCATATTTAGTAATGTGTGTAGCACCACGAGGTGGTTGCTTACCAGGAGAGATCTTAACCTGCGTCCATCTCAGAGAGGAGAAGCATGGCGATTCACTATGGTGACTGCCTCGAGCATCTGCCTGACTCCCTTCTTCCAGCATTCTGTTCTGTTTACTCCACCCACCTACGTTCTGACCTATTGGGCCAAGCAGTTTATTAATCAATGAAAGTCCTCCATCATTTCCCCTTTTTCTGTTTAAACAAAAAAAGGCAACTTTAACTTTAACATAGCAAAATTACATATAACAAAACAGTTATCAAGCAAGAATTACAGTTACAGTATTTAGATCTATTTTATCTTTTATCATAACTAAGGAAAGCTGTAACTATCTATTCTTCAATTTCATCAAAGACTCCAGAAGGATATAATACTACCTAAGTTAACAAGAAATATGCAACTTTCAAACTCTAGAAATGATAGAGACAACTCGCTGCCTGGACAGTCAACCAAAGTTCCTCTGTACTGTTGGGGCATCCATCTTCAGCCTTCAGGCCCACAGTATCCAGCAGACATTTCCATGAAGCAGGAAATTCCAAAGACAGTTCAGACATTTTCTGCTGTGTCCTGCAGAATGTCTCACAGACTCTTTCACGAATCAGGAACCCCGAAAGACCATCTCACCTTTAGGCAAGTTCAGCAGTCCTCTTTCTACGGGTTCTTGTGTCCAGTTTATGCAACAATCCAGGCAAGAGCAGTTTCTTGGCTATCAAACTCCATAAGGAGCCTCATTGACGCCCATCTTCCTCTTTAAGTAGATTGGTGCTGCCAGGAGCAGACGTGTCTCATTTTCATGAAAAGCCCTAAGTTATTAAAACATTAAATACCATGTTCTGTAGTTTTTGAAAGATATGAAGAATGTCTATCTGAAATATATCTATGCACATCTAGAAAATCTAACATGACTACAAGCTTGACTATTATCAATGATTATCCATTAACAACCTATATTTCCTAATTATACATTACATTTTTAAATGAACTACACAATCACAATACCTTAATCAATATCAGAAATACATATACATATAACAAATTGACCTTAAAATCCATACCAGTGCAAATCATTCATATCTAAATCATATCCCCCTTTAAATGTAAAAGAACATTTATAAACAGTATTTGGGAATATGGGCACAGTTATTTCTCTCCAGACTGCTTCCTGCTGAATGAGGGCGCTGTTAATTAGATCTATTATGGTGTAACCTGTGTGCCAGGGTTATCTCAGTCGGCAGTTGAGTGAAGTAATTTTTTGAGGGTGTTCACAGCAACCTTTCAGGAGGGCGTGGCCTATCATACCATATTGGGATAGAAGCAATCCACAGGGTGTCATCCTCTGTGAAAACAAAAGAAGACCCTCTTTTCCAAAGCATCATATCCTTAGATCCAAATTCTGAAGTCATATCCTTATAATATCCATTCTGGTTTAGCTTGGCAGCCCATATAATGAAATCTCTCTCTGTACTTAGCCCCTTTACAGTCAAAAATTTCAAAGAAAACACAATAAAATACATAATCCAGACTCTCTGTAAATTTTCCATTTTTACATGGCTTATTTTTACTCTATCACTTTACTTTATTCTGTTTCTTTAAAGACTTTACCCTTTTTAAAGGCATTAACTTTATTCTCTATATTTTTTTCTCAAGCCTACATACATTCATCCAACATTGTGACCCATTTAAAGGTCTTTATGTCTGAATCTTGTCCTATTGTGAATCTGTAATTTTTTTACTATCCAGGAGCACTTCCTAAAAGGTTAAGCACTTCTTAAAAACCTAAGTCGCACCATGTAGAGATAATATGGTACCGCCTGTGTCCTACCCAGTCTAAACCTTAACTGCGCTGTTATTATGGTAATTAAAATAGATCCTGCCTGAGATCAGCACAATTCAGCATGGCGGAGCAGAGCCAGAGCCAGAGCCGCTCCTGCCGAGCTGCTCCTGCCTCAGTCATTTAGTGCCCCTGGGCCGCAAACAGTTCCAGGCACACAGCAGTCTACATTGGAGCCGCACTCAGCAGTTTAATTCTGAGACTGAGTATGCAGTACAGAAACTCTTTTCATCCAAGTTACAACCAAATCTGATGCGCAGAGCACTGCAGTCTGTAAACATCTCTCTGTATGGCAGCAGGAATCTGCCATGCTCTCCCGCCTGCCTAAGCCTGATTTTGCCGTCTGGCCAGGTGCAGGCGGGGAGTGCTGAGCCATTAACCCAGTCTCAGAGCACTCTCCTTCCGATCCTGAGTGGGAACACAAACATCCAGTCCCATAAAATGCTTTAAAGCCAGAGTTTGTACTGGCGGCACAGCCTCAGGAAGCCACGTTTTAAAATGACTCAGCTTTTTTTCTGCCGCTATTGCCGAAACAGGAAATCTCTCTACAGCACGTCCTAGCAAACAGCAAAAAGCTGTGTTAAACTCTCTCTTTTTTAAGCTCTCTCAGGTTTTTAAGTGGATTAAGTCCATCACGTTGGAGCGCCAATCTGTAGATGGAGCAGTGGGCTGTGTCCGTCACCCGGCTAGCTTTACCCAAAATAATTACACGGAAACTGTATTCATTTAAACACTGCTTGGTCCATTAGCTTCAGCCTCTTACTAGCTAACTCTCACATATTGATAAACCCATATTTAGTAATGTGTGTAGCACCACAAGGTGGTTGCTTACCAGGAGAGATCTTAACCTGCATCCATCTCAGAGGGGAGAAGCATGGCGATTCACTATGGCGACTGCCTCAAGCATCTGCCTGACTCCCTTCTTCCCAGCATTCTGTTCTGTTTACCCCACCCACCTATGTTCTGACCTATTGGGCCAAGCAGTTTCTTTATTAATTAAACAATGAGAAAGTAGATATAAATATTGTAACTGTGATTTTTGCTTGTAACTGTTTTGTTATATGTAATTTTACTATGTTAAAGTTAAAGCCTTTCTTTTTTGTTTAAACGGAAAAGGGGGAAATGATGGAGGAGTGTCTATGTGTTAATTTCATTAGTTAATAAAGAAACTACTTCGGCCCTTTAATAGGACAGAAAATTAGGTAGGCTGAGTAAACAGAACAGGATGCTGGGTAGAAGGCAGTGAGGCAGATGCTTCAGGCAGTCGCCATGCTTCTCCTCTCCAAGACAGACGCAGGTTAAGATCTCTCCTGGTAAGCGACCACCTCGTGGTGCTACACATATTACTAAATATGGGTTAATTAGCCAATAAAAGGCTGAAACTAATGGGCCAGGCAGTGTTTAAATGAATACAGTTTCCGTGTAATTATTTTGGGTAAAGCTAGCCGGGTGGTGGGACGCAGCCCGCCATTCCGTCTACACTGGGTTATAAATTTGTGTGTTTTGAATTGGCATGGTAAATTTCGGGAGCTCTGTAAATGAAGTTATGACAGAGGTGAAAGCCCCGGGGAACCAGAGTTCCTGATGGGTTTTTTCTTTTTGTTGCACTGCGGACATTTCGTGCACACTCCCTAAGGGAGTAGCCATCATATGGCATTCATGTCCAAGAGTCTGCACCTATTAATATTGTTACATTGGAGTTTAACTTTCAGCATGCATTTGGGAGGAGACATTTAAACCAAAGCTAGTAGTTAAAAGTTACTCCGTTTACTTTTTTTTTTATTTTATAGATTAGATCTGCCTTCTATTTTGAATCAGTTTTGTATATATGGTGATATATTACTTGAGGTCTCTCTCCCCTCTCTCTTCCCTCTCTCTCCCCTCTCTCTCCCCCCTCTTCTCCCTGTCTCCCCTCTCTCTCCCCTCTCTTTCTTGTCTTGGTTTTTCAAGCCAGAGTTTCTCTGTAGCTTTGGAGCCTATCCTGGAACTAGCTCTTCTTGGCTGGGCTTTAACTCACAGAGATCCACCTACCTATGCCTTCCGAGTGCTGGGATTAAAGATGAGCGCCACCACCAACAGACCAGATTGTCATCTAGTTAATTTTTTTTAAATCCACTTGTTATAGCATTTTTAAAATATTTTTTCCTCCTTTAAGTTCCTTTGTACTTTTGTCAAAACTTGGCTATATACAAAAACACATATTCACATGTGCATGAGTGTCTTAGTGCTCTATTGCTTTGAAGAGACACCATGACTGCAACTCTCATGCAAAGAATGCATTAATTAGGGCTCGCTTGCAGTTTCAGGGTTAGTCTATTATCAGGGCGAGAAAAGAAGCATGGTGGCATGCGGACAGCACCCTGGAGAGGTCACTAAGAGTTCTACATCTCGTCCACAGGCAGCAGAGAGAGAGAGAGAGCCACTCGACCTGACTTGGGCTTCTGATACCTCAAAGCCCACCCCAGGTGACAAACTAACTCCATCTAGGCCACAGCTACCCCACCAAGGTCACTCATAACTAATCCTTCTAAGTAGTGCCACTCCTGGATGACTAAGCATTCAAATATATAAACCCCTGGGGGCCATTCTTATTCAAACCAACAGTAGATGTTTATTTTTATCTCTTGTTCTACAGCATCTCCTCTTACATTCCCTTGCTTACTATAGCTCTTTTGTGGGTTTTGGTTTTTTGTTGTTTTGTTTTTATTTGTTTGTTTGTTTCTGAGACAGTGTTTTTCTGTGTAGCCCTAGCAAACCTAGAACTCCATAGACTAGTCTGATCTTAAACTCAGAGATCTGAATGCCTCTGCCTTCTGAGGATGGGATTAAAGTCATGCACCACCACTGCCTGGCTTTAGTAAGTTTTAAAGTCGTGTAACATACACATTCTCAAACTTTATTCATTTGGAAAATTGTTAGTTATAAATACTTGTGTTTCCAGCTAAACATGAAAATGTCTACCAATTTCCATCAAAAACCATATGTTCAGGCTTTTATTGAAATTGCATTATAACTATAGATCATTTGGGGGGTACTTGCAAGTGTTTCCAAAGAAATGACTTTTGGTTCTTACTTTCTGTTTATTTTCTTACATTGTTTTCTTCATTCCATTTGATTTGAGAGGAGTGGGCCCCTTTTTACAGCTTCTTACGATCAGCGCTTTTAGAGCTTTCTCTTCTGTATAAACGCTCAAAGCTCTGGATGCCTCCTTGCTGCCTTTGCTATGTACTATACATTATGCACATTTCCAGTTTCATTTGATTTAAAACAGTTTCAAATTTCTCCTGGCATTGCTCCTTTGATTTTTGGTTCTTTAGAAATAAATTCTTTTATTTTTTTTAAGTTACTTGAAGAATGTGGCAAACATTTCTTGATGTGAACAACTAATTGTAGCTGGCTTTCTAAATTGATTTGTATTTATATGATTTAGTTCTTTTAAATTTATGAAGACTTGTTTGTGGTTCAGTTTATTGTCTATCTCAGTGACTTTATATGTGATTGGGAAAAAATGTTGTGTTGGGCAAAATATTATATAGATATTAATTAGGTAGGTTGTTGGTAGTACTGATCTAACCTTACCGGTTTTCTGCCTTGCTTATCCTGCTATTTACTAAAAGATGAATTTTGAAGTATTAAATAGATTTTTCTATTTTTTCCTTTTTTGTTTTATTTTTACTTGTGTGTTAATATCAAATGCTATAACAGTATGCTTTCACCTATTCCTCCTCTCCCCCCTCTGTGTGTGTGCGCGTGTGTGTGTGCGCGTATGCGTGTGTGTGTGTGTGTGTGTGCGCGTGCGTGTGCGTGTGCGTGTGTGTGTTTGGAGACAGTAGCTCATGTTGCCCGTACTGTCCTCAACATGCTTCAGCCTCCGAGGTCCTAAGATTAAAACATACACTACCATGTCTGGCCTCATTACGCTCCCTTTCTTTTTGGCTTGTTCTGTTGTTAAACATCTATATTTGTTTTAATCTCTATAATCTAGTAATTTTTCCTTTGATTTTGAAAGACTTTTTGCTGAATATAAAATTATGTTGAAGTTTTCTTCTTTTTTTTCTATACTTTGAAAATAATGCCTCTCTTGCCTTTTTTTCTGTAGGGATTCAACCATGGTTCTTACCTTTATTATTCCTTACAAAATATGTTTTTATTTTCTTTGTTTGCTTTTAAGATTTTCTTTTATTAAAATGATTCCATAGGTTTTCTTCTGTGGTTAAACATTTGCAGTTTATTGAGTATTTTAATCTGTGGGTATCAGTTTGGGGAAATATTTGATCTTTTCAGGAAAAGTTGAAAATTTGAATAACAAACACACACACACCTTTATGTATTAGGATACTACTTAAGAAAGTGGGATAGCATGAAGACTTGACACACAATAGACCTTAAAATTGCATATTTGTGAGTCTTTTTATAAATAGCGTTTGACTCTTAAGGCCAGAGAAAGCCATAAAAATTACTTGTGATATCTTAGTTTCTTCAAGGAACACTATTAGTTGCCATGAGAGTATGTATGTGATAGTTCTTTTATATAATTTATGCAAGAAATTATAGAATACCTTTTTTGTGGTAATTGTCTTTTTGACCAAAACCTTTCTAAAATTGGAGTTTGTTTAGGGAAGAGAAAAGGGTATAGAAGACCTCCTGGCAAAGAGCTTGAGCTAGAAGCTAAAAACCAAGACAAATTTCTGGACTTCTTCAGGTGTAATAAAAGTAGACATTTAGGTGGATTGCACACTGTTTAAAATGGAGGCTGAAATCATAAGCAGTAGTCAGTATTTATAAATAAGGTGTGACTACATGAGCCATTGAAAAGTGAAATGTGTGTTATGCAAATGTTTAGACTCTAGAATTCTGGGTTTAATTCCCAGTGCTAACAGTCTTTGAAGCCTTTGGCAAGTTTCCTATAAAGTCTGTCTTTATAAAATTGAAGAAATCTCAGGTTGCTATGAAAAACTCTGAATTATATCAAATTATATAATATTTAAGACTGCAAAAAGAATCTATACAATACAGTATACCAAGAAATTTCTCTACTTCTAGGTGATCTCTGAAATTTAAACAAAAAGATATGCAAAAGTCAAATTTTTGCCAGAAACCATTACTTAGCCCACATTTTCAGTTTTATCGAGGCAACTCCTTTTTAATTGACTTCCATATCTGATGTAAGAAATGGGTCAAATAATCAAATAATAAACTAAACCTGATACAGGGTCATATAGAGCCTGTGGTACATTATTTTGGCCCCAATGAATCACCTGCTTCCTTACATCTGCACCCTTCTCAACAGTCTTCGTATACTGGCCTTGGTGTGTTGTGTTACTTCTCTGACACAGATACAGGTGTGCGTCTGTGCTTCCCCTTCTAACACCGTTAGCACAGAATGAAGCTGAGGGTGAGACCACTTACAAGAACTGATTTTCTTAACTATTAATAGCCATCCAAGACTAGTGAATTAGACGTGAAGGTCAGCACTAACTTTAGCTAGCCTGAGAGATGAAGACTTCAAAGCAGCAAAATCTCTGGAGATTTTGAAGACATGTCTAGATTTATCAGGTTCCACTGAGCTGTTAAATTAAGCACCTACTGGCTTACCAATAAGAGCAGAGATGAAATGGTAGATGTGACCAGACTCTAGCAAATAACATTTGTCACAGACTGGTGCTGGAGTGTGGGAGGTGGACCAAGATGGTTCTGTGGATTTCAGTAGAAAAAAACTGGGAGAATTTAGCATTTGCTAATGGAGAAAACAGTAGAAGTAGGTGTAGAAGGAAAGAGCTCACTGGGGGTCAACAATACTTGGCAGGTGATGCTATATAAAAGCTTTTGCTTTTACTTTTGATAATGATAAAATCTGAGATTATTAGATGTGCAGGGGAGTTTAGTGCCTCTTTTAGGAATCTGAGTACTGGTGCTCATATTCTGTATACTGGTGACTGATGAGATTTGTTTAAAGTCCAGAACAGGACTGCCAAAAGAGTTCAGAAGTCTGAGACAATTTAGAAACTACACTGAATATAGAAAACTGATAAAATCGTTAAACATGGTTATCCTAGAAGCCAAGTTGAAAAAAAAATAAACAGTATCAAGAAGGCAGAATCTCTTTTAAGTGCTGCTGACAGGTTGAAAAGTAAGATGAGGTCTACAAACTGACCGCTGGATTTAGCTATGTGGAAGTCATTGAGGATCTATCTTATCAAAACAAGCTTTTCTTTGGAAAAGTGGGGCATAATAAGACTGAATTGTCTTCAGCTGTGTCTTAATGGAGACAGGGTCTTGCCCAGACTGGTACTGAACTTACTGCAGTCCTCCTGTCTCAGCTACTTCTCCCAGTTTATGAAAGAGTTTTTTAAGATGGACACATAACATTTATTTATAAGATAGGATAAGAAGAAACAACAGAAGAAAAGCCAACAAAGAGGAGAAAAATGGTTAAAAACTATTTCCTGATAGCCACCGGGACTTGCCTGCATATTCTGTATGCCTAGGAATGATGGTACAGCAGCAGCCTGGGAAGGGGCTGGTACAGAAGGGCCAAAAGCTTGAGAGCAGTCTGGGCTATACAATGCAAGTTCAAGACCAGTTTGTTTAAAATGAAATTCTTTTTTTTTTTTTTTTTTTTTTGTTTTTTTTGTTTTTCGAGACAGGGTTTCTCTGCAGCTTTTTTTTTTAGAGCCTGTCCTGGAACTAGCTCTTGTAGACCAGGCTGGCCTCGAACTCACAGAGATCCGCCTGCCTCTGCCTCCCGAGTGCTGGGATTAAAGGCGTGCGCCACCACCGCCCGGCTAAAATGAAATTCTTGAAAAAAGGGTTGGTGATAAAGAAATGTATAGTTTAATAACCGAGCATTTGCCTAGTGTAACTGGGTTCAGTTCCCAGTACCACCACCAGACATACATAAAATATGCATAAAAGGAAAAAAGTTTCTGAACTAAATAAAATTAATGGCAAATTTAGAGAGAATGAATAACTACTAATTCCTAGGAGCCTACTATACATATAGTGAAATACAAACATAATGCAAGTTAGGAGGTTGGACTTTGTACTTCCCTAATCTAAAGGTCCTCGGTACTTTACATTAAATAAAAGACTATGATTACTTTTTCCAGTGTCAAGGATAGAAACAAAACTCCCGTTCTCGTTTTGTTCTCTGTTCCTTTCCTTTTTAAATTTAAAAACATTTTTCAGAGCACTTTTAGGCCTTCACTAAAGTTATTTCTTTCCCCATAGTTTTCTTTTCAAGTTTGTTATACAGTTAAAATTTAGCTGTTTCAGATTCGCTTCTCTCCCTTAACAATATGTGTTAAGGTTTCTTTCTCCTTTTTCATATACTAAGTAAATAGTTATCAGGATGTACCATAGACTGTTCACCTGTTACAGGGCTTCTTGGTTGCTTCCAGGATTTGATAATAATAAATAAAATTGCTGTAAACACCTGCGTGCAGATTTTGTGTAGACATGAGTTTTCATTTTGTTTGTGTAGGTGCCGGAAGCACAATTTCTTCATTGTGTGGTGAGTATACAGTGTGAGAGACTGCTGGACTGTTTCATTCGCTGCACTAGTTTGTGCTACCGCTAACAGTCAGAGAGAGTGCCCATGGAGCCACACACTCATCAGTATTTTGGTTTTGTCAGTGTTCTGGATTTGGCCATTTTAGTAGTACAGAGTGGTCTCATTTTTCTTTTTGCATTAACCATAGTTTCAATTCTATTTTCTACTCTTTCAAATTTGTTCCGTGATTTGATGTTTGTTCTGTTAATCCTACGCCTGCTGTTTACATATATAGATACCTGATTACATCACTTTTTTGAGGTACTCTTTCCTGACCATTTTTCTATCATGCTAATTTGATTAAAATTGCTTTCTTTTTAATTTTTCCTCTATTGTAGGACATATTTATTCATTTTAAATGTTTTTTAGCTTGCTTTGCTTGCATACTTCAAGAAGGTATAAGTGTTATTACAAAGAATCAAATGTTTTTTAAAATGCTAACTGAAAACTTGCTCTGGTATATCTCATCTAATATAAAAATTGGGATCAGAAGAAACAGCTTTCTCATTGTTGATGACCTAATCTAAATTTCTTGTTTAATTATGTGCAGTATTGAACTGTTTTATTATGGATCTCGGATGTTTTAATTTCTGTACAATTATTTACTGTTTGATACATAGTACATAGATTGCACTTCATGAAAGCAGAGTCTGGATTTTAGAGAGACAAGTAAACGCTCATGTGTTTCTTTAATTATATAAAGTGGTGTATTTCCTGTATTTAAAAAAAGTCTGATATTCTTGGTTCTCATATTTTTTTTCTAAAATACCTGAAAACTAGTGTTAAATGTTAGGATCCTGGCTTTAAATTGAGACATTGTCTACATTGACTTGTATTTATTTGGGTGAATTTCATAGTAAGTATCATGCTAGATGTATACACACACACCTGAATAGATCAGACCTTATTTAGTGGAAAAATATGTAAACAAATGATTTATTTGTATAGTGCTGTAGCAAAACTGCACACACACGTGCTGGAATAATTGGCCAAACTACAGCTTTCTTACAGGCATTACCTCAGTTTTTACTTAAGCCAAGAGTGAGCTGGTCAGATGAGGGAAGGGGGTACATTCCAGGTTGAGTGAGAGTGCCAATAAAGATGCCGAGAGGCAGAACAGCAAGAAACTAAGAGTAACAGAGGCTCTCTGGGTCAGAGTCAGAGCTTCGCCATCTGATTTACTATGTCAAGGAAGTTGGAATTGCTTTCTCTCACTTTTTCCCACGAATATATGCTTTGAAAGTACATCAACAAAGCTCATTTCTGTCATTTTAGTGCTAAAAATTATGAAAAACCTTGTATTTGATTCTAAAACTGATTGATATGCAGTTCTAAGTTCAATATCCTAATTTGTAGAAGAAAGTAGTAGTTACATTTTTTTGACTGGTTGGGGGTTGTAGTTGACTGTAAACGGTAAAGATAAATGCAGTAATGGGTGACTTTTTTCATTGCTTATAGTAATAATAGCTTCTGTTACTCTTCTTCATCCTCAGAACATCTCAGTGAGGTGGTTTATTTATCTATGTCTTCTAACTAAACTGGAACACTTTAGGTTCCACTAAACTTTCACTTTAGGTTATAGCTAGCAAATAAATAGTAGCTTCATTTGTTTAAGAAGACACATAGCAGTGTCTCTTATATTCCCATTTTGTGAGATCACATATATAGAAATACTTCAGTATAATGTCTAGCACATAAGAACTGTAAATAATGCCAGGTGGTGGTGGTGCATGTCTTTAATCCTAGGCAGAGGCAGTCAGATCTCTGAGTTCAAGGCCAGCCTGGTCTGCAAGTCCAGGACAGGCAGGGCTGTTACACAGAGAAACCCTGTTCTGGAAACAAAAGCAGGATAAAGGGAGTCCATGTGGTTTGATGTTCCAGGGCAGTCTCACTGCAGATCCCCGCTAGGAAACTGGTATCACACTGTCCTATAGAGATCACTCAGCTTGTAAACAGTGAAGCACACATGAGGGCGTCGTTGAGAGTCTACAGCCAAAATCTGTTAGAAATATATACGGAATAACATTTAAAGGGGTTTTAAGAAACTAATTTAAAAAGAAGAGAAACTTTGTTATTTTTCCTTAGCTTTTTGCATTAAGTCATTTAAAATAAAAATTTAAAAGTTTTTCCCTAGGGGCGTTCTCTGTTTTTTTTGTGTTAACTCATATTTTCCTCCTCTCCTCTATCTAGAGTGTCTTAAACCATTCTACCTTGTGAGAAATTGGATGCTCTTGCAGATAGTCATTGTGGGAGAAAACGTTTCATTTAAGTCCCAGATGAGGACCGAAAACTTGAAATCAGAGGAGCATCTGAAATCAAGTAATATTAGGTAGGATAAAAATTACAAGGGATTTCTGCATTGTTATTCATTTCCAAGGTGTATATTAAATTTTTCATATTCTGTGGACGTTGAGAAAAGAATTTGAGTCTTCCTGAAGGATTGGGAAAGGATATGCTAAAAATTCTATTTTTACTTATGTGGCTTTGTGAGAAATTAAAGCTAGGTTTACTTTGACATTAACATTGATATCTTGTTGTCCAAGGAAACTTCTTTAAATGTACTGAAATACATTTGTATGTTTAGATACAAAGTTTTCTGAGTATTTATAAGCCTAGGTACATGTGATTCATCTTTTTCATATAAAATTTTTTCTTTATTATGTTTATGGGTGTATGTGTGTGTGCCACAAGCATACAGTGTGTGAGTCCAGAATAAAGTATTGGATACCCTGGGACTGGGGTTAGAAATGATCGTGAGCCCATGTCGGTACTGGGCAATGAACCTGGCTCCTCTGGAAGAATAGCCAGTACTTTTAACTGCTTCCTGAGATTCATCTTAAAATTTTTTCTTCAGAGTTAAAGAAACTGTCTTTTACATATTTGGTGATTTTATTTGACCCCAGGAAACATCAGTTCTGGGTTTTACTTCTCAGCATGGATTCAATTAAATGCCACAAAGACTTTGAGCGTTTGGTGGTAATATATTACAGAAGACCTCTTCTGCGTGACCAGTTAGTAACTCTTGCTGTAACATCTTAATGACATCGTGTGTCTGATTCATATCAGAGGTGTGGTTTTACACTTAAAGTTTTATACTCTATAAATTGATACCACCAAGATTGATGGTGACATTTGTAACTACTTCATTTCAGAAAACCTGCTTCATTTTTATAATGCTTATGAGCTCTGTTCTGGAATTGCATTGCAAGGTAGAATCATAGCTCTGCTACTTCCTAATCCTGTGACAGTCTCTGTCCCTTTTCCTCATCAACGAAATGTCACGTTCCTACTTACCTGATAGAAAGACTGAAATTTAAAGTTGTTTGCTTGTTTTCGGCATTGAGGGTCAAGCATGGACATGGCTCAACAAGTATTCTACCACTGAGCTACATCCCTGTCTACCCCTGCTATTTGTTGTTTTAAAGTAGAGTCCTCTTATGCAGGCAGGGCTAGCCTTGAACTTATTGTGTTACCCAGGGATGACCCCACACTTTGAATCCTACTGCCTCCATCTCAGGACTGCTTGCGTGTTACAGGCATGTACCTCTGTGCCGAGTGGAATGTAAAGATTTGTAATAGGTGAAAGCATGGCAAGAAGACCTAGTAAATAATACATAATTATATTATCAGGCTATTTTTTATTATTTATTTATTTATTTATTTTGGTTTTTCGAGACAGGGTTTCTCTGTGTAACAGTCTTAGCTGTCCTGGAACTAGCACTTGTAGACCAGATTGGCCTTGAACTCATGGAGATTCTTCTGCCTCTGCCTTCCGAGTGTTAGGTTTAAAGACATGCGCCACCACTGCCTTGGCAGGCTATTAATTTTAACTGATGATTTGGACTCTGTTCTCAGCATGGCATTTCAGTCATTTATTATTTGCTTCATATATTATCATGTCTCAGGTTTTTAAATGTTATTTTGAAATAATCAGATATAATCATAACTGATATTATAAAGGACAGAAAAGACATCCTAACTTGGTTCTTTTGTATTCTCTGTGTCTGCCACTGATGTTATTTTCTATTCATACTAAAAATATATTGGTTTTATCATCTGTTCACATGAGAACATAGTTTTATGGTATCTGAATAATTTATCTTTCTGTCCTTAAACGTTATGTGGAGGTAAAGAACCAGAGTCCTTAACTACCCCTTTGAACTGTTGTCTTTATTCCACTGTGTTCTTCCAGAAGAGATCCCAGGAAGCAGTAGGGGAAGGGAACCTGACTGCAGTTAGAATCCAAACTAGCAGGTAGTTTGGTCCCAGATTCTCCTTTGAGATGTCATTTAACGTGCTTTGTCTCATAGCAACCTTCATCTCTGAATGCCTGCCTGTACACTTACTTCAGCTTTCTCAATTAATTACCTATACTGTCCAAGCTGCCTGAACTAATGTTGGATTCTTTGCTCTGTATTGTCTCCCCTTTCCTAGTTTAACTTTGGAGATTTCTTGGAAAGGAGAGTTTTTCTAGTTAGTATTATCACTATCTCATTTCCAGTTATGAAATCTTTAATCTATGTTTTATACATCTAGTGTCATTTCCCCATGTGTATATGTGCCCTGTATGCATGCAGTGCCCACAGATGTAAAGTAACCTAATAGTGATTCTATACTCTGAATTCTTAAACACAGCATGCACTTTATCTGTTTACTGTCTCAGTTTTGTCTTTGGCTCTCATCCTTGAGATTCCTAGATCAGAATGGAATATATACATATACTCACAGACTGTAGGTAGGTCATGTAGTGAATGTATGGAATAGAGCAGTGGTTCTCAACCTTCCTAATGTTGCAACCCTTTAATACAGTTCCTCGTGTTACCGTCACCCCAAACATAACATTATTTTATTACTACTTCATAACTGTACTTTTCCTACTGTTAGGAATTGTAATGTAAGTCTCTGATGTGCAGGATAGCTGATATTTGATCCCTGTGAAAGGTTGTTCATCCCAAAAGGGGTCATAACCCTCAGGTTGAGAAATGCTGGTGTAGAGCATTGGCATGTACCAAACTTTTATACACTGACAGAAAGCAAATCCATATTTTTGTTAACCTTAACTGAGGAAAGCTCTGAGTAACAGCACCTTCCCTAGAGTTCCTTCTAAATGACAATAGTACAGCATTTTTATTTTTCTCTAGTTGATTATTAGAAAACTTAATGTCTAGAGAGCTATATATTTATGCTTCTCTGTGTTCATAGGATATTCACCGTACAGTATTTGGTTTACTATTTGGCATAATTAGGTTCTGATTTGATTCTTATGTTTATGACTATAATAGGTGAATATTGTAGTTATCTCAAATTGTTCCTTAGAACTATATGTTGAACAAGTGAACAAAGTAAGTTAAAAAGAAAACCACCTTGGCTCTTCCTACAAGGGAAGAAAAAAAGAAAACCAACTACCCTAGCCACTTATCCAAAATAAGTGGCTTAGCATTCGTGTGTTTTATTTTGATAGCTGTGAGTTTAGAATGGTTTTTTTTTTTTTTTTTTTTAAAAAAAAAAAAAAAAAAAAAACAGGGAAAATAGATCTGAACTTCAAGAAGAAAAATCTTTTATATGTCCCAATGCTATGGACTGTTACTACTATATGTTTGAGTTTTATTTTCTTAGACTCAGACGTGCTTAGCTGTAGTGATTAGGAACTAAACTCTGAAGCCAAAGTACTACTTCCAAGTCTGTCATGGGCTTGTTACTTAACCTCTCTATATGCTTATGTTTTCTCCAGGTATAAAATGGAGACAGTAATAGCACATAGTATATATTAAATGATTTATTTACACAAGGCCCAAGGCCCTTAGAACAGTGTTATAGTGCTAGCTTTTGTAGTAGCTACTGGTTGGAATGCATTAAATATATTTATAGATCTTGATTATGTTATCTCCATGTGAGTTGCTTCAGATTATAGTTTCCAGTGTATTATTGCTGATCCAGCCTTTTTTCGGCACTTTATTTCATGTTTTTCTTTTTTATTGTTTGACAGGCATAGTTTATTTCTCCTAATGAATAACTAAGAGCCACTGAGTGTAGTAGCACACCTGTAGTTCCAGCCCTTGGGGAGACTAAGGCTGGATGGTCATGGAAGTTCAAGGCCAGCTGTACCATATAGCAAAACAAAAGAAAACAAACAAAAATCCCAAAGACAATGTATATAATATTTTGAAAGTTTATATATTTAACTAACTGTGCTGTTTTATTATGAAGAGTATGGTGGTTTAATTTTCGGATTCTTGGTATTTTCCTTCCTTTCAGTATTCCTATAGTTTAAGAACAGACACACCTCACCATTGCCCATATTCTTCTGAGAAGGACATCTTGACTTGTATCCAGACAGGTGGGACTGTAGGGACAGGTATCCTTTAATTGTAAAGACAGCCTGTTCCACAGCAAATTCCAGCCCTGCCAAAGCTATGTATATAGTTAGGTCCTGGGCTTTTGTTGTTTTTGTTTAAAGATGCTTGTATCTATATGAGCATTGACTATAAGCTAATGTTAATTTGTTGAAGTTCTTTATCAAGAATTGCTGAAATATAGTTTTTTTGTTTTTTTTAGACTAGAGAGTATTCCATTTTGAGAAAAACGACAGGAAAGCTATGACTGGTAGGGGAGGGATATGTGTTTTCTCAGTTTGTGTGACCTTGGATTTTTAAGATCATATGCTGGCAGCCTTGTAAAGATTTTTTTCAGTGGTGAAAGTTAAGACCTAAAGTGATGAGTGAAGATGGACTATATGCATGATGAATTTGGTATATAATGTTCAGTACTAAGCACAGTTATCTGGTGAGCATTGTGCATTTGTATTAATAGTTTTTTATGTTAAACCCCATTGTGATTCTCTTCAAAAGATAAATATGCACACATATATAAGCAGTGGATATCTTTAAAGACTACAAGAAACAAAAGTATTCATCTTATATTTTACTGAAGTTAAAATTTACAATCATGGGGGCTGGAGTGGTAAGAACACTGGCTTCTCTTCAGTTCAGAGGATCTTGTTTCATTCCCACCTACGTGATAGCTCATGACCCCCGGTAGCTGAGTTCTCAGAATCTTCTGGTCTCTGCTGGTGCCAGGCACACCAGTAATGCACAGTTGTACACACAAACTGTCTTAAGTTAGGGTTTCTGTTACTGTGATCAACACCATGACCAAAAGCAACTAGGGGAGGAAGTTTATCTCACTTAGGTGTCCAGGAATAGTCCATCATGAAGGGCATTGTCTTGCTTTCTTAGTCAGCTCACTTTTTTCTACAACTCAAGACCACTGGCCGTGCTGGGACGCCTCCCCCACAGAGCCGGGCCCTCCCACAGAATTAATCAGTCGAGAAAATGCCCTGCAGGCTTGTCCGCAGGCCAGTCTGGTGAGGTCATTTTCTCAGTTGTGGTTCCTTCTCAAATGACTCCAACTTGTGTCAAGTTCACAAAAACCAGGACACAGGCAAAACACCCATATACATGAAATAACAGTTTTTTAAAAAGTTACTATAAAATATGTAAAATAGTGCTTTCCCTAAAATGTTTAGTACCTTTATATTCTTCTAGTTTTTGTTCCAGTTTAGTTCTTTTGAAATGGAAATCTCGTGGTGTAATAACTTGTGATTGTTGTTGTTGTTGACATGGAGTCACACATATGCGGTGGGTGCAGTGTGATTTTGAGTGCTTGTATTCATAATGACCCAGCCTCAGGGTGTTTGGCATATTCTTCACCCGATGTGTTTATCACTTTGTGAAGATAGTATTTAAAATCTACTTCTCTGGTTGTTAAGATTAGATGATCAGCATATATTGTTAGCTATAATCATTCTTCTATGCGAGAGAGTACCAGAACCGGTGGGAGAGCATGTTTCAGAGTTCCTGATAAGCAGAATGCTAGTGAAAAGGGATTCTAATGTTACATAATTTTAAGAGCTGTATTACTATAAAGCAGCTTTGGTAGACAAAGAATTTCCTTACTCCAGATATGTTTCACAAGGAAGTGTAATGCTCTGACTCATACACAAAGCAGAGTGATTATTAGCCAGTAAATGGAGGTGGTGTTCTTAGCCCAGGGACTATCCTTTTCAAAAGTCCAGTGACAGACTGACCCTAGATTAAGGAGAGGAGTGGTGAAAGCTAAGAGTTCAGAGGCTTCAGAATTTGTCACTAAAGACTTTGTAGTGGCAAAATCAAGCGTGCTTTCAAAAATACCTTTCACAGTAGTTCAGATGAGGAATGGGTCTAAGGAGGGAAGGTAAAGAGGTAATGCAGTGAAGGTACAACTGCTATTTAGAGGATAGCATTTCTCAGGAATTGCTAGAGAGTAAGACTTTGAAAGAAGGTGGGCATAAAGAACTTCTGGGGGTTGCCTTCCACAGCTCGAAAGCTTTGATAAAACTACCATGAAAAAGAAAACATTCCTAAGAGAATGAAGTATGGAGTTAAGGGTAGACCATGAGGTCGGTTTAGGGCCTTTCCTATACAGACAATTCTTGACTTTCAGAGGGGGAAATGCTTCTTTTTTTTAAAAAAAAAAAAAAGAATGGGGAACTTGAACATGTTTTTATGCCAAAGAGATGGAATTCTCAAGATTGTCAAAAAGGAAAGAAAAAAATCAAGCCCTTAATGAAATGCTAGAAAGAGCATTCCATTGAAATGAACTTTGATCTCATAAGGAGAGGACTCTAAATGCCAGAGCAGAGCTGTGTAACTGTCATCGCCAGTGGGGAAAGGGACAGGAACAAGCAGCTTGAGAAGAGTAGAAATTTGAAATGTTATGGTAGCTGGTAAATTGAAAACAAACTAGTCTTCAAGGTGTTGGGGGAAACCTTGTAATACCTTTACAGTCAGATATGGGGAAGTTACCAGTTTAATCTGTGAAGTAATTTGTAAGTTATGACATCAATTTCCCCAGACCCAGTGTTATACTGCATGTTAAAGGAAGGTATAGACTTCCCAGCCATCTAGCCTTATTGTAATGCATTGTTTTACTTGATAATTCAATATAATTATATTAATTTGACTTGGTTTGTTTTTAACTAATGTTCTTTTTTCTTATCTAGGCAGGCAGAAGTCCTGAAGGCTGAAATGACAGGTATTGACTGTCTTAATTCTTTATTTTATTCTATTAAGTTAATGGAAGAAAATTCCCTTTTGGGGGGGTATAGTACCAAATCCTGTGCTAGTTGCCAAGAACAATAATAACTTTGCTATAAATGTTTATTGGTCTTATATTTTGGGTTCTCCCTTAAATACTTCTCAGGAGATTAATGTAGTATATGCTACATTTGAATTGCTATTAATTGCATGATTATTTAGTTTTATGAATCTTTTATTAATAATATATAAATTATATTATTAACTCCATTGTAACTATATAAAGCTTTGTTTGATTAATATTTTCCCAGGAAATACTCTTTTCAGTTTGTAGTGACTCAAACCTGAGTAGTAAGTAAGACTTCAGGAAAATTGCTTATGTAGAAACTGCGCTCAAAGTCTGAAATTCAATGAGCCTTTTCTCATCTTTTCTGCTCGGAATAATATCTGAAGTCCATTGGGAAGAATTTTGGACTTAACTGCTGAAATAAAAAGATAATTCAAAGCTAGTGATCAGCATGTAATTGATAACAGCATGTGTTATCCTAACCTATCAAAGAGAGACGTGATAATAGATAGTATTCTAGTCTGGGAGGAATTTAGTTGTATGGTTAACACATGAACAATTCAGCTAATGTTGATTGATAACCAGCATTCTGACCAAAATTTATAGTTGAAAAGGGACTATACTAACTACTAAGGAGATAGTGTTTCTTCAGCTTTGACAGGGTATAATGTTTATGAGGAGCCTGATTATTGTATCATAAAGAATAAGACAGAAGAGAAACAAGGGTTGCTCACTGCTATTCTTCCTATTAGCACATTTGTGGCCATCATCGACACTGTGATACCAGTGTTAGAATTAGAGCTTGGATTAGCCTTAGAAATATTATCTGTATCATGTATATGGAACAGCATCAAGCTGCATGTACCATATGCTTTTTCCCAAAGCATCAAACATTTGTTTAAATTTACTCATTTGAATGACTTCTGCAATCCCCTAAAGCCCAGTGTAGTGCGCACACCTGTAACCCCAGCACATGAGAGTGAAGGTAGGAGGAGCACAAGCTCAAGGCTGGCCTGCGCTAGACATTGAGACTCTGTCTCCAAACAAATGAACAAAAACACTTTATAAGACTCAGTTCTTACTAGCCAGCAAATATTAACTCAAATATCCAGGGCACTCTTTGCTGAATAGGATTATAGTGAATTATAGATACTAATGGCCAACCTAAAGAGGAGTGGAAATTGTGACAATGTATAGCAGCAAACTCCTAGATGAAATTAAATTGCTTAACTAGATATTGGAAATTTGGTTTTTTTTTAATTATTTATTATGTATACAATATTCTGTCTGTGTGTATGTCTGCAGGCCAGAAGAGGGCACCAGACCTCATTACAGATGGTTGTGAGCCACCATGTGGTTGCTGGGAATTGAACTCAGGACCTTTGGAAGAACAGGCAATGCTCTTAACCACTGAGCCATCTCTCCAGCCCGATATTGGAAATTTGTAATTGTAAAGTTTGTTAAGTAGTTCTGAGGAAGCTTACTGTCAGCATTCGAACTATTCAACCCCTACAGGACTTTGGCAGAAAATGTGACCCCATTTCTTAAATACATAATCAGAGCCTGACTTCCTAATTTTATTCTATACAGCTACTCTTCTGACCTTTTAAGCAGTTTAATACCAGGCCTCAGCCTTTCTTCACATTTAAGTTATAATATGGACTGATCACAGAAGTGCCTTGGATGGGCATGTCCCATTCATGAAAATAATTTTCATTGTTATACTAGGGTAGTATAATAAAGTAGTAATAATCCAGGCATCTGCTGGTTGGTGAACTTATAGAAAAATTTTGCGAGGATCCTTGTAGGAATGATTGAAAATCAAAGGGAACCATGACTTGAATGAAGATACAGTTACAGGGGTAAACAATTTGATAGACATCATTATTTCAAATGGAGTGACTTATGAGATATATGACCTGCTGTGACATGAACAGGCAGAAATCCAAACCGACAGCAAAGAGTCAATCGTTTTTCAATGGCCATTTTAATTTCACAATGAAATTTTAAGGCTGAAAGATGGGTGGAGCAAATGGGTCAGCACACAGGAGTTTTTCTATACACAAGCATGGAAACTGGAGTTCAGATTCCAGCAACCATGTAAAGTCATGCTGGGCATACCTGCAATCCCAGCGCTAAGGAATAAGGAAGGTAGAGAAAAGAAGATCCCTGGGATTGTGTGGCTGACACCCTCACTGAAAACTTGTAGCTGCAGACTCACAAGAGTGATAGAAGGGTGCCTGGTGCTCTCTTTTGCTCTATTCACCCAGTGCATTCACCCCCACACACTCACATACACATACACTTCGTACACATGCACATGGTGTACATGGTTTTAAAAAATAGCTAAAACAGCAAACAAAAAACATTTTAAATCAAATTTAGCTACTAGCCAAAAGGCAGAAGGTGAAAGTCCTTTGAAATACAGTAACATAAAACTTGGGCGGCAGTGAATGGGGAGAGAAGGAGTCATTGGTATGGCTCATGGATTAAGTGATTTAACAACATGGTGGTGTTTTGTTTGCTTTGTTACACAGATTCTAAGCTGGGTCCAGCTGAGGTCTGGACATCCAGGCAAGCTCTGCAGGACTTGTACCAGAAAATGCTAGTTACTGATCTGGAATATGCTTTAGACAAGAAAGTAGAACAGGATCTGTAAGTATTGTCATTTGAGATGTTCCTGTGCAATCAGGAATCTTCAAGACTTTGAAACATTAATGTTTAATTGGTAATTTTTCAACCTGCCCTAGTATAAACTTTTTAAAAGAAATTCTAATACTTATGATTTTAAAAAAAAGAAATTTAACGATTAGTGTTTTTTTTCAGGTGCAGTCTTAGAAGGTGAGAGGAGGACTGTTTAGGTTTGAATTTTACCAAAGACCATTCTTAGAACATGCTGGAGTGGACAAATTTAAACATATATATGATACTTCAAATTTTAAGTGTATCTGTATTGTTTTATAATTAAACCATGATAGTAAAGATAGACTTTTCTTTGATAGTGGGATTTTGCATTTGGTCTTAGCCCAAAAGCCAAGAAACTATGGTCAATATCATACTGTTTGTTCAACAGGAAAGTGTATTTGAAAGTAAAGTTCATTTAATCAAATCCATGGCTATATCTTCCTGCTCAC
Organism: Arvicola amphibius; assembly: GCF_903992535.2. NCBI lineage: Eukaryota > Metazoa > Chordata > Mammalia > Rodentia > Cricetidae > Arvicola > Arvicola amphibius. The sequence continues at coordinate 68,626,703 of NC_052058.2, forward strand.
CAGAAAACTAAAGAAAGATTTTGTGTTTAGGCAATTCCACTTATTCTTTCTAGGAAGGATGAAATGGCAGATAATCAGTGAGTGAATAAAGGTCTTTGGTAGAAAATCTTGTCTTATAAATTGAAACAGGGACGGTAAGTTTGATGGAAAATTAAGCAGCAGTTAAGAACATTCTGTCTTTAATCCTAGCACTCAGGAGGCAGAGGCAGCCAGGTCTCTGAGTTTGAGGTTGGCCAGGGCTACATAGTGAAACCCTGTCTTGAAAAAACAAAAAAAGAAAACATTCTGTCTAGTAAGGCCTAATAGCCCAAGTTGTGATGGTGTTGGTTTTACCTTTTTCCTGTGCTTTTTGTGCCCTGTGTTTTTAGAAAGTCTAGTGGTTTAACTTAATAACTAATCAGAACTCATGTCTGTAATATTTGAGTCCATGATGAGAAAGCATCACCAAGTAAAGGAATATTGATGTCCTAAACTATTTTTTTTAAAACCTTAAAAGTTCTAGAGCCTCAAAAATAAGAGATTGACATTGATACTTTAGTTCATTAATATTGAATTTAAGCTGATAATGTAATGATTAATGTCATTTTGGTATACTAAATTTTAGCATTGTGTTGTTTAAATAAAAATTTGAAATGTGGCTTCTATTTCATATTGTAAAGAAAGTATTAAGCCTTAACCTGTAAGATAAACAAAATCATTAAACATTAAATAGAAGTGTATGTTGTGCATAATTAGCTGGGGAAAGTAAAGGATAGAACTTGATATATACAAAGCCCCCCCCCCCCCAGTGTGTCACCTTGAGTAGGGTATAATTATTTTTGGCCCAGTGTGTTAAAATTGTTAACAGCTTATTTTACTTTGATCTTGCCACTATGGTTTTGGTTTTTATCCTGGGATTCTTAATTAGTTCTTACTGTAATAGCTCTAAAGGGTCATAGTAGAAGCCACATTCTGCTTACTGGAGCATTTGGTAAGTGTCCACTAAAGTCAGTTGTATTCTACTGCATGTATAGTCTTGTTCAAAGAAAAGCATGAAGTTATTTAATTAAATAACTTTGATGCTGGTTTGCTGTTTGGTGTGGTATATAACAAACAGTTCTTTCTTGTTCTCAGGGGGACCAGTGTCTGCCCAGTGAGTTACTACTATACCAAATAGAATTATGTTTTGTTTTCAGCTGGAATCATGCCTTTAAGAATCAGATCACAACACTACAAGGCCAAGCAAAGAATCGAGCAAACCCAAATCGTAGTGAAGTTCAGGCAAACCTTTCTCTGTTCCTAGAGGCAGCTAGTGGCTTCTATACTCAGGTGAGTTCTGCCTCGTGTATGAATTCTCCTAGCTTTAGTGGTACTCTGTTCTTTGTACATAACTTTTGTATATGTGATACTATTAACTACCTTATATCCGAAAGTTGATCACATATAGTTTCACATCATGTAGATGTCTGAAATTATCTTTTTAAAAGATACAGACTTAAGTTTGGGAATGTAGTATTGAGGTCTTGGGTTCAAATCTCAGTATTGTCAGAGAGAGGGAGAAAGAAAGATATATGCTTAGGATGGAGGTTTAATTATATGAATAAAAAGAGGTATAATGAGAACCAAGCCTCAGGGAGGCATGGAAGTAGTCATATAATCAAACCAAGTATAGTCATTATGAAAGTAGTAGCTACTTTGTGCCAGGTAAACTGTTTGAGTATTGGGCTAGAGAGATGGCACAGCCGTTAAGAGCACTGGCCGCTCTTCCAGAGTTACTGAGTTCAGTTCCCAGCAACTACATGGTGGCTCACAGCCATCTATAATAGGACCTGAGATGCCTTCTTTGGCATGCTATTATACGTGCAGTGCACTCATATATGATAAAAATTTAAAAATCTTTGCAAAAAGTTGCAATGTCAGGTGAATT